>NC_091061.1:57620550-58336627 GCF_000393655.2 Nicotiana sylvestris
TAGGCATGATGTCTATATGCATTTGAGTATGCAGAATTCAAAATACCTAGAGACATGGTATCTATGTGTGAATTAAGATATGCAGAATTCAAAATGACCTATAGGCATGATTTCTATATGCATTTGAATATGCAAAATTCAAAATACATATGGTATCTACCCTTTGCATACATAGTTACCCACCCTTTTCACTAACCATCCCCAAGAGTTTATTACAAATTATTATACCCTGGAATAAAATAAGAATACATCAGAAAAATATAAATAAAAGTATAACTAGTGGAAGCCTGATTCCGACTTCCTCACTGAGTTATGAGGTAAACCAACTCCAAGAGATCACGATCCAAAGCCTTTCTCCCATTTGAGTGTGTCAAAGTTCCCTAAGAGCCTCAATGGGACTCCGGGCAATGCTCATACCCAAATGTATTATTAGAACAGGGATAGTACAGTGTAGAAGGACCATCCCTCAAGTGTCCAAGTTCAGAGGGAGCTCAATGGGTCCCAAGGCAAGGCTCACAAGAGAGGGGCAGAACATAAAGGCTAAGAGAGAGTGCAAGTGCAGAAAACAGAACTTGAAGAACTAGGAGAGTAAAGGAAAAGGGAAAGGGGTGCTACTGAAATAATAACTTCACACAAAAGGGATTCAGGGGTTGGGTACTGATTGAAGAGAGCCGTTGTGCCTGGGCATTAATTGGTTCTGGGCATACGCAATAATAGGGAATGTTGTTATGCTCACTAAACCAACAGAATATACAACATACAATGGTAGCATGAGGTTATGATCCCAGGGGATCAAATTTGAGTCAAAGACAGCAATACTTTAATACTGTCATGCCTCAAACAACCATCATTGTCAAACACACATAGAATACACAATAGAGGCAGAACAAGCAGAAGGAGAATGCTAAATAAGTATTGAACTAAACACAAGCAGTAGGCAGACAGGAGGAAAAAATGTTAAACAAACACATCGTTGTGGTGTTGAATCTTAATTAGAACATGCCAGTTCAAAAAAGCAAATAGAGAAAAGCAGGCAGCAGGACTTGCAAATAGGCCACAATACAAGTAACAAGAGAAAATACTTTTGAGTGTGGGTATAAGTTCAGAAAGATTGTGAGTGTTGGTGTGTTTGTGTCAATGAAGAGAAGGTATTTATAGTGTGAAAACAGGCGGAAAGAAGATAAGAAAATAATTAAGAAACTGGGTATCAATTAAAATCAATTAGTATGAGACTTCCTTTAATTAAAGAGTTTAAACTTAAACGGTAATGAACAAAATTATTTAAGGAAAGGGATCAAGTAAGCATCTTGTGCAAAGTAGGCAATTATGGGTAGATACATAGGAGTTTACTTAATGGAAGAATTTTGAAATACACGATTAAATAAATAAGGTAAAAATCAATTAGTACATAGTAAATCAAGGAGTCAGAGATTTGTAATTACTGGTCCATGAATAAACCAAGTCAGAAAGGCAAAGGAAAGTTTTTGACCAAGTAACAGGGAAATCAACAATTATGGAAAGAAATCAATCAGGCTTACACAAAGGAAGTCTGAAATTAATCAAAAATTGAAAGTCATTTTAGAGGGAAGTTCAACACATATAAAGAGCTCACAAGTATGCGAGGCTGAATTTAGGACAAAGAAAAACGTCATGCAATTGCAAAATTAGTAAGTAGTAGACTATAGGAACATGGTAGTCACATAGGTCAGTCTCAGTAACTCAGCAATGTAGAAGAGGTAGAGTATCAAATAGCATACAATGGGTCCAGTAGAAAGACCTTAGAAGAGTTTAAAAGGGAATCAGAACCATATAAAGAAACAAAGGTCGAAACAAAGCTTTGGAAGCCTAATCGAGTAGTAGATGAGATAACTTCAGAAACTCGAAATAGGTTCAAAGAAGTTAGAACTTTTTTTACTTTTGAAATCAAACAAGTTCAGAGATGAAGAACAAACAAATCACATAGCCAATGGTCTGAAAACTCGAATGAATCCCCAAATTCTAGGGTTCTTGCCATCAATCGAGTGTAGAGATGAAAGGACAAGTATTCAAGGAAAAGATACTAACAAAACAAGTTCAGAGATTTAAAAAAGGAACTGAGACCTTTAACATGCATCTTTCAGTATAAGAAACTCATGAGAAACATAGTAAAAGAACAATATGTGAAACACAGTAGAAGAACTCATAAGAACATGGTAGAACAAACACATAGGCAGACACAGTAGAAGAACTCATATGAACACACTAGGAGAGACACATAAAAATCATAGTAGAAGAAACTAAAAAGAAAAATAGTAGAAGAAACACTCAAGAGAAAAAGAAAATCAGAGAAGCATCTGAATAACTTAACAAAAACCCTAAATTGGAAAGATAAAGGTTTTGAAAGCATAGTTTGTTGAAAGAAATCTCGAGAAACCGTTTAAAAGTTTAGGGAAAACACGGATCTAGAATAGATCTAAAGAAATTAGAAGAACCTCAAAAGTTAGGGTTTCAGAAGAAACCAGATGATGAGAAAGGCTTGGAGAGTCGTTGATCTGAGCAGGAGAAGTCGAGATCAAGCTCGAATAGCCATGGCTTGTCGGAGCAAGGCTAGAGGTGGCCATAGAACTCGAATCAAATAAGCTCTGGGCCAAGCTTCTTCGTGGTCAGGCCTTGAAACTTCAGTAACCAAACGTGTAAGAGTTATAGGAGGCCGGTATGGGACTTCTATGGCCTTGAAAGCCATGGAGTCCGGTGATTTTAGGGTGGAAGTGGAGGGAGGCGACTAGGGTTTTTGAGAGAGAATTGGGAGAGAGGAATCCAAAGGCAGCTATAGGTGAGAAGTGATTAGGGTTTGGGGGTATTGAGGAATTAAAAAAGGAAAGGTTAAACATGGCCCGTTGATCTAAGTGATCAACGTCTAGGATAAAAAAGGGGTCCGGGCGGGTTATTTGAATGGGTTGTGGGTCGGGTAGATTCAGGATTTGGGTTGGGTAATTGAATTTGAAATTGGGTTCAAATTGGGGCCAAATCTGGCTAAAATTGAAATGCAATGGGCTAACATTTAAATAGCCATTTTTCCCTTATTTATTTTATAAAAAATAGTAAAATACTTTCTGGAAATAATTTAAAGGTACTAAAATGATTAATAATATATAATTATAAAAATAAAAATATTGGAGCCAATTTTATAAATATAATTACAATTAAATCTTAAAAGAGGCTAATTTTACAATTATATGCAATTTAGCTTAATGCTAAATGAATTTGTAAAAATATGCAAAAATTATGTTAGCTATATTTTAGTATAAATATGAGAATCTAATAAGTAAATTGCCAAAATGACAATTTTGGGAATACTTATTGGGTTTTTCTTGATAAAATAGGGCAATAAATTGATCTAAAAATCTTTAAAAATTAATGGAAAATAAAAAAACCCTTGGACATACTTATATATGCATACATATGCTATTTGAAAGGTAATTTGCATATAAAAATATATAGAAAAAAATTGGGTATCAACAGCTGCCCCTCTTTACCCTAGAAGGATGAAAGAGTTGTCGGGTAAAGATATGATGGCCAATTTTGACCGAACGAAATGGTTCGAGGAGACTTAGGCCGTACTCTGGCTTCTGAGCTACCCACATATCCATGGTCTTACAGGAATCAGGCCATATGTAGTTTAGGATCTGCCGGCGGAGTATGCCGATGGAGACTTTTCAAAAACAGATGCGATATTGAGGACGGGGTGAATGGTCAATGTCGAATAGGGCTGTGGTAATTTGGGGCAATGCGAATGATGCCTACGAACTATGATGCCTTTGAATAATGATATGCAAAAGATTAAAAGGGGTTCTTAGGCCATGATATGATGTTCTCGGGCTATGAAAATGGTGCCTCCGAACAATGACGCCTTCGGATGATTTGGCGATCTTTCAGCCCATGAGATGCAGTAGGTGGCGATCTTTCAGCTAATGGGATGCAATAGGTGGCGATCTTTCAGCCATGCAAGTGTAAAGGTGGCGATCTTTCAGCCATGCAAATGTAAATAGAGCGGCGATCTTTCAACCATGAAAATGTAAAACTGGAAATCTTTCAGCCATGCAAATGTAAAGGTAGCAATCTTTTAGCCATACAAATAAGGTGGCGATCTTTCAGCCACGCAAATGTAAAAGTGGCGATCTTTCAGCCATGCAAATGTAAGGTAGCGATCTTTCAGCCATGCAAATAAGGTGGAGATCTTTCAGCCATGCAAATGTAAAGGTGGCGATCTTTCAGCCATGCAAATAAGGTGGCGATCTTTCAGCCATGCAAATGTAAAGGTGGCAATCTTTCAGCCATGCAAATAAGGTGGCGATCATTCAGCCATGCAAATAAGGTGGCGATCTTTCAGCCATGCAGATGGAGGTAGAGATTAAACTCAGAAGGTAGAATGGTAGCCTTATGTAATGCAAGAGTGTAGACGGAGGTAGAGCTTAACCTCGGAAGACAGAATGGTAGCCTTATGCATGAAGTAAAAGGGCAAAATGATAATAGAATTTTCTTAGCTGATAGCGGATTACGATATTGCGACTGCTGGGGATACTGTGTCTGTTGGGGACACTATGTGCGAATAGCAGCTGTGAGTAAGTGCACGGTTCTGAGAGTTGTATTTCTGAGCAATGTGAGTCTCGTGAGTGTATAGTGTATTCGATGATTTTGCAACTCAAGTGCCTGCGTCCACAGAAAAGTTGTGAGTTTTGTAACGAGGGGAGGTTAGTTGGTATTCCCGCTGGCTCCGCTTGACCTGCTCGGTTTTTGATCTGGTGATACTGCATGTATCAATGGGGTAGCATTGCCAAACAAGGCAATTTTGGTAATAAACATGTATGATTTAGTAAAGGCATACATAAAAACATAATTATGAATAGTTTTCTTTTGATGAACCAACGACTGCGACGTGGTTCAAGACATTGCAACCCGTCTTGTTATGGAATTTTGAGGGTCCTCCTCAAAATTTTGCCCCAATTTACTGTGTTGATGCTTTTGACTGTTGTTTGTGATGATTGGCTAAAATTACTTTGGAATTTTGAGGGTCCTCCTCAAAATTTTGCCCTAGTTTCCAATTGCAGGGGAAATGAAATTTTTATTGCATTGTGACCGAACCCATAGGGCTGCCTACGTATCCCCTCTTAAACGAGAATCATGTCAGGCGTAGTTCAAATTACATCATATAGGAAAGCATAAAGATTACACATAGTAACGCTTGACTGCATCTGAATTAATTGGCTTTGGCCAGACTTCTCCGTCCATTTATGCAAGTATAAGGGCTCCTCCTGTCAGAACCCGGTGAACCATTTATGGACCCTACCAGTTGGGAGAGAATTTCCCTTTGGCTTCATCTTGATGTAGAAAGATTTTCTTTAACACCAGCTGCCCCGGTGTGAACTGTCTTGGCTTGACTCTTTTGTTGAAGACTTTGGACATTTTGTTCTGATAAAGTTAGCCATGGCAAATTGCATTCATCCTCTTTTCGTCTATGAGGGATAGCTGCTCATAACGATTTTTCACCCACTCTGCGTCGTCGAGTTCAACTTCCTATATGATCCTTAGAGAGGGAATTTCTACCTTAGCGGGAATGACTGCTTCTTTACCATAAACCAGCATATAGGGGGTTGCCACTGTTGATGTGCGGACTGTGGTGCGATACCCTAGAAGAGCGAATGATAGCTTCTTGTGCCACTGTTTATGCTTTTCTATCATTTTCCTCAATATCTTCTTGATATTCTTATTGGCATCTTCTACTGCTCCGTTCATCTGGGGTCTGTAGGCTGTAGAATTCTTGTGTCTGATTCTGAAAGTGTCACACATGGCTTTCATCAAGTCACTGTTAAGGTTGGAGCCATTGTCGGTAATGATTGACTCTGGAATCCCGAATCGACAAACAATGTGGTTGCGGACAAAGTTTGCCACGACCTTCATGGTTACTGCTCTATAAGATGCTGCTTCAACCCATTTGGTAAAATAGTCAATTGCTAACAAGATAAACCAGAGCCCGTTTGATGCGACAGGTTCGATTGGTCCAATAATATCCATTTCCCAGGCGGCGAATGACCATGGTGAGCTTGTTGCATTAAGCTCGTTTGGAGGTACCTTTATCATGTCTGCGTGTATCTAACAGTGGTGGCATTTTCGGACATACTAGATGCAGTTCATTTCCATAGTCATCCAAAAGTAACCAGCATGAAGTATCTTCTTTGTTAAGACGAAACCATTCATATGTGGACCACAGGTTCCTGCATGAATCTCCTCTAATAGCTTGGATGCTTCTTTCGCGTCGACACACCTTAGTAATCCCAAATCAGGAGTCCTCCTATATAGGATTCCTCCGCTGTGAAAGAAATTATTGGATAACCTCCAAGTGTGCGCTTCTGGGTAGGATTTGCAAGTTTCGGATATTCTACTTTTGCCAAGTATTCCTTGATATCATGAAACCAAGGCTTTCCGTCTGCTTCTTCTTCAACCTGAGCATAATAGGCTGGCTGATCATGGACCTTTACCAGAATAGGATCAATGATGTTTTTATCTGGATGTTGTATCATAGAGGACAGGGTTGCTAATGCATCGGCGAACCCATTCTGGACTCTAGGAACATGTTGGAATTCCGTCTTTGTGAACCTCTTTCTCAATTCCTATACATAGTGCAGATACGGGAGTATCTTGGAGTTCTTGGTTACCCATTCTTCCCGGACCTAATGTATAAGTAGGTCTGAATCTCCGATCACTAGCAACTCTTGAATGTTCATGTCAATGGCAATTTTGAGCCCTAGGATGCAGGCTTCATACTCGGCCATGTTGTTGGTGAAGGGAAACCTGAGCTTGGCGGACATAGGATAATGCTGACTGGTTTCTGATATTATGACTGCTCTTATGCCAACTCCTTTGAAATTTGCTGCTCCATCAAAAAACATTCTCCAACCGTCATAGGATTCCGCAATGTCTTCTCCTATGAACGATACATCTTCATCAGGAAAATACATTTTTTGGGGTTCGTATTCTTCATCTATGGGATTTTTAGCAAGGTGATTTGCTAGTTCCTGTCCCTTGATTGCCTTCTGAGTGACGTAAACAATGTCAAATTTGCTCAACAGGATTTTCCACTTGGCTAGCTTGCCAGTGGGCATGGGCTTCTGAAAGATGTACTTCAAGGGATTCATCCTTGATATGAGATATGTGGTATAGGCACAGAAGTAGTGCCTCAACTTTTGGTCTACCCAAGTCAATGCACAACAGGTGCGCTCTAACATAGAATACCGGGCCTCGTACTGGGTAAACTCTTGTTGAGGTAATAAATGGCCTACTTCTTCCTCCCTATTTCAACATGTTTCCCCAGAACGCAACCGAAATCTCCATCCAATACTGCAAGGTAGAGTATATAAGGGTCTACCTGGCTCGGGTGGGACTAAGACTGGTGGTGTTAACAAGTATTCCTTAATTCTGTCGAAAGCTTTTTGGCAGTCGTCAGTCCATTTGGTAGCAGCGTCTTTCTTTAACATATTAAAAATTGGCTGACAAATAACAGTAGATTGTGCTATGAACCAGCTGATGTGGTTAAGTTTCCCCAAGAAACTTATCACGTCCTTCTTGTTCTTTGGCGGTGGCAATTCTTGAATAGATTTGACCTTTGATGGATCTAGTTCTATTCCTCGGCGACTTACAATGAACCCAAGTAGTTTCCCAGCAGGAACCCCGAATGCACACTTTGCGGGATTTAGTTTCAGGTTGTACCTTCTCAATCTATTGAAGAACTTCCTTCAATCTTCCATGTGATCAGTGGCCTTTTGGACTTGATGATAACATCGTCTACGTATACCTCTATATCCTTGTGTATCATATCATGAAAATGGTAGTCATGGCCCTCATGTAGGTGGCCCCAACATTCTTTAATCCAAACGGCATCATCTTGTAACAGTACATCCCCCATGGTGTAATGAAAGCCATTTTCTCAGCATCTTCTTCATCCATCTAGATCTGATGATACCAGTAGTCGACATAGACTCTGACCTTCCCGTCCTTCTTTGGTACTGGCACGATATTGGCTAACCATGTTGGATATTCTACTACCCTAAGAACTTTAGCTTTGACCTGCTTAGTGACAGACTCATATCAGGCTTGAACTTTCTCAGCTTTTGCGTTACTGGTGGACATGTTGGATTGGTTTGCAGTTTGTGAGCCACAATAGATGTACTTAGACCAGTCATGTCGTCATATGACCAAGCGAATATATCCTCATATTCCCTTACAAATTCTGTGTACTCTTTATTTTCTAACGGTGACAAATGGACGCTGATTCGTGTTTCTTTGACATTCTCTGCATCTCCCAGGTTAACGACCTCAGTCTCGTCCAAGTTGGACTTAGGTTTGTTCTCAAAACTTTCAATTTCATTAACAATCTCTTCTGGTATATCATTTTCCTCTCAATCTATGTCCGTTTGTTGCATTGTCTTGTTGCATGTCACAGTCATCGGTTCATCAAGATAAGTAATAGTAATACTGTATAAGTGAATTAATTAGAGAAAATAATAGTAACAAGTGTTGATTCATAAGAAAAATCAAAATGCTTTGATAAGTTGCATAAGTGTTTTAAACATTGGAGATCTTATTGCAGGAATTGAAAACATGGGAAAATAAAAATTTTTAGTAAATTAAAACAGTGCTTGTTTTAGCCTTGCTACCCCGAGGCTCGTCGGGATCTGGTTGTCCTGATGGTCCAGTTATTGAGGCGGGCCCCTCTGCTTACGGCCTGTATGGAAGGGCCTTCCTCCCCCTCCTCCTCGAGAACAACATAACAGCCCATGTCATTGTCTTCTATGAACAAATCTCTCACCGATGCAAGTGCTTTTTCTTCTTCCGACCCATAGATAACACCGGCCAGTTGGAAAGTCCGCTCCAAGTATGGTACTGGCTGCTCCAGCAGATAGTAAGGACCGCGCCACGGTGGCGACCAGTGGTTGAATTCCTCCTAGGTGTACTTATATCCCAGACCGAAGGTGGTGCCATGTTTCTTGAGTTTTATGGGCTTAGCAATTCCTTGGAGGTTTTTATCGAGCCCTTTGCTAGGTTCGTACCCACACCAATTCAGTATACTCTCGATCCTGTTATCCCACCATTTGTTTTTGTCAACAACATTCACCCTTTCGATGTGATGGTAAGTTTCTCCTCCTAGCTTCCTTCTTCCTTCGATTGACGGAATGGTCTTGCAACTGTATATAGGATTGCTTTCCTCGCCGTGAATGATTACCTCTTGATGGTTCTATTCAAATTTCACTGCCTGATGCAGTGTCGATGCCACAGCCCCAGCAGCATGAATCCATGGTCGTCCCAACAACAGATTGTAAGATACCGGTACATCTATCACTTGGAAGTCAACATCGAACCAAGTTGGCCCCATTTGCAAACACAGACTAATCTCCCCAATGGTGGATCTTTGGGAGCCGTCGAAGGCTTTCACGTTGATAGCTCCATCCTTTATCTCGTGCAATCCTTTGCCTAATTTCTTGAGTGTTACCAGTGGACAAATGTTGAGGAGCCTAACCACCATCAATCAGGATCCCGGTGATAAAGTAATCCTCGCATTGCACAGTGATGTGCAATGCTTTGTTGTGCCCCAACCCTTTAGGCGGTAGCTCATCCTCATGAATTTTTTTTGTGACTCTCTAATACCTGTCCGACCATGTTATCCATTTCTATGCCAGTAATGTTTTTCGGCATGTATGCTTTACTCAGCACCTTAACAAAGCATTCTTATTTGCCTCAGAATTTTGTAGCAAAGCAAGTATGGAGATCTGCGCCGGTGTTTTGTTCAACTTGTCGATGATCGAGTATTCCTTGGCCTGTATCTTTCTCCAAAGATCGTCTGGACCTGTCTCAATGATGGGTGACCGATTGGAGGCCTGCTTGCTTGACTCAGCTAGGTGTTCTAGGGTACTACTACCAGTTCTCGTCATACCCTGTGTGGCAATAGTTTCCTCGAACCTAACCTTGCCTTTCCTCCTTGCCTCAACTGTATAGTCCCATGGTATAGCCTTTGTGTGGAATATCATCATGGCCGACATCGCCACTAGGATCGGCATGGCTATCTTCACTCCGAACGGAGCATGTTCCTTGGGTGGTAAAACTGCAACTTCGAGTGGTACAGGTGCATTTGCTCGAGACACAAATTCAACATCAATTGGTGCTGGTGTCTTTGCAGATGACGTTGTTTCAAATTCCAGTGGTACTGACATATTTACCTCAGTGTCCCCAGAGGGCTGAATCTGGACCACGATCGGGTTAGGAGTAACTATTGGTTTCTTTAGGTCATCACCTTCTATGATCAAACTGATCAATCCTTCGGGATCCTAATCATCCTCTATTTCAATCATGTGAACGCCTCCTCCCTTGTGGTCTGGTAGCAGGTTATTACGGATATTCGGAGTGGGTTCCTTTGGCACAATAATCTTGTTGTCAATCAAACTCTGGATTTTGTCTTTCAAAGAGCGACATTCGTCGATGGTATGTCCTTTCATGCCGGAACGGTATGCACAAGATTTGTTTGGATTAACCCATTGAGAAGGGTTCTTAGGGGTTACCGCAGGGATAGGGGTGACGTAACCAGCAGCTTTGATTTCGTACAACTGGTCAATAGGTTCAGCAATGGCTGTGTATTGTTTAGGAGGTTTATGATCGAAATTTGGTCGAGGTCTAAGAAAGTTTTGGCGTGTAGGAGGTGATTGATAACGGGATGGTTGAGTATTGTAGGCTTGGTAAACATGTGCGGGTTGGGAATATCTGGGTGAAGTAGGCTGATATGTGGGAGGCGGAGGTAATTGATAAGTGGGTGGTGGAGCTTGGTCTACGGGTGATAGTGCTTGGTAGTTCGGAGTTGGTTGTTATGTGAGTGGAGGTATTGGGTAAGTTTGGTATTTGATAGGAGATTTGGTTCTCTGTGCAACCATTATGGCCCCTACATCTTTTTTCTTGGACACGCCACCAGACTGCAAAGCCTTATTTGTAGCTTGCAAGGCCTCGAAGTTCGTAACCATACCGCTTTTGATGCCCTCTTCAATACTTTCACCCAGCTTGATAAGATCAGAGAATTTATGGCTCTCAAATAACATTAGTCACTCATAATACTACGATCTTGAGCCCGAACAAAGAATTTGTTTATCTATTCCTCCGGCGCATTCTCCGTGTTGAACCTAAACTTATCCATAAAATCGGACGCCATGCCTACCCAACTTGACCACTTCTTCGGATCTTGGATAATGTACCAAGATAGAGCATCTCCTTTCGGACTCCTCATGAACATCTTCATGCGGATTCTCTCGTTTTTCCCTACTCCAACCAGCTTGTCACAATAACTTCTCAAATGGACCCTTAGATCCCCTATACCATCAAACATTTCGAACTTTGGAGGTTTGTACCCCTCGGGCAGTTCGACATAGGGTTGTATGCAAAGATCTTCATAGTTCAGCCCTTCAATTCCCTTACATCCTTCAACGCCTTGAATTCAGCTAGTCAATTTCTTAAGTTCTTCAGCTAGGTTCCTGATGAGCGAGTCTTTATCATCAGCCTCGGGTGTGTTTGAGACGGGTTGTATGGAGTGTGGCATAGTCTCCACATAGATAGGGGTATTATGATTGGTGTGGAAGTGGCCATTTGTGGAGTTCAAGGGTTCTGGGATGAGTATGGAGCGTTGTTTGCAGTATGGAAGGTGTTGCAGTGGTGGAAAGGAGAGGGATGGTTTTGTTGCTTTGGGATATTTTGTGGAGGTGTGGGATTTTGAGCATTTGGGAAGTTGACATTCAGAGTGGTGAAGGAAATGACAGATTTGCCAGATTTCGAACCTGATCAAGTTCCTCTTGAAGCTTCAGCAGCTTTTGTTACATTTTCTTTGGAAACCTAAGTACCATGGGCATGAGTGACCTCTACCCGTTCAGTTGAGTTCTCCTTTCTGGTGTTCTTCAGATCTTCCATCTTCCCTTTGTTCTTGTTTCTGACAGGACTAAGAGGAGGAGTGGGTGGAGGTCCCCTATATCTCGTGGAATAAGATGATGTTGCCAGAGTGCACGAAATAACCTTTAGAGAGGGGAATAAATAAATAAAAAGTAAAAACAAAAAGGTAACAAGTTAGTGAGGATTATAAGAAAATGTTGCGATATTTAAACACATAGTGTAAGAATGTAAATCGTGTCCTATTTGGGAACCTCTTTGTGCCCGAGGTAGGCTTAGTGACAAGTTGATTTGGAGAACTTAGAATGCTAAATGCCTCTTTTTATTGATTAAAAATAGACAAATCCCAAATCGACACTAAATAACAGAAAATAAAGTCACTAATGGCCATTGGACTTATTACATTTCTTAAAAGAAAATTCCTATCTATTTGGTGCCAGAAGGACCTTCCTCAGGTTGAATGCTCTCGTTGATCAAATCCTCCAGTTCACGTAGGTTCACTAGTAAAAATGCCTTTGCTAAGTGCTCTCCTTCGTTTCCCTCATCGTTCTGGCAGTCGGTGACTCTCTTCTTCACTTTTCCTTCTAATTCCAGCAGACTGTATTCCAGATATTCCAACTTATCGCTAGCTCTGGCGGCCCTCTCTTTCCACTCATTGATTTGGTCATCTGATGGATGACTCCTCCACCACTCTAGCAAGAGTGGGGGCATGCTAACCATACCGAAACTGGGGACTTTGTTCTTCATCTTCTGCAAGACAAATAAGGTTAGGCCCTTACCCCCGCCAGACTAGACTATTTAACATCAACAATTAGCATAAAGCATTTAGTTCTCCAAATAAATACACAGAATGTGGTAACGTCCATTTGGGTTTTAGGGAAACCCAGTGGACTTTGAACAAGGCTATCTTAAAGAGTCATTATGCGGACAACATAACTGACTCAGCTAGGTTTGACCATGATGCATGCACAGTTAAACAGAGTAAGGTTTCTATGGAGTTTTAGACTGGTACCCTTGAGCGGACAACTCAAAGAGGAAAGGCACGGAACCGTCAACTACACTGTTGATCGATCGGTTTTACTGCAACTACACATTTTCTGGATTTAGGGATGATAATATCGGAAGAGCGCAACCACTCATTATAAGCGTTGCTATGGTATTTTGTTTGGCACGAGTGGAATATGATGTTGAGCATGATTATGCAATAATTAAAGAAGGTTGTCATGTATTTGCATGTTATGAAAGCAGTAAATACAACATTTCTTCATAATTTAAAGCAGTAGTAAGGGAAAACAGTAAAGGAAAGAAACAAAAGACAAGTCAGTTTTGCAATCGAAAAGAAAATTGAATGCTTGAAAGAAATAAACAGATAATTGCGCATAAAGAAGCATAAATTCACAATAATAGTTTGAAATGGTAAAAGCCTAAAAGTCCCCAGCAAAGTCGCCATGCTGTCGCGCCCCCTTTTTCCTAGAGGAATCGGGTTTATGACATTTGGAGGGACAACTCATTCCTTTTGGGAATTGGGTTTGATTTGAAGAGTCGCCACCTAATGATTAGGGTGCATTAGGATACCAAGAGTGTTTGATTTGAGTAACCAAAGATTGGGTAAGGGCTTGAAATTATTCTAAGGGGAAGGTGTTAGGCACCCCTCAGAATCCACTAGTGTGGTTCCCGGCTAGACAATTATTGTGAGTTTAGGGTACAATTAACATGTAGACAGATAAAGCTCAAATAGTTGGGGATTTCACATATAAAGGTTTGAAAATAGACAAAGTTAAAAGGGCAATTTGAGGAAGCAGATTCTAGAATAAAAATGGTAAAGAAATAAGAGTAAAGGAAATGGGGGGCCCTAGGTTTACTAAAATATGGATCACCCCACACAACGTCCGGTAATCACTCTTCAATGAGGGGCTACACGTGACGTTATCGCGTGGTCATCATATCCATATCTACCCTTCCCACCCCGTTAAGATATTTAAAGTGCGGGTTGGTCTCGTTTACTTATTGCATGTTATTACCCGTCCCAATCCTATCAGTCCCGGAGGCATTTAGGACTACTAATCCTAAAGGGAGGGATATTGGGCTTATTTGTAGTTTCAAAGGTAAAAACTCTAAGGCGACATACAAAACACATATTGCAAGTTGAGGTAAAGCATATAATAAGCAGAGGCTCAGATATAACTCCTTGAACAAAGAAGCACGTAATCAACATGACTTACACATATTGTTTAGGTCTGATTATTATAGATGAAGAAGGACGGTTACTGAGGCAGTTTTGGTTTATTACATAACTCAGATAAGAAGTCCGGATCAGGCCTGCCTGCTGGTTATAATAATTAACAGAAATAGATTCAGCTTATAATTTTACCCTAAGGCTTGCATAAGCATTGGACAAGGATCCTATAGGCATGGTATCTACTGGATTCAGAAAACAAGGAAACAACAAGGCTCGAAGTAAACTATTTTGAATGTATACTCATTAAACTTGCTAAGTGATAGAATCAGATTGTTAAAAGAGAGGCGGTATATAACGAATTGATTAAAAGTCATATGGATGATAGTAGCCATTATTACTGGGTGAATCAGATTTTTTATTAGAAACCCCTATAGGCATGCTTTTTATACATTGCTGATTTTGAAACTTGTAGACATGGTGTAAAAATGTAGAAAACCTTATTGGTATAGTATCTAAATGCATAAGACTGGTTTTAATCCTACAAACATGGTATCTAGTTTGCACAATTTTGCTTAAGGCCTATACGCATGTTATCTAGGTGTAATTGAATACGCAGAATTGAACAATCCTATAGGCAAGACTTCTACATGTATTTGAATATGCATAATTCAAAATACCTATAGACATGATTTCTATATGAGAATTGGGTATTTAGAACGACCTATAGGCATGATGTCTATATTCATTTGAGTATGCAGAATTCAAAATACCTATAGACATGGTATCTATATGAGAATTGGGATATGCAGAATTCAAGATGACCTATAGGCATGATTTTATATGCATTTGAATATGCATAATTCAAAATACTTATGGTATCTACCCTTTGCATACATAGTTACCCACCCTTTTCACTAACCATCCCCAATAGTTTATTATAAATTATTACAGCCCGGAATAAAATAAGAATACATCAGAAAAATATAAATAAAATTACAACTAGAGGAAGGCTGATTCTGACTTCCTCACTGAGTTATGAGGTAAACCAAATCCAAGAGATCATGATTCAAAGCCTTTCTCCCATTTGAGTGTGTCAAAGTTCCCTAAGAGCCTCAATGGGACTTCGGGCAGTGCTCACACCCAAATGTATTATTAGAACAGGGATAAGTGCAGTGTGGAAGGGCCAGCCCTCAAGTGTCCAAGTTCTGAGGGAGCTATATGGGTCCCAAGGCAAGGCTCACAAGAGGGGGGCAGAAGTTAAAGGCTAAGAGAGAGTGCAAGTCCAGAAAACAAAACTTGAAGAACAAGGGGAGTAAAGCAAAAGGGAAAGGGGTGCTACTGAAATAATAACTTCACACATAAGGGATTCAGAGGTTGGGTACTAATTGCAGAGAGCCATTGTGCTTGGGTATTAATTGATTCTGGGCATACGCAGCAATAAGGAATGCTGTTATGCTCACAAAACCAACAGAATATACAACATACAATGGTAGGATGAGGTTATGATCCCAGGGGATCAAATTTGAGTCATAGACAGCAATACTTTAATACTATCATGCATCAAACAACCATCATTGTCAAACACACTTAGAATACACAATAGAGACAGAACAGGTAGAAGGATAATGCTAAATAAGTATTGAACTAAACACAAGCAGTAGGGAGGCAAGAGGAAAAAATGTTAAACAAACATATCATTATGGTGCTGAATCTTAATTAGATCATACCAGTTCAAAGAAGCAAATAGAGAAAAGCAGGCAGCAGGACTTGCAAATAGGCCACAGTACAAGTAACACGAGAAAATACTTTTGAGTATGGGTATAAGTTCAGAAAGACTATGGGTGTTGGTGTGTTTGTGTCAATGAAGAGTAGGTATTTATAGTGTGAAACCCGACGGAAAGAAGGTAAGAAAATAATTAAGGAACTGGGTATCAATTAAAATCAATTAGTATGAGACTTCCTTTAATTAAGGAGTTTAAACTTAAACGGTAATGAACAAAATTATTTAAGGAAAGTGATCAAGTAAGCATTTTATGCAAAGTAGGCAATTAGGGGTAGATACATAGGAGTTTACTTAAGGGAATAATTTTGAAATATACGATTAAATAAATATGGTAAAAATCAGTTAGTACATAGTAAATCAAGGAATCTGAGATTTGTAATTACGGGTCCATGAATAAACCAAGTCAGAAAGGCTAAGGAAAGTTTTCGACCAAGTAACAGGGAAATCAACAAACAAGGAAAGAAATCAATCAGGCTTACACAAAGGAAGTCTGAAATTAATCAAAAATTGAAAGCCATTTTAGAGGGAAGTTCAACACATATAAAGAGCACACAAGTATGCGAGGCTGAATTTAGGACAAAGAAAAATGTCATGCAATTGCAAAATCAGTAAGTAGTAGACTATAGGAACATGGTAGTCACATAGGTCAGTCTCAGTAACTCAGCAATGTAGAAGAGAGAGAGAGTATCAAATATCTTACAAAGGGTCCAGTAGAAAGACCTTAGAAGAGGTTAACAGGGAATCAGAACCATATAAAGAAACAAAGGTCGAAATAAAGCTTTGGAAGCCTAATCGAGTAGTAGATGAGATAACTTCAGAAACTCGAAATAGGTTCAAAGAAGTTAGGGCTTTGTTTTTGCTTTTGAAATCAAACAAGTTCAGAGATGAAGAAAAAACAAATCAAACAGCCAATGGTCTCAAAACGCGAATGAATCCCCAAATTCTAGGGTTCTTGGCATCAATCGAGTGTAGAGATAAAAGGACAAGTAATCAAGGTAAAGATACTAACGAAACAAGTTTAGAGATTTCAGAAAGGAACTCAGACCTTTAACATGCATCTTTCAGTAGAAGAAACTCATGAGAAACATAGTAAAAGAACAATATGCGAAACACAGTAGAAGAACTCATAAGAACATAGTAGAAGAAACACATAGGCAGACACAATAGAAGAACTCGTAAGAACACACTAGGAGAGACACATAAAAATCACAGTAGAAGAAACTAATAAGAAACATAGTAGAAGAAACACACAAGAGAAAAAGAAAATCAGAGAAGTATCTGAATAACTTAACAAAAACCCTAAATCGGAAAGATAAAGGTTTTGAAAGCATAGTTTGTTGCAAGAAATCTCGAGAAACCATTTAAAAGTTTAGGAAAAATACGGATCTAGAACAGATCTAAAGAAATGAGAAGAACCTCAAAGTTAGGGTTTCAGAAGAAACCAGATGGTGGGAAAGGCTTGGAGAGTCGTTGATTTGAGCAGGAGAAGTCGAGATCAGGCTTGAATAGTCATGGCTTGCCGGAGCAAGGCCGGAGGTGGCCATAGAACTAGAAACAAACAAGCTCTGGTCCAAGCTTCTTCGTGGTCAGGCCTTAAAACTTCAGTAACCAAAAGTGTAGGAGTTATAGGAGGTCGGTATAGGACTTCTATGGCCTTGAAAGCCATAGATTCCGGTGGTTTTAGGGTGGAAGTGGATGGAGGTGACTAGGGTTTCTGAGAGAGAATTGGGAGGGGGGAATCCAAAGGCGGCTATAGGTGAGAAGTGATTAGGGTTTGGGGGTATTGTGGAATTAAAAAAGGAAAGGTTAAACATGGGCCGTTGATCTAAGTGATCAACGGCTGGGATCAAAAAGGGGTCCGGGCAGGTTATTTGAATAGGTTGTGGGTCGGGTATATTCAGGATTTGGGCTGGGTAATTGAATTTGAAATTGGGGTGCCAAATCTGGCTAAAATTGAAATGCAATGGGCTAACATTTAAATAGCCACTTTTCCCTTATTTATTTTTTAAAAAATAGTAAAATAATTTAAAGGTGCTAAAATGATTAATAATATATAATTATAAAAATAAAAATACCGGAGCCAATTTTATAAATATAGTTACAATTAAATCTTAAAAGAGGCTAATATTGCAATTATATGCAATTTAGCTTAAAAAATGCTAAATGAATTTGTAAAAATATGAAAAATTTATGTTACCTATATTTTAGTATAAATATGAGAATCTAATAAGTTAATTGCCAAAATGATAATTTTGGAAATAATTATTAGATTTTCTTGATAAAATAGGGCAATAAATTGATCTAAAAATCTTTAAAAATTAATGAAAAATAAGAAAATCCTTGGACATACTTATATATACATACATATTCTATTTGAAAGGTAATTTGCATATAAAAATATACAAGAAAAAATTGGGTATCAACAGTGACTTTCACCCAGGTGGCCAATTGACGGGTAATTGCGTCGAAGACACGATTGACATGATTGGGGAATATGTTATAACCATTGCTCGACATTAACCACTCTCACACCTCTCGGTAGAAATAATAATTTTGCCCAATTGACTTTCTCAAGACCAATTGAGTATGCATATTTGCTCAAGCAACTAGGGTTCAAGTCGGATATTACTCTCTCGAGGTTTAACCCTTTAATTGGGACTATTAATTCTCTTGAGTCCATCCCAATTCATTGTTGGATCAATTTCGGAGACACAGGCTCTCTTTCTCAAGAAGAGCCCAAGTCAACTTTTCACAAACTAGTGTTTGCTACCACGAATTCAGTAATTAAACCATGAAATTGACCCAAATAGCAAACGCACATAGACAATCTAGCCCTGAATTGCAACACCCATCAATTACCCACACTAGGGTTGAGCCACAACCCTAGCTAATGGGTCTAGCTACTCATACTTGAAGAGAAAAACATAGAAATAGATGAAGATGAACACATATTAATTAATTGCTAAGCTAAATACAAAGATTCAATGATAAAAAATAAGTAAAAATGCCCAAAATGGCTACAAGATACGTTCCCACGAGCGCACCAGCTGTTCTAAAATGTCTAATACCCTAAAAATGGAAAAAGATTCTATTTATACTAAGCTGGAAAAACTGGACAAAAATGCCCCTGCGGGGTTCAGTGCGGACCGCACAAAATGGTGTGCGGCCGCACTAGGCTCTTGAACTTGAAAACTTGGCTCTCTGAACTCAGGCTCCGCGGACTGTACAGAATGGACCACGGCCGGGGAGGCTTCTAGTGCGGTCCGCACAAACTGGACCGCAGACCGCAGAGGCTTGAAAGCTCCAACTTCACCCTTTCTGAACCTTGGCTCTGCGGACCGCACAGAATGGTAGTGCGGCCACATTGCCTTCAGTGCTGACCGCACAAAACCTTCTGCGGCCGCACTGACTTAATGCCTGAAGTACCATCTCTCTGAACCTCCCTAGTGCGAACCACACAAAGTGTAGTGCGGCCGCACTAGGCCTGTTTTCATGAGTTTGTCTTGTCTTTGGTACTTGTGCAAGTTTTACTCCTTTTGAGCTGATCTTTGACATATTGTCACTTTATTGATCAAACCTACAATCAGGCACAACTTATGAGCCTTTTGGGGCTATTTGTATGAATTCATAATCAAAGCGTAAGCAAGAAGGAGTATAAAATACGTCAAAATCCCTAGTTATAAACTCCCCCAAACTTAAGCTTTTGCCTGTCCTCAAACAAACAAAATAAGACCTACCTCTTAAGGGAAAATCTACGAAATTTTTAGCTGTCCTAAAGTAATCTCACTAGCATCATTTGGGACTAACAATTGCCCTCAATACAAATGAGTCATTAACAACATTTAACCTTTGAAAAACCATGGATCAAGTGCGACACAAGAGCTTCAAGAGTTGACTCAACACATCAAAGAACTCTCTCAACTACTTTGGTCATTGTGGAACCAATCTCACACATCCTCAACTCTCCCTAAGAAAACCTCACCTTTAGAATATTGGTACACAAAATGAGGCTAATGGAAATTCACTCATCTCTCTAAAAAAAAGTCACAAGTCCGGCTCTAAGTACCATATGCTTGCCCCTTATGTGAGTATCCACTAATGTAAGCTTCATTCAACTCAAGATCATATAGGACTTTTGTGGTGATATTGTGAAGGCTTTTGATTCAGGGTAGGACATGTTTTTGTCTAAGTAGGTTCCATCTTCCCTTAAGCACTTCTTTTGATTCATTTGACACACATTCTCTTGACTCTTTGAGTCATTTCACTTATTTTTAAGGGGTTAGAGAGACATACTGTCACTCTATCTTATGCATTTCAAACCTTTTTCTCTTTTCTCAACTTTTCACACCTTTCATTCTTTGCTTTTTCTTGAATCCCTTTTTATTCTTTTTCAATTTGAACATTCCTTTTGTCTTTTTGCTTTTCTTTCTTTTTCATTGCCTTTCCTTTTTTTTCATTTTCGTGCCTTTTTACAATTTTGTTGCCATCCTTGTCTCTCCCCCCAAACTTATACTTTTTCCATGTGCTAAAGGAAAGATCGGGTGCCAAGAGAGGGTATCTTTTAGAACGGGTATAGGCTTGTATCATGGATCTTGAAAGAAAAAGGTCTAAGGCTCAAAAGGGTTAACTAGGGATCATATCATTGGTAGGCTATGGAATTGTTCAAACTATCATTTGGATCAATGAGAGCCTATAATCACATCTCAAGTCAAAATTCACTTAGGATTTCGCCTCAACAAACATTCAGGTCAAGTTCTAGACCAATGGATCGGGACTTGGCTCGCAATTCAGTTACTCACCACACAAACTAAGGGATTGCTAAAGACATTGAGTCAGGGGACCACAACGACCTTAGATATTATTTGAGCTCACAATGGTCCCGAAAAACCATTTGATGATTATTGGTCAACACAAGAGTCTCAAGGTCACGACTTTCACCATGCTAAACACAACAACTTGTTCTTGATCATGAGATCAATGGCAAATGTGCTAGGCCCAAGTGAATCTTCGCTTGAGGTATCCTTAACTACAAACTACTAAAAATAAAAAGGGAAAAACGGACTCAAACCCTTAAGAAGGTTGTCACGCTATCTATCATTGGGAAGAGCCACCCGGTTCACACAACACTACACCTTTAGAAAGAACCGTGACATTAAGAAAACCAAAGGCTTATTGAAAACGTCGAAAATAAAACAAAAAGCTACGAACATAAATAAGAAGCTAAAAACGAAAAAATTTGCGGAAAATAGAATAAATATATAAAAGAGGGGATTTGAATATACATTAAATGGGATGAATATGTACAATGAAACGTAACTTTATATACACACCCAAAGTAAAATAAAAGTGTGATAAATGTAACTAAATATCAAATAATATACATACCAAAGATGAAAAATCAAGAAAGCATAAAAATGTATCAATATATATATAGTCATCCAAAATGTAGGGCCTACCCTTTCAAATGCAAGCTGACATTGTCTCCAATGCCAACTAGTCTAAATAAAGCATCAAAACGATAAGAGGAAAAATGATATAGAAGACTCCCTAAGCCCTGTTTGTCTGCATAGGATCATGAGTGGTCCCTAGGTCCTCTGTGTGCACGGGAACCTCAGATTAGTTCCCGGTGGTCTGCTCCTCTGCTACTGGGACTTGGTCTTGGATCTCGATAGGCTATGGAACTGGTACATCCTGTGGCTGACTAGAGGAAGTCTCTGGTAGGTCCGCCAACTGGATGATAGCATCATCAGCTCTAGGAATCATCCTCCTCCTCTTCGAAGGCCTCTGTGTCTGCTCCTGCTGTGGCTGAGCTGCTAGGACTAGGTCCTCGAGCAATAAGTCTAAAGGCAGCTGATCTGCCTTTAGTCTGTCAACATCTACACGCAGCTCCTTCACGGACTCCTTGGAGGCCCATGTCTTTCGCAGCTTCTTGTGCTCCCGAGAAAGCTCCTTGAGAGCCTTGCTATGTGAACCAACTGCCTTTGAGAGTGCAGCCTGAGTGTCGAGGATCTTCTTTTGATTGTCAAGTATCTCCTTGAGTGCATCCTCTATCGACTATGGGATCTATGGAGCTGGGGGAACCGACTGAGCCTCTACAGTGGTAGTCAAGATGGACAACTTGGATGAGGCAGTCTTCATCCAGTTATTGATACTCAAAAGTGCTTGGCTCAGATGGTGGGCAATAATATGATAGGCCCGGGTAGATGGATCTCCAGGCCTGCTGATGTGGATGGGCCAGGAGGAATGGCTGAGGATGTGGATGGACCGGGAGGGATATCTGGAGATGTGGAGGTATGCTCAGTAGAAGCCACTACCTCAACCGGCTCCTTAGACTGGCCAGTTGGAGCAGTAGCTGGTACTTTGTAGTTCTTGCTCTTGGGGTTGTCATCCCTTTTCATGTTATACTAGGAAAATGGGGTTGTCACCTAGACCTTGATATCATAGGGCCTTTTGTCCACATTCAAGTCCCGAAAGTACATTGTGAGAAAACTGGGGAAAGGATAGTTCAGGTCATGCTCCGCGCCCACAACAGTGATAATCCGGGACATCACATTCCCCACATTTATGGGGTACCCCGCCATAATCAAAGCAACCAATACAGTCCGGTGGAGAGGAAGGGTGTTGTCATGAGTGGTAGGGTCTAACCGGCTACAAACAAAAGTCTCCCATCCCCTCACTTCAAAGTTCAAGGTCCTTCTCAGTATGTTGACCCCAGCAGTCAACCAATCGGGGACTGTACCTAGGATTGCCAGGTACTGTGCTATCCATGGACGGACCTCCTTGCCCATCTCCATCTTCGCCATATACAGAGTCTCATCCTCCTCATTGAAGCCCAAATATTCATTAATCGACTTCCCATAAAATAACACCTTGAGTTTCCGAACCTTGGTCACTTTGGAGCCCTTTTTGATGTGGGCTACATTGCAATAAAACTCTTTGACCAAGTGTTCATTGACGTCCACACAAACATCTAGCAAGTGCTCCCAGCCCACTGTAGTCCTAAACTGTCTCTGCACATCAGGTTTGTGGGGTAGTAGGACTCTATCTATGAAGCTCCTCTCCGGAAGCTCCTCTCCGAAATCAATTTTCTAACTGGCAACCACTCCTGAAACTTATGGTATGCTACGTCACTTACAAATTTATCCTCCCAAGCTTCAGGTTTCCTAGTTCTAGAAACGCCTCCCACTTGAGGCACACCCCCTTCTTCTACTTCCTCATCTCCCTGAATATCCTCCTCACCTCTTTCTGCACCATCCCCAAATAATGAAACTATGAGAGAGGTGGAGTATTCCCCACTAATATCAAATGAACTCATTAATATCGTTGCAACAGTTGAAAGCAGTGTTATAGAATGAGTTGCAGATCAGGCATGAAGAATTGCAGACAGTTGCAGAAAACAGCCCAGTACAGACCACACAAAATGGAGTGCAGCCGCACAGGGGTCAGTGCGGACCGCACAAAATTGGTAGTGGTCCACACAGGGGTGGGGTTCAGAATACCCACCCTCTATATCGTGACAGTGCAGACCACACAAAATAGTAGTGCGGATGCACAAGGGCCAGTCGGACTGCACAAAATGTAGTGCGGTCCGCACAAAATGGTACTATGAACAGCACAAGGGCACCGCGGACTGCACAAAACCTTCTACGGCCGCACTGCCTTAATGCCTGAAGTACCATCTCTCTGAACCTCCCTAGTGTGGACCACACAAAGTGTAGTGCGGCCGCACTAGGCCTGTTTTTCTTGAGTTTGTCTTGTCTTTGGTACCTGTGCAAGTTTCACTCCTTTTGTGTTGATCTTTGACATCTTGTCACTTTATTGATCAAGCCTGCAATCAAGCACAACTTATGAGACTTTTGGGATTATTTTGTATGAATCTATAATCAAAGCGTAAGCAAGAGGGAGTATAAAATGCGTCAAAATCCCTAGTTATCAGTAAGCAAACTCCGCCAATGGCAAGAACTGATACCAAGACCGTCCAAACTCGATCACACACGCACAGAGCATATCCTCAAGAATCTGAAAAGTGCGCTCGGACTGCCCGTCTGTTTGAGGGTGAAATGTTGTACTCAACTCCACCCGAGTACCCAACTCATGCTAAACGGCTCTCCAGAACTGTGATGTGAACTGAGTACCTCTATCTAAAATGATGGAAACGGGAATACCATGCAGACGAACAATCTCACGGATGTAAATCTCTGCCAACTGCTCCAAAGAATAAGTAATACACACAGGGATGAAATGAGCGGACTTGGTCAGCCGATCCACAATCACCCAAATAGCATCAAACTTCCTCAAAGTCCGTGGGAGCCCAACTACAAAGTCCATGGTGATCATCTCCCACTTCCACTCCGGAATCTCCATCTGCTAAAGCAATCCACCCGGTCTCTAGTGCTCATACTTCACCTGCTGGCAGTTGAGGCATCGAGCTAAAATCCAACTATATACTTCTTCATTCGCCTCCACCAATAGTGCTGTCTCAAATCGTGATACATCTTCGCGGCACCCGGATGGATGGAATACCGCGAATTATGGGCCTCTTCTAGAATCAACTCTCGAAGCCCATCAACATTGAGTACACAAATCCGACTGTGCATCCTCAAACCCTATCATCACCAATAGTCACATCTATGGCATCACCGTGCTGGGCCTTGTCCTTGAGGACAAGAAAATGAGGGTAATCATACTACCTCTCCCTAATGCGATCAAATAAAGAAGACCGAGAAACCACACAAGCTAGAACCAGACTAGGCTCCGAAATATCCAATTTCACAAACTAGCTAGCTAATGCTTGAACATCCATCACCAAAGTCCTCTCTCATAAGGGTAAATAAGCCAAACTCCCCAAACTCTCTGCCTGGTGACTCAAAGCATCGACCACCATATTGGCCTTACCTGGGTTATACAGAATAGTGATATCATAGTCCTTTAGCAACTCTAACTACCTCCTCAAGCGAAGTTTAGATCCTTTTGCTTGAACAGGTGCTGCAAGATCCGATGGTCAGTATAAATCTCACAGGGAACCCAGTATAAATAATGGCGCCAAATCTTCAGGGCGTGAACAATGGCAAATAACTCAAGGTCGTGAACAAGGTAGTTCTTCTCATGTATCTTCAACTGTCTAGACGTGTAGGCAATCACCCTATCGTCCTACATCAACACCGCTCCGAGGCCAACCATCGAGGCATCACAATAGACCGTATAGGACCCCGAACCTATAGGCAGTATCAGAATTGGGGCGGTGGTCAAAGCTGTCTTGAGCTTCTGAACGCTCACCTCACACTACTCCGTCCACTGGAACGGAGCATCCTTCTGGGTCAACCTGGTCATAGGGGTTGCAATAGATGAAAACCCCTCCACAAAACGACGGTAGTAGCCCACCAAACCACAGAAACTACGGATCTCGGTAGCTGAGGATGGTCTGGGCCAACTTTGCACGACCTCTATCTTCTTCGGATCCACATGAATACCCTCACTTGATACCACGTAGACTAAGAATGCCACTGAATCCAACAAAAACTCACATTTCGAGAATTTAGCAAATAACTTCTTCTCTCTCAGAGTCTGAAGCACAGTCCTCATGTGCTGCTTATGATCTTCCCGACTCTGGGAGTACACCAGAATATCATCAATAGTGAAATAAACCCCGCTCGATTCTGAGATACCCATGGTACAGAGAATGCAGTAACACTTATCAAGAAATCCCAGAGAATCCTCCGATGCTGGACCACTGAATATAGGAGGCTTGTACCTCTTGAACCTCTCAAGCCTCAACTGCTCCTCCTCGGAAGCTGCTGCCCTGACCTCGGGCTGAACTGACACTACAGGCGGTACAGAAATAACCTTAGGGACCTGCTCAACATGAAGTCGCTGCTCAGGAGTGCGGGTAGCAGGAGTTTGTGCTCCTCCCCCGGCCTGTGATGTGGCTACAGCAAGGGGAAACAACCCTGCCTGAGCCAAAGTGGTGTACATGCTCATGAACTGTGCTAGAGTCTCCTGAAGAGCTGGAGTAGTAGTAGCAGTAGGCGTGTCAGGTGCCTGGACTCCGGCTGGAACTGCTGGTATTACCTCGGCGGCAGCTCGCGCAGGTGCTCTAGCTATACCACGTGCGTGTCCTCGGCCTCTACCCTGGCCCCGGCCTCTAATGGCTGCAGTAGGTGGCGCGGGTGCCTGATCATCTCGAGTAGCACGTGTCCTCACCATCTGTGAGAGAATAGAAGACAGAAGTTTAGAATTATGATGTCAAAATATTGCACGACAAGGAAATCAAATGAAGTGGAAATTTTCCTAACAGTTACATAGCCTCTTGTAGATAAGTACAGACGTCTCTGTACCGATCAGTAAGACTCTAATAAACCGGCTTGTGATCCATGACTCCTATGAACCTAGAGCTCTGATACCAACTTGTCACGACTCCGGTTCGCCCTCCGTGAACCATCGTGACTGCACCTAGTCTCTACGACTAGGTAAGCCTAAAATGTGGAAGAAAAACCAAAATATGAGGAAGTAAAACAATTTAAAACAGGAATAATAAATAATAGTATTTAAATGTGCCACTCGGCATACACCATGTTTAACTCTCCATACCAATACGTAAATCCAAGACCCGGAAACCCACGAATTACAAGCTAAGATCAACACTACGTAGCTCTATCTCTGGAATGTCTAATAAGAACAGAAAAATACAGAAGGGCTAAATACTAAAAGCAAGAATAGAAAGGGACTTCTGGGTCTGCGGACGTGGCAGATGTACCTCAAAGTCTCTAGAGCAGTCGCCTCTTCAAGGATAATAGGCCTGAGTAGCGGTACCTAGATCTACACATGAAAAACATGCGCAGAAGGGGCATGAGTACACCACAGCGGTACTAAGTAAGTGTCAAGCCTAGCCTCGGTCGGGTAGTGACGAGGAATGTAAGGGTCCTACTGAGGTTAAACAAAATATAAAGTTTCAACAGTATAAAATAGACAGTATAAATGAGTACATCAGTGAAATAAAACAGGTTATACAGGGCACCAGCAACTATATAGAAGCAGAGTAAACATGGAAAGAGATACATCTCAGCACCAATAGTAACAAAATGGGGATCTCCCAGGATAACGTCCTGTAGTCCCAAATCCACATATCCAATAGGCCTCCCGGGATACCGTCCCGTAGTTTAACTCATAGTGCGCGGGGATCTACCAGAATTCCATTCCGTAGTCCTAAATGTAAATACCTAGTGTTGGTGGAATCTACCGGGTGAATTCTCGTAGTTCCATATAACAGTGTAGGGGGATCTACCGGAATCCCACATCCGTAGTCCCAATGTAAATACATAGCAACAACAAGAAAATATTCAGAAATGGAAATTTCATATTAAGTCAACAAATAATTCCAGCATAGCATGCTGCATAGAGTTCAGGTAAAGCAGGTTGGACAAATAAGGCAATGAAATCACTTAGGTATGCTTTCCTAAACTAACAACAAGTTTAATGGTACAATTAAAGAAAGCAGGAAAAAGGAACACACAAGTAAACACTTAATGAAAAATGAATTTCTCAACAATTTGCACAAGTACGCACTCGTCACCTCACGTACAAGGAATTTCAATTACTAAATATACCAATCGTAAGGGGAAGGTCTTCCACACAAGGTTAGACAAGCCACTTACCTCGAACAAACTAAAAAATCAACCCGAGACCACATTCTTGCTACGAGTACTCGACTCCAAATGGCCCAAATCTATTCAATTCAATTGCATAATGTAAATAACACTTCAAGTAACTAATTCTACAGTTAAACTCTAAGCTAATACGCGAAATTATGTAAAATGACAAAAATTCCCCTCGGGCCCACATCTTGGAATCGGGTGAAAATTACATTTTCAGAAACCTCGTACTATTACGAGTCTATACATAACAAGAACACTGAAATTGGAGTCCAAATAGCCCCTCAAATCCTCATTTAAAGGTCTCTTAAACTCAAGCCCTAATCACCCATTTTCCCCAAATTCTTCACCACTAATTAGGTCTTTAATCACATAAAAACGAGTTATGAAGTCAAGGATGTTACCTTCAAGTGATTCCCCTTTGTTTTCCTCAAAAATCTCTCTCAAAAGCTTCAAACCTGGATGAAAATGGTGAAAGAATATCTCAAATTCGAGAAGGCAACTATTTACATGTTCTGGCCCAGGCATTTTCGCATCTGCGGCCCAATTTCCGCTTTTGCAGTACCGCATTTGCGGTCCTTGAACCGCATTTGTGGTTTTTCACTTAAGTCCCAATTTTCGCTTCTGCGATCCTCTTTCCGCATCTGCGGCCCCTAAGCCTCTTCTGCGGTTCCAGCCTTCCCAGGCCCTTTCCGCTTCTGCGCTCATTTTCCTAGCATGTGCGGCATCGCACATACGGTGCCCAAATCCGCAGGTGCGGAAGCACAAGAAGCAGCAAATCTGAAGCTTTTTCAAAAATTCCAAACTCTCCGTCAACCATCTGAAATCACCCCGAGGCCCCCGGGACCTCAACCAAAAGCACAAAGATCACCTAATACCTTATTCAAACTTGTACCAATTTTCAAAATACTTCAAACAACATCAAACCAACCAAAACACATCGGATTCAAGCCTATGTTTAAAAAATCTTCTAAATCACGTTTTTGATAAAAAAACCCAACCAAACCACGTCCGAATGACCTAAAATTTTGCACGTACATCTCAAATGGCACAACGGAACTACTGCAGCTCTCGGAACTCCATTCTGACCCTCATATCAAAATCTCACTATTGAACCAGAAAGTTCAAAAATTCAACCTTCGGCATTTCAAGCCTAAATTAGTTACGGACCTCCAAAACACAATCTAAACACGCTCCTAACCCCGAAATCACCCAACGGAGCTAACAGGACCATCAGATTTCCATTCTGAAGCCGTCTTCACACTGTTTCGACTACGGTCAACTTTCCAATCCTTAAGCTCTCATTTAAGGACTAAGTGTCCCAAAATTCTTCGAAACTCAAAACCGAACATCCCGGCAAATCAAAATAGTAGAAATTAACTTGGGGAAGCAGTTAATAGGAGGATCGGGGCATTAATTCTTAAGACAACCAGCTGGGTCGTCACAAAATCATAACCCTAGACTTTTCCAAATCTTGTCCACAACATTTCCTCTCTTAGTTATAGATTACTACATTTTAATTACTTTACTCTTAGTTAGTAAATATTCAAATCGTTATTTAATTGATTAGTTGAATTCTTGCAAATTGAGTGGTTGTAATTAATAGGTTAATTCCTGTGAGATTCAACTTCGGACTTGTAAACCAGATTATATTTGCAATGACCGATAGACCTCTTAGGAGGTATAGTTGGACATGATAAAATTTTAGCACTGTTGCCGAGGAATTAATGTTGGTATTAATTACAGGTAAAAGAATTATCAGAATTTGTAGTTTATTCAACTTTCTCAACTTGAAATTCATTATATTGAAACTCTAACGTTTGTAGTATTGTGTGTTATAGGTGCATGCCTAGAAACTCCTCAAGAACGTGAATTGTACGAAGCATTACCGGATCCTGAGAAAGCTTTCAAGGCACTAAATCGAGCAAACAAAAAAGACAAACGACAATAGAACTCAACGGAACAAATCAAACTAGATATAGGTGACGTAATAAACAACCAAAATAATGTGAATGACCTGAACAATCAAGGTGTGGAACTTCTTGTGCTAGAAGTAGCCTTGTATGATTGGGCACAACCCACCGCTAAAAATCTGGCAACCGCAATTGCAGTCCCTTGACACAAGCGGAATCATTTCAAATCACAAACAACCTGCTACTTCTGCTTCAGGACACGGGACAATTCTCCGGGTCTTACATTGAAGATCCACAACAGCATCTGAAAAACTTTTTGTCCATTTGTGTCACTCAAAGGAAACTGAATATGACACCAAAAGCAATCAAACTGTTATTGTTTCCATTCTCGATGATTGGAGAAGCTCAGGCTTGGCTTAATTCGCTCCCCATAAACTCCATCACCACTTGGGGAAATTAGTCAATCAGTTTTTGAACAAGTTCTAATCACCCAATAAGACTGCCAAGCAAGTTGATGAGATATTTAGCATCAGGCAGAAACCAGCTAAAACATTGCAAGAAACGTGGGAAAGGTTCAAAGGGATGCTGGTTAAGTGTCCACATCATGACATTCTAGATCAGATGTTGGGGCAAAGGTTCTACATATGATTGGTAGACAACTTGACGGCCAATATTGATGATTCAGCAGGTGGAGCATTTTTATAGCAAATCATTCAGGGAATTGAAGGTCTTGCTAGATAAAATGGCTCAAAACTCAGGATAGATGACAAGAGACACTACAATCACACCTGCAGTTCACTTAGTAGCTTTGGATCAAACAACTCCCTAGCCGAGAATATTGCCACTTTGATGACACAAATGAGTATCCTTACCAAGAAGATTGATGAATCTAGCCAGAAGCAAGTACACATAGTTTGTACGACTAATGAGGGCTTATGTACACCATGCATTAACCAACCATATATATGCTTGTAAAGTGAGGAATATGGAAGTGACATTCAAAGCTACCAAGATAATATGAACTATGTGGGTAACTATGGAGGTCAGAGACAAGGTAGTCAGACTTAGAGATAGTAGAATCAACAATATAGGCAACACATCAGCAGTACAATAATAATAATAATCCTGGAGATGCACGACCATAGGGTCAAGTTGTGCCCTATCAAAGGCAACAAGGGTATAATTAGTAGAACCAACAACTAGCTTATCAACAAACTTAACAACAACAAATAGTGTTACAACATGATGGGTTGTTTGAAATAAAAGGAATGTTGCAACAACTCATTGGTTCCAACGGTAAAATGGAAGAAAAGGTCCACCATATGAAAGAAAAGGTAATATCTCATGGCTCAACTATCAAGGGTATTGAGATTAAACTAGGACAAACCATGGCCCTTAACAATCGTCCTCACATGACATTACCTGCGGACACACATGTTAACTCGAAAGAGCAAGGCCCGAAGCAGTTGATGGCTGTGAGTCTGAGAAATGGTAGAGATCTTGATCTAGAGAAAGAAATTGCTCGCAAAAGCCGACCAACTGAGATACTCATGCCAATACCGATTGAGGTAGATAAGTCAATTAGGCTAACAGAAGTAAGAACCAGCCAACTTAGAAGGAAATAAAGAAGGTAAAAGGGGTTGCATAGGAGCCTGAGGAAGTGCAAGAGAAGGAATTAGAAAAAGTGCCCGAGAAGGATCGAACTCAAGTCACAGGAAAGAAGCGATCGCCAACACCCTTCCCACAGAGGTTGGCCAAGTATCAGAAGGTTGAACAGTATAAGAAATTCATGGAGATGTGGAAACAGATCCAGGTGAACATTCCACTTATTAACGCCTTAGGGGAGATGCCTAGATATGCAAAAATGATGAAGGACTTGATATCTCACAAGTTTGACTTTCAAGACTTAGCAGTTGTTACACTAACTCAGACATGTATTGTTTTCATAACGAGACCCATAACCGAGAAGCTATCCGACCCAGGTAGCTTTACAATACCATGCACAATAGTCAACTGTGCTTTTGCTAAACTTGATGTTGTTGTCTATCTATAAATGGTTAGGCATTGGAAGAGCAAGACACATATCGATGTTACTATAGCTAGCCAATCGAATAGTGAAGAGGCAATCAGGTAGACTTGAAGATGTACTTGTGCAGGTTAGAAAGTTTGTGTTTCCAACATATTTTATCATTTGGACTGCCGGGTTGATGGGGAGAATCCCATAATTTTGGGAAGGCCATTATTGGCCACTGGGAGAGCTCTGATTGAGTGTGAAACTGGGGAGCTAAAGATGAGACTAAATGATGAGAAGATAACATTCAGTATGTAGAAGCCTATGCGGCGACCCAGTGAATTTGCTAACTGCTCTCTGATTGAAGTTGTGGATGTGATTTTGGGGGAGGAAGATAAGGTACTAAATGCAAAAGACCCCTTAACATCATGCTTGATGAACCTAGAAGAGGTAGATGGTGAGAAATTGACGGAGTGGGTTTTTCCCCTTGAAGGCCAAGGGTAATGGAAAAGAGAGCTCGAATTCGAGCTTTTGCACTTAGAAGAAAGAAAGACCCCTCCAGCTAAGCCATAAATCGAAGAGCCATCACAGTTGGAGCTAAAATCGCTGTTGTCCCACCTTTGGTATGCTTTTTTGTGACCTAGTTCAATATTGCCGATTATTATCTCATCTGGTTTTTTTAGATGTGCAGGTAGAACAACTTTTGCAGGTTCTGAAGGAGTGCAAGACTGAAATTGGGCGGACCATTTCAAACATAAAGGGTATTAGCCCGACGTTTTGTATGCATAAGATTCTACTGGAAGATGGGCACAAACCTTCCAGAGAACATCAAAGAAGGCTAAACTCCAACATGAAAGAAGTGATGAAGAAAGAAGTGATAAAGTGGTTAGATGCAGGAATCATCTTTCCCATATCCGATAGCAACTGGGTCAGCCTAGTTCAGTGTATTCCAAAGAAGGGTGGAATGACTGTTGTGGAAAATGAGAACAATGAGTTAGTCTCAACAAGAACAGTCACAATATGGTGAATCTGTATAGATTACAGATGATTGAACAAGGCCACCCGAAAGGACCATTTTCCACTGCCATTCATATATAAGATGCTAGATGGATTGTCGGGGAGGTCCCACTTTTGCTTCCTTGATGGATACTCAGGGTATAACCAGATATCTATTTCCCTGTAGGATAGAAAGAAAATGTCCTTCACCAATTCGTATGGCATCTATGCCTTTCGGAGAATGTCGTTTGGCCTATGCAATGCACCCACCACTTTCCAAAGGTGCATGGTGGCCATCTTCACAGATATGGTAGAGGAAATAATGGAGGTTTTCATGGATGACTTCTCAGTGGTCGGGAACTCATTCAATGATTACTTTATGAACTTGAAAAGAGTATTGAAGAGGTGTATGGAGACTAATCTAGTATTGAATTGGGAAAAGTGCCATTTCATAGTACATGAAGGTATAGTCTTAGGACATCTAGTGTCAAGTAAGGGCATTGAAGTGGACCGTGCTAAGGTTGATATAATTGAGAAGTTACCTACTTCGGTCAAGTCCATACGACATTTCCTTGGACACGCTGGCTTCTACATGTGGTTTATAAAAGGTTTTTACCAAATTGCTAACCCTTTGTGTAAATTGCTTCAAAACGATTACTCCTTTGTGTTTTTATGATGACTGCAGGTTAGCGTATGAGGAGTTGAAGAAGAGACTGGTGACTGCCCCAATCATAGTGGCACCCCACTGGGGACAACCTTTTGAGCTGATGTGTGATGCAAGTGACTATGACATGAGAGTAGTTCTTGGGCTGAGAAAAGATAAAGTCATGCATCCAATCTACTATGCAAGTAGAACCTTGAGTGGTGCCCAACTGAATTACACAGTGATAGAGAAAGAGATGCTAGCACCGGTGTTCATATTTGACAAATTCAGCTCATACCTGATAGGCTCGAAGGTAATTGTTTATACTGACCATGTTACTACAGGTACCTAATTGAGAAGAAAGAGTCAAATTTGTGCATGATTCGATGGGTTCTACTGCTGCAAGAGTTCAACTTGGAAATCCATGATAAAAAGGGAACGAAAAACCAAGTTGCTGATCATTTGTCCAGGCTTAAAGGAGCTAAAAAGAGGGTTGAGGTGGAGGAGATCGTTGACACTTTCTCAGATGAACAACTTTTAGCCACGAGCTTTAAGGTAGCACCATGGTATGTAGATATTACAAACTACCTGGTGAGCAGTATTGTTCCCTATGACTTGTCCTCTGTGCAAAAGAAAATGTTCTTTCGTGATCGTCGCATGTATTTTTGGGATGAACCATATTTGTTTAGGATATGTATTAATAACACGATTCGAATATATATTCCCGAAATATACCAAGCTTCTGTTTTGCAGGCATGTCATGCTTCGCCTTATGGAGGCCATTTTTGAGGAGTAGGGACAGCTGCTAAAGTGCTGGAGTTGGGCTTTTATTGGCCGACGTTGTTTAAAGATGCACACTTTCAGGTGAAAAGTTGTGATGAGTGCCAACATACGGGGTATATTTTCCGTTGACATGAGATGCCCATGAACCTAATTCAAGAGGTGGAAGTATTTTATGTATGGGGAATCGATTTTATGGGACCATTTGTCAGCTCATATAGCAACAAGTACATACTGGTAGCTATGGACTACGTCTCAAAATGGGTAGAAGCCATGGAACTCCCAAAAAATGATGCAAAGGGAGTTATTTGTTTTCTAAGAAAAAATATCTTCACCAGATTTGGTACTCCAAGAGCGATCATCAGTGATGGAGGCACCCACTTTTGCAGTCGGGCCTTTGCAAAGTTGTTGGAGAAATAAAATGTTCGCCATAAGGTCGCCACTCTATATCACCCACAAACAAGTGGGCAAGTGGAGGTGTCAAACAGAGAAATCAAGATGTTTTGACCAAAATTGTAAATGTTACTCGGACTGGTTGGGCGAACAAATTGGATGATGCACTATGGGCCTACCGCACTGTATTCAAAACTCCAATTGGTATGTCACCATACAAATTGGTATTTGGAAAGGTGTATCACTTACCGGTGGAGTTAGAGCATAGAGCTTTTTGGGCATTAAGGCAATTAAATCTTGACATGGAGGTTGCTGGTACGAGTAAGATCACAGAGCTTCATGAAATTGATGAATTCCACTATCATTCTTTTGAGAGCACCAGGTTATACAAAGAAAGGATGAAGATGATGCACTATAAGCATATTGAAGAGAGGATTTTCAAACCCGGAGATGTCGTGTTGTTGTATAATTCAAGATTGAAATTATTTCCAGGTAAGATGAAATCTAGATGGCCGGGACCATTTAGAGTTGTGCAAGTATTCACACAGTGGATCTATAGAAATTGAATCTGAGTATGGATCGAACAAGTTTAAATTCAATGGGCAAATGTTGAAACATTACCTTGGCATGGATGAGGAAAAGGTTGTATCGGTTACTCATTAACCTGCGTCGTGTTAAATCAGGCGCTTCGTGGGAGGAAACCCATTGTAATGTTGTATTCGTCATGCCGTGACGTTAACTAAGGTGCTCGTTGGGAGGCAACCTAATTCATATTTTGTGTTAGCTTAAATAGAATTTTTTGTTTCTTTTTATGCACCAACAAGTGTAGCTAAATCTTGGTGCTTGAACAGGAAATGAAGTAGTGATAGAGTAGTGAGTAGCGTATTGTTCCCACAAAGACTTATGATTAAGTTTTGACTGATTCAAACTCAAATAACTTATCGATTCAAGAGATTTCTCACAAAATATACAAGTAACTAATTTACTACCTAAAACTATCAAGCAATGAAATAACTAATATTCAACCGCAACACTTAAGCAATTTCGGATAACAATCAGTAGGAGAGGATATTCCAGGGCCACAGGTTAGCTAATAATCATGTTACATTCTTGGCTTAAAAAGACTAATTGATTTATCTAGATTGTTGATTAATAGGGTTTATATTACTCATAAGAATCTGTCGAGTTCTTACTCGCTTATTCAAGCTAACTTAAAGCTTATATGTCTGTGAAATTAAGATTAACAAGAATGCATTTACAATTCTGCATTTAAAGCAAGCAAGGCAATTAGGCATATATCTATCCCAATTGCGAATATGTTTCCCGATGTCCAGGTTCAAGAACATGCTCTATTTAATTCTATATGCAATCTAGAATTCCCACTTTCGAGTTCAACTCTAGATTTGTATATAGTATTTCACTGTTAGTTACTCAGCAAAATAATTAAAAACAGAATTAAATAAATAACCCAATATAATAAACTCAAATTCGTCAAATTATCAAACATCATATTCATGTAGCAACCATTACCCCAAAACAATAAGGTTCTTAGCCACTCAAGTTCATGCAATCACCAAAACTAATATTTTCAAACATAAAATCAATGAGTACTAGAAAAGGAATGGAAGAACTGATCAAATGCATGCTCCCGAGTGTTTCGCACTTTTGTTTTCATCTCCAAGTTAGGTCACACCCTCAAAAGTAATGTTTATTTGTCTATTTATATCATGTAGAAACAACCCCGGATGAATCTACCCTTTCCGAGCCGAAGTAGGAAATACTCTACAGTTTTTTGCACAAGCGCACCATACCTCACGACGCACCCTGCGGAGTTTATTAGCGGGGGTGCAATTTTCTTTGTCAGGCCATTTTTACACTGCCGTGTTGTGCACTGCGGCGACCATGCAACGTGGCAGTGTTAATTTCTCAGAGTGAAATTGTTTCATCCTCTTTTGACATCCAGACTTGGTACACGACCTTCAAACACGATCCCGACTTAATTTATTGGGCTTTTACTCAAACTTCAAAGCTCCGAATTGATCGATTTAGCTTCAAATTAACTTTTGAACTCGGAATCACTTTCTGTAAGGCATAAAATACGTATTAAGTGTAATTCACTATCATTTAAACTCAAACACACATAAAATATAATAATTAGAGTGTAATACTACGGCTAAAATACGGGTGTCTAGCCTAGCATCAACACCCCACACTTAGACCATTGCTCTTCCTTGAGCAATTAAACTACACTTCACCTAGGGGTGACCTTTTCATCAAACAACCTCCCTAACACACCATGCCAAGAATATTTAAAGTAGACTGAGCACCATGTCATAACATCCCACCCTCAAGACTCGACTCAAAAGTACCACATATTTTTCAACCTGCTCACTTACTCTAACATAGAGGTCAAAGACGTTACCTTACCTTCGCAAATCATGTTCCCTCACGCAAACAATAGAGAGTAGTTCCACACATAATATCATTCTAGAATAATTAGGAACTCAATATAGAAAGAATTAACTCACTCTCAGAATCAAAATTCACGTGCAATAGAAGACGTACCATAGGCTTGCCCGTAGTGTAATACTCTACTAATTGAGCTCATTCAATCAAGGATCAAGTAGGACTTTAATTGGTTGTAATGTAGGCTGTGGGACGGGTAGGATACATATAGATATAGTGGATACACCTCCCTGAGCAATTTGATACATATACAATTTCACCATTCAAACCCCACTCTTATGTCAAACCATAACTCTAACTTTATATTAATATACATTAACTCAGTACTTCTTTAAGAACAATTACATCAAGAGTCACAACTATCAAGCAATATTTTTCACAACAACACAATTTTTTTTTCTTTTTCAATTCAAGTGGCTCTTACTTTTTCCAAAACAGTACACATTCTCTTTATTTCATTATTTCCACACAAAAGCCAAACCAACAACCCCACACTTTAACTTTTACAACTTTTATTTCAATTCAAGTGCTCACAAGAGGTACAAAGTTCAAATAGATGGTCAATTCATATAATTGGGTAAGGATTGTAATGTGGTTTCCAAAGAAAGAGGATTATAGGGTCAAAGGGGTTAACTAAGATACATAACATTTAGGTGGGTAACAGACATATAACTGGTTCAACTAAGAAATGCTTATTTCACCTCCTAGACTGAATAAGACTACTATTTCTCTTTGCACACACATAGGGCAAGTTCTAGACATCATCTGACATGCACAGAATATCACAAAAACCTCACTCACACATGGGCACATAACTCACTCAGGATTGGACTCATCAAGACACTCTAGTCAAAGTAGTTAAGCACAGTTAAGCTTATACAATTTAAGGCACTTATTTAAGAGTCAAGAATTGAGCCTATGTGTCACAACTAAGGAAATTACCACTCTCAAGGCATATGCAACCAAGAAAAATTGATTCTTTAAATAAGCACTGTGACTCAAAGTTCTTTATTCCTATAAAATAAAAAGATTTAACTACACCCAATTCAAGCAAAACCCTTGGAAAAGAACCGCGACACAAAGAAAAACCAAGGGGGAATTGTTACACTATCTAAAAAATATAAAATACTAAAATAAAAGACATTTTTTTGGATTTTCAAAATATTTTGTTTCATTTCTTTTGACTCCATCTCCCTCAAGAAACCAATCGGGGAAATCTATCGTCGGGAAGAGTCAAAACTAAAAACTTAATTAATAACTATTACAGGCCGATATAATTCAAAATTATAGTTATAGATCATATTGTCTACGAAAGTAAAAAACAAATCAAACAAAACCAACTGGCAAATAGAAAAAAACATACAAATACAATCAATTAGAAGCATCACCTCACCCCACACTTAAGAGATTGCATTGTCCTCAATGCAAAATAGTAAAATTAAGAGTGAAAAGGTAACTCCCTGAGGCCCGTGGCCTAGTCATCAGCACCCTCGAAGGTGCGCAAATACTCTTCATCATTAGAGGGAACGAAGTTCATATCCTCATCTGGTGTCAACTATCCTCCTCTCGCTAATGCCAAACACTATTAGTGATAGCAGAAATGAGGTGATCTTGCTGTAACTCCTCCAAGTCGGTCTCCCCCTTTTCTGAGCGAAGGCGCAAGTCGGCAAACAACTACTGCAGTGTCTCCTCAACCCGAACAAACCTCTGGTCCGAATTAACAGCAACAATAGGAGGATCTATCACTGACATGATATCATAGGCCTTGATAGGATATGTCACTAGGTGTCCGATCATTGTGAAAGTCCTCCTCTACAAGGTGCGCCTGCAACAATCGAGTGATCATACTCGGGTAATGTAGACGGCGGGCCCCAAGTGGTCGCACTTTAGCCATGTTCTCTAGCATGTTGTTTCCAAGATCCAACTTCATTTGTGCGAACAAAGCATTGATCAAACACACCTTCAGCTGTGAGACATCAGTGTCACTTTGGGTGGGCATGATTTTGGAATTTATTAACCGGAAAACAACCCTTGTCAGACGGTGGAATGTTCCCTTCTTCATTTCCTTGTGGAATTCATTCGCATCAAGCATCCATTTAGTAGAAGAGTCAGTGCCACATAGCTGTCGGTGGATAGCACGATAGTCTGGCCGATGGAGGAACCTCCGAAAGAGCTTGTGGAAATGCTCTGTGAAGCCCATAATCTGATTGATCACTTGGAAGGAGAATGGAATTAGTTTACCGTGTACCTGTACTTCGTACACAACATCAAGGTTGGACTCAGTTTGCCAGTTAGCCTAAAATTTCTTTACCAGGTTTACGTTCACCGCATCACCTGGACGGAACAGATTGTCAAAACTCAAAGCTCGAATATTGTTGTATATCTCATTGTATTTTTGGGCCAACTTCCCATCGTCAATAGCAACCTCAGGCTCCAGATTCACCGGAGGGACAAACATTTGGAACCAGTGTCGAGTATGGGCAAGGACAGCCCGAATACCATATTTCCACGTTGGTACCACATCCGCATCAGGATCAATGTGTTCCCCTTCCTCATCCACTAAGGCGGGGGGAGGTTCCTGCCTACCTCCTCAACGGCCACTAGAGGCAACCTCGGAAGAACTTGTGTTAGAGCGTTAACTCAGGTGGCGAGACATTGTACCTGCACAAGATGAACAATATTAGCTACAGCACATAAAACAAAACAAGATCAAATGGGGTAACCACCCCACACTTATGTTATTGGCATGTTCATAAGTAAAATGTATATCGGGGACTCAGACTAGCCCATTGGAAGCACACCACAAGCAATCAGCAGCCCACCCAACTACCAACATAACATACCATCAATAGAATCACGGGCAACACTAGTGTGCATGACAAAATTATGAAGCTAAACTAGTAAACATGAAAAGGAAAAAAATATAAGAGTTTAGTCTAATTTACTACTAATAAAATTTGGACACAATACAACACTACCTAAGCATAATAGCATGAACCGGAGACCTCATTCGGCACATATCAACACATTAGCATCGAGTGGTAAATCAATTAGGACTTGGGGCTAATGAGTTAAAGTTTCATAGAATAAAACATGACATCACACCCCACACTTATCATCAAGCATTACATCCCACAAAGCACTTTGTTTCTCAATTTTTGCAACACTACACACACAACACAATTTGTTGTCCCTAAGACATTTCAACAAACACATTATGGGAACATCTTGTACCTTCTTATTTTTAAGTCAAATTGGTGTAGAATCAGCGTATAACCAAAGTAAATACACTTCACACCTTCACAATAGCATCAAATGCACTAATTATTCACAAAACTTCACTAATTTTCGGCCACATGAGCACCCCCACCAATCTTCAACATAATTTAATTTCACACCATCAAAATGCACCAAAACACTTACACAATCATAAGAACAATAAACACCCCACAAGTTAAGCCCCGGTTTTGGCTATAATATGCAAAGAAACTAAAAAAATCACAAATAAATCTACCTAGGGTTTGGTTCAAATAGACTAAAACTACTTAAATACTGGTAACGACCCGACCGGTTGTTTTGAGATTTTCCATTTCGCTCGCCAGTTCTGGGGCATGACTTGACCTGTGTGATGCAATATGACTTATGTAAATCGTTGTTGTTGGGTTTTAGGTTAATCAGAATTTAATTTGGAAGAACAGTCTCATTTGAAAGCTTAAAATTTAAAAGGTTTGACCAATATTTGACTTGTTTGTAAATGATCTTGGATTTGAATTTTTATGATTTCATTAGCTCTGTTAGGTGATTTGGGACTTAGGAGCATGATCAGAATGCATTTTGGAAGTCCATGGAAGGTTTAGGCTTAGATTGGCGAAATTGAGATTTCGGCACTTTACGGTTGATAGGTGAGATTTTGATATAGGGGTCAGAATGGAATTTTGAGAGTCGCAGTAGTTTCGTTGTGTCATTTGGGATGTGTGTGTAAAATTTCAGGTCATTCGAACGAGATTTGATAGACTTTTTGATCGAAAGCATAATTTAAGAGTTATTGGAGTTCTTAGGCTTGAATCCTATGTTAAATTGGTGATTTGATGTTGTTGTGAGCATTCCGAAGTTTTGAACAAGTTTGAACGATGTCATGGAAGGTGTTTGTACAAATGGTTTGATGTTCCGGGAGTTCCGGGTAGGTTCCGGGATGTTTTAGGCCGAAAATCATAGTTGTAGTAGGTCCAGAAGGGTTGCAGGCCTCGGAACTCACCCGCGCGGTCTACACAAAAAGAAGTGCGGCGGCGGTATGTGCTGTGCGGACCGCACAAAAAGAAGAGCGGCCGCGGTAGGTGCTGTGCGGACCGCACAAATTGCTGTGCGGCCGCGGTGGGAAACTTTTCACTGGTCCTACTTCGGAAGCTCATATCTTTTAATCTACAAGGAATTTTGAGATGATTCAGAAAACGAAAGTTGTAGCTCTTCATCTCTAGTTTCCAGAAAGGTAAAGATATCGTAATTTGGACATCTTTAGCAAACGTTATGGTGAAAATACTAAAGCCTGTCACTGTAGAGGAAAGTTGTGCGGCCGCGATCATTTTTGTGCGGACCGCACTTGTTTTGTGCCAACTGCGGTCGATTTTGTGAAGTCCGCAGAGGTGGAAATCTGTGGGGTACTCTATAAATATGAGGTTTTGGGTTATATTTGATATTTTGACCTAGAGAGCTCGGATTTTGGCGATTTTTCGAAGGTTTTTCAAGAAATTCATCGAGGTAAGTGATTCTAACTCAGATTTGGCTAGAGTACATGAATCTATCATTTAATTCATCATTTAATTCGTGATTTGGGATGGAATTTGGAAAGAAAATCATGAAATCTTTCAAAAAAGTAAAATGATGATTTGAAGGACCAAATGGTATCGGAATTGGATAATTTTCGTATGGTTAGACTCGTGAGAGTATAAGGATTCTAGTTTTGTGAATTTTGTCAAATTCCGAGATGTGGGCCCGAGGCTCGGGTTTTGGAAATTTCGGGAATCGCGCCCTCTGTTGATTGTTTTTGCTTGGGCTTTGTTCCCTTAGCATATTGTGATGTATTCGTTCTGATTTTGGATAGATTCGACGCGCGTGGAGGACAATTCGAGGGGCAAAGGCGTCGCGAGCTAGAGATTTAGCCGGTTTGAGGTGTGTAATGTAAATGATGCTCTAAGGGTTTGAAACCCCGGATTGCACATCGTAGTGCTATATTGAGGTGAGGCACCCGCTTGACGACGAGCGTGGGGTCGTGTGCTATTGGGGATTGTGACTTAGTCCGTCCCGATTGATGATTTTACCGCACATTTGGCTGAAACTTATATGCTATCATCATGATTTGGGTTGATTGCCATATTTGGGCTTCGTGCCAAACTATTTGAACCCTTCGAGGATTTTTATTACTATTTCCTCACTGTTTTAACTTACTAATTGAACTCAGTCATGTTATTTTCCACTGTTTTGAGACATAAATGATATTTTAGATGATGTTTTGGGCTGAGAAATACTGTTTTACTAATGCCCGAGGGGCTTGTGACTATTTTTGACTGAGTAAGGTCGAGGGCCTAGTTGTGAGGAAACACTGATACTGATTTAAGGCCGAGGGATTAAGATATGTACGTCACGAGGTGGCTTGTTGATATTATTTCTAAGGCCAAGGGCCAGAGATATATACGCCACGAGGTGGCTTGACTGATATGAGACCGAGGGCCTAGATTGGATACCACGAGATGGCTTGATATTGCGCTTGGGCCGTAAGGGGACCCTCCCGAAGTCTGTACACCCCTAATGAGTGCGAGTACCCATTGTGATATGAGATATAGCTCGAGGGGCTGATATTGTTCTATGTGATAGCCCGAGGGGCTGGTATTGTTTTATATGATTGCCCAAGGGGCTAGTATTGTTCTGAGATATTGCCTGAGGGGCGGAGTTGTTGACATTATTCCCGAGGGGAAAACCTTTATTGTTTATCTTTCATATTTACTTATCATTTTACTTGTTAAACTATGGTATTTGTGCTCGAGGGGCAAATTTTTGTGCTTCTCTGCACTAAGTATTTTGCATTCATTTGCGTAACCATTGAAAAAGCCATTTTCAAAGAAGTTTAAACTGAGCTAAGATATTTTAAGAGATTTTTACACCTTCACTGCTTTCTTACTGGTTTTGGACTGCTTCTATACAACATCTTGATATGTTTTACGTGATTTCTTGCTTTCAGTCTTTATTTATTATTAGTACTCACTGAGTGGAGAACTCACATTACTCCCTGCATCTTGTGTGATTCAGGTATGTTTTGGCTGATCGGAGGCAGAGTTATCAGAGTTTAGAAAGGTAGCTACCGGCGTTCGCAGCATTGCTTTTCTATCTCTTCATTTCATTAGATTGTATTTGTACACTTCGTACTGTCAGTTGTAACTATACCCTAGTAGATGCTCGTAACTTGTGACACCCCGGTTAGGGCTGTGTCGGGTTGGAAATTCCGCTTTGTTATCTCTATTTCCACTAATTGTGCTATTAAATTATGTTTGAACTATTCTTATGCTATTTAACTGCTTAAAAGGACGAAATGTGTTAGACTTGCTGGCCTTGTCTTCACGAGAGGCGGCATCAGATCGGGTTCGGGGTTAGGGTCCTGACAAGTCACAATCCCCAATAGGGTCATGACAATACTTCAATCAACTACAAAAAGAAAAGAGAAGAGATGAGAGGAACACATACCTTGAAGATGAGTAGAGGGAATTGGAGGTGTGTGTGGAAGGAAATTGAGGAGAAGGAGAATGGGGAAATTGGGGAAGGTTTAGAGTAGGGAGAGTTGAGAGACAGAATGAAAGAGAAAAGGGGGGTGTCTCTAATTAAAAGACTAAACAAATATTTTTTTTAATTACTTTGCACTTCCGCGTCGCAAGGCCTAGCTCCCCACGCGGCATGCTAGGCCATTTTTCATAGAGTTCTCCTCATTTTCGATATTTAGCTCACTCGTTGCATCCTGACTCTGTTATGTACTTATTTTATGTCTAATTCATGCTTGTACCTGCCCAAACAAGTCTAAAAACTCCTAAACTCTAATAACCCTAAACTATAATTATCTAAACTATTCTAAAAGGGTTAGAATCATAAATAAATAAGAAACAAAAAAAAACAAAATATTTGGTTTCCTAGCAACAAGTGCCTAATTTGATGTCGCGACACGACTCAACATGTTTTCAAGCATCGGCCTAGTCCATCGAGGTCTTGTGAGGTGCAATGTCACCATCGCAATAATGTTTTACTCTCTGCCAATTTACCATGAATGTACCGCTTGAGTTCGTATCACGCAATTTCACCACTCCATGAGGCCTCACTCTTACGACAACTAAAGGACATGCCCATCGAGACTTAAGCTTTCTAGGGAAAAGCTTCAACCTCGAATTAAACAAGAGAACTTCTTGACCTGGCTCAAGCTCGCGATGTTGGATGTGCTTGTCATGACACCTCTTGGTCTTTTATTTATACAATTTGGCATTTTCATACACGTGCAATCGAAACTCATCAAGCTCGTTGAGTTGTAGTAACCTCTTCTCACCGGCCAAGTCCATATCCATATTTAGCTTTTTAATTTCCCAATAGGTTTTGTGTTCAAGTTCGACGGAAAAGGGGCATGCCTTCCCATAAACCAACTTGTACGAAGAAGTACCTATGGGGTTCTTGTATGCAATTTGATATGCCCATAATGTGTCATCCAGCTTTCTCGGCCCAGTCCTTCCTATTTCCACTTACTGTTTTCTCCAGAATTTGCTTCACCTCTCTGTTTGACACTTTCACTTGACCACTCATTTGGGGGTGATAGGCGGTGGCAACCTTGTGCTTAACTCCATACTTTGTTAGAACATTATTCAATAATTTGTTACAGAAGTGAGTTACTCTGTCACTTATCAACACTCTTGGAGTCCTAAAGCGTGGGAAGATGTGCTTCTTTACAAAGTTTACCACTACCTTTGCATCATTACTCGGAAGAGCAATTGCCTCCACCCACTTAGACACATAGTCGACCGCCACCAAAATGTACCTATAACCATTAGAGTATGAGAACGGTCCCATAAAATCAATCCCTTAAACATCAAAAAGCTTTACTGCCAGAATGTTTTGCAACGGAAACTCAGGCTTATTCATGATTGTTCCGGTTCTTTGGCACCTATCTCACTTTTTAATAAAGGCGTGTGCATCTTTAAACAATTTTGGCCAATAAAAACCCGATTGCAACACTTTTTGGGTAGTTCTGTCCCCCCCCCCCCCCCCCCCTGACCTCCATATGGAAAAGCATGACAGTCATGCAATATTGCATTCATCTCCTCCTCAAGGACACACCTTTATACCAACTGATCTGAGCACTGCTTATATAGGAATGGATCATCCCACATGTAGAGCCTCACATCATGCAGAAACCTTCTTCTATTATCGGGTGTCAATTCTGGTGGTGTCACCCCACTTGCAATAAAATTCACATAATCTACATACCATGATGCTTCACTTGAAGTGATTGATAATAACTGCTCATTAGGAAATGTTTCTTTGATTGAACCTCCTTCAACTACATGGTTCCGGTCCTCTAATCTGGACAAGTGATTAGCTACTCGATTCCCTGTCCCTTTTCGATCTCTGATCTCCAAGTCATATTATTGCAAGAGGAGGACCCAACGAATCAGCCTTGGCTTGGTGTCTTTTTTTTAAACAAGTATCTGATAACTGATTGATCTGTGTAGATGATGACTTTGGTTCCCACTATATAGGATCTAAATTTGTCAAACGCCCATACCACTGCAAGCAACTCTTTTACATTAACAGTGTAATTCATCTGGGCTGGATTCAGAGTTTTGCTCGCATAATAAATGTAGCGAAAATTGTTATGCATCCTTTACCCCAAAACAGCTCTTATTCCTATGTCACTCGCATCGCACATCAACTCAAATTGCTGCGCCCAATCGGGGGCAATGATAATTGGTGCAGTCACCAACCTTCCCTTCAACTCCTCAAATGCTTTTAGATAGGAATCATCAAACTTGAAGGGAGTATCTTTCTCAAGAAGCATGCACAAAGGAGAAAAAATTTTTGGAAAACCTTTAATGAAATGATGATAAAATCCTCCATGGCCCAAGAAACTGCAAATGCCTTTGACGGATGTCGATGGGGGCAATTTTTCAACCGCCTCCACCTTTGCTTTGTTCACCTGCAAACCACTTTTGGACACTTTGTGCCCCCGGACTATACCTTCACGTACCATGAAAATGGCCTTTTCCCTAGTTTAGCACCAAGTTCATCTCTTCACACCTAGCATGCACTTTATCAAGGTTCATTAAACAATTATCAAAAGAACATCCAAACAAAGAAAAATCATCTATGAACACTTCTACAAATCTTTCAATAATGTCAGTAAAAATAGCCATCATACACCTTTGAAAAGTCACAGGTGCATTACCAATACCGAAGGGCATTCTCTTGAACGCATACGTGTGATAGGGACATGCAAATGTGGTCTTCTTTTGGTCCTTTGGGGCTATAGCAATCTGATTATACCCCGAATAGACATCTAGGAAATAGTAGTATTCCTAACCAGCTAATATGTCAAGCATTTGATCAATGAAGGGGAGGGGAAAATGGTCCTTTCGGGTGGAATTGTTTAATTTTCTATAATCTATGTAAATTCTCCACCCAGTGACAGTTTATGTGGGAATCATGTCATTATTTGCATTAACCACTACAATCATCCCCCTTTTCTTAGGCACACATTGGATATGGCTTACCCATTTGCTAGAAATACAATACCTGTATCAAGCCACTTAACCATTTCTTTTGTCAGCACTTCTTTCATGATTGGATTTAGATGGCGTTTTTGTTCTACACTTGGCTTGTGCCCGTCCTCCATTAGGATTTTATGCATGTAGAAAGCTGGACTAATACCTCTAATGTCATACATCGTCCACCCAATTGCTCGGTTGTGCTTACGTAGCACTCTCAACAGCTTTTCTTCCTAAAATGTAAACAAGTTAGAAGAAATAATAATAGGTAAAGTGTTAGAACCATCTAAATAGGCATATTGAAGGTGAGAGGGCAAGGGTTTTAATTCCAATTTTGGAGCTTCTTCAATCGACGGCTTTGGAGGAGGCCCACTTTGCCTATTTAGGTGCTCAAAACGATTTAATCCCTGCATGTAAGCACATTATGCATCTAGGATATTGATAAGTAGGTTTTTTAACCGCTTATTTGCTCTCTTTTACTTGCGTTTAGCTCCAAAATGCTTAAAGGTATTCCCAAAAACTAACGAAATGTTCTTGCTTGAAGGAGTGTTGCAATATGAGCCAAAGAGATCAAAATAACCTCATAAAGGTGTCAAAAGTGGACAAAGACCAAAACAAGGCAAAACGGCCCACAGTGGGACTGCACAATACTGTGTGCGGACGTAAAACAAGGAAAGAGCCATGATAGTTTTTCTTCAGATTATGCGGACCGCACAAATATTGTGTGGCCGTAAAAGAGGAGATTCAGAGAGTTGGTTTTGGGCAAGCTGAAGATATGCGGACCGCACCATAATTGTGTGGCCGCAGGATGGCAAGTGTGGCCGCACTCACAATTATGCGGTCCGCAGAAGAGAAGAATCGGAAAGCTGGGTTCAATTCCAAATTCAAGGAGTGCGGACCGCACTAAAATTGTGCGGCCGCACTCATAATTATGCGGTCTGCTCAAGAAGAAGGAGTGCGGCGGCAACCCAGAATTGTGTGACCGCAAAATTAGAGCATGTCAAGCCAAGCCCATTGTGCGGATCATACACAGTATTGTGCGACCTCACAAGCTCTGCAGGGTTATTTTGTTAGATATTTTTAGCCTAGTATAAATAGAACTTTTTGTCATATTTAGGTTAAGTTTAGTTTTTGGGAGTGTACCTGAGCCATTTTCTTTATTGTTTTGAGTAATTTTGTACTGGATTAACTTCTAAACATTAGATATTCTTTCCCTAATCAATTATTATGCATTCTATCTTAATCTTTTCTTTAGTTTCTTCATTTTTCATGATTAGTTAAATTTATAGCTAGGGTTGTGGCGCAACCCTAGTGTGTGTACTTAATGGGTATTTGATTTAGGGCTTGTTTGTGATTGAGTTAGTGATATTTAGCCTTGATCATGCTTGAATTCAAGAATTGATGGTTGCATATATTAATTCATGCCTATTTGACTTAGTCTCTACTTGAGAAAGAGAGACTAAGTCTAGGAAAACTTGGCTAACAGGAAATTGGGGTGAACTCAAGAAATTGATAGCCCCAATTAAAGAGGCAAATATAGAGATAGTAAGACCCGACTTGAGCATATATAACTTATTTTGTGCAATACCCATTTGGACTTGAGAAAGCCAAATTGGAAAAAATGACTCAAACTACCGAGTGGTATAGATTGGGTAATTGCGTGTGATTGCTATATTACAACCCCGACTAATCAAACTTGCCCTAGAGTTTACAACCCGTTATGTAACCACCTAGGTGGAAGTCACGACCCTAGATCTTTTATCATTTGAAAAACAACCAAACCAAAAATAGTCTCCTAGTTTCATATTTGCAACAATAGCTTAAAGTAGAAGTAAAAACAACAAATAAGAATGTGGAAGTGTAATTTGAGGCACGTCATACAGTTGCACTAAATATATACCTAATCCCAATTCTAACACCCTGAGGATTCGACCACGACTCGCTTGTGGATTTATTATTGCTTCAACCGCCTCACTACCTGTATTCTTAGTGTGAGTTTTGGCGACATCAATTTTTGGCGCCGTTTCCGGGGAGTTAAATGGATTTAGCTATATATCAAGGGTTTTGTGTGTTTTTTGTTCTTTTCCTTCCGAGTCACTAGCTTTCTTTTTGAATTGATTATAGGTACGAGAATGTTACATCTCGTAAGTTTAACAATATTGACACCGTTATATGTGTTTGATATGGTATTTTGAGTGAAATATTTTTGTAAATTAGCTAGAAAAAAATGGTTTGAAAAATATGATTTCATATAGTTACTAATATTACTACTTATACACATAATATAAGAAAGTTTATGCGATTTTCTTTATTGTAAAGATAGAAATTATTTTTCACAAGAAAATAATAGATTAGCGTGACTACTAAATGGTATATTTGTTTAACACTTACTCAAAATTTATTTTGTATTTTGTGTATTAATAGATAAATTTTCTAGTAATAGATAAATTTCTTACCACAAGAACTTTCATAATCCATACCAATGTTAACATGTGTTATACAAGCTATAGCCTATTCTCACTACCAAAAATAACCTGTCCTAGCTAGATATTCATATTAAACGTTATACAGTTTAACTCCACCTAAATATTTTGGGGAAAATTAATTGAGTTGTGTTTGAATTGTATTTCACTAATCATAATTTGTCCGACCATTCTTTAATATCAGTCGATTCAAAACTCTAAATTTCGTTAGTCCAAAATCTACTTACCACTCCTAAGGAAATTGTTCAGATATGGAAGATTTCAAAACTGTTAAGAAATTAATGAGATTAGGAAAAATATAAGTTGAGAAAATATATGTATTTTTACATGAATGTTTTAATGAAATAGTAGTGTATGTATTAATTTTATATGGTGCCACATGACTGTAATAGTACGGTGTATAAAATGTATTAAAAATAAGTAAAATTTTAAGTAGTTTGAGATAATTCTTAATTATGCAGGTAATTGGTTAATTACCTGATAACGTGATATTACCTAATCACCTAATAAGTGGATAAATATTTAAAATTTCCCACCCCACCCTCACATGGCAGCAAGCCAACTCTTGGACAATGACGCATTAGTCATATAGTATATATGTCACATTAAGCATTTTAGGTGGCAATTTAAGAGAGTTTTTTTTTGGCAAAGTCACCACATAATTGGGGCCCACATTCACCACAATTTATAAAGCCTTTCTAAATCATTCAAGGAAATGTATCAGGCAACGTGAGCTATCTTTCAAAAGTGACTTCTCAAAATTTAAAGAGACATCTCAAAGTCAAAGAGAAACATCTTGTGAACTTGAATGGCAACGTGAGGTTTTTATAAGAAATCAGTACTTCACAATTTTTTTTAACTTGCATTATAACATTTGTAGGGATAGTGTTTGGCATATTAAAATGTGCAGTTTCAATCTATCAAAAAAAATCATTGCGACTTTGAGTTTCTCATGATATACAAAGGCTCTATATTTGATAATTATTTATTGCTTCGAAAAGAAAAAAAATTCTTGATTGTTCTATAGATTTTATACTATTACCCAAGGAAGATTGATTAGATTGGTTATACAACTTGCTCTGAGTATCTCTGCTGAATCCATCCGTGATAAAAGAGCCAAGGAACTTGGAGAATTTTATGATGAAGTGATTTGGAGAGTTCCATTGAAGTGTGAGATTTGTCAGATTAAGAATAATAGAAGAAATTGGTGGACACTTGAATGAAAGAATATAGACCTCTTGCATCTGTACATATATCAAAAACAACTGCATGATGAGTTTCTTATTCGAATCACATAAGTAACATCATTTTGGGGATGGAAAGGTTCCGGCCAAGATTTTCTTTGAGAAAAGTGATTGCGTTGAGCTTTTCACACGACTTGTTCCATATTTTATCGCAATTGACGTGCGTTAGAGAGATTGTCAAGAGAATCGGTTCGGGTATGTTAAGGCTATCCCTTCTTTCTTTTGGCATGATTTATACGACATGAACGAAACGAGAAAATGTACAACTTCCATAAATGACTCTATTCATAGAAATATTAAAGATGTTTATGTTCTTGATTCCCCATATGTCATATTATTTTATCATCTGTTCATGGGTCTCAGAAAAATACGTAAGTTGAAAAAGTTTACTTTATGATATTAATCAAAGGCATAATAGTCTTATGATATTCTGATAGATTTTATTGACATACATCTCATTCATTGCATTCATTTATATTGATCCGTGACTAGATGGCGATATATACGTGTATATATGTATATTATATATATATATATATATATATAGGATATGGGAAATGGTTACGGCATTATATACACACCACCACCTGATCAGCTGGCATATGTTGATGATTGTGCCAACAATGGCCAAGATGATATGATGGGATGTCCTCAGAAGTCTGTTGATGTTATGAAACATGTACATATGCACGACACGACATTCATACACATATGCATGACACTATAAGTATTAAATGATATACAAAGTTATCTAGACTTATCGGATAAATCATGTACTCCATGTTCTTTCATATCCTTTATATATTGATTTACATGCCTTACATACTTTGTACATTATTCTTACTGACGTACTTTTGTTGTGGATGCTGCATTCATTCCTACAGGTATAAGTAATCGACTTGACGAGCTCTTATAGTAGACGAGGTTAACATTCAACGAAGGATCGGTAAGACTCCACCTTATTAGGAGTGCAGCCGAGTCTATGAGTCATCGTGTTAGAGTTTTGCTACAGACTTATGGGTGGGCCGGTACCCTGTCCCATTTAATGTCGAATAATCTTAGAGGCTTTGTAGACGGAGGTTCATTTTGTATAGTATGTTAGAGGCCTTGACGGCCCACATTTATTCATGTTTTATGAATAATGGTTCATTGATATAACATTTGCTCACTTACAGTTGTGCATTATGAGTTGTGACCATGTTGACCCGTGATATTTATAAATAAAATGAATGAGTTATAGAGTAGTTTGCTCGGGCCCATGTGGCATCGGGTGCCAGCCATGCCTCCTAAGGTTAGAGCGTGCAATGTGGTATCAGAGCGGGTCGTGTACTAGGAAGTCTACAAAGTTGTACCTAGTAGAGTCTCACTTATGGGTGTGTGGCGCGCCACATTTATAATTGAGAGACTATAGGGAATTTAGGAAATGTTATCCTTCTTTTGTTTCTAGATCGTGCCATAGAGCTGAGTCGTAAAAAGTAAGTATAAAGTTGTTGCGAAATTTTGTATGCACCGGAGGTGTAGGTATTACAGTAGATCTCTAAGGCGTAATGTGGAAGGGAAGTTATGAAAGAAACAGAAGATACAATGCGGTATTGAAAAGTAATGTAAAGGTAAAGAAGTTATGAGATATTCAAGTACAAAAGGTTGTGAATAGTCAAGACTTCAGATATAGTTTGGGGTTTAAGTTTAATTTACAAAGGAGACCCTAGTGAATATTTTGCAAATCTCCAAGAGTTAGCATTCGAGGACCAATGTTCTAAAGGGGGAAGGATGTTACACCCCGTAAGTTTAACAACATTGACACCGTTATATGCGTTTGATATGGTATTTTGAGTGGACTATTTTTGTATAATAGCTTGAAAAAAAATGGTTTGAAAAATATGATTTCATATAGTTATTAATATTACTACTTATACACATAATATAAGAAAGTTTATGAGATTTTCTTTATGGTAAAGATAGAAATTATTTTTCACAAGAAAAAAATAGATTAGCGTGACTACTAAATGGTATATTTGTTTAACACTTACTCAAAATTTATTTTGTATTTTGTGTCATAATAGATAAATTTTCTAGTAATAGATAAATTTACCACAAGAACATTCATAATCCATACCAATGACAACATGTGTTAGACATGCCACAACCTATTCTCACTTTCAAAAATAACCTGTTCTAGCTAGATATTGATATTAAACGTTCTAGCTAGATATTGATATTAAACGTTATACAGTTCAACTCCACCTAAACATTTTAGGAAAATTAATTGAGTTGTGTTTGAATTATATTTCACTAATCATAATTTGTCCGACCATTCTTCAACATCAGTCGATTCGAAACTCTAAATTTCGTTAGTCCAAAATCTACTTACCACTCCTGAGGAAATTGTTCAGATATGGAAGATTTTAAAGGTGTTAAGAAATTAATGAGATTAGGAAAATTATAAGTTGAGAAAATAAATGTATTTTTACATGGATGTTGTAAAAAATAGTAGTGTATGTATCAATTTTATATGGTACCACATGACCGTAATAGTACGGTGTATAAATTGTATTAAAAATAAGTACAATTTTAAGTAGTTTGAGACAATTCTTAATTATGCGGGTAATTTGTTAATTACCGGGTAACAAGACATTACCTAATCACCTAATAAGTGGATAAAGATTTAAAATTTTCCACCCTACCCCACATGGCAGCAAGCTAATTCTTGGACAATGACTCATTAGTCATTTAGTATATGTGTCACATTAAGGATTTTAGGTGGCAATTTAAGAGAGTTTTTTTGGTTAAGCCACCACATAATTGGGACCCACATTCACCACAATTTAAAAAACCTTTCTAAATCATTCAAGGAAATGTATCAGGCAGCGTGAGCTATCTTTCAAAAGTGACTTCTCAAATTTTAAAGAGACATCTCAAATTCAAAGAGAAACATCATGTGAATTTGAATGGCAACGTGAGGTTTTATAAGAAATCAGTACTTCACAATTTTTGTTAACTTGCATTATGACATTTCTAGGGATAGTGGTAGGCATATTAAAATGTGCAATTTCAATCTATCAAAAAATAATCATTACGACTTTGAGGTTCTCATGATATACAAAGCCTATATATTTGGTAATTATTTATTACCTAAAGAAGATTGATTAGATTGGTTATACAACTTGTTCTGAGTGCCTCTGCTGAAGCCATCCTTGATAAAGAGCCAAGGAACTTGGAGAGTTTTATGATAAAGTAATTTGGAGAGTTCCATTGAAGTGTGAGATTTGTCAGATTAAGAATAATAGAAAAAATTGGCGGACACTTGAATGAAAGAATATAGACCTCTTGCATATGTAGATATATCAAAAAAACTGCATGATGAGTTTCTTATCCGAATCACATAAGTAACATCATTTTGGGGATGGAAAGGTTCCGGTCAAGATTTTCTTTGAGAAACGTGATTGCGTTGAGCTTTTCTTACGACTTGTTCCATGTTTTATCGCAATTAACGTGTGTTAGAGAGATTGTCAAGAGAATCGGTTCGGGTATGTTAAGGCTATCTCTTCTTTCTTTTGGCATGATCTATACGACATGAACGAAACGAGAAAATGCACAACTTCCATAAATGACTCTATTCATAGAAATATTAGAGATGCTTATGTTCTTGATTCCCCATGTGTCATATTATTCTATCATTGTTGATAACCAATTTTTCCCTATATATTTTAAATGTACATACAAAGCCTTCAAAATAGCATATATATGCATATATAAGCATGCACAAGGCTTTCATCATTTTTTTCATAATTTAAAGGGTTTAAATTGATATGTTTTCTCCCTTTCTATCCATAAAATCCCCAATAATTATTTCCAAAACTATTGGTTTGATAATTCATTTATTGGATTCCTATGTTTATGCTAAAATATGGCTAATGTAATTTTTTATATCTTTTTACAATTACATTTTGTATTTTTTAAGCTAAATTGCATATAATTGCAATGTTACCCATTTTAAGATATAATTATATTTTATATGCATGAAATTGATCATCATATTTTTAAAATTCCAATTATGTGTTTTAAATCATTTTAGCACCTTAAATTATTTTCCAGAAATTACCTATTATTTTTGTAAAGTAAAATAGGAAAATCTAGCTATTTAAATAACAGCCAAATTTGGCTTTCTATTATAGACGAATCGTACCCCCCAGCCCAATTTTATAATTAAAACCCCGACCCATACCTTATTAAACCTTACCCAAACTCGGAATCAACCTTACCCAATCGGCCGCCTTCAGATGCTCTCTCATCTCCACTAGTATCTCAAACCTAACCCTAGACTCCTCCACTGACCTCATTCTTCGATCATCTTAGGCGACTATATCTCAAACCCCAAGCCTCCAATGGTCACTCCACCACCTTGCTCATCATCTCTAAGGCCCTCAAGGGTCCTGGGCCATGTCGATTTGGACCTAGGGTTTCTGATTCTGCTATTCGAGGCTTCTCTGGTGTGATTTTGGGCAAAATCACACCATGTGTGTTACGATTAGTGAAGTTGCAATAGGTTCTTTCGATTTCTTCTTAGGTTTCCTTTTGAAATCCTAACTCTCTTCTGGATCTCTTAGATTTATGTTATTTTAATTCTTTAAGCCTGATTCCTTCTATGATTTGCTCATTCACGAGCTTTAATTTTGAAAGATCTTCTACTCTAAACCGTTTTACTTTATTTGAAAACTAGGGTTTCTCGGAGTTCTTTCTATACCTGTTTCGACTAGTTTCCTTATGATTAAACCTTTTTTCCTTGTTTATTTTGACTGATTCTATGTTCCTACTGCTTTTTAAACTTGACTCTATTAAAAGCCCTAATTTTTAAAGATTTTTCTTTACTTGTTTCTGTGTGTTAGCATGATTTTATTTGCCTTGGCTCTGTGTATTAGCATGATTTTCTTTGCCTTGGTCTTGTTAATCTCCCGTGGTCACTATGCTTCGAATATGTTCTGGTGAATCTTTAGCCTACTTATGTCACCTATATATGACTATGTTTGCTCATCTCTTATTTCTTTCTGCCTATATAATTGACCTTGTTTGTTTGCTACTTCTGTTCATTCATCTCTATTTATATGTTGAAATATGCAGAATCATGACTCCCCATGATTGATTCTGATTTTTCTTGACTTTTTGTAATTGAAAGATTTTCCTTCGAAGCCCTAGAATTCTATTGGTCTGTTTGAATTAACTAATTTCGTTACCTTATTTACTATGGTACTTTATTTACTTAGCCCTTTCTTAAATGGGTTTTTTAAGAATTTGGTCCTAATTTGCTACTCTATGCCTACTAAAACTGGCTCCTTTCCTTATTTAATCATGCACTGATTCTTCTTCCTGCCTTATATGGTACTGAATCTTTCCGTTTGATCTTAATTCCCTTAACTTAATGAAGTACTTCCTTGATTATCTAATTGATTGATTCTGGGTTCTTAAATTATTGTACTACTATGATTTTTTACCTTATTCTACTATCTACTCTCAACTATAAATTCTTTAAGTTCTCACAAACAAGGGATGGAACACATGGTTTTCAAAAACTACCTCTCTTACTAGAAAATCTCTGCTCTCCCTCTCCCTTGTGCTATTTGCTACTATTAGCCTGGTGCAAGCCAAGGCTAATCATTCCGTGCTCTTTGGTTCTTTCATTCTGCTCACTTCTATATTCACTGGTATGTCCTAGTTTTGATTTAAAGCGTCAACAACAACACGCTTCTCTTGTTGCTTTAGTTTCTCTTATTTCTAGTCTGCTTCTACTTGTGGTTCTGTTGTGAAACTTGTAGTTGAGTTACATTACTAGCATGATATTATGTCTTCCTTTCCCTTTAGTTAAATTCATTCCCTTATGTGTGTTTAAAAACATGCCTTGTCAGTTGTCTTTTACCTCTTGTGTGCTTACCACCTTATGAATCCCCAAATCCTTATCACCCCTTCTATGTGTTTGTGTTCTCCTTGACTGGTTTGTGACTATGCCAGTGTCAACTATCTCTGAGCATGTTTCAAACTAGTCTTAAGACCCTTGCTGGGTTATGCAGCCAAATGTTTATGTATCCCCAAACCCCCTGACCCTTGTGTGACTATTGAATTCTGAAAACTAGTTGTGTGTGATCTTTTCCTAAGGTTTTTTAAGCTTGTTTACTACTCCAACCACTTTTCAAGCAATCTGTGATGCTTTACTAATTGCTGTCAAAACAGACTTTTAAGTCCAGTCCTTAATAAACTTCTTTCAATATGTGTCCTACACTTTTACTTTACTCTTAGTTAATAAGTTCTGCCCCCTCTAGTATGTGTACTGCCTTGGGATCCTCTTGAGAACCCTCTGAACTCTAGCATACTGTGGGTGGCCTTTCCACACTGCACTGGTTCAATGCTTGGCTATTAAGTCTTGGTGTAAGCATTGTCCGGGGTCCTTGAGACCCTTAGGGAACTTTGATGAACCTAGAATTTCATTTGTCTATGGGAATGAGGTTTGAAAGGCCATTGGAGGCTTTGGGAAACTTGGGCCTGATTGCAGGCTCTCTATAGGATAACTTCTTGATTTTCTATTTCCCTTATTTAATTCATTTGTTGTCCTGTAATATTTTGTAAACAGATATTTGGGGTAATTTAGTAAAAAAGGTGGGTAGATGTATACTTTGTGGGGTATTATGGGTAGAAATCCTGCTCTTAGGATTTTACTTTTAAATCTGCCTGCTTTATTCAATAGAAAACATGTTCATAGGGTATGACTCTTGTTGAATCTGATTTTATTTGCATAATAGAAATCATCCCTATAAGTTTTCACTTTTAAGGTCGTTTGCATTAGATAGAAACCATGTTCATAAATCCTGCATTTGTCATGTTAGAAACTATGTTTCTAGGTTCCAAGCCATCACGTTTTAAATCAATTCAAGTATAGATACCATGCCTATAGGGCATAATTCCGATTCAGTAAGTCTTTCACATGTTACTGCAAATTGACTAAAACCAGTAATACGCCTAGATACCATGCTTATAGGGATTTGTATTCACAATTACGTCTAAAAATCTAATTACCCTAATAATTCGATTTCACTCAACTAGTTCACTTCTTAAAACTGGTCTTATTAAGCGATAACATTTCCTGAAAATGGTTCTTTCATGTTTCAGCATTGCTTTAATCTCATTAGATATCCTACCTATAGGTATTACAAGGGTCTATTTTGAAAAACCTATTCGTTTTTGCATCAACATAAATATTAGTATTCTGCACATAGGCAAGTCCTAGGGCATTTTCAAAACTTGCATTTCCCTGAAACTGTTCTCTCAACATTTATGATCCTAATAATCTTTTAAAGAAGAGGCCTTGGGCAACTAGTAGGTTATGACTTCTGAAAGTGGTCTATTAATGCATAATCACTAAGAAATCCTTCTTTAGGACTTTGATTACCAAAGACCTTACTTGTGGTTGAGTCGTGCTGCATGCGTGCTTGTTTGTGGAGGAAACTATGAGCCTTTTACTTTATCTCGTTATGTTAAAGTCCTAGATGCTTTTTGACTGTCGCCTTAGAGTTTTGCCTTTAAAACCGTAGGGGTACGTCTACAACTACTTATAGGTATAGGTCCTAACTCCCTCTGATATTATTAAGAAGGGACGGGCAGTAGCACGCAATATGATTCAATGACCAAACACTCGCTTTGCATGACCAATAAGGAGATGGGAAGTGTAGACATGGGATATGATGACTAAGCATTAATGTCACGTGTAGCCCATCATTGAAGAATGTTTACCAGACATTGCATGGGGTGATCCTATAGGATAAACAACCTAGGACCCCTTTTTACCCCAAATCCTCTCCTTATTTAAAACTTAATTTTGTATAATTTGTTCAAACCTTTATTTCACTACTTGTTCAATGAGCTGTACAACTTACTTGAATCAACTATTTGTATTGACTAATTTATAAATATAAGTTTGATCGGGACATATAGTTGTGGACCAAGAAGGGTGCCTAACACCTTCCTCTCGAGGTTATTTCAAGCCCTTACCCTAATCTCTGGTAACGCAAACCAACCCAAGAGTTAATCGATCTAGGTGCCCTAACGCACCATAATCCGTTAGGTGGTGACTCTTCAAATACCCAATTCCCAAAAGGAAACGAGTCATTACCCCCCATGAGTGTCGAAACCCGGAGTTCCTCCCCGCGGAGGGAAAAAGGGGCGCAACAGCATGGCGACTCTGCTGAGGATACCTTTAGGCTCTTACCATATCAAACTTGTCTTTACAAATTAGTCCAAGCATGCTTATCTCGTACCCTACTCCCTTATCTGAATTTAACTGTCTATTTTTAAGCATTTATGATTCTTTACCCCTGAAAACTGACTTGTCTCTTTGTTTTCCTTGTCTTGTAACTATCTTTTCAATTATTTAAATGCTGGATTTTTTCCTATGTGAAAATACTTTCCTACATGTTATTAACTGCTGCATAAATCATGCTCCATATCATATTCCACTTGTGCGTCTCAAATTCTATAGCAACGCTTTAATGAGTGATTGCGCTCTTCCTATTTATTACCCTTTCAGAAAGGCTTATTTGCAGTAAAACCAGTCGATCAATGTTGCAGTCGACGATTTCGTGCCTTTCCCCTCAAGTTGTCCGCTTAAGGGTACCAGTCTAAAACCCCATAGAAACCTTACTCTATTTAAATTGTGCATGCATCATGGTCAAACTTAGTTGGATTAATTATGTTGTCCACATAATGATCCTTTAAGATAAGCCTTATCCAAAGTCCATCGAGTTTTCCATAATCCCAACGAACACTATCACGTTATGTGCATTAATTTGGAGGATTAAATGCCGATATGCTGATCATAAATGTATAAATAGTTGAGTCCGGTAGGGGTAAGGCCTAACCCTTTTGTTTTGCAGAAAAATGAGGCACGAAGTCCCTAGATTTGGCATGGTTAGCAATATCCCTCCATTGTTGCTAAATTGGTGGAAAGATCTTTCCTCAACTGACAAGAAGTATGTGAAAAAGTACCTGGGTAACCTGCCTTCCCTGCTACATATTGAACCAAACAAGAAACTGATCGAGGCTGCCACCCTATTCTAGGATGCTGAAAGAGTCGTGTTCTGTTTTGCAACATAGAAATGACACTACTCCTGGAGGAAATAAGAGGACTTACAGGGTTGACTTGGGACAGTCCCAGGCTTTTGGAACCAGAAAACCGTATAGGCAGGGGATTTTTGAAAAAGATGGGGCTGAAAAAGAATGTCGACTTAGGTTCCTGAAGGACTCCTACATACCTTTCGAAAATCTCTACAAGTGGTATGGCCACAACAAGTCTTTCTGCACTTATCATGATGAGATCACCCTCACTTCACTGGGTCACATCCATCGCAGAGTGTTCGTGTTCATCTTGTGCTTCCTGGGGATGATAGTGTTCCCAATGAAAAAAGGAAGAATCCACACCAGGTTGGCCATGGTCGCCAAAACTCTAATAGAGGGGATTAGTTGACAGACATATACCATAATCCCCATGATCATTGTTGATATCTATAGGGCCCTGGAGCGCTGTCAAAGAGGGGTCCAACATTTCGAGGGCTGCAATTTATTGCTGCAATTATGGTTGTTGGAGCATCTCCAAAAGGGTTGCTATCGCCAAGAATTTCCGCGAAGGGCTTGGATCGACCACATTGCTTTCCATCACCCTAAGCAGATGACCTACATTCCGGACAGATTTGCTCAGCTAGAAAATACCAGCGAATGGGTAGAATTCTTTGACAATTTGAACAAGGAACATGTGCAGTGGATGGTTGAATGGTTTCCAATGGATGAGTACATTATCAGGTCCAAGGATGCTCCACATTTGGTGTTGATCGGGTTGAGAGGGATATATACATATGTCTCTATGCGGGTTATGAGGCAAGTAGGCAGAAAGCAGGTTGTACCAAGGGTCATCAAGATGAGCCACTTCAGGGCATATTTCCAAGACAACAACATGCCTTACAAGTGCCAAGCTCAGCATATGTGGCACTGCAAAATTATTATGGAGAAAAGCACTGTTGAGACAGACAGATATCATACGGGGTGCGAGCCTCTCTACCCTGTATGGTTGGAGGACAATCTGAAAGGAACAGTGACACCAAGGACTGGTCAAGGGAACAGAATTATAAACGAGGAAGCTGAAGCCCAAGTCAAATACAATAGGCTACGTAAGATAGTCCACGACTCTGAGAATGAGCATCGAGAGATACATGAGAGAAACGTTAGGTTGATCGAGGAATGGAAAGAGATGGCAGTCACTTCCAATAGAAAACTGGAATACCTGGAGCGAGGAATAGTAGAGTTAGAGGGCAAAGTCATAAAAAGGATTGAAAACTGTCAGAATGCTGAAGGAGCCAAGGGAGGACATCTAGCCCAATCCTACTTGATGCTGGGACTGCGCTAGCTGGGAGATCTGTTTGATGGAGTCCAGAAGATCGAATCTGGGGAAGGTCCTTCTAGGACCAAATTGATTAGATTTACTTGCTTTCCTTAAAATGTAATAAGGTCAAGTGCCATTAGTGACTTGTCTTATTATTATGTTAGTGTCATTTTTGGATTCATCTACTTTTATATTATGAAATGAAGCATTTATTGGCATTTGAAGTTCTCTAAATCTACTTGTCACTAGGCCTACCTCGGGAGCAACGAGGCTCCCAAATTAGGATACGAGTTTATATTTCACACTATGTGTTTAAATACTGCAAACATTTCAGGAACCCCACTAACTTGTTACCTTTTGTTTTGTTTACTTTTATTACTGTTATTCCCATTCCCATAGGTTGGTTCGTCTATACTGTCCTCATAAGCATATCATACCAGATCCAAAGGCCCTCCACCTCCTCCTCCTCTAAGAACACAAAAGCAGAGGAAGACGAAATAGCTGGGCTAAAGGATTTGTTCTTGGAAGATAAGGATATGGACTGTAGTGCCATAATTGAGGAGGTGGAAGAAGGCCTCTCCATTCAGATTGTGACAAAGGGAGCTGTTATTAGAAACTGGACCAGCACACCATCCCGAGCCCGCTGAGTCCCTCGGTAGCTTGGCAGAATTTATAGCCATTCTAGGCATTTTTAAATTTCCAGCAATCTTGTTTTAAGATTTCTTTGTTTCAAAATAAATGCTCGATCTACCGATCCAAGCTTTGTTCGAATAATTTTCTCAGTTTTAATCAAATGCATTTACCCTTTATCATTATTCATTACTATTTTTTATACTTTTCCTTTCTACTGTGTTATTATTACTTTTCCTGATGAACCAGTGACTGTGACATGTAATGAGGCGACGCAACATGAGAATAGTGACTCAGAGGAAGAAGATGAGATACCCGAGGAAATTGTAAGGGAAGTTGAGAATTTTGAGAACAAGCCTAAATCCAACTTGGACGAAATAGAAGCAATAAATTTGGGAGATGCCAAGACCTTCAAAGAGACCCGCATCGGTATTCACTTGTCACCAACAGAAAAGGAAGAGTACATCTGTTTTCGAACGGAATATGAGGATATCTTCGCATGGTCGTATGCGCTATGACCGGTTTGAGCACAATTGAACTACGCTTGTCCTGATTCCTGTTTAAGAGGGGATACATAGGCAGCCTTATGGGTTCAGACATATCATAATAAAATTTTCATCCCCCACCCCAATAAAGAAACTGGGGTAGAATTTTGAGGAGGGTCCTTAAAATTCCGGAGCAAGTCCAGCCAGCGCCATCATATGTCAGGAAGCCAGTAATCAGTCAAGAACTGGGGCAGAATTTTGAGGAGGGTCCTCAAAATTCCAGAGCAACTCCACCCAACGCCATCACATGTCAAAAAGCTAGTAATCAGTCAAGAACTAGGGTAGAATTTTGAGAAGGATTCTCAAAATTCCGAAAAAGATTCAGCAAGGTCCGCCATCCATGAACAGTTAGAAATCATCTACCAAACTAGGGCAGAATTTTGAGGAGGACCCTCAAAATTCCAGCATAAGAAAGCTACAATGCCTTTGGAAAGTGTCACAGTCGCTAGTTCATCAAAAGTTACTTAATATATCAATACACTTCCAAAATAATTCCATTTAGATCAATGAATGCATATTTTTCGAAAATTTTGATAACAGTCAGATGCTACCTAGGGGAACTAGAAAGGGGCTTCCAGAGCAGAGTGAAGCAAGGTCGGGAGATGAAGCAAAAACCAACCTCCCCTCATGAAATTTATGATTTTTTTGAACGCAGGCACATTTGATGATAGATTTAGTACAAATAGTAGATTCACCATCCATCCGGCCATTTGACACTGAACCTATCCTAGCTAAGATACTCTACCCTTATCTGCTATTTTCTCTTTGTATGAGACTAATCCTTGACTCCATATTTGCATGAGTCTAATCTCTGACTCCACATTTGTATGAGTCTAATCCTTGACTCCATATTTGCATGGGTCTAATCTCTGACTCCACATTTACATGAGTCTAATCCTTGACTCCATATTTGCATGAGACCAAGCTCTGTCTCCAAAATCTTGCATGAGTCTAATCCTTGACTCCATATTTGCATGAGTCTAATCCTTAACTCCACATTTGCATGAGTCTAAGCCTTGACTCCACATTTGCATGAGTATAATCCTTGACTCCATATTAGCATGGGTCTAAGCACTGACTCCACATTTGAATGAGTCTAATCCTTGACTCCATATTTGCATGGGACTAAGCCCTATCCCGAATCTTGCATGAGGCTAAGCCCAGCCTCCATATTTGCATGAGGCTAAGCCCTACATCCATTTGCATAAAGCTAAGCACTGCCTTCCATTTGCATGGGACTAAGCCCTGTCCCGCATATTACATGAGGTTAAGATCTACCTCCATATTTGCATAAGGCTAAGCTCTGCCTTCCATTTGCATAGGACTAAGTCCTGTCCCGCATCTTGCATGAGGTTAAGCTCTGCCCTCCATTTCGCAAGACTAAACCTTGTCTTGTTACATCATATTATTGCATCTCATGGGCTGAAATATCGCCAATCTGTCAAAAGACGTCATAGTCTAAAGGCACCATCCTCATAGCCTAAAGACACCATGCCATGGCCTGAGGATCTCTCAAATTTGCATATCATTATTCAAAGGCATCATGGTTCGGAGGCACCATTTTCATGGCTCGAGAACATCATTTCGTGGCATGCTAACCCCTCATTATACAATTCATGGCCCAGGACGTCATGGTCCAAGGATGTCATCTTTAACCGTCCGAAGACAACCTTCATTGTCCAAAGGGAATTTGCATCATGTTTAATTTTTCACAAACACGTTTGTAGCATCTTTTATCTGCATGTAACCAATGAGAAACCACTATCCTAGTAGGAGCCATCTCGCTCCAGTTCCCTTTGACCGTCCCAATCGTATCCGCTTCCACATCTCGTATCTGTTTTACAACAATTTCATCGGCATACTCCGCAGGTGAATCCAAAACTACACATGGCCTAATTCCTGTAAAACCAGGGATATGTAGGTAACTCGAAAATTGGAGCTCGGCCTCTATCTTTGAAAACATCCCATCCGGTCAAAATTGGCCATCATTTCTTTACCCGAAAACTCTTTCATCCTTCCCGGATAAAGAGGGGCAACTGTGGATACCCAATTGTTCCCTATATATTTTAAATGTGCATACAAAGCCTTAAAAATAACATATATATGCATATATATATATATGCATGCACAAGGCTTCATTATTTTTTTCATAATTTTAAGAGTTTAAATTGATTTGTTTTCTACCTTTTTATCCATAAAATCCCCAATAATTATTTCCTAAATTATTGTATTGATAATTCATTTATTTGATTTCTATATTTATGCCAAAATATAGTTAATGTAATTTTTTATATATTTGTAAAATTACATTTAGTATTTTTTAAGATAAATTGTATATAATTGCAATGTTAGCCCATTTTAAGATATAATTATATTTTATACGCATGAAATTGATCCTCATATTTTTGAAATTCCAATTATGTATTTTAAATCATTTTAGCAACTTAAATTATTTTCCAGAAATTACCGATTATTTTTATAAAGTAAAATAGGGAAAACTTGACTATTTAAATAACAGCCAAATTTGGATTTCAATTATAGCCAAATCGGACCCCAATCCCAGCCCAATTTTATAATTAAAAACCCGACCTTACCCTATTAATCCTTACCCAAACCCGCACCTACCCATTCTAATCTTGACCGTTGGTCTCCCAAATCAATAGTCTAAATAATCCCATTCATTTTTTAATTCTAACCAACCCCCCTAACCCTAATCATTTTTCCAATCCGTCGCCTTCAGATGCTCTCTCATCTCCACTCTTCTCTCAAACCTAACCCAAGACTCCTCCAGTCACCTCCTTCTCCGGTCATCTCAGGCGACTGTCTCTCAAACCCCAAGCCTCCAATGGTCACTCCACCACCTTACTCATCATCTCTAAGGCCCTCAAGGGTCATGTTCCATGTTGATTTGGACCTAGAGTTTCTAATTCTGCTTTTTGAGGCTTCTCTACTCTGATTTTGGGCAAAATCACACTATGTGTGTAACGATTTGTGAAGTTGCAATAGGTTCTTTTGATTTCTACTTAGTTTTCCTTTTAAAACTCTAACTCTCTTTTGTATCTCTCAGATCTATGTTATTTTCATGCTTTAAGCCTGATTCCTTCTATGATTTGCTCATTCACGAGCTTTCTTATGAAAGATCTTTTACTCTAAACCGCTTTTACTTTCTTTGAAAACTATGGTTTCTAGGAGTTCTTTTAAACCTGTTTCGACCAATTTCTTTATGATTAAACCTATTTTCCCTGTTTATTTTGACCGATTCTATGTTCCTACTGCTTTTTAAACTCAACTCTGTGAAAAGCCCTAATTTTTAAAGATTTTTCTCTACTTGTTCTGTGTGTTAGCATAAATTTCTTTACTTATTTCTGCGTGTTAGCATTATTTTCTTTACTCTGCTTTTATGGTTAGCATGATTTTCTTCACTTTGGTTCCGTGTGTTAGCATGATTTTCTTTACCTTGGCTCTGTGTATTAGCATGATTTTCTTTGCCTTGGTTTTTTTAATCTCTCATGGTCACTATTCTTGGAATATGTTATACTGAATCTTTAGCCTACTTATATCACCTCTATATGACTGTGTTTGCTCATCTCTTGTTTCTTTCTGCCTATATAATTGACCTTGTTTGTTTGCTATTTCTGTTCATTCGTCACTATTTATATGTTGAAATATGCAGAATCATGACTCCCCATGATTGATTCTGATTTTCCTTAACTTTTGGTAATTGAAAGATTTTCCTTCGAAGCCCTAGAATTATACTCGTCTGTTTGAATTAACTGATTCTGTTATCTTATTTACTATGGTACTTTATTTACTTAGCCTTTCCTTAATTGTTTTTTTTTCCTGAATTTGGTCCTAATTGGCTACTTTATGTCAACTGAACCTGGCTCCTTTCCTTATTTAATCATGTACCGATTCTTCTTCCTGCCTTATATGGTACTGAATCTTTTCGTTTGATCTTAATTCCCTTAACTTAAGGAAGTACTTCCTTGATTCTCTAATTGATTGATTCCGAGTTCTCAAATTACTGTACTACTATGATTTTTACCTTATTCTACTACCTACTTTCAACTATAAATTCTTTAAGTTTTTACAAACAAGGGACAGAAACTTCGTTTTCAAAAACTACCTCTCTTTTTAGAAAATCTCTGCTCTCCCTCTCTCTTGTGCTATTTGCTACTATTAGCCAACTGCAAGCCAAGGCTTATCATTCTGTGCTCTTTGGTTCTTTCATTCTGCTAACTTCTATCTTCACTGGTATGTCCTAGTTTTGATTTAAAGTCATAACAATAACATGCTTCTCTTGTTGCTTCTGTTTCTCTTATTTCTAGTCTTCTTCTACTTGTGGTTCTGTTGTGAAACTTGTAGTTGAGTTACATCACTAGCATGCTATTATGTCTCCCTTTCCATTTAGATTAATGCATTCCCTTATGTGTGTTTAAAAATATGTCTTGACAGTTTCTTTTACCTCTTGTCTGCTTACCACCTTATGAATCCCCAAATCCTTATCACCCCTTCTATGTGTTTGTGTTCTCATTGACTGGTTTGTGACTATGCCAGTGTCGACTATCTCTGAGCATGTTTCAAACCAGTTTTAAGACCTTTGCTGGGTTATGTAGCCAAATATTTATGTATCCCCAAGCCCCTTAACCCTTGTGTGACTATTGAATTCAGAAAACTAGCTGTGTGTGATCTTTTCCTAAGGTGTTTTAAGCTTGTTTACTACTCCAATATCTTTTCAAGCAATCTATGATGCTTTACTAATTTCTTTCAAAACAGACTTTTAAGTCTAGTCCTTAATAAATTTCTTTCAATATGTGTCCTACACTTTCACTTTACTCTTAGTTAATAAGTTCTGCCCCCTCTAGTATATGTACTGCCTTGGAGTCCTCGTGAGAACCCTCTGAACTCTGGCATACTGAGGTTGGCCTTTCCACACTGCACTGGTTCAATGCTTGGCTATTAAGTCTAGGTGTAAGCATTGCCCGGGGTCCTTGAGACCCTTAGGGAACTTTGATGCACCTAGACTCTTATTTTTCTATGGGAATGAAGTTTGAAAGGCCATTGGAGGCTTTGGTAAACTTGGGCCTAATTGCAGGCTCTCTATAGAATAGCTTCTTGATTTTCTATTTCCCTTCTGTAATTCATTTGTTGACATGTAATATTTTGTAAATAGATATTCAGGGTAATTTAGTAAAAGGGGTGGGTAGATGTATAATTTGTGGGGTAATATGGGTAGAAATCATGCTCTTAGGATTTTACTTCAAATCTGCCTGTTTTATTCAATAGAAAACATGTTCATAGGGTATGACTCTTGTTGAATCTGATTTCATTTGCATAATAGACATCATGCCTATAGGTTTCCACTTTTAAGGTCATTTGCATCAGATAGAAACCATGTTCATAAATCCTGCATTTGTCATGTTAGAAACTATGTTTCTAGGTTCCAAGCCATCACGTTTTAAATCAATTCAAGTATAGATACCATGCCTATAGGACATAATTCCGATTCAGTAAGTCTTTAACATGTTACTGAAAATTGACTAAAATCAGTAATATGCCTAGATACCATGACTATAGGGATTCTATTCGCAATTACGTCTGAAAATCTAATTAGCCTAATAAGTCGATTTCATCTCACCTAGTTCACTTCTTAAAGCTGGTCTTAGTAAGCGATAATATTTCTTGAAAATGGTTCTTTTAGCACTGCTTTAATCTTATTAGATATCCTGCCTATAGGTATTACAAGGGTCTATTTCGAAAAACCTATTTGTTTCTGCATCAACATAAATATCAGTATTCTGCATATAGGAAAGCCTTAGGGCATTTTCAAAACTTGCATTTCCCTGAAAATATTTTGTTAACGTTTCTGATCCTAATAAACTTTTAAAGAAGAGGCCCTAGGCAACTAATAGGTTATGACTTCTGAAAGTGGTTTATTTCTGCATAATCACTTAAAAATCCTACTTTAGGACTTTGATTACTAAAGACCTTACTTGTGGTTGAGGTGTGCTGCATGCATGCTTGTTTGCAGAGGAAACTATGAACCTTTTACTTACTCTCGTTATTTGAAAGTCCTAGATGCTTTTTGACTGTCACCTTAGAGTTTTGCCTTTAAAACCTTAGGGGTACATCTAGAACTACCTATAAGTAGAGGTCCTAACTCCCTCCGGGACTATTAAGAAGGGACGGATGGCATCACGAAATAGGAATCAATGACCAAACACTCGCTTTGCATGACCAATAAGGGGATGAGAAGGGTAGACATGGGATATGATGACTACGCATTAATGTCACGTGTAGCCCCTTATTGAGGAGTGTTTACCAGACATTGCGTGGGGTGATCCTATAGGATAAACAACTTAGGACCCCTTCTTACCCCAAATCCTCTCCTTATTTAAAACTTTGTTTTGTATAATTTGTTCAAGACTTAATTTCACTACTTGAGTTGTTCAATGAGCTTTACAACTTACTTGATTCAACTATTTGTATGAAATAATTTGTAAATATAAGGTCGGTCGGGACCCACAATTGTGGACCAAGAGGGGTCCCTAACACCTTCCCCTTGAGGTTATTTCGAGTCCTTACACTAATCTCTAGTAATGCAAACCAACCCAAGAATTAATCGCTCTAGGTGCCCTAATGCACCATAATCCGTTAGGTGCCGAGCCTTCAAATACCCACTTCCCAAAAGGAAACGAGTCATTACACCAATGAGTGTCGAAACCCAGACTTCTCTCCGCAGAGGGAGAAAGGGGGTGCGACAATCATCTGTTCATGGGTCTCAGAAAAATACGTAAGTTGAAAAAGTTTACTTCATGATATTTATCAAAGGCATAATGGTCTTATGATATTCCGATAGATTTTATTGACATGCTTCTCATGCATTGCATTTATTGATACTGATCCGTGACCAGATGGCGTAATATACGCATATATATGTATATTATATGTATATGGGATATGGAAAAAGGTTATGGCGTTATATACGCACAACCACCTTATCAGCTGGTATACGTTGATAATTGTGCCCACAGTGGCCAAGATGATATGATGGGATGCCTTTAGAGGCCTATTGATGTTATGAAACATGTACATATGCACGACACGACATTTATACACATATGCATGATACTATAAGTATTAAATGATATACAAAGTTATCTAGACTTACAGGTTCAGTCATGTGCTCCATATTTCTTTCATATCCTCTATATATTGATTTACATGCCTTACATACTCGGTACGTTATTCGTACTGACGTACTTTTGTTGTGGATGCTGCATTTATTCCTACAGGTATAAGTAATCGACTTGATGAGCCCTCATAGTAGATGAGGTTAGCATTTAGCGAAGGATCAGTAAGACTCCACCTCATTCGGAGTGCAACCGAATCTATGAGTCATCGTGTCAGAGTTTTGCTACTGACTTATGGGTTGGCCGGTACCCTATCCCATTTAATGTCGAATAATCTTAGATGCTTTTTAGATAGAGGTTCATTTTATATAGTATGTCAGAGGCCTTGACGGCCCACATGTATTCGTGTTTTATGAACGATGGTTCATTAATATAACATTTTCCCATTTATAGTTGTGCATTACGAGTTGTGGCCATGTTGGCCCATGATAGTTATAAAGAAAATGAATGAGTTACAAAGTAGTTCGCGCAGGCCCATGCGATACTAGGTGCCTGTTACGACCAAAAATCTGGCCCTGTCGTGATGACGCCTATCGTGGAACTAGGCCAACCACTTATTCCAATTTTCCATTTTTACCCAAATTATTAACTTTAAAAAACATCAATTTTCAAAGTGAAATCAAATAATAAAAGCTAGAAGTATCAAAACAGCGGAAAGAAATACAACCCCGACCTCGGGTGTCACCAGTCATGAGCAGACTAATTCAACATGTCTGAAATACAAATCTGGAATAGTCTGAATACATACAATAAATAAAGCTAGAGGAAGATATGGAAGGAGAAGACGAAATTGCGGTCGTCAATCAGCTTCCTCACAATCTCTGATCGAAGTCTGCATAAGGAAGATCAACAACCGCTACCGTGACCAGATACACTTGGATCTTCATACAAGGTACAGGGGTAACTTGAGTACGCCAACTCAGTAACTAACAAGTCCAACCTGTGGACTGACAAGTAGTGACAAACTAAACCTTAATAGGCAATTAGCAATTAATAGAACAGAAATGTAGACATGCTTACAGTTCAAATAAAACTCAACAGTAATAGATGCAGCTGATCAGTGAAGATTTCAAAACTTAGAGATTTTATATAGGTACCAATGCACAACTAGCGTGATCAATGTTCCACGAACTCTATTCACAAGTGCTCAACCACTCGGTACTGTATATGGCCATCCGGCCCAGGGAAGATCCATCCTGGAATATATATTACTGACCGCAGTCATTTAGTACCAAGGACACAGGACGATCCAGCCTCTTAGAGAAGATCCATCTCTCGGTATAGTACTTCAGACAAGATCCATGTCCAGGGAAGATCCATCCCTCAATATAATCATCTACTGCGCCCACTAGGGGTGTAAAGACTCCGGATGGGCTTCTTTGACTCTAATAGCTATATCAATGGCAGCGAGGGGATGTCCAATATCATTGTTGCGGCGTGCAACCCGATCCCATACTGTCAATAAATATTCGGTTCTCGGCCTCACTCGGTCAATACTCTATAGTCTTACACACATGGGCTAAGATGTCATAATACAAGCCCGAACAATGACATGATATGTCAGATAGCAATAATCGAGACTGAGGCATGATATAATATGCATGAACAGGACTGAGTATAGAATATACATGAATCTAATGACATGATAGCAAGAAACAACCTCTCGGGTCTCAACGATGTTGGGGTGAAGCCTTAACATGATAACTATAATGATTTGCAGCTTATCAACTTAATCACATGATTATAACACATATATCAACATAAAAGGGTAGCTAAGCGGTGACATGGAATGATCCAGGACGCATTTCTCATGGTGCACGCCCACACGCCCGTCACTTGACCTCCACTCTAAAGTGCTCAACCACCCGGTACTGTATATGGCCATCTGGCACAGGGAATATCCATCTCGAAATATATATCACTGACCACAATCATTTAGTACCAAGGGCACAAGCCGATCCAGCCTCTTAGAGAAGATCCATCTCCCGGTATAGTACTTCAAACAAGATCCATGTCCAGGGAAGATCCATCCCTCAATATTATCATCTACTGTGCTCACTGGGGGTGTAAAGACTCCGGAGGGGCTTCTTTGAGCCCAAGAGCTATATCAATGGCAGCGAAGGCATGTTCAATATCATTGTTGCGGCGTGCAACCCGATCCTATACGGTCAATAAATATTCGGCTCTTGGCCTCACTCAGTCAATACTCTCCAGTCTCACACACATAGGCTAAGATGTCATAATACAAGCCCGAACAATGATATGATATGTCAGATAGCAATAATCGATACTGAGGAATGATATAATATGCATGAACAGGACTGAGTATAGAATATACATGAATCTAATGACATGATAGCAAGAAACGACCTCTCGGGTCTCAACGGTGTTGGCGTGAAGCCTTAACATGATAACTAACATGATTTGCAACTTATCAACTTAATCACATGATTACAACTTATATATCAACATAAAAGTGTAGCTAAGCGGTGCCATGGAATGATCCAGGCCGCATTTCTCATGGTGCACGCCCACACGCCTATCACTTGGCATAGCGTCACCTTCATAATAATAATAGAACATATCATTCGGGGTTTCGAACCAGCAGAACCAAGGTTGGAAGCGCTACTTACCTCAAGCCATGACAAAACTCTAGCCCGTGATGCCTTTCCCTCTCGAATCGGCCCCCAAATTCCTTGAATCTAACCAATGTCAGTTCATAACCATCAATATATGCTAAAGAAGTGAAACCCATACCAAATTAACCAAATTACAACACAAAATCCGAATTGACCAAACCCGACCCCCGGGCCCAAGTCTTGGAATTTGACAAATTTTACATCAACTGAATCCTTATCCTGCCACGAGTTCAGTCATACCAAAAGTACCAAATCAGACCTTAAATCGTCCCTTAAATCACCACTCAAAGCTCTCCAATTAACCAAGCCCTAACCCCCAATTTACCACATATTTTCTCCTAAATTTAATGCTAACAATAATAAAAATAATCATAATAACGACCTTAGGAACCAAGGACCTTACCTCAATGAATCCCTCTGAAAATCTCCCTTGAAATTGCTCCCAAAAGCTTCACCACAAATGAAATATTGAGAAAAATGGCCAAAAATCGCGAATGCAATCTTTTATACTTTCTGACCCAGGCTTTTAACACCTGCGATCCCTACACCGCACCTGCGGTACCGTATATGCGGCCCAAGCACAGTTGTTTGCCGTTAAAATAGTAATAACAATTAAATTTGTTTGTCGGACTCAAAAAATAAGTGATCTATTTTTATGCTAGTTTGTTAAGAAGTTGATGCTATGTATGTGAGACTTAGAAATGAAATGAGAGTTAAGGATGGGTGATAATCAAACCGTTAGGCCAATTATCGGGGCCTTGAGCTTGTCGATTCGGGGCCTTGAAGTCGATCTCAGAGCTTGAGTACGAGCTACCAAAGGCAATTAAAATGTGACTAACAGTTATAGTAAAATTAACGGAGGCTCTTTATGGCCAATGATAAGCAATAAATGATGAACAAATATGAAGATAATAAATGAAGCAATAGTATCTAAACAATGTGTTAGAGAGCAAATGGAATGTTCTTATATATTTCATGTGAAGAAACTGAAGCAACAGAGGAAAACAAAGTGTCATAGACCACCTTTATATAGGAGAGGAATCCCAACATAGTACAAAATACATTAATAACAAAGAAGTAGGGATGGGACAGGTAGCTAATGTCATGGTGCAGGTTCAGACTAGCCTCAGACAAGCCTGACAGATTTTATCGGCCCTTGCTGCAGTCCTTGGGAACTCCCCATATTTGTTGTGGTTGCGGCCAACATTATCCCTAGGTTGGGCGTCGATGAACCACGAGGGAGGAAACTCGGCCATAGCCTTATAGCCTCGAGGCTTCGAGATGATCTTCTGAAATGCCTTAATGACGAGAAATGGGACCCTTCGATTTCGCCGTATATAGATAGTCCCCGCGTTTCTTGGAGAGGAGCGATAAGAAAGGACCTTGACATCCGATTCTTCGGGCTTCCTATGATGACATCATACTGATGACGTCAACTCATGACGTAAGCCTTTGTGATAGCTGAGACGTCTCATGGACTTGTCTTTTTGGCATCATTCAATGCAGTGTCAATTCCCATTCTCCAAAGCGATAGTACCGCCGTCGATTCGGTTTTCAATAATGCATTGATTGTGCCTGTCAATTCGTCTTTTAAAGGTATTGATGGCATTGCTGGCCATACTATCTTCCCTATTAATGAGGGCCTTTCGATGCTATCTTCTTACCCAAGTGCCTTTTAATATCTATCCATCCTTTTCTCCTCACTATTTTCCATCATTGTTAACCACCATGTTTGGGGTTCATGGCCTTAAGGTTGCATGACAACTTTTTCATCGGCTGCATAATGGCCTTCTACCTAAAGCTTCCCCTTGCCGAATGAGATCATACTATCTTGTCGCTGTTGTTGTTGTTGATACGACTGTTACTGCTGTCGTTATTGGCTCGAGGTGATGATATAGGGGGTCGACTTCTTTCGATTTAGAAGGACGTTTGGACTCTACACCGCTGCTCGGGAGAGTGTTCGAACTATACACTACTGCTCACTCTTCTACCCTAGCCTGGTGTGGCACTTCATCCCTCGGGTTTTTTACCAAAGGATAAAGTGGCACATCCGGCCCTGAACTTGCACGGAACGATGTCTTGGAATGTGGACTCGAAGCGGCCATGCAAGTAGGGTTGATGCCCGCCGAATCTTCAATTTTTGGCTTTGGCAGTCTATGTCTCTTTTTTTTGCCTCTTGTGCATCACCTTCCTCTTCTTTGCCTTCCCCTTTTCCTCTTCTTCATCTTCTCACTCGGAGATATTATTCCGCGAGATCGAGATGGGAACCTTGAGGAGGTGGCCGTTGAAGGTATCATCGTCGAGGATTCATGTTCGAGGAGGTGGTGCTTGGAGATGCTGCTACCGGAGATGAACCTTCGAGAGTAGACTAGGTTTTAGGCTTTCACTACATGTGTACCCGTTTGTTTCTTTGTTTCTGTGTAAGGACCCCTCGTGGACTTTTGTAATCATGTGTAAGGACCCCTTGTGGGCTTTTGTAATTGAATGTTTATGAATACAAAGATGTTTCTTCAATTTTGTCTTCAATTCTTGCTATACTCCCTTTTATTTATGTTTACGGAGATTCTGAATGAACGACTCTATCGGTTAGTGCCTATATCAAACCCAGAAGCGAGTATTCTTTATGACTTTCGGTTGATAAAAATGGCTTCTCATGGAATCCTTTACCGTCCCTCGGGCCAAACCTGGATTGATCCGTTAAACTCGGTTCATCGGGATCCTTACTTTGAGTCGAATGGAAGTAGGGTTTCGAACCCCTAAACTGAGACTTAGCCTTTGGACCTTCGAGAGCAGTCCTCGAGTGAGGGTTGACTCGGGGCATTTGGGAACTTGTCTTGAAATTAATGTATGTAACCTTAAGGCCTTGTAGATAGGCCCCAGATGAGGGATTGCTCGGTTTTAGATGATATCCTGATATTGAAACCTTATGGACGGAGCTTGTAGCGCTTATTCTTTTTCTTGAGAGGAGCTTACGAAATCGGGTATCGCCTTGCAATGCTGTTAAAGGCTTCCTGGATCCTAACTTATTTTTTGAAGGAGGTCCTCGTGATCAGTACCATCTTAGGGTTTGTGATGATGCCAATGGTTCCCTGGGGCCTAACTTCTTTTAGATGGAGATCCTCGAGGTTTGGTACCACCTCGGGAATAGCGAAGGTGTTATGGGCTTCCTGGGGCCTAACCCTTTTCTGATGGAGGTCCTCAAGGTCGAGTACCACCTCAGGACTGGCGATGATAACATCGATTAGTGTTTCTAATTGGCTTCGATGCAAGTGGATCATTTCCGTTTATTCGATGTATAATTAGGATTGTCTCTGCTCTTTTGGAGATCCCACCATTATAAATAGTTGCCCTTCTCTTTCCGCGTCAAACCTTTCATTATTTTAGTACTAATATACTTGCACAGATTCCCGCTTTAGTTCTCCAATTTTACCATATCCATGACTGCTGCATTGGGGCCCGCTCGGCAGAGAGGGGAGAGCTCTGCCTCCAGTATTCAAGATCAACAAAATTATGCCTCGAAGATTATTTCTTCAATAGGAGAAGAGAATCTTGGGTTAGTGAGAAAGGACAGTGGATGGGGGGAAAAGGTAGTGTTACAGACGTTTTCCCCGGGCGAGGGCATCACGGATTGTGCCGATGGATTCTTGAATGTGTATACATACCTTTTCACAATGGGCCCCCTTGATAAGGTTGTTCTCGACTTCTGCTTTGAGTATCGGGTTACCATAACGCATATCCATCCGTTATTTTGGTGAACAGTATTGATGATGAGATTTTTTACGGTGAAGGCGGGGCTTGAATTTACTCTCAGTCATCTTATCAGGCTGTACCGGCCCTTTCACCATCGAGGTCTACTAACCTTGCGATGTTGATCGACCACGCCCATCATTGGTAATAATGAGGAAGATGGAGACCGGGAGTGGATGAGTTGCTTCATTTGAATGCGAACCGTTGACATTATCCCCATGGAGCTTATGTCATTCCCTGAGGAATGGAACTATACACGTAAGTGGTGCATTTCGTACCTTATCAGTTTTACATGTGATGAAAACTTGTTTCGTAACCGTGCCCTTTTTTCTTTTTCTGCAGCGGTTTCATGGGCGTCGGGCGACGTTCCTAATTTGCCGGATTGGATCCGAAAATTGGAAACCCACTTTACCTGTGATGAGCGCAAGTGGCGAGCTTTGTGTCAGGGCAGATGGGAAGCAAAACATCACGGTGAGTGCTGTACTATTCTTTCCTCTCCCTTCTTTCATTTGAAAAGGCATTTTCCCTTTATGCGTATTAAACTCGTTGTTGTAGGCATCAGAGAGCCTTCCAAGGCTATGCCGCGCTCTTCTGGTGAAGGAGAAGGATTTCCAGCCCCCAGGCTAAAGAACAACAACAACAAGCGAGAGATGCTTTTACAGGGCGATGGCACTCAAAGCAAGGAAAAACAGGACCGGGGCTTTGGAGCGGACACATTGTCCGATCTTGCCACGTCCGTGATTCTTGGTTCTGGAAAGAGGGTTTCAATGTTGTTGTCGCCTTACTTTTCCATCGACAATACTTTGGGAGATACTAGAAATCCGGGGTCGCATATACTGAGCGATCGTGCTTCGACTGGAGTCAGCTCTATTAGGGCTAAATGAACTGGATTGGTAGGTGTGCGCTTGTCCTTTGAGGAAGCCCAACGGCTTCACTTTGTGGTGAGTTTCGTCATAGGTCTTTTGAGCTTCGTGCCTTCCCTTCTTTATTGGGTTTTCTTCTGTAGCCATTCGACAAGTTTAAGTCCGGGCTGCTTCGTTGTGAATCCTGGATACGGAAACCTCTGGATGAGGAGACATCCCCTAGGCTCCTTTGTGATGAAAAGGAAGTCGAGTTGGTACACTTGCAGTATGAGGTGGGCCGGAGCTTGAATTACGAGAACCACCTGAAGGAGCAGGTAGTTTTCTATCCTAGGTGAGCATGCATTCCGCCCTCTTCGAGATGAAGTTGGCTGGGCCAGGGGTAAGCATGATAAGCTGAAAGCTCCGGCGGAGGCTCTGGCTTTAGAGGGAAAGGATGCTTTGGCTAAAGTTCCTGCTTTTTAGGCTTAACTCTACTTAGCTCACGACAACGCTTTGGTTCAGACATTAATGATTAAGAAGCTCGAGTTCGAGCTTTCAAAGGTTAGGGCTGAAATCATTGATGCCCGGGCTGAGGCCGCAATGAGCCGAACTAAGGCTAACCAGGAGATGGCAATCTACTCAAAGGATGCTGCTAGTGCTCAAGATGAGCTGAGAAGGTTCCTCAACCATTAAGAGAGGGTTGAAGAATACGCTCGCTGCAAATCCCGAAGAATGACCCTTAAGGAAATCCATGCTAGGGGATTTGCCCTCTCGAAAGAGTTGGCGCGAGCGAGGGAAAATGAGCGTGATGCTCGGTTGCTTTTGCCTGATGCAGAAGAAAGCGAAGATGAGGCAGGTAGGCCATAGCCCCTGGGGGCATAGATTCCGCCATCTATATGTAGCATTTCCATAGCATGTTTGTAGATGAAGATCACATTTTTCACATATGTGTATAAAACGAAAACCTTGTGGCTTTATTTTTTTTGCATCTCTTTCTTTCTTGAATTTGGTCAGGTGAATTGGTCTTTGAGTTGGTAGGACTCCTTATAGTCGTGATATGGCCCTGGGGCTCATCTGGCTGACCCGTAGGCTCTTACGTACTTTTTCTCTTAGGCATATTTAGGCCAACTATTTTGGGCTCAGTCCCCGAGTCGGGCATTGACTCGAGCTTATTTGACGTTCGAGTGGCTGAAATTTAGACTGGCGATAGTGACTTTTACGTTTTTGGTCAATGTGACCTTTTAATGTATGTGGTCTGGCGACGATGGCTCTTTCGCCTTGGGCTGATGCGGCCTTTTAGTGTAGTCTGGCGACAATGGCTCTTACACTTTCGTCGATATGACCTTTTTGTGTGGGCTGGCGACAACTACTCTTACGCTTTTGGTCGATGTGACCTTTTAGTGTGGGCTGGCGACAACTTCTTTTAGATTCAGTCTCCGAATCAGGTTACGACTCGAGCTCATTCGACCCTCAAGTTTTCATATTTGTGTGGGCTGGCGACAGTGGCTCTTATGCCTTGGGTCGAAACAACCTTTTATGTGTGTGGCCATGAGGCTCCTTAGGCTGGCGACAATGAATCTTACGTGTTTGGTCGATGCGACAATTTATGTTGGCTTTATTTTTCCCTCGATAAGCATTTTTGAAATAGTATTTGTCTGACTCTTCGACGACTTAGTAAAAAACCTCGATTGTGAGTCCTTATATGGCGATGATCGAGCACCTCAGGAGGTTTGGTTCAGAGGCTGAGTATCTCAAAGCCGATGTTTAGAAGCTGACATGGTGGAACTTTTTTGCTGTATCGAGGGTAGCCTGTTTAACTGGTTCTTTCCGAAGTAGATTTGAAGTAATTGAAGGCCTGTAATTTTGTAGCGACGGTCGAGCGTCCCTAAGTCGCGTTAGTTTGGCTGGTACAGCCTTGTGACCGGAGTCATTTGTGTTAGGCCGGAGCCTTTGAGTCCTGAGTGATATAGTTTCGACATCTATATCAAGGGTATGCCTTTTTAGGGGTCTTACAAGTTTGATATATAGCCGAAACTTTGATATCGGGTTTGTGCCTTTAGTAAGGTCTTACAAGTTTTACATGCCTTTGAGGTCTTATAATTTTGGATACTTGGTAAAAGTATGGTCTTACAGATATTGTCACTTGGTAGAAGTGTAGTTCATGCCTTGCTTGAGGTCTTATAGATATAGTTGCTGCCTTATGTAGGTTTACGACACTGAGTCTACCCGCTTGGGGTCTGAGGCCTCGGATTTTTTAATGAATAGCGATTGGAGATAGTCCCCGAGTCATCAAGGATACCGTGGCTCGAAAGTCGTTACTTGTAAATTTTGTATTGATTCATCAAGGGCATACAATTTTGGAGATCCCGACCCTGAGGTCGTGCTATTTTTGAGATTTTGACGCTAGTCCCCGAGTATTCGGGGCAATTTCGGCCTTGGAGACGTTTCATGATTTTAATGATTCCTCATTGAGGTCTTATGAGATTGGAGTACCAACCCGGAGGTCGTTCATGTGTCTCATTGTTGACGCCAGTCCCCGAGTGTTCGGGACGTTTTTAGCGGAGAAGTCGTTTTTGCGGAGGTGCCAAGCTTCTCCTGGAGTGTGAGATGCTTTGATAAAAGATATTCTTCAAATATTTGGTACAAGTGTACATGTTTTTGCTGTCGGGGTCCGGCTATACGAACACGATTTGTTCGATAGTTTGGCCCGGTACATCGTTTTCCTAGTGGGGCCCCATTTGGCGTTTCTTAGCTTTTCCGAGTGTATGACCTTCCGGGAAGATTCCCCCTAGTGTTCGAGGTCGATTGCAAAAAAAGCCTTGAACACTTGTTGGATCTTCCTTAAGTATCATATAAGTGTTGCCTCGTTAAAAACCTTGCCGGTAAAACCCTATTCGGGATAAAAGCTCGGTCGAAGGAAAAGAGTGCAACAAATGCTTTAAAACCTTAAGGTCTTCGAGCTGGTTTAGCGCTTTGACTACTTTGGTCGGGCGCCTGCATAAGGGTTAGTATGAAATACGCAATGAAAAGGGGATAGTTTTAGCTTTGTGTGGGATGTGTCAGTGATGTTTTGAGGACCGATATGTCCTACTTACTCGAGATGAGGACATGGTACGGTCCTTTACTTTGTTTAATAGGGCTTAATCGAAGGTGTAGTTTGATTACCCTTTGGCTTTTTTGCGGATGGAGGTATTGGTGCCGGTGCCACGTCGTGCACCACGAACATTTCCCTTGCCGCATGTTGTTCCCCGTAGATGGTTTTAATCCCATCTTTTGTCGGGAGTTTCATCATTTGGTGTAGAGTGGATGGTACTGCTCTCATGTAGTGTATCCACTATCGTCCAAACAAGGAGTTGTACCTCATGTCTCCTTCGATGACATGGAATTTGGCAATTTGGGTTATGCCGACCATAGTGACTGGGAGGGTGATTTCTCCTTTCGTTATTTCACTTGCCATGTTGAATCCGTTGAGGACTCTAGTGGCGGGCACAATTTTGTCAAGCAGTCCGAGCTGCTCTATCACCCTCGACCTGATAATGTTGGCCAAGCCACCTGGATCCACGAGTACACGTTTTATTTGTAAAGAATTTATGAGGAAAGAGATTATCAGTGCGTCATTATGAAGTTGAGACAAGGTCTCGATGTCCTCTTCGCTGAATGTGAGGGTATCCTCGGGGATATATCCCCGGGTTCGCTTTTCTCTGGTGATGAATATTTTTATCCTTCTCATCACGGGTTCCTACGGGGCATTGACGCCTCCCAAGATCATGTGGATGATATGTTGTGGCTCATTTGTTTTGTTCTTCTTGGCCGTCTCTCTTTCTCGGAACTGATTTTCGGCTCGGTTGCAGAGGAATTCCCAGAGGTGTCCTTTGTTAAGTAGTCGAGCTACCTCTTCTTGGAGTTGGTAGCATTCCTTGGTCCTGTGGTCGTGCGTGTTGTGAAAGTCGCACACTAAGTTATGATTCCTTTGTGAAAGATCTGATTGTACATGCCTAGGCCACCTGGCGTCTCTGATTTTTCTGATGGTGAACATGAAGTCCGATACATCGACATTGAAGTTTTATTCTAATAAGTGTGGTGCCCCTGTTGGCCCTGCGTTCCTATCAAATCTTGCTCTGTTAATGAGTTCTCGCGAATCCTGTCCTCGGTCTATCCTTCGATCATTGCGATGTGGGTTGTGCCTCGGGGCTTTCCTTCTATCTTCGATGTATGGTTGATATATTTCTTTGTTTGGCTTTGGCTCCTTCGCCAAGAGCCTGCTTGGATATACTGAGACCGAGTGGGATCCCAGGTGGTCGTCCTCGACCCTGATTTTTGACTGGTGTCGGTTGTGGACGTACGACCAGGTCACGACGGAATATTCGACCAGACAGACTCGATCTCGTCGTCCTTTATATAGTTGCCCTTAACTGCCTAAGTGTAGGCAGTAATGTGTTCAATAGGTTCTGAGGTCCCGTCGTACTTTGGGATTTCTGGCATTCTGAACTTTTTTGGAATGGGTTTTGGGTCCGCTTCCTCGGGGAACGACCTTTGTATGAACTTCTTCGAATCCATACCTTTCAGGGCGGGGGGTGTGCCCAAAATTTTGTCAACCCTGGAGTTGTAGGTTTCAACCTTTTTGTTGTTGGCTTCTATCATTTTCTCGCCCGATTCGATCCTTTTGGTGAGGTCCTCGAGCATTTTCACAATGATAGGGTCGGTCATCGACCCGTTATTGCTCGATCTCTCCAGTCCCTGTTCGGCTAAGGGAGCTGTCCCCGGTGCTATCGTGCTGGGAGTTTTATGGTGACTTTGTAGCTAGGCAATAGCTAGTTGTTGTGCTTGTAACATTTCAAAATAACATGAAGTCTAACCTCACGCTCTTCCCTGGTTAGGGTTTTCTGAGCTTCATGTGGATCTCCCTAACGCACGCTCCTATCAGTATGCGAGCTTATATCGACCCGTTGGGCGTCGCGTGAGACCGCGACCATGAGGGTTAGTTCTGGCATATTCCTAGGGTTTTGTGGTGGCACACCAATACCTGAAACATCCACACCGCTTTCTCCGTGGTCCTCAAGATTGTTGTTTTCACCTCCATTCACCGAGTTAGACATTTTTACCTGAAATTGAAGATCTTGGACAAGAAAAAATGTGAAATATAAATTGCGTTGTGTAGCTAAACCAACAAGAAAATAATCACTAATATTTTTAGCCCCACGGTGGGCACCAAACTATTTACTGTGAAAATGGTAATAACAATTAAATTTGTTTATGGGAAAAATACGTGATCTATTTTTATGCTAGTTTGCTAAGCAGTTTATGCTATGCATGTGAGACTTAGAAAAGAAATGAGAGTTAAGGATGTGCGATAATCAAACCGTTAGGCCAATTATCAGGGCCTCGAGCTTGTAAATTCGTGGCCTCGAGGTCGATCCCGAAGCTTGACTACGAGCTACCGAAGGCAATTGAAATGTGACTAACAGTTATAGCAAAATTAACAGGTGCTTTTTATGGCCAATGATAAGCAATACATGATGAACAAATATGAAGATAATAAATGAAGCAATAATATCTAAAGAATGTGTTAGAGAGAAAATGGAATGTTCTTGTATATTTCATGTGAAGCAACTGAAGCAACATAGCAAAACAAAGTGTCATAGACCTCCTTTATATAGGAGGGGAATCCCAACATAATACAAAATACATTAATGACAAAGAAGTAGGATGGGACAACTAGCTAATGTCATGCTGCAGGTTCAGACTAGCATGATAGATTTTATCGGCCCTGGTTGTACTCCTTGGGAACTCCCCATATCTGTTGTGGTCATGTCCAACGTTATCCCTAGGTTGGACGTCGACGAACCACGAGGGAAGAAACTCGGCCACAACCTTGTAGCCTTGAGGCTTAGAGATGATCTTCTGAAATGCCTTAATGACGAGAAATAGGACCCTCTGATTTCGATGTATACAACCGCATCTGCGGATTCCACTTAAAATCCAACTTTCGCATCTGTGCTTCACATTTCGCATCTGCGGTCTCGCAAGTGCGACCACCCATCCACACATGCGCTTCAACCCCTCAAGCTAATTTTTGCATCTGCGGCTAACCTTTTGCTTCTGCGGTCCCCAAGCCTCAGATGCGGTTATGACAGCAAGAATAAACTTCAACTGCCAAACTCAACTCCAAAATCTCTCGTCAACCATCCGAAATCACCCCGAGGCCCCCGGGACCTCAACCAAAAGTACGAATAAGTCATATACCACTATCGAAACTTATACCAATCTTGAAAACATCTCAAAAAACAACATCGAATCAACCAAATAACATCGGATTCAAACCTAAAGTTCGAAAAATCTTCCGAATTTCGCTTTTGATCAAAAAGTCTACCAAATCACGTCCGAATGACCTGAAATTTTGCACACACATCCCAATTGACCTAACAGACCTACTGCAACTCCGAAAATTCCATTCAGACCCCTATATCCAAATCTCACCTATCAACCGAAAAATGCCAAAATTCCAATTTCACCAATCCAAGCCTAAATCTACTCCGTGTCACGCCCCAAAATCTCAAGAGCGCGACCTGCGCTCAATCGAGTAAACCAGACTAAGCAACCCTATTAGGTTTCATTCTACCCAAACTAGTTCATGAATAAAGAGGAGATGAACTCCAGTAATCTTACTTTGTAAATATTTCATTAACAACTTCCATTTTATTTACATTAGCAGTTTCAACCATAATATCCAAAACATTACAATTTTTTTTATAGTTATGATGATGAAAAATATATTTGTCAAATATCAATACTTCTAATTTAATTTCCAATATCAAACACCACCCACAACCTCTCTACGAAGCCTCTAAATACAACTGAAGAGTAATATGGAAATGTCAGCAACAAGGCTCTGGCTATACCTCAAAATACAAAGTACATGATAAACAACGATACCGGACCCCAAAATGAAGTAGGGCTCACCAAGTCATCTAAAAGGAAGATTCATCACTAGTTGCAACCAACACGGCCTGCTATGGAACCACCTACATCCATATAAAGATGTAGCGCCCCCGGCAAAAGGAACTTTAGTGTCGTCGAATAGCACTAGTATGTATAACTAAACACCATCTCATTCGAAAGAACAACCATACAGGAACAAAGAAATAATAAGGATTAAACAAAAGCTTTAAACAAACACCACATCATCAAATAAAAGGAATCACATAGCTTTCACATAATATCCATACCTTTAGGTTGGGACATTTCATACTGTTACACCATCATTCACAATACCACCGCCTTCTTGCGCGGAGTCCGATCACAACCCAATCGGCTAGGTTGCTTCATTTGAGACATGTACCTCAGTCACAATTTCATTCTCACTTTTCGATTTCAATATCAGCACAATACCACCATGTGTGCGGCATGGCGTCCAATCATGGCCCGATATATCATCTCATTTCAATCTTTACTTCACATATATCAGTTCATCGGCACTTGGGGCCACAATTATCACATCATACTTGGCACTAGGCCACATTTCATAATTCGAGCTCCTTACCCCCACATTTCACATCAATATCAATTTCAATTACAACCCATTCAATCCAAGATGTCAAGTACACATGAGAGGAATCATGAATCATGGGCATATACAATATTTCATAAATCATAGACCTCAAGTTCATTAGCATTGGAATGTTAAAAAAAAATGATTCTTCAAAAATGGAGGGGACACACTAAACCACCAGTATTCGAGGTGGATTGTAAAAGAAATCTTGAGCACTTGTTGAGTCTCTTTCAGGCGCCGTATGGCCGTTGCCTCGTTAAAAACCTTGCCGGTAAAACCCTCATAGGGATAAAATCCGACCGAAGGAAAAAAGTGCAACGGGTGCTCGAGGATGTTCTCGAAATTTTAGATCGGATGCCCTAGAAATAATATCGTTTTAGCATTGATATGTTCCAGTTGCTTGGAAGTTGTTCGCCCTCTATTGTGCCGAGCTTGTAAGACCCTTTGCCGACTACTCCGATGATGCGGTACGGTCCTTCCCAATTTTGGCCCATCTTTCCTTCATTGGGGTTTCGGGTGTTAAGGGTGACTTTCCTTAGAACCAAGTACCCAACTCTAAAATATCGGAGGTTTGTTCTCCTATTATAATATCTTTCGATCCTTTGCTTTTGGGTGGCCATTCGGACCATCGAGGCTTCCCATCTTTCATCCAGCAGTTTGAGGGCCATTGTCATGGCCTCGTTGTTCGAGCTCTCAGTGGCATGCCGGAATCTGGCGCTCGGCAACCCGACCTCCACTAGTATCAAAGCCTCGCTACCGTATACTAGAGAGAAAGGTGTTTCCCCTGTGCTCGATTTTGAAGTTGTTCGGTATACCCACAGTACCTCCGGAAATATTTCTCTCCACTTTTCTTTGGCACTTTCCAGTTTCTTTTTTAAGTTTTGGATAATGGTTTTGTTTGTGGACTCGGCCTGGCCGTTCGCACACGGGTGGTAGGGCGTCGATAGGTTTCTCTTGATTATGTGATCCTCAAGGAATTGTGTTACCTTCCTCCCAATGAATTGCTTCCCTTTATCACATTTTATCACGGAAGGAATCCCGAATCGGCACATGATGTGGTCCCAGATGAAGCTGATGACTTCTTTTTCTATTATCTTTTCGAAGGCTTGCGCTTCCACCCATTTGGAGAAATAGTCAGTCATAAATAATATAAATCTAGCCTTACCTGGTGCCGTTGGCAAGGGTCCAACGATGTCCATCCCCCAGTTTATGAACGGCCATGGCGATAAGACCGAGTGCAGCTGTTCACCGGTTTGGTGAATCATCGGCGCGAATCTCTGGCATTTATCGCACTTCCGGACGAATTCTTTGGTGTCCTTTTCCATGTTCTCCCTATAGTAGCTTGCTCTGATTACCTTTCGAATTAAAGCATCGGCACCGGAATGATTTCCGCAGATGCCTTCGTGAATTTCTCGGAGTACATAATCTATATCCCCTTACCCCAGCCATACTGCTAGGGGGCCATCAAAAGTTCTTCTGTACAAAGTCTTGTTTTCATCGAGCGACAATCGGGTTGCTTTGGTTCGCAAGGCCCTTGATTCCTTTGGATCCTCGGGCAATTTTCCATCTTTCAAATAATCAATATATTTATTTCTCCAGTCCCATGTTAGACTGGTGGAATTAATCTCTGCATGACCATCCTCGATTACTGATTTAGATAGCTGAACGACAGGCCCGGGGAGTAGGGCGTCTTCTTCGACAAATGATCCCTGGTTTGCGAGGGCATCGACCTTGCTATTCTTCTCTCGAGGTACATGGACTAAAGTCCATTCTTTGAAGCGACGTAATGTGACTAGGAGTTTTTCCAAATATCTCTGCATCCTGTCTTCTCGGACCTCGTAGCTCCCATTCACCTAGCTTACTACCAGGAGTGAATCGCATTTTGCTTCAATGATCTCGACTCCCAAGCTTTGGGCCAATTCTAAACTTGAAATCATAGCCTCTTACTCAGCCTCGTTGTTAGTCAATTTTGCAGTTTTTATGGATTGCCTGATTATGCCGCCCGTAGGTGGCTTTAGCATTATACCTAGTCCGGAACCTTTCACGTTTGTGGTGCCATTAGTGAACAGGGTCGATACCCCAGAAGACGTGCCTGATTTCAGTAAAAGTTCCTTTTCTACCTTGGGCACGAGGGAGAGTGAGAAATCAGCCACAGAGTCTGCCAGAATCTAGGACTTGATGGTTGTTCGAGGTTGATACTCGATATCATACCCCCCAAGTTTGATAGCCCATTTGGCCAATCGACCCGATAATTCGGGTTTGTGCAATATGCTCCGGAGGGGGTATGTCGTTAGAACACAAATATGATGGCATTGAAAATAGGGTTCCAATTTTCGCGATGCACTTATTAACGCAAGAGCCAATTTTTCGAGGTATGGATACCTAGTTTCAGCATCCCCTAGGGTTCGGCTTACGTAATAAACAGAGAATTGCATTACTTGCTCTTCTCGAACTAGAATGCCGCTTACCGCTATCTTGGATATGGCTAGGTATAGATATAGCGTTTCATCCACCTTTGGTGTGTGAAACAGAGGTGGGCTAGTCAAATATCGCTTTAGCTCTTCTAAGGCACGTTGGCACTTTGGAGTCCATTCAAAGTTGTTCTTTCTTTTGAGTAAGGAGAAGAAATGATGGCTCCTATCGGATGATCTAGATATGAATCTGTCCAGAGCCGCTATCCGACCTGTTAGCCATTGCATGGCCTTTACATTGTTTACCACCATGATTTCTTCGATGGCCTTGATTTTATCGGGGTTAATCTCGATCCCCTGTTTGATACCATAAAGCATAAGAATTTGCTCGAACCTATTCTGAAGGCACATTTCTCGGGGTTGAGCTTCATGTTGTAACTTTTGAGGATGTCGAATATTTCCTGCAAATGAGTTAAATGGTCCTCTACATGCAGGGACTTAACTAGCATTTCGTCAATATAAACTTTAATAGATTTGCTTATTTGACTCTAAAACATTTTTTAACTAGACGCTGGCATGTAGCCCCTGCGTTTTTCAGTCTGAAAGGCATTACATTGTAACAGTAGGTACCATACTTTGTGATGAACGAGGTCTTCTCCATGTCTTCGGCATTCATCTGAATTTGATTTTACCCCGAATAGGCATCGAGAAAGGTGAGGGTCTCGTGGCGGGCCGTAGCATCGATCAAATGATCGATGTTAGGAAATGGGAACGAATCCTTGGGACACGCCTTATTTAAATCTTTATAGTCTACGCTCATTCTTAACTTATTTCCCTTTTTAGGTACCACTACTACATTAGCCATCCACTCGGGGTACTTTACCTCCCTACCCTATTTTAAGGAGTTTCATTACCTCATCCTTGATGAATGCGTATTTTATCTCGGACTGGGTCTTCTTTTTTGCTTCACCGGTTTAAACTTAGGGTCGACACTCAGTCGGTGGGAGGTTATTTCCGGCGGGATACTTATCATGTCTAAGTGGGACCATGTGAAACAGTCGATATTATCGATAAAAAGATTGAATAAAATTTTTCTTGAGTTAGGGGGTTAATCTCTTTCCTAGATATACCTTACGATCGGGGAGGTGCTCGATCAAAACAGCTTGCTCCAGATCTTCGATCGTCGATTTCGTTACATCCAACTCTTCGAAGGCAACGAATGTTCGAGTAGCGAGGAAATCTTCTTCGTAATCCTCGGGGGTCTGTATGTTCCCATACACGTCCGAGGTCGGGAGTACAGGGGTCAACTCCTCCTGGTAAATCGCGAACATTTCTTTCGCTGCACGTTGTTCTCCATATATGGTCATTATGTCGTCCTTTGTAGTAGTTTTAATCATCTGGTGCAGGGTTGACGGTACTTCCCTCATGTTGTGTATCCACGGCCTGCCAAGCAATGCATTATACCATATGTCTCCATTGATGACTTGAAACTTAGTGTTCTGAACCGTGCCAGACATGTCGACTGGGAGGGTGATTTCTCCTTTTGATACTTCGCTGGTCATGTTGAAGCCGTGGAGGACCCCGGAGGCGGGTATGATCTGGTCGAGTAAGCCAAGCTGCTTTGCTATCCCTGACTTGATCACGTTGGCCAAGATGCCTGGATCCACGAGCATACGTTTAACTCGGACACTTTTTAAAAGAAATGAGATTACTAGCGTGTCGTTGTGTGGTTCTGTCAAGGTCTCGAGATCTTCGCTAAACACGAGGGTGTCTTCGGCCACGCGGTCTCGGATTGGCCTTTCTATTAAGGCAGATATTTTTGTCTTCTTGATCATGGGCCCATAGGGAATGTCGGTCCCTCCAATAATCATATGAATGACGAGCTGAGGGATCTCTTTTGGTGCCCAGGCTGGAACATCCACAACACTTTCTCCCCGGTCTTCCAAGTAGTTGTTTTCATCTCTATATGAAGAGTTAGGCATTTCAACCTGAAATTTGAAGATCTTGGACAAGAACAGGTGTGAAAGATAACTTGCGTTGTGTGACAAAACCAGCAAGAAAATAATCACTATTATTTTTAGCCCCATAGTTGGCGCCAAACTATTTACCGTGGAAATAGTAATAACAATTAAATTTTTTGATGGGACTCAAAAAATACATGATCTATTTTTATGCAAGTTTGTTAAGCAGTTGATGCTAAGTATATGAGATTTAGAGATGAAATAAATTTAAGAAGAGAGCTATAATCAAACTGATTGATTGGTTATTCGGGGCCTCGAGATCGATCTCGGAACTCGATTATGAGCTATTGAAAGGCAGTATCTATGTGACTAACAGTTATAATAAAATCAATGGAGGCTCTTTATGGCCAATGATAAGCAATAAATGAAGAACAAGTGTGAAGACAATAAATGGAAACAATAATATTGAGAGAATGTGCTAGAGAGCAAAGAGAATGGTCTTGTATATTGCGTGTGGAGTAGCTGAAGCAACAGTGTGCCATAAAATGATTGGGATCCCCTTTATATAGGAGGGAAATCCCAACATAGTACAAAATACAGTAATGATAAAGGAGTAGGGATGGGACAGATCGACATGATGTCTTGACGCCCTGAGTTGGGTTTAGAATAGTCTTCTAGGCTCTGTCAGTCTTGGCTAAGTGCCTTGGGAACCCCCCTCATCTCTAATATAGTCGTTGGTCTGCACTTCCCCAAGGTCGGGCCCTAACGGTCCTCGATAGCGAACCTAGACATCGGTCTCGAACCTTGAGAAGCATATTCGCGGGGCATCATAATGACGGCGAAATTAGATCCCCTAAGTTTACCGTATACACTCATGTTTACCTCCACATGTACATAAGCAGATAAGCAACATTTCTCAAACAACTGATTTTAAATAAGTACAGAAAGCCTAGGAACATGATATCTAGATGAACATCACAAAACAGAATATGCAGTGTTTGTTTTAAGGTAAGTAGTAGGGTCCTAACCAGCTTGCCTAGTGGTTTTACAGCCTAATAATCCTTGATAATTTCACACATAAACAGAACCGGCTTCAAAGTGATTTCACGTCCTAAGGCTTGCCTAACTATGTATATGCAGTCACAATTTTGGGAAACAGTTTGAAGTTCTTTATCCTATAGGTATGTTTTCCGTTGATGTTTAACAAGACATTGTATGAAGTTCCAGTTTTAATATGATAATTACTCTATGGACATGAATTCTATCTTTAATGAGTGAAACTGCTATTAGTTCTTATTAGACACGCATACTGACTGAGCAAGTGTGACAACGAACTAAACCTACATGCATGATTTCTAAAAAGATGGCTTTGAATATATGCTGCAACGAAAGTTGAACCTTAGCTATTTTAGTCCCTATAGACATGGTGTCTAATCATGTAAAGCAAAGTAGGCAGAACTTATTTCAATCAAAGCAAACCCTATAAGCATGTTATCTAACAAATACATTTCGACCAAAATAAACCCTATAGCCATGTTATCTACCCAGCTTTGCCCACAGTACCATATAACTACCCTCCCTTTTGACTAGTAACTCCAATATCTGTTTACATTTAATTATTACAGACCAATGATTGAATAGAAATTACATAGATAGATTATAAATTAAGCTATAGGGAGCTTGAAGTAGGCCCAAAGCAAATCCTAGTGTACCACTCCTTCACTAGTTTCAAATGCCCAAGATTCATTGCCACATTTGTGTCCGGGTGTGTCAGAGTTCCATAAGGACCTCAAGGATCCTGGGCAGTACTCACACCCAGACTTTCTCAAATAAAGACTAATTATGTGCATGATGGAAGAGCTAGCCCTAATATACCAGAGTTCAGAGAGTTCTCAGGGACCTCTTAGTAGTACACATAATAGAGGGGCAGGACTTAATAACCCAAGAATAAGTAAGAGTGCTTGACATGATTTGAAAAAGTTTTGGTAAACAGTATAGAGAGGATTCTTAGAGATGAATAGATTTTCTAAAAAAACAGTACTAATTTGGAGGTAAAACAGCTTGAGAAAAGTATGAAAAAACACTTTTAAGTCAAACACAAATCATAGAACAACCATATTCAGAAACACTTGGCAAGCAGGTTCCAAACAAGGAGAGAGGGGTTGGGGACACATAGAATACACCTTAGTGTATAGTGGAGCACATAAACAATAGGGTGCATAGAATTCTCAAGGGGTTCTTCAGAACTAGTAGGTTAGCTATAAGGTAGGTCATTGAGACATAGAACAAGGATCACAGTAAAGCCACATTGAAAACACATGAACACTGGATAGAACCAACAACACAACTAGAGTTACCTAAGGGACTAGATGATTTAGCATGAGCAAAACAGAATGGGCAAGAACTTAAATGGACAGGCTAGGCAAATATCAACAAGTAGACATAGTGTAGGCATGCTGATCAAAATAATATTTAAACATGATAGGTAAACAATAGACATGCCAGCATAATTTAGACAAACTAATCATATATGGAACCAGACAATATTAGGCATGTTAGATAAACAGTAAACAAGCAAGTAAGTTGAGACATGCTAATCACATATTGAACAAGGTATATTAGGCATGCTAGATAGATAGTAAACAGGAGCAGGAATTAACTCAGGACTGATGGACTAAGGCAATAATGAAACTCATAAGGTTTAGGTTCTAAAATTTAATCAGAGGCATACCAATTAGGGAAAGAGAACACAAGATGTAAGATATGTGTTGTGCAATTTCCAGCCTTTGCTTACAACTGGCAAGACTAACGAAAATCATAAGTAGCAGAAAGAATAGAGAGCTTTTAGAGTGTAAGAGTAGTGATGAACTAATGTTCGTGTCTTTAAGAAGTTAAATAAGAGAGTTTATATAGTAGTTCAAGAGTAGAGCAAATAAGGTAAAGTAATCAATAATCAGCAATTAAGGGATCTCAAAATCAATCACACAAAGAGGTTCAGCATACTCTTCCCCTTAATTAAGGGCAATTAGCCAACGGTAATAACAAGAACTAGTTAAGGCAAGAGGTTCAAATCAGACAGAGTAAAGAAGTAAAGAAGCGGAGGCCTTATTAAGGAAGGGAGTTCAAATCAAACCAAATAAAGAACTTCAAAATAAAATAATCAAGGGTTTAATTAAGGAAAGAATCAGTAAATATACAACAATCATATAAGGCAAGAACGACTAATTAAGGTCATAAACATGGAAATAATCAAGAATCATGCAAACGAATTTTTTAACCGAGCAAATCACTCAACAATTCTGGAAAGAACATATCAATTCGCATAAACAAAATAGGCTAAGTAAAACTTTTATGAACACAGAGAAATTAGACGGAAAATAATTCTAAAAAAAACTAATTTGAAAACACTTAAAGAAGGAAAACAACCATGGAAAACTTGAAAGCACGTCAACCCACAGAGATTCGAACAACAGAAATCATAGAAATCGAAACATGAAGTAGCGTAGTGTTTAAAAATCGGTTAGTAGTAGAGAAGTAAAAAACCTAAAAGAATAGCCATGGAAGTTTGAAAATACGTCAGATACCCATAGGTTCAACCAACAAACAACAAGAAAAATAAACCCTTATATAACAAAATGTTCAAAAATTGATTAATCAGTAAAGAAATAAAGGAGCCTTAAGGAAAAAACAATGACGAACTCAAATTGGTACAGATCTACAAGGATCTGGACGGATTCAAGTCTGAATGCTAAGTTTTGAAGAAAAGAGAAATGGTAAAAGAGAATCTGGCATTTGAATCAAAGATTTGAGTCGTGAAACTTTGATAGAAATCACTCACAGGCCATAGACAGACTCTTGAAAAGTTTTAAACGAGATCACGACCAAATCTCTTCGAGGTCCTTCCACAAAACAACACAATCGAGCAACCAGGGGTAATAGGAGACAAGTAGAGGCCTCGTACAGCCATGGGAATCCATAGATCGAGTAGGAATCAAAGATATTAGAACTGGTTTTGGGTAGCGGCGATTAGGGTTAGGGCTTAGTCTCAGAGAGAACCAGAGAGGAGAGGGTTTCAGGGGCGGCTGTATGGAGGAAATAATTTAAGGTTAGGGGTCATTAGGAATAAAAAAGGAAAGTCTTAATGTGGACCGTTGATCTAAAGGATCAACGACCACGATTTGTTGGGATTTTGGGTCGGGTAGGTGTCTCTAGCATTGGGCTGGGTGGTTTTTGGGCCTGGTTTAATTGAATTGGGATTGGGGGGTTGAAATTGGGCTGACTTAGTAGGCTAGGTCCGAAAAAATAAAGGAATAAAAAGGCTATTTGTTGAATACCCAAGTATTTGAATAAAAAATTATTTTATAAAATAATTAATCAATAAATAAAAAATAATAATTTTTATGCACAAAGGTGCTTTAGAATAATTATTCTATATTTTAAAAATATAATGGACCAATTTCTGGTAAAATATTGCAGTGATATATGCATGGGTTATAATTGCAAGGTTATTGCAATTATAGCCAAAAGGTGTCAATTTGGATATTTATGAAATAATTTAGACTCAATAGGACTGTAAATAGTAATATTAAATCAAGAAATATTTTAAAATATTTGTGATGCAATTTGTAATTATTTGTATGGATAAAATACTGAGATAAATTAATTTAAAAAATATAAAAATATGGAAAAATACCAATTGATGCTAATGTATGATTTTGAAGATATATATATATATATATATATATATGCATTTTAAATTTTATAGGAAAATATTGGGTATCAACAGTCGGCCACTACGGAGGAGTGGGCCATCTTGGAGGAGTGTTTCCCGCTCAATGCTTATGCTCAACAGCTGGTTGGGCTTAGCGATGGCCAACGACTCCCAGAGGATAAGGATGTCAACACGTTAGAGCAGTTTGAGGTCGAGCCAAAGCAGTTCGAAGAGGATAATGATGATGATGTTGAGGAGGGAGCAGAGGATGAAGAGTGGACAACTACATATGAGGCCTTCGAAGATGAAGGCGATGACCGATCAGTGAGTTTTTCTTTGTAGTTTGTAGTTTAATGTGTTTAAACATCACGACGATTGTTGTTACATTTATGAGTAGCTAATTGTCTATTCTAAGGTTTGATGAAACTGACTGGAGGATGATTTTCTACTACATTTAATATAGATTTGCCTTTGATTTTTTCTCGACTTGTTCAACTATATTTTCATTGTTGTTAATTGAAAAGCTCTCAATTAATTGTGCATATTTAGTGCATATATTGCCCAAGAGAGAGTATACATTTAGGTAGTTGTTGAACAAACCACTCCTAAAGTATTTGAGAGATCAATACAAAGGGTTTAAACACAGTAATAGAGATGACAAAACCCTGGAATAATTGTAGTAAGCGGTGAATTCGTTCCAACTAGCGTAGTTTGAGATAATACGTCTAGTAAATTATGCTAGTTACTCGAGAGAGAGAGCTACCATTCCCAAAGTACTCACGATCGGTAGAGAATACTTAGGCGAATTTGTAAGAAACGTGGTGGGGGAGATTCCGACAATAGGGAAAATCATAATCGTAGACTTTTCCAAATCTCGTCCACAATATTTCCTCTGTTAGTTATAGATTACTGCATTTTAATTGCTTTACTCTTAGTTAGTAAATATTTAAATCATTTTTTCATATTTCTGAAGGTTGATTAGTTGAATTCGTGCGAATCAAATAATTGTAATTAATAGGCTAATTCCCTGCGGGATTCAATTCCGAACTTGTAAACCGGATTATATTTGCAACGACCGCTAGACCTATTAGGCGGCATAGTTGGGCGTGATCAGCTTTGCATTTGCATATCCTGTCCTCATCGCAAATGCAACACATTTGTCGCAAATACGAACTACCTAATTTCCTGACACTATTCGCATTTACGACCCAGGTATCGCAATTGCGACACCTGAGACCCCCTGCTAGGATCACAATTGTGATGTTGGGGCTCGTAATTTTGACAACTAAGGTATCAGCACACTAGTAGTTCCTACTTCAGTCCAGACCATTCTACGACACGTCCAAAACTCATCTGAGCCCTCGGGGCTCCAAACCAAACATCCACACAAGTTTGAAAATATCATTCGAACTCGTTCGCTCGATCAAAACATAAAAAATAACATCTGGAACTACCAAAACGCATGAACTTCAAAGTAAAGTTCTGAACTTCTAGAATAACAACTAAGCGTCTGAATCGTATCAAATCAACTCAAAATGATATCAAATTTTGCAGACCAGTTCTAAATAGTATAATGGACCTATTCCAAGTCCCAAAATCCAATTTAGAACCCGATACCCAAAAGTCAACTTACGGTCAAACTTCTAAACTTCGAATTGCTAATTTTCAACAAAACAACCTATGAACTACTGAATTGGATTCCGGGCATATGCCGAATTTCAAAATCATAATACGAAACTACCGGAGCCATCAAAATACCATTTCGGGGTCATTTTTACAATAGTCAAAGTTTGGTCAATATTTCTAACTAAGCTTCTAAGTCAACAACCAAAGGATCTACATCAACCCAAAATCTTCCTGGAATGAAACCAATAAACCACGTAAGTCATAAAACCATAAACACATATTTGTGTAGCATCAAAACAGAAAATGGGGTACAATTACACAAAACGAGAGAGAGAGAAAGAGAGAGAATTGAAACGTATACATATGCGCTAACGATGGAAGATAGCAACTACGAAGCTTCTCAATGTTTCATGTATATAGAGTTCCATGTACATGTGTGGAAGTCTCATTATTAAAGCAACAATATTATTCTACATTCAACAATTCTAATATGACGTAAATTATATATATATATATATATATATATATATAGTACAGTGAATGACCAAATTTTAGGTGTTAAGAAAACCTAGTCCTATTATATTTTTTATTGGTTTCCCACCCAGTGTCCAATACCCAAATTGGAGCCCGACTATATCCGAATTCACGCTGTGTAGGACTCCATTCGGGGAGAAGCGCTCCTTACTAAGGATTTTTCTCTACCCAGGGCTCGAATTCGAGACCTTTGGTTAAAGGAAGAGCAGTCACATCCACTGCACCATATCAAAACAGTCAAAACGGGACGATTCGACTAGAGAACCAATAAGAAAATTACCGGTAGCATCAATTCCACTAGTCACTTTCTTGAAATTTAAGTTTCATTTTTAGTATTGCTTTTTCCAGCAAATGATTTTACAACTGTATACTTCTTGAAATTAATAAAATTAGTTTTTTCGTAATATATATATTGAAACAAATCACTTCTAAGTTTGTTTGATAACTAGAGATTAGGTAAAGGCTTGAAATTATCCTTAGGGGAAGGTGTTACGCACCCTCAGGATCCACTAGTGTGGTTCCCGGCCAGATAGTTTTTTGTGAATTTGTGCAATTTAGCAAACAAACAGGTATAGGCACAAATAGTAGGGGATTTAAACACATAAGAGTTTGAAAATAGTTAGAATGCGGATTTCGAAAGAAAGAGTTACAGTTCTACAAATACTAGAAAATATAAAAGAGGAAAAAAGGGGAGGAGGGTCTTAGGTTTATTTATAATATGGATCACATCAATGTGATACCTGGTATGACAATCCTCAGAAGAGGGGATACACGTGGTATTAGCACACCGATCATCATATCCATATCTACCCTTCCCACCTCATGAAGGTATTAAAGCGTGGATTGGTCTCGACCTCTATTACATGTTGTTACCCGCCCTTTCCTATCAGTCCCGGAGGAATTTAGGACTACTATTCCTAAAGAGGAGGGATATTAGGCTGACTTTAGGTTTCAAAAGGTGAAAAATCCAAGGCGACATAAAAAAACACATAGTACTGCACATTAGGAGAAGCATGTAAACAAATAAAAGGCTCATGTATACCTCCTCAAGCAAAACACATAAATAGCATGACTTAAACATACATTTAGGGTCTGAATTTAAAAATACTAAAGGCGAGGGGAGTTTGAATTGTTGAAGTAGACTGTGAGCACGTGAATTTTGCTCTATATGAATTACTCTCATAAATTCAACACAAAGTAATTTCTTTCAGTGTTTGCAATTTTGTGGATTTTCGTGGAATTTTATGTTAAAAGTTTGCATTTGTCTGTGCATATTTATTTTATTTAATTAACAGAAAATACAAAAATATGTTTCATTTGCATTTAGGATTTAATTCTACATTTTAAGATTAATTAGAAAATTAGTTTGTTTTATAAGAATGGGAAAAATTACAAAAATATAGTTTATTTTGCACTTTTAATTTTTAATTTCGAATTTTGCTAGTTTTTCTTTGAATTTGGTTGTTAATTATTTGTGGTAAATGTTATTTAGAGTTAATTAATGTAATAGGATAATTAAATTAGTGATTAATATAGGATTATTTTTAATTTTGATTTAAAAGGAAACTAAAAAAAAATTGAAAAAAAAGAAGGTAGGAAAAAAAACAAATAAAGAGGCTGGCTTGGGCTGCAAACCCTAGGCCCAAACATTTCCCCCCCCCCCCTGAAACCCGTTTGGCATGACCCAGCTCCACCCCTGACCTGGTTCGGTTCCCCCCACTTAACCAAACGACGGCGTTCCAGTCCCCTTCATCTCGACCGTTGAACTGATCTGATCGAACGGATTGGAACAGGGGAGGTAAAGATATTTATATGTCCAAACGCTGCCCTACCCCCCTGGGACTCTCCTTTAAAACCCTAGCTAGCCGCCCCCAAATCCTCCACCGCCAGTGGCGGCGCCACCGCAAATCGCCACCAAACTTACACCAAATACCCTCCTCCATCTCCACATCACAGATCCGCACCCCTTTTCCCTCAAATCGAACCTCAACCATTCGAATTTCAAATTGAAACCTCAAACCCTAGCCGCCGTCCTAGAATTCCCAACCCCCTACCCGGCGGCGCCGGCTCCGATCCTCACCAAAATTACACCCCGGGACCTCCACGAACCCCTCTTCCCAAATACTATATCAGTTTCCCTCGAACACCCTTGAATCCTCTCGAATCTGGATTTGAAGACGAACCCTAGAAATTCCAAAATCCTAAATCGAGTGTTTGTTGATTTTTTCCGATCTAAATTGATTTTATTCGTGTGTTCTTGTTAAGAACACACACTTAACTTCAAAATAGGCCAGAACTCGGATGATTTGAAGACCCAGGCTCCCTATTTCATTTCCCGAACCTTTTCTGGGTACTTTCTTTTCTTTCTTGGGTTTAATCTTTTCTTCATTTGTTTTTCTGTTTTCTGCTTCTTCCCGTGCTTTTGAAAATCTTAGTTTTCTAGTTTCAGAGTGTTAATTACATGTACGATAGTTTTTTTTTGTTAAGAACTTTTCTTTACTTTAAGTAGTTTCAGAATTTGTTAATAATTTAGTTCAAATTTCATTAAGTGCTTAGTTGCATCAATTGGAATAAGTAGAAATTTTGCACGAATTGTTTCTGTTTCTCTGGATTTCATTCAGAGTTGGGGTTTGTTAGTAAATACTGAATTGGGTTGGTTTCGTGTTGGGTTTGAAAGCCCAAAGAAAGAGGTCAGTCCAGGTTGGGGTTAAATGTTGGGTCAACTTGACCCATGAGCTGAAAGGTAGCAGAGTTAACCAAGGTAATAACAGGGTCATTAAGGGGTAAATTGGGAAACTTGGGTAGGGAATCTTTTTCTAACTAACTAGGAAGCTTCTAGGAAGCTGGAGAGGGGGACTATTTTGAAGTTCTGAGATTTAAAAGAGGGAGACCTAAGCTAAAATGAAAATTTCAGAAGGTTTTAAGTGCAAAAATTGATCCCTTAAGGCTGCCCTACTTGCCTTGCCTATAAAGTCAGTCTTTCTTACCTTTCAAGGAAGAGACTTTAAGGGAGGAACATTCTGAAAAATCAGAGAAAAAAGGAGAGCAAAAATTCCAGAAATATAAAAACGACAGCTTCTTTATAAGTCAAAATATAACTTGGAAATCTGGGGAATATCTGAAAAGTATTGAAAGTCCTGGTTAGTTTTTTGCTTTTCTGATCTGATTAGCTTGGTTGAAATGGCTGAAAACTCAAGGTTTTGGGTTTTGATTGTGGAATGAATTAAGTTTGGTTATCTTTGGAAATTGTTGGTTTACATTTGGTATTTTGGTTACTGTTTCATCAATTTTGGGCACTGTTCCTCTGTTATTCTGTTGCTGCTTGGCTGTTGATCTCACCTCTCTTATTTCCTTCCATTTTCCAGGTATGTTTTAACACTTTAGAATGTATGAGATGTGAAAGATGTAGCCCTGTGGTTGATAGTGAATGAGTTGATTACTAAAGAACTATTCATGTGTGTTTTTTCCAAATTAATTTGATTGCTTGAATAAATTTTGCGTTCAGTTATGATCAAGCCATGTATGTTAAGGCTATGCTTGAACTTTGGTTTCTTATTTTAACTAGCTTAACTAAGATTCCCTATCAAATACTCATGTATTGGGACTGTTATGATGGATGCTACTATGAGTCGATTTGAGTTCCACACCTATCATTAGTGTTTAGATTTGATGATATGAGTTAATCACTAGAATTGTTCTGATTGGAAACTCTACAGTTCATGTAATTGGTTTGAATAATAGTGGTTGCAAAATATGTCTAGTTTTATCTTCCGTAAAGCAGTTTGTTAATGTTAAAACTAGCATATGGCAAAGAGTAATATAGGTCCTTGTTCACTTTGGTAATTAGGGTATGGTTTTGAATGCTGAGTATGGTTAGTGTTGAATTATTGTGTAAAGTCTCTTTGCCAATGCATATAATATATGCGTACTGATTAATTTAGGTCTTCTCTATAATTTATCTTGAAATATAAGTCATTCTTGCATGAAAGATATGATGTTGAAAGCTGGCGTTAATTCAATGTTGGGATGCACCTGCGTAAATTCAACTTGTGAGCCCAGCATTAGGCATGGTTTCATGGGTTTGGATTTGGAGAAATCGGCCTAAAAATCGGAATAGCACGTTTGGGGCCTAATGAATTTTATTAGCTCAACTCCCTCATTTGCTTGGTTGTTAAATGGCAGATTTAGGTCGGGTTTTTAGCTCTATACATGTGTTGGACTTCTGGGTTTCTTCTTTTCCCATAATTAATTAATTTCTCTTAGATGAATGTGAGGTGAGCCGCAATGGGTTAATTCGAAATAATTATGGCCCTCATGAATTAGTATAGAGACCTTTAAGTAGAATATTTTGAGGTGCGTCGTGCCAAACAAAGATGACAAATTGCATGGCCCTCGTTTAGTTACTTCTTTTAAAATACTTAGAATTTGAGGCGTGCCGTTTAGTAAATTTCCATGGCCCTCGCAAACTTAACAATGCGTATTGATTTCCTTAAACTCGGGTGCGCATTTATGTGACCCAAATCCAAATCTCAACGATGTTAAAATATTTCAAAAGCCACGGGTGCATTTATGTGACGTGGTTCGAGAGGTATTTTAATAACGTTGCAATCTTCTTTAATTAATTAAATAAAAGCGGTTAAAAGGTTAAAATTTGCACATAGGTTCATAATTGTTTAAAACCAGATAATTAAGCCGAATATAACAGTTGAGCGACCTTGCTAGAACCACGGAACTCGGGAATGCCTAACACCTTCTCCCGAGTTAACAGAATTCCTTACTCGGATTTCTGGTTCACGGACTGTTGAACAGAGTCAACCCTTTCCCCGATTCGGGATTCAACCGGTGACTTGGGACACCATAAATCTCCCAAGTGACGACTCTGAATCTTTTAATAATAATCCCGTTTCGATTGTCCTTTAATTGGAAAAACTCCTTTACGCCCTTCGGGGTGTAGGAAAAAGGAGGTGTGATAGCTCTGGCGACTCTGCTGGGGATCGAACCCAAAATCTCTGGTTAAGGGTTCAAGAGTTCGAGTTTAAAATAATTGTTATATTTGGCTTTGTTAATTATCTGGTTTTATTACATGTTTGGGCCTAATGTGCTAATTGTTGCTTTTTACAGTTTTCATATTATCTGAATTGTATATAAACTGCTACGAAACCCCTCTCTTCTCTCTCCCGACGAGTGCACGCTGGTCGTGACTTCATTCTGTTAGTGTCATATCCCAAATAGAACGAGGTTAGGACAAGTTGCAAAGCCGGATGATCTTTTCGTTACCAATACGCAGCCCCTCCTCGGCTCGACTTGTCCGCTCGGGTAAGCCAGGTCTAGAACAATAAACCCAGATTTTAAACCTAGTATAACAATACCTCATGTCGGATCCCTAGTAGGAACGTTTGTTTGCATCATGTGCATTTTGACTTTGGAAATTCAATACAGGGGTTGGGTCTGTCTAGGATAGGTGCACCCGAAATAAAAAGACTATCTTGATGCATCTTACTTGCTACTTGCGCATTTATTTGCTTCGGATTTGCATATTGAACGGCTTTGGAATGAAATGAGAGAATTTGGGAAAGAAATAGTAGTGTAGAGGGTTAAGGTAGTGAATCACCTGTTTAAAGAAAAATCAGTGTCCAAATAAAGCAGAAACTCTGCCGAATTTTTGAAGAAAAAAAAAAGAGAAAACGAATTGAAAAATGAGAAAGGAGTTTTATTTTCGAAAATAGTTCGTTTTATTTGTTCGAACTACGCCAGTTTCACCTTCATGGTAGCTTTCTTAGGCCTTGTGGTGTTCCCCCAAAAAGATGGGAATATCGATTTGTGGGTGGCCGGAGTCGTCAAGGTCCTGATTACCAACGCCAAAAGCATTCTTGCCCCTATGATAGTGTCTGAGATATACTGAGCTCTCACAGCTTGTAAAGTTGGGGCAGATTTCATCGAGGGCTGCAATTTTCTATTATAGATGTGGATGATCGAGCACCTGTGTCATCACCCTCAGTATATAAGTTACGGGTCCACAGAGAAAAGTTGCATTGAAGAGTTTGACACAAGGACTTCGGGGTTCAAGCTGACATAGGGGTTTGGAGATTGGGTATCCCGCCTCCGTTCCATTACTGCAGGACAAATAGAATGGACATTGGGTTGGCTTCCTGTTGAAGAGATTTTGTATATGCCCGCCACTGGTCCTTACTTCCTCTTAATGGGTCTGCGAGGTATTCAGCCCTACGCTCATTACCGGGTGATGAGACATTTGGGAAGGTGTCAGGTGATGCACCCAGATGAAGATCTTAGCGTTTATGCGGTCGAGGTTAGTTCCGACGGCCAATTTCATGAAGAAAAAGTTCGTTCTATTTGGAATGAATGCCAGTATTTGACGGTGAACACTTGAGTGCGTGACCTATCTAGAGGCGAAGTCTCACCCACCTATCTTGCCTGGTATAGAAAGAAGAACACTGCAAGGGCCGAACCAGAAAGACCAGCCAAAAAGCCTCACATTCAGGAATTCGTTGAGGTGTCGCAAGAACAGTGGGCTTGGTTGGCTAAGGAGAATGAGTATAGGGCCTCAATAGGAAATTTGGAAAACCAAGTCAGAGAGCTTCAATTCGAGAGTGGCTTGCAAGTCGCGGCGGATGAAGGAGAAAAGAAAAGGCTAGCCAAAGAAAATGAGGCCCTTCGAGCCCAAATTCAGAAAATGAAAATAGCAGCAGAAAACCCCGCCCGAAGTGCCAAATATGAAAAGCTCATAAATAACCTGAGGCAGAAAGTGAATGACTACAATTTCGATTTGAACAAAGCAGAAAGTGAACTAGCGATGGCTCGAAAGCAATTGGCTAAAAACGCAGATGAACGAGCGCACCTGGTTAAGCAATTGAAAGAAAAGTACGATAATGAGGTCGCAGGACTAAAGAAAAGGGTCATCACCACGGAGAATAAAACAATGAGACAGGCGAAAAACTTCAAGGATGAAAGGGAACAGTGTTATACGACAATGGCATGGCTAGAAAGAGACTTGCAACAACTCCAAGATCATAACTGGGTAGCCGAACAAACTTTGGAAGCCAGAACCGAACAGATTGGGCGTTTGTTGCAAGAGAAGAATGTCATAAGAGAGCGAGTCAAAAGGGTCGCCAACTATATCGCGATGAAGTGCAGTAGCTGTGAGGATATGACTAGATCTATGTTCTTCGCTACTGTGATGATTTTTGTTTGCCGGATAATGGAAGATCTCTACCACCTCCAAGGGGATTTAGCGATTCGTCCCACGGCGAGGCCGAATGATGCCACGCGGGTCCCGGGGGCGATTGTGGCATTGATGCATTCGTGATTTCTTGAGTCTGTATTTTCTTTCCGTTAAAGTCTGCCAGTTTGGCTTGGAGTCTATATTTCTTTTATTAGACTATGTGGGTTGTTTGTATTTCCGAGTCTTATTATGAAAAAAATTGAAAACTCCAAAAAAATGTTTTATTATTTTTTATCTCCAAGAACTACGCTTGGTCTGATTCTTGTGGGGTCATGATACGTAGGCAATATCCATAGAATTCGACCGTAACCAAATGAAAAAGAGAGGAAGAAAATAAGAGGAAAAACAAGAGAGTAAACAAAAGAAAAAGAGCGGAAAAACAAGAAAGAAAAGAGACAAAATAAGAAATCAAGAGGGAATAAAAACAAAGAGAGAACAGAGACAAGAGTGAAAAGAAGGAAAATAAAAAGAAATAAAAAGGGGGATGTTTGCAATTGAAAGTAAGAAAAGGCCGGGATGACGCATGCAACCGATCAAATACATAATAGAGACGGTTAACTGCTTAGGTGCATCCATTCCCCAAATGTGCGATTACCAATTTGTTAAAGCCCTAACCACTAACAAGGTTGTTATTGATGTATTGAGTTCAGGCAGGTGGTTAGTTGATTGGCATTCTGGCAACTCACTCATACAACACCCGATCAAAAGACAGGCTGAATATGGCCAACCAAAAACCGGAGACAAGTATTGTTGACCCGTCAAAAGAGGTGGAAGAACTAGATGTTAATGCAATGAAGGAAGAGTTGTATAAGTTAAAACAGCAGATGGTTAAAATGTACCAAGCCTGGGCAAAAGGGCATCCATCATCGGTTTATCCCGCCAACCCTGCTTATATCCCACCTTCAGCCCAACCTCCGGATCCCCCCACTGTGAACTCATCTCCAGCCTTTCCCCTCTACCAACAATGCTATGGCGCCACTTCCCATACTTGTCAAACTCCACCACCCAAACAAGTCCCATACACTCCCCCACCAATTACACCTATTTTTGTGGCACCTCTACCTGCTACATTACAACGATCTTCCAGTGAACCTCTGTTCAAAACTCACGACAACCAGTACTATCCCCCTAAACCCACCTTCAAAGTTCCAGAACCATATTCTTGCACCCCTCATTTTGATCTCCCGGTAGAGACCGAGAAGCGACCCAAAAATCCCGAGCATTAAGAGATGATCAGAAAGGTCAAAAACTTAGAATAATCGTTCAGAGATATGAGGGGGTTGGGAGGTCAAGTAAGTGTGGCCTAAAAAGATTTATGTCTGTTCCCAGATGTTCAGTTGCCAGCAGGGTTCAAAATGCCCAAGTTTGATCTGTACGACGGACATGGTGACCCAGTAGCACACTTAAGAGGATTTTGTAGCAAGATGAGAGGAGCAGGTGGAAGAGATGAATTGCTGATGGCATATTTCAGCCAAAGTTTGAGTGGATCGGCATTAGAATGGTATACCAAACAAGATCACAGCAGGTGGTACACATGCGACGATTTGGCCCAAGCCTTTGCCTGCTATTTACAGTACAATCTCGAAATTATCCCAGACCGTCTATCGTTAACAAATATTGAGAAGAAACCCGGTGAAAGCTTCAGGGAATATGGATTCCGTTGGAGAGAGCAAGCAGCGAGGGTTGACCCTCCGATGAAAGAAAGTGAGATGGTTGATTATTTCTTGCGGGCTTTGGAACCCACTTATTTTGGTCATTTGGTGTCAGCAGTGGGCAAGTCCTTTAATGAAGTTGTAAAAATGGGAGGCATGGTTGAGGAGGGACTCAAGTCCAACAAGATCATGAGTTATTCAGCAATCAAAGCAACCACCCAGGTCATTCAAAACGGTACTGGAGGTGTACTCGGGAAGAAGAAGAAAGAGGATGTTGCTACAATTGAGTCGGGAGCTTGGGTTGGATCCAAGAACCTTCCATGTTACTACAACTCGCCTCGACCCTACCACAAAACGTACCCCCACACTCCATATAGTCCACCACAACACTGCTACCCACCACCTGATCCCCATGTTTCCGTCCATCACATATAAACCTATACCCAACCTCCCGCTCACGCATAATAGCATGCGCCGACTCCACCAAGTCCATACCTAGCTCCACAAAATGCCCATCCACCCCTAAGAGCCTACAGAAATCCCCTTAGAACAGGTTTTCAGCCAAATAAAGCCTTTAAGAATGAGAGGTTGCAGAAGCAGAATACTTTCACTCCATTGGGAGAATCATATGCTAGTCTATTCCACCGACTGAGACAGATGGGTATGTTGAATCCGATCGATGCTAAACTGCCGAATCCCCCTCCCAGAAATCTTGGCCGCTTGGTGAGTTGTGAGTATTGTTCAGGGACCCCAGGTCACGACACAGATAAATGCTGGAAGTTGAAAACAGCTATTCAAGAGCTCATTGATACTAATCGGATTGAGGTCCAAGCCCCAGAGGCACTCAACATCAACCAGAACCCGTTGCCGGCCCATCATGAGACTAATATGATTGAGATAGTGCATAAGGGAGGGGAGCCTAAGAACCCCTCACAAACCATCATGATGATTCGGGCTAGAGAAGCCAAGCCATTTGAAATGTCAACAAGTGAGAAGTCTGTGATCAAGTTGAACGGGGCAAATAACGAACCATCCGTGGAGGTCAAGAAGGGGTCCTCAAGTGACGTTGCAGAAAAACATGAGAGAGCAAAAGTGGTTGTGCCAGGAGTGACGAACAAGCCTGTGGTAATTGTGAAGGGCGCCCGCACAGATCCTGTCGTTATCAAACCGGTAACTCAATTACCGATAATCAACAGCAAGGCAGTCCCATGGAATTATGAACGAGTGATAGTGACTTACAAGAGGAAAGAGGTTAAATAAGAAGTGTGTGAGACCCATGGTTTGACTCGATCGGGGAGATGCTTTGCCCCCGAAGAGTTGAGAAAAGCTAAGACCTCGAATGATAACCCAGTATTGGTGATGAAAGCGGTGACCGAGGAAGAAGCAGAAGAATGTTTGAGAAAGATGAAAGTACATGACTATTCCATTGTGGAGCAGTTAAGGAAGACACCGACTCAGATCTCGCTCTTATCATTATTGATCCATTCAGACGAGCGCCGTCGGGCTTTGATGAAGATCTTGAACGAAGCCCACATTCCTGACAAAATCTCAGTAAACCACTTGGAAAAGATAGCTTGCAAGATATTGAGGTAAACATAGTCACTTTTTCTGATGATGAGTTGCCCATGGAGGGTATCGAGCAGAATAGACCCCTCTATTTGACGGTGAAATATGAAGATTCTGTGGTTACTCGGGTACTTGTTGACAATGGTTCCAGTGCAAATATTTGCCCTCTTTCCACTCTGAACAAGTTGAAGGTGGATGATGAAAGAATTCACAAGAACAGTATCTGCGTTCGGGGATTCGACGGTGGAGGGAAAGATTCAATTGGGGACATAGTGCTCGAGCTTAAAATAGGGCCAGTTGAATTTACTATGGAATTCCAGGTACTCGATGTGGTTGTTTCTTACAATATGCTATTAGGACGACCCTGGATTCATGTTGCCAGAGCGGTCCCATCAACTCTGCATCAAATGGTCAAGTTTGAATGGGATCGACGGGAAATTGTTGTGCATGGCGAAGATAATTTGTATGTTCCCAGCGATGCCATTGTTCCGTTCATAGAGTTTGAAGATGAAAAGGGGCCATGGGTTTATTAAGTTTTTGACACGGTATCGGTAGAGAAAATTCCTGAAGGGAAGTGCGTGCCAACTCCAAGGGTAGCTGCTGCATCAGTCATGGTAGCTGTTGAAATGATGAAAAATGGTTTTTTGCCGGGCAAAGGTTTGGCTGCATCTCTCAGCCGGTTTCTCTTCCTAAAAACTTGGATACATTTGGTCTGGGGTTCAAGCCCACAGTCGCAGACGTGAGAAGATCCAAAAAAATGAAACAGAGAGCATGGGCCCTTCCAAAGCCAGTCCCGCATCTTTCCCGTTCATTTGCCAGGCCTGGTACCAGCAAGCGCCCAGTGACGTCGGTCCCCAGTTCGGTGGTTGATGTGGATGGAGATTTGATGGAAAGGTTCGAGAGAATATTTGCCTATGTGAACGTATTGGAAGCTGGAGAGGGTTCTAGCAAGGCGGATGTGCAATTTGTTGGGCCCAGTGTGAAGATTAGCAATTGGGAAGCTACTCCTCTCCCCATTAGGAGGGAGTTTTAGTAGTTTTCTTTGATTTTCTTTCAATTTATCTGGATTATTCCAGGGTTGTAATTCAGATGCTATGTTCCGTCCGTTTGGATGTATAAACCCCGTTATCTTTAATTTCAACGAAATGCAATTTCTCTTTTCCTCTTTGCCTGATAGTTTTATTTTTGTTTTCCTTTCTTCCTTGTAAAGTTCTTTTTATGCTGGCTTCAATGATATGACATGCATGCGGAATCTCCGGCTCAGTCTTAAAAGCCAATCTAATCCTGAAATAGTAATTCAAGAAATAGAGTGTGATGTTGAATCGGAGTATGACGAGGATGAAGCCTTTTAAGAGATTAGTAAAGAATTAAGCCATTTTGAAGAAAAACCCAAGCCTAACCTGAATGATACAGAAGCAATCTATTTAAGGGACCAGGATAATGTCCGGGAAACTAAAATAAGTGTCCATCTCGAACCACAACTCAGAGAGGAGATAATTACAGCACTGTTCGAATATAAAAATGTTTTTGTATGGTCCTATGATGACATGCCAGGTCTAAGAACCGGCTTGGTGGTTCACAAATTTCCCACTAATCCGGCATTCCCCCTGTCAAGCAGAAGCTGAGGAAATTTAAAACTGATATGAGTGTGAAAATTAAGGAAGAGGTCAACAAACAGTTTGAGGCCAAGGTCATTCAGGTCACTCGGTATCCCACTTGGTTAGCCAATGTAGTGCCTATGCCGAAGAAGGATGGCAAGACTAGGGTGTGTGTTGATTATCGAGACCTCAACAAGGCAAGTCCCAAGGATAACTTCCCATTGCCGAACATCCATATATTGATCGATAATTGTGCCAAACATGAGATTGGTTCTTTTGTGGATTGTTATGCGGGCTACCACCAGATATTAATGGATGAAGAAGACGAAGAAAAGACAGTATTCATCATGCCATAGGGAACATACTGCTATCAGGTCATGCCATTTGGTTTGAAAAATGTCGGGGCAACCTACATGAGGGCAATGACGACCATATTCCATGACATGATACACAGGGAGATCGAGGTTTATGTGGATGATATGATTGTAAAGTCTAGAAAGCAGTCTGACCATGTCAGAGATCTGAGAAAGTTCTTCCAAAGGCTTCGCAGGTACAATCTCAAGCTCAATACTGCAAAATGCGCATTCGGTGTTCCGTCTGGAAAGTTGTTGGGATTCATAGTCAGCCGACGAGGTATTGAATTAGACCCGTAAAAAATCAAAGCCATCCAGGAATTGCCACCTCCAAAGAACAAGACTGAGGTGATGAGTTTGTTGGGAAGATTGAATTACATGAGCCGGTTTATTGCTTAGCTCACGACAATTTGTGAGCCTATTTTCAAACTGTTAAAGAAAGATGTTGCGGTCAAGTGGATAGATGAATGTCAGGAAGCATTTGATAAGATAAAGGGGTACTTGGCAAACCCACCGGTGTTGGTCCTGCCAGAACCAGGAAGACCTTTGATTCTGTATTTGACAGTCTTGGACAATTCCTTTGGATGTGTGTTGGGGCAGCATGACATCACCGGCAGGAAGGAGCAGGCCATATATTATTTCAGTAAGAAATTCACATCTTAGAGGTTAAGTACACTCATCTTGAGAGGACGTGTTGCGCCTTAACTTGGGTAGCCCAGAAGTTGAAACATTATTTGTCATCTTATACTACTTACCTCATCTCTCGTTTGGATCCTTTGAAGTATATCTTCCAGAAGCCTATGCCCACGGGAAGGCTCACAAAGTGGCTCATCTTGCTCACAGAATTTGGCATTGTCTACGTGACTCGGACCGTAATGAAAGCACAAGCATTAGCCGACCATTTGACTGAGAATCCTATGGATGAAGAATATGAACCCTTGAAGACTTACTTCCCTGATGAAGAGGTAATACACATTGATGAGTTGGAACAGATTGAAAGGCCAGGATGGAAGCTTTTCTTTGATGATGCTGCTAACATGAAAAGTGTTGGAATAGGAGCGGTACTTGTTTCTGAAATAGGGCATCATTACCCTGTTACAACACAGCTTCGGTTCTACTGTACTAACAACATGGCAGAATACGAGGCATGCATTTTGGGTTTGAGGATGGTTGTGGATATGGGTGTCCAGGAAGTCTTGGTCTTGGGTGACTCGGACCTTGTGGTACACCAGATTCAGGGAGAATGGGAAACACGAGATTTAAAACTCATACCGTACCGGCAATGTTTGGATGATCTTTGTCAACGGTTTCAATCAATAGAGTTCAGGCATATTCTGAGGATCCATAATGAGATTGCCGATGCTTTTGCTACTCTGGCGTCAATGTTACATCATCCAGATAAGGCTTATGTAGACCCGTTGCATATTCAGGTCCGTGATCAGCATGCTTATTGTAACTTCGTGGAGGAAGAGCTTGATGGGGTGCCTTGGTTTCACGACATCAAGGAATACATCTGAAGGGGAGTATATCCGGTACAAGCCATAGGTGATCAAAAGAGAACAATTCGTCGCTTGGCAAGTGGATTTTTCTTTAGTAGAGGAGTTTTTGTACAAAAGAACGCTAGATATCGGGTTATTAAGATGTGTAGATGCCAGAAAGGCCGTGGCTATCATGACCGAAGTACATTCTGGAGTCTGTGGACCGCACATGAGTGGGTATGTGCTGACAAAGAAGATTCTCTGGGCGGGTTATTATTGGCTCACTATGGAGCGAGACTGTATCAGTTTCGTGCGTAAAATTCATCATTGCCAAGTGCATAGAGATTTGATTCATTCTCCTCCATCTGAATTACATACAATGTCTGCACCATGGCCTTTTGTTGCTTTGGGAATGGATGTCATTGGACCAATCAAGCCAGCAGCGTCCAACGAGCATCGGTTTATTCTGGTGGCCATCGATTATTTCACCAAGTGGGTAGAGGCTAAAACATTCAAGTCTATAACCAAGAAGGTGGTGGTTGATTTTGTGCATTCAAATATCATTTGCTGGTTTGGGATATCGAAGGTGATCATTACAGACAATGGGGCTAATCTCAATAGTCATCTAATGAAAGAGGTATGTCAGCAGTTCAAGATAACACAACGCAATTCTACCCCATACCGCCCTAAGGCAAATGGAGCAGTTGAGGCGGCCAACAAGAACATAAAGAAAATACTTCGGAAAATGGTGGAAGGTTCTAGGCAATGGCATGAAAAGTTGCCGTTTGCATTGCTGGGTTACCGCACTACTGTCTGTACTTCAGTAGGGGCGACTCCTTATTTGTTGGTGTATGGCACTAAAGGTAATACCCACAGAAGTGGAAATTCCATCCCTTCGAATTGTTGCGGAGGTTGAGATCGATGATGAGGAGTGAGTCAAAACCCGCTTGGGACAATTGAGTTTGATCAATGAGAAGAGACTGGCAGTAGTGTGTCATGGCCAGTTATATCAACAGAGAGTGGCAAGAGCATACAACAAGAAGGTGCGTCCACGAAAGTTTGAAGTGGGGCAGTTAGTATTGAAACGCATTCTTCCTCATCAGGTTGAAGCAAAAGGAAAATTCACCCCAAATTGGCAGGGGCCGTTCATTGTGACTAGAGTGTTGTCCAATGGTGTATTGTATTTAACAGATGTAGAAGGCAAATGTGTAGATACGGCTATCAATTCTGACGCAGTCAAGAGATACTATGTATGATTTCTTTCTTTGATTGTACTTGTTTGTAATTGGCACGTTTCGAATATTGAGATGACGAAGGCATTTTGTTCTGCTATCCAAACACTTTATCCCTTGTCACCCCTTTTGAGCATTATTTGTTTTCTTTCATACCCCTCTTTCGGAATCAGCAACAAATATCAGGAACACAAGCGTAAAAGATAAGTAAAGGAAGAAGAGAAAAATAGAAAGAAAAGAAAAAAGAAAGAAAGAATGAAAAGAGAAAAAAAAAAGAGAAAGAAAAGAATGAAAAGAAAAAAAACATCAAAAAGAGAAAAAGAAAGCAAAAAAGAGAAAGAAAAGAAAGAGAAAAGAGAAAATCACAACAACAAAGTAATTCCTATGTCATGAACTACATTCGACCTGATTCCTTTTAAGGATATGTAGGCAGCCTCATGGTTCGGTCCCATCAAAGTAAAAATCCAAAAGTCCCCAAACAAGAAACCGGGGCAGAAGTTGTGGTTGTTATCAGAAATCTAATTCCGAAGGTTGTAAGTTGGAACCCAATCAAACTGTTTTGAGCTTTTTATACCCTTCCTTTCTAAACCATCCAAAAGCCACATTACGTTCCTAAGAAAGACCTTCCGATCAGTCTTCGGGAAATGCCAAGTCAAGCAGGTAGCGGTGATTCACATCAGGGGCAACACTCTGGTCCAAATAGGGAAAAGAAATCAAAAATGAGAGTCTTATTGTTGAAAACTCTCACGGGCATCGTAAGGCGACGAGAGCTGCAAAATGAGAGAGTCTTATTGGTGAAAACCCTCACAGGCACCTTAAGGCGAAAGTGAGTTGACAGATGAAGGAATGAGAGAGGTCTGTTAGTGAAAACCTTTCAAGGCACCGTAGGATGAACAAGGTCGGGATTAGAGGTGAAGAAATCAGGTTATGGAAATTCTGGGGCAACAAAGTATGGCATTTTAAAGTTGATTGGTTGGACAGATTGGGCTGATTAATCCAAATTACATGTCATGATCATTGGTGCTAGTTGTTCCACTCAGATAAGTCTCTTCTCTTTTTCTCTTCAGATAGTCTTCCAGTTTTGGACTTCCTTATCCTTAACTCTGAAAGTCACAGCATTTCATTTCTTTGGGTTTATTTCTCTAAGATGTTCCCAATGTCAGTTCTGTTTAAGCAAATAAGAAGGAATTTCAAAGCTCACTAGCGGCTTCAAGATTGCAAAGCACAGTGCGGCCGGAGCATACCAAATATAGCATGATGTTAAAGGGGATAAAATGCCAGCAAGAGCTCCATCGGCAAAATGATTTGGTAATTTCATGGGAGATGCAGAGGTTCAGTTAAAGGGGTCAGAGATGTGAAACAACGGTTCGGGGATAGAACACTCGGGTCATTCAAGTTATGAGTTTTTGAAAGTCAGTCGGAAAGTCAAGCGGTTCAGGGCCAGTTCAGGGAAGCCAGCCAGAACAAAACAATGCAGCGGAAAGATCTTCAGCAAGAATGCCATCAGCTAACTACTATTTTACACTGAAAAAATTTTCTTTGATTGAAACAGTGGCAGGAAATTTTGGTTGTTCCGGAGAAACCCTCCGTGGAGAAAGGCAGTCACCAAACAGGTTTGATTTTTTATTTTCAGGACCCTCCTGAAAAATGGGACCTAGTTTAAAGTTCAGAAATAGCATGATCTAGCATAAATGTATCCCAAAAGGAATATAAGTTAGATTATGAGTTTGCATGTTTGAGATAGGATTCAATTAGGAGTTTCCAGGACCCTCCTGAATAATAGGACTTAGTTTTAAGATTTCCATTAGATCACAAGATGTATCGGAAGCTCTGTCGTAGGGTAATATAAATCAGTCATAAAAGCATTTTTTAGGACAAGATTTGATTTTGAGTTTCAGGACCCTCCTGGATAATGGGAAGTAGCTTTAAGACCCTCTTAGATAACAAGATTTAGCGGAAGTCATACCTTTGAAAGATATAACTTAGATTTAAAATTGGCGTTTAGGTAAGAATTGTTAGGACCCCACTGGGTAATGGGACCTAGCTTTCAAATTTTTAGGAAAATTTGGTAATATGATTCAGTTTAACACTCACATATGTGCCCAGCTACCAAACTGGGGCAGAAAATTTTCTTTGTTTAGTCTATTTTGTTGAAGTTAGGAGCCCGCCTGGAGAGCAGGGAATACTTTCAAGCGCAGCAGTCAGGAGCCCTCCTGGAGAACAAGGGAGTACAATTTAAGTTTAGCCTTCAAGTCCTCTATTTCGTCTATTTTGAAATTAGGAGCCTGCCTAGGGAGCAAGGAATACATTTTAAGTCAGCAATCAGGAGCCCGCCTGGAGAGCAGGGAATACATTTCAAGTAAGCAATCAGGAGCCCGCCTGGAGAGAAGGGAATACATTTCAAGTCAGCAATCAGGAGCCCGCCTGGAGAGCAGGGAATACATTCGAGTCAGCAGCCAGGAGCACGCCTGGAGAGTAGGGAATACAATCAAGTCAGCAATCAGGAGCTCGCCTGGAAAGCAGGGAATACATGTCAAGTTAGAAGTCGGGAGCCCGCCTGGAAAGCAGGGAATACATTCAAGCACAGCAGTCATGAGCCCGCCTGGAAAACAAGGGAGTACAATTTAAGTTTTATCTTTCAAATTCTTTGTTTTGTCTATTTTGAAGTCAGGAGCCCTCCTGGAGAGTAGGGAATACGTTTCAAGTTGAAGTTAGGAGCCTGCCTGGACAGCAGAGAATACATTTCAAATTAAAGTCAGGAGCCCGCCTGAAGAGCAGGGAATACTTTAAAGTTTAGCAGTCACGAGCCCGCCTGGAGAACAAGGGAGTACAATTCAAATTTTAGCTTTTAAGTTCTTATTGATAGTTGGTAATGTGATCCGTTTTACACTTACATATGTCCCAAGATACCCAAACTAAGGCAGAAAGTTTCCTCTGTTTTTGTCATTTCGTTGAAGTCAGGAGCCCGCCTGGAAAGCAGGGAATACATTTCAAGTTAAAAGTCAGGAGCCCTCCTGGAAAGCAGGGAATACATTTCAAGTTGGAAGTCAGGAGCCCGCCTAGAGAGCAGGGAATACGTTTAAGTTCAGCAATCAAGTATCCATTCGGATAAAGGAAAACATCTCAATGTGTAGTTGGCAGTCAAGCATCCACCTGGAGAAGAGGAAAACATCTCAGATTATAACTCAAGGCACCAACAAAGGGATTTCATCAAGTCAGCAAGGCAACAAGAATCACAAGAGCAGATGGAAGATATAGATAGGATTTTGTAATGCAAATCTAGTATAGTCTAGGTTCTTTTTATTTTTATCATGGTGTAATAAGGGGATGCAGTAAGCAGTAGCAGCAGCAGCAACAGTGAGATCACGGCTTCATGGTAGTCTCAGCTACAAAAACTTCCCGAACTATACTGACCTGATTCCATTTTAGCCAAGGATATGTAGGCAACCTCAGAAGCAGGGTGCGGTCAAATCTTTCAAAAATGCTTCATACAGAGTATTCAAACGGGCAAAAATCGCTCGTATCCGCTCACTTATCTTTGCACGAAAACTCTTCGTGTTTCCGGGCAAAGAGGGCAGCTGTGAGCACCTGATTTTTGCCCTATATGAATTACTCCCATAAATTCAACACAAAATAATTTCTTTCAGTGTTTGCAATTTTGTGGATTTTCGTGGCATTTTATGTTAAAAGTTTGCATTTGTCTGTGCATATTTATTTTATTTAATTAACGGAAAATACAAAAATATGTTGCATTTGCATTTAGGATTTAATTTTACTTTTTAGGATTAATTAGCAATTTAGTTTGTTTTATAAAAATGGGAAAAATTACAAAAATATAGTTTATTTTGCACTTTTAATTTTTAATTTCGAATTTTGGTAGTTTTTCTTTGAATTTGGTTGTTAATTATTTGTGGTAAATGTTATTTAGAGTTAATTAATGTAATAGGATAATTTGATTAGTGATAAATTTAGGATTATTTTTAATTTTAATTTAAAAGGAAACTAAAAGAAAATTAAAAAAAAGGAAGGAAAAAAAAGAAAGAAAAGAAAAGAAAACAAATAAAGAGGATGGCTTGGGCTGCAAACCCCAGGCCCAAACATTCCCCCCTGAAACCGGTTTGGCATGAACCAGATCCACCCCTGACCCGGTTCGGTTACCCCCACTTAACCAAACGATGCCATTCCAGTCCCTTTCATCTCGACCGTTGAACTGATCTGATCGAACGGATCAGAACTGGGGAGGTAAGGATATTTATATGTCCAAACTCTACCCTACCCCCCTCATTTCGTCCCTTTCAAACATCCCTCCTGGGACTCTCCTCTGAAACCCTAGCTAGCCGCCCCCAAATCCTCCACCGCTGGTGGTGGCGCCACCACAAACCTCCACCAAACTTACACCAAATACCCTCCTCCATCTCCATATCCCAGATCCACACCCCTTTTCCCTCAAATCGAACCTCAAACATTCGAATTTCAAATCGAAACCTCAAACCCTAGCCGCCGTCCTAGAATTCCCAACCCCCTGCCCGGCGGCGCAGGCTCCGATCCTCACCAAAATTACACCCCGGGACCTCCACGAACCCCTCTTCCCAAATCCCATATCAGTTTCCCTCGAACACCCTTAAATCCTCTCGAATCTGGATTTGAAGACGAACCCTAGAAATTCCAAAATCCTAAATCAAGTGTTCGTTGAATTTTTCCGGTCTAAATTGATTTTATTCGTGTGTTCTTGTTAAGAACACACTATTAACTTCAAAATCGTCCAGAACTTGGATGATTTGAAGACCCAGGCTCCCTGTTTCATTTCCCGAACCTTTTCGTGGGTACTTTCTTTTCTTTCTTCGGTTTAATCTTTTCTTCATTTGTTTTTCTGTTTTCTGCTTCTTCCCGTGCTTTTGAAAATCTTTGTTTTCTAATTTTAGAGTGTTAATTACATGCACGTTAGTTTTTTTTGTTAAGAATTTTTCTTTTCTTTAAGTAATTTAAGAATTTGGTAATAATTTAGTTCAAATTTCATTAAGTGCTTAGTTGCATCAATTGGAATAAGTAGAAATTTTGCCCGAATTATTTCTATTTCTATGGATTTCATTCAGAGTTGGGGTTTGTTAGTAAATACTGAATTGGGTTGGTTTCGTGTTGGGTTTGAAAGCCCAAAGAATGAGGTCAGTCCAGGTTGGGGTTAAATGTTGGGTCAACTTGACCCATGAGCTGAAAGATAGCTGAGTTAACCAAGGTAATAACAGGGTCATTAAGGGGTAAATTGGGAAACCTGGGTAGGGAATCTTTTTCTAACTAACTAGGAAGCTTCTAGGAAGCTGGAGAGGGGGACTATTTTGAAGTTCTGAGATTTAAAAGAGGGAGACCAAGCTAAAATTAAAAATTCAGAAGGTTTTTAGTGCAAAAATTGATCCCTTAAGGCTGCCCTACTTACCATGCCTATAAAGTCAGTCTTTCTTGCCTTTCAAGGTAGAGACTTTAAGGGAGGAACATTCTGAAAAATCAGATAAAAAAGGAGAGCAAAATTCCAGAAATATAAAAATGGCAGCTTCTTTATAAGTCAAAATATAACTTGGAAATCTGGGGACTTTCTGAAAAGTATTGAAAGTCCTGCTTAGTTTTTTGTTTTTCTGATCTGATTAGATTGGTTGAAATGACTGAAAACTCAAGGTTTTGGGTTCTGATTGTGGAATGAATTGAGTTTGGTTATCTTTGGAAATTGTTGGTTTACGTTTGGTATTTTGGTTACTGTTTCATCAATTCTGGGCACTGTTCCTCTGTTATTCTGCTACTGCTTGGCTGTTGATCTCACCTCTCTTATTTCCTTTCACTTTTCAGGTATGTTTTAACACTTTAGAACGTGTGAGATGTGAAAGATGTAGCCATGTGGTTGATAGTGAATGAGTTGATTACTGAAGAACTATTCATGTGTGTTTTGTCCTAATTAATTTGATTGCTTGAATAAATTTTGCGTTCAGTTATGATCAAGCCATGTATGTTAAGGCTATGCTTGAACTTTGGTTTCTTATTTTAACTCTAGCTTAACTATGATTCCCTATCAAATACTCATGTATTGGGACTGTTATGATGGATGCTACTATGAGTCGATTTGAGTTCCGCACCTATCGTTGGTGTTTAGATTTGATGATATGAGTTAATCACTTGAATTGTTCTGATTGGAAACTCTACAGTTCATGTAATTGGTTTGAGTAATAGCGGCTGGTTGCAAAATATGTCTAGTTTTATCTTCCGTAAAGCAGTTTGTTAATGTTAAAACTAGCATATGGCAAAGAGTAATATAGGTCCTTGTTCACTTTGGTAATTAGGGTATGGTTTTGAATGCTGAGTATGGTTAGTGTTGAATGATTGTGTAAAGTCTCCTTGCCAATGCATATAATATATGTGTACTGATTAATTTAGGTCTTCTCTATAATTTATCTTGAAACATAAGCCATTCTTGTATGAAAGATATGATGTTGAAAGATGACGTTAATTCAATGTTGGGATGAACCTACGTAAATTCAACTTGCGAGCTCAGCATTAGGCATGGTTTCATGGGTTTGGATTTGGAGAAATCGGCCTAAAAATCGGAATATCATGTTTGGGGCCTAATGAACTTTATTAGCTCAACTCCCTCATTTGCTTGGTTGTTAATGGTAGATTTAGGTCGGGTTTTTAGCTCTGAACATGTGTTGGACTTATGGGTTTCTTCTTTTCCCATAATTAATTAATTTCTGTTAGATGAATGTGAGGTGAGCCGCAATGGGTTAATTTGAAATAATTATGGCCCTCATGAATTAGTATAGAAACCTTTAAGTAGAATATTTTGAGGTGCGCCGTGCCAAACAAAGATGACAAATTGCATGGCCCTCGTTTAATTACTTCTTTTAAAATACTTAGAATTCGAGGCGTGTCGTTTAGTAAATTTCCATGGCCCTCGCAAACTTAACAACGCGTAGTTGCTTTAGGCACGTGATCTTAATAATTGATTTCCTTAAACTCGGGTGCGCATTTATGTGACCCAAATCCAAATCTCAACGACGTTAAAATATGTCAAAAGCCACGGGTGCATTTATGTGACGTGGTTCGAGACGTATTTTAATAACGTTGCAATCTTCTTTAATTAATTAAATAAAAGCGTTTAAAAGGTTAAAATTTACACATAGGTTCATAATTGTTTAAAATCAGATAATTAAGCCGAATATAACAGTTGAGTGACCGTGCTAGAACTACGAAACTCGAGAATACCTAACACCTTCTCCCGGGTTAACAGAATTCCTTACTCGGATTTCTGGTTCGCGAACTGTTGAACAGAGTCAACCCTTTCCTCGATTCGGGATTCAACCGGTGACTTGGGACACCATAAATCTCCCAAGTGGTGACTCTTAATCTTTTAATAATAATCCTGTTTCGATTGTCCTTTAATTGGAAAAATTCCTTTACGCCTTTCGGGGTATAGGAAAAAGGAGGTGTGACACAGACCAGTTTATTACATAACTTAGATAAGAAGTCCAAATCATGTCTGCCTACTGGTTGTAGCAATTACCAATTAACAAAGGCGGATTCAATTTTATGGTTGTTATCACCTAAGGCTTGCCTAAGTGTTTGGGTGAGATCCTATAAACATGATATCTATTACTAATTTAGAATGTGGCAAAGCAGCAACCATTTTAAAATAAACTATTTGAGATCCTACAGGCATGCTTTCTAAACCGTATTAACATAAGGGGGGAGAGTTGTTTAAAAAACTAGTTGAGAATAGTATGAATTAGGCTGATTTTAAACTAGACTGGTTTCAGATCCTGTAGGCATGATATGTATTATTGCTGATTTAATTCCTATAGATATGATATCTAGTTGAACGTGTAATGAAGCAGGAAGAATTTACTAGCAATTCCTATATGCATGATTTCTATAAAAGGGTACTGATTTTAAACTACTGGACAAGATGCTATATGATAACCAGTTAGATCCTAAGAACATGGTGTTACGTGTGGTAATGTAGAATCTAAGACAAGTCCTATAGACAGGTTCTCTAAATGCAGAGTTAAGCATGCAAAATTTAAACGAGTCCTATAGATAGGTTCTCTAAATGCAGAGTTAAGCATGTAGAATTTAAACGAGTCTTATATACAGGTTCTCTAAATGCAAAGTGAAACATGCAGACTTTAGGTCCTGTAGGCATATTCTCTAGATGTAGAACATGCAGAATTTTAGTGAAAACAGATCTTATAGGCATGATATCTAAATTGCAGAGTTAAACATGTAGAATATTAGGTCCTATAGGCATGATATCTACCCTTAAGCATGCATAATTACCCAACCCTTTTCACTAGCCAAACCCCAACATTTATTACAAATTATTACAAACTGAATAACGAATTACTTCAGAAAAGTGTAAAAGAAAAAGTTACAACCAGATGAAGCCCGATTCTTGACTTCCTCTCTGAGTTATGGAATAAACCACCTCAAATGCCATTTGTTTCAAAGCCTTTCTCAGACCTGGGTGTGTCAAAGTTCCCTAAGGGTCTCAAGGGACCTCGGGCAGTGCTTACACCCAAGTTTGCATAACCAGACAGGAATGAGTGCAGTATGGAAGGGCCAGCCCTTATGTGTCCCAATTCAGAGGGAGCTCATGGGTCCCAAGGCAAGGCTCACACAAGAGGGGCAGAACCTAAATTTAAGAGTATAGTGGAAGTGCAGGAGTAGAGAGTTGTTCAAAACTGGGTTGAGAATAGTAAGGGGGCAAGGGTAATTTGAAAATAGTAGTAAGAAAGTTAACACTACAGAATCAACATTTTGATACAAAGTGGTCAAGGCTTTGGGAGTTCATTACAGGGAGCATATGACCCTAGGAGCTGGTCAGGTTTTGGACATGCTCAATAATAGATGATGTTGGAATGCCCATAAACCAGCCAGAGAATACAACGCATAGAGGGGATATGAACGATATGACCCCAGGGAGGGTCAGGTTTGGGTCATGCACAACAATGTCTAATACTGACATGCCCTCAAACCAACCAAAGAACACAAACACATAGGGGATATGGGGGTTTGGGATTCATAAGTCATATTAAGTGACTGTGAGCACGTGATTTTTGTTTTACGCGACAATCGCTCCAAAAGAATTAAAAATGTATGTGTCATGCGTAATTTAAACCATGACCCGTTTGTTAGATGGAAAATTACAAAAAATATGCATTTTTTCATTTTTTCTTTTTTTTTCCTGATTTGTTGCCGTGTTTAATTTTGCCTACCTTTAACATTTTATCCGCGTGAAATAAATATGTTAAGTGTTAATTAGTGGTGCTTGGTTTTATTTAATTAGTTTGTGTATTTAGGAAATTAGAAATAAAGAAAAAGAAGACAAAATTTGTTTGGGCCGTGTCCATTTCAAAATTTGGAGCCCAATTGAACAGCCCAAACCCCCAGTCCGAACAGCCCACCCCAGGACACAAAACGACGTAGTTTAACACCAAAACTACGTCGTTTCAAGGCCGATCCATCTCAACCATTCAAACCAAACTGATCCAACGGCCAAGATCTCACACCCCGTACCCACTAACTAACCCGACCCGTCTTATCCAAACCGACCCCCAAGCTCTGAATGAGAAACGACGCCGTTTCCTCATCAAAAGAAAGATCTGAGCCTTCCATCTCGCCTCATCCAACGGCTAAGATCAACCCCTTCCAGCCATATATAAGCCCGTAACATACCCTGCCCCCCTATCCTAACCCCAGCCTCCGTCTTCAACCTCATTCCCCATCAAACCCTAGAGCCTCCCCTGTATCCTTCACCATGGAAGCCGGCGGCACGGGCGCCGGTGACCTCGCCCCTAACACCGTAGAACCCCCTTGACATCCTGAACCCAAATCTATCAACCACACACCTCGAATCCTATCCCACCTTCTCGAATCTTCATTTGAAGATTCGAGTCGGAACCTAATCTACACCAATCTTCCCTAAATTCATACCAGACACTCCCCAGACCCCCCTCGTGACCAAACCATACTTGGTTTTGTCCGAATCTGACCAGGGGAGTATAAATCCCGGATCTGAGTTTGGAACTTTGTAGTTCTTCATCACTGGCCTATGTCCGTCCAAACCAAAGAGATTAAGGTCTAATGGACCTTAATCGAAGTGTTTCTCATCCGAGAAACACTTCGATTAAAGTCCGTTCACCCTTAAGAAAGTCTGTCCAAGTCCGAGTCAAGGTTTTTGATTTTTCAAGACTTGAGGTGAGTCTTGCTTGCTTTCTTTATTTCTGTTTGGTCCATGTGAGTGATTGAATGGCTGTTCATGTTTTGTTTCAATTTGTATCTTTTGAATTTTTACCAACTTCTGTTTGTCCACTTTGCTTGAACCACGGTGTTTGTTTGAACCCCTCCTATTCTGATAAGGCATGTGTATTGGTTGTGTTCCAAATTTGTATTGATTAACTGATTCCTCGAAGTATAATTTTGTTTAGCCAGTACAATTCAAGTCATGTGCCCTATACTTTGAATGTCTGATTTTTGGCTACGATTGTGTATGTTAATGCTAATATAGTCGAGTCGACATGAGTCGTCAATTAGTTTCAACTGCCTGAACAAAATAAATCGATTTGCTTCTGTTGAACATTTGCCTGAATCAATTAAGAACCAAGTTCAGTTACTTATAGTTGTTAATATGATTTCAGAAACCTAAGGCTTGATCTGTAATTGAAATCTGAGTTGATAGCATGTGCACTTGTGCACAGCATGTGCATTGTGCACAGCCTGGTCCCTGTACAAAGGGCTTTTGATTTAGAAATGGTTTGACAGCATATGCTGTCAGATATATTCTACTGCCCATGCTTGCTTTTAGTTAATAAAATAGGAAAGGAAAGCCTGCCAGGGAATATTGATGGGGTTATATACTTAAATAACTAATTGGGATCTGAAAAGGTAAAAGACACATGGGAGGGGTACTGTGATACTCTAAAAAAACAGGCTGTTAAAAGGGTTAAGGAAGGCATATAAAAGGGGGAGGACATCTGATTGAAAAAAAGGAAGGAGATTGAAAAAAAAAAATAGACATTGAACCTTAGGAGCTGGAAAATATACAGACACAGTGAGGAGTTTTTGAGTAGGAGAGTTTGAAATACATCCAAAGAGATACAGAAAGAGAGGGATACCTAGACTGAGGGGATTGAAAAAGGATAGGACTGCACAGATAGAGGGAGGTTAAGAGATAGCAATTCCAGTCGTGTCTATTAGTCGAGTGTCTTTCATTGGTTTACTACTGGTGTGTTTTGCCTGGAGCTCTGATTCTACTCCACTGGGTGTTGTTGTCATTTGGCTGCTTCTTTCTATCGGCCATAGTTGCGCTTCTGTGTTTGAGCCTGTCCTGCTGTTTGCTTTGTTTGTTGCTGCCCTGTCCTGCTGCTATTGCTAATCCTGTTTCTTTTGCTGCTGATTTCCACATCTTATTCTTCTCCTCCTTTGCATTTTCAGCATTTCCAGGTACACATTTCAAGTCCCATATGGATGTAATTGAATCAGTTTGAAAGCATGAAATGAAAAAGGTTGAAGAAGTTCAGTTATTTTTGTAATACTCATAGTACATTAACAAGCCCGTGAAAATTGATCAGTTTTATTCAACGGTTCGAAAGTATGTACTAATACTCGACTGAGTTTACCCTTTTGTGTTTTAGCTCGTTAGTTGTTGGTTAGTCTGGGCATGTACGTTTCGATCTCATACAATATTGTTTTTGTTTCACTTAGCTTTTTTTTAGTTAAGACTAGTCCACATAAGTTTAGTTAAATTCAACTCAAGAAATGTTCAGAATTAAGTGTTGTATTTTGTTAGCTCATGCATGATTTCTTGTCAAAATAAGCATTTTACTTTGCCAATATATCCTTTAACTTAGTCCAAATAAGTTTAGTAAGTTCAACTTAAGACATGTTCGGATTAAGTATTGCATTTCATCAATCTCATATGTAATCTTTTTATTCGACCAAAGCATTCTCGTAAGGCATGACGTTTTCTCACTTTATAAGTAATTAATCAGAAATTGATAGGAGTCGGGTTTAGGCCAAAGTATATATTAGCATACATTTTTCTTTCTTCTATCTCTGGAAATAAAATAATAGAAATGTAGTCACTGTAGGATACCCTTCTAAAATAATGAGACGAGCCTCGCCGAATAAAAAGGCAAATTGCGGGGCCCTCAATAATTGATCATAATAAATACTTAGAATTTGGGATGGACTGTTTAGTGAATTCCACTGCCTTCCCCAAAGATAATAACGCGTTAGACTTTTTAGGCGCGACTTAATTAAATTACATTCTTAAATTCGGGTGCGCATTTATGTGACCCAAATTCAAATCTCAACGGAGTCGAAATGTGTTAACAACTACGGGTGCATTGATTGTGACGTGGTTCGAGATGCATTTTCACGACGTTGCAATTCTATAAAAATAAATGATAATAATAAAAGCGGTTAAAACTTAATAAAAGCACATAAGTCACAACATGTATTTAAATCAGATATTTAGCCATTATAACAATTTAAGCGACCGTGCTAGAACCACGGGATTCGAGGGTGCCTAACACCTTCCCTCGGGTCAACAGAATTCCTTACTTAGAATTTTTGGTTCGCAGACTTCATTTGGAAAAGTCGAAAATTTCCTCGATTTGGGATTCAAGATAAACCGGTGACTTGGGACACCAAAAGCTAAACCTTTCCCAAGTGGCGACTCTGAATTAAATAAATAATCCCATTTCGAATATTGTCACTTAAATTGGAAAAACTCCACCCGCGCATTTAACCCCTTCGGGGGCGGGCGCGCAAAAAGGAGGTGTGACAGCTCTGGCGACTCCGCTGGGGAATGTGACCCAGAACCACCAGTTCAGGGTCCAAGAATTCGAGCTAAGAATAATTGTTATATCTGGCTTATTATCTGATCTCTATTACATGTTTTGCATAAAAGTGCTAAATGTTGTCTTTTACCGCTTTTGATATTATCTGAACTGTATATAAACTGTGCTGAAACCCTTCTTTTCTTACCTCCGGGGAGAAGCTCGCTGGTCGAGACTCCCTATTCTGTTAGTGTCAATACTTGAAATAAGAAAGAGGTCGGACAAGTTACAAAGCCGGACGATCTCGCGGGTCCCCGGTACGTAGCCCCCTCCTCGACTCGAGTTGTCCGCTCGGGTACACAGTCTAGGGCAAATACCAAGGTTTAAACCTAGTATAACGAAACTTCATGCCGGATCCCTAGTAGGAACGCTTATTTGCATCATATGGCATTTGACTTAGGGGACTCAACACAGGGGTTGGGTCCGTCTAGGACAGGCAACCTGAAATGGAAAGACCATCATGCTGCATTCCTATCTGTGTTATGCATTTATTTACTTCGGTTCCGCATGTCGACCGGTTCTTAAAAAAAAAAGAAGGGAAAATAGCAGCGCAGGGGAGATAATTACTTATTTTTGGAAAATAAAACCAATGTCCAAGTAGTGTCAAAACCTCGCCGGAATTTTTCTAAAAATAAAAACTGTTTTGTTTATTGAGAGTTGTTAAAAAGAATATATATATACAAAAAATTTTCTTTTATCACTTTCAAAAATCAAAAAAAAGAAAGGGTATTTATTTTAAAAGTAAAAAAAAATCGAAAATTCATAATTCAAAAAAATGAGTTGTTTCTTTCGTAGTACCTCTTTTATGAATTCAGACTAATAGTCCAAATCTTTCTAAAAAAAAAATAATAATAATATAAAAAAAAAATAGTTTCTTTAATCTTTATCTCTTTTCAAAAAAAATGTAAAAATACGCATTCCTGATTTCTAGGTTTATTCGATTTTTTGCTATTTTACGATATCCCGAACTACGCCGGTTTGATTCTCACCGGATGTGAGATACGTAGGCAATCCTCGTCGGGTTCAACCCCCATTTTGCTAAAATAGCCAAAATCAAAAAAAAATATGTTTCAAATTTTTAAAGAGTCATAAATAAGTCAGGTGATGCTGTTTTGTCATAAATAGCCGAATGTTCCCGAAAGGGACGCCGGAAGGCTAACTTTGCATAAACAGCCACCTTTGGGTCATTTTTAAGGTTTAGTCCAGTTGACCCACACAACCTTAAAATCTTCGTCCCCTAGGCGTTGAAGGGTCGTGTTAGCAATATTGAGTTTCCTAATTTTTTTTTTAAAAAAAAAAAAAAAAACATAAAAAGGGTCGTAAATGAATAGGGTGACGCTGTTTTGACATGAATAGCCGAATGTTCCCGAAAGGGACGCCGGAAGGCTGACTTTGCATAAATAGCCACTTTTGGGTTTTGCTTAGCATTTTTAGACCCACACAGCCTTAAAATCTTCGTCCCCGAAGTGCTTAAAGGCCGTGTTCAAAGCTTGGTCCCCTCTGTAAAATATTTTGAGTCAGTCATTTTTGTTAAAATCACCTTAATAAATGTGCAGGATGAGCACGATGCAAAATGAACATTTTTCAATAATGACCAAAATCCCTGTCAAGTTACGGCTATGGTGGAATGATCTAGGTGTTGAAGGGCAAAATGAGGTTAAGAAATATCTGAAAGGTCTTGTGGGTCTGTTGGAAATCCAGCCTCGGGGAGATATCATAAGAGCTTTGGTTACCTATTGGGACCCGGCGCACAATGTTTTCCATTTCTCTGACTTTGAGCTCACCCCAACTTTGGAAGAAATGGCCGGATACATCGGGAATACTGAACTTCCGTTGAGGGAAAAATACGTGGTCGCCCCAAGAGTCGTCACGGCACATCGATTCCTAGATTCATTGAAGATACCCAGAACAGTCCACAACCCGGATCTAGCAGCCGGATTCTGTACTCCATGCTTCATATATGATAGGTACGGTCATGAGGGGGGATTCAATAATCCAATCAACAAACTGTGCAGCAAAGGAGTTCGGCAGAAGTGGGACGAGCACAGACGGGTAGCATTCATGATGATGTTCCTGGGCCTTCTGGTATTTCCCAGGAAAGATGGAAACATTGATTTGAAGATATCTGGGGTCGTCAGCACTTTACTCACGCAAAGTGACAGTACTCTCGCGCCTATGGTGGTATCCGACATCTTTCGAGCTCTCACAGCTTGTAAAGCTGGGGGAAATTTCTTCGAAGGTTGTAACTTGCTCCTGCAGATATGGATGACCGAGCACCTTTGCCATCATTCCGAGATTTTGAGCCATGGTTCCCCGGAAAAGACCCGCATAGAAGAATCTTACACGAGAGCCAAAGAGATCAGTTTGCCCGAAGGAGTCCTGGCTTGGACCTCGTTCTTTCAAGCTCTTACTGCCAGCCAAATACAATGGAAGTTGGGATGGTTGCCCGTTGATGAGGTCTTATATATGTCGGCGGCTAAAACTCATTTCTTGCTGATGGGGCTTAAGAGCATTCAACCTTACGCACCCTGCCGAGTTTTAAGACAGTTCGGAAGATGCCAGACAGTACCTCATGAGGAAGATCTAAGCACTCAAGCAGTTGAGATAAGTCCTAACGGACAGTTCCCAGAAGCAAAGATTCGCCAAATCTGGAATGAGGGTCAATATTTGAAATCAGATACTTGCGTGCGGGATCAAGCCAAAGGAGAAACGGCGCCAGGTTACCTTGCATGGTACAGAAGGGAACTCGAGCATGAAAGGCCAGCTAAGAGACCCCACATCCGGAATTTTACCGAATCATCACAAAAGCAGTGGGATTGGTTAGCAAAAGAAAGAGGCTATTGCACCGAAATCAGCAGGTTAAAGCAACAAGTGGAAAACTTGAAATATGAACACAACGTGCAAGTTGCTACCGATCTGGGAGAGCGGAACAGGTTAATTCAAGAAAATGAAATGCTCAGAGCCCAGATCAAACAGATAAGGTTGGATGCAGATAGACAACCAAGGCGTCGATCGGACGAGCAGCTGATAAAAGGGCTAAAAGGTGAAATCAGGGAATGGCGAGATGGTTTGGAGAAATCTGAAAACATCATAGCAGAGCTCAAAGCACAGTGGGATACAAGAACGGATAAGCATCGCAGGTACCTGAATCGATTGGAAAGCGACCATGAGAAGACTGTTGCTAAGATAAAGAGAGAGATGGCTGCACTTGAGATCAAAGCAGCTAATCAGGCCAAGGATTTCCAAATTGAGAGCAGATACTGGTATGACTCAATAGCCCAGATGAAGTTGGAAGTACGACGACTGAAGCATCAGCATGTACAAGATGCTCAAGTTTTCAAGATATGCAGCGATCAGACAAAACGCCTGCTCGTAGAGAAGAAGCAAACCAGAGATAGGATCAAGGCCATTGCCCATGCCATCACCAGACGATGCCTACGATGTGAGAACATGTCCAGCGCTACCGTCCTCTCGGCAGTAATGGGTTATGTCAAGCAGACTATGCACGAGCTGGAGCAACTTGAGAGGGATCTCACGCCTAGGACCGCGGCGAGGCCGAACGATGCCCCGCGGAAACCAATTTTTAAAACCATAATGCATTCATAGGTCAAATCTGTATTTTAGCATCTTCTGCCTGTTTTTTCATCAAGGTGATTTTCAGTCTATTTTGAGTCTAGGTTCATTTTCCAAGTTTGCTTTTTCTTTTGCAGAATGTAGCTTGTAATAGAACATTTCAACAATGAAGAGGTTGTTTCTTTTACGTCCATTTGTGTTTTTCGAACTACGTAATGATCTGATTCACGTAGGCATCGTGATACGTAGGCAATCCTCATCGGATCCGGTCACATTTCTTTTACTACAAAAAAAAATATAAAAAATATATATATATATATATATATATATATATATAATAAATAAAATAAAAGGAAAACAAAAGAGAAAAGAAAACAAAAGAAAAAAAAAAGAGGGGAAAAAACTAATAAGAGAAAAAATGCCGGAATGACGCATGCTCTCGTAGCAAACATATAGTAATCCACTTAACTGTATAGGTGCATCATGCCCAACGTGAGATTAACTATCTATTATTTGCTGCAAAATTAACCGTGCGTTTGTCATTGAGCATTTTCCTCCAGGGTTTTTTGAAAAGACGGTTGGTTTGGTGAAAGGCTGGCTTCGCACTCATACTTCACGAGATCAAGGAAAGGTGTTCAACTACCTATTGTTAGGACCAGAAGCAGTACTCACACTTACTTCACCAGGTCAAAAGGAAGTGTGGAAATGTCTTCGGAAATTCCATTGCAAACAGTCCCCGTCTCTGAGGAGAGCTCAATCTCAGCCGTCCTCACACCTGAATCCGCAACTGCGGAGGAAAATAGGATCCTACGGCTCCGCATGTTGGAAATGCTGGATGACTGGAACAATGGGAAAGAGCCGCCAAGTGTCGTCCCCGGATTCCCTGAACTATTCTCCAGGTCAAGTGGGACTTCTAATGTTCCCATAAATTACCCTGCTACCCCATTTGGGTACCCAGCCACCTCCGCCTTCTCTGCAGGATCACCTTCTGAGCCTCATCCCCGAATGTCGGCCAATGATGCAAGCATGAACATCTTTACTGCATCGCCTTGCCCAGCTACGGCACAGCCTGCCACGTACAAGCCAAGCCTTGACTCATCCTCTTTTACATTCCAAGCACCGTCGTTCTCAATGGAACCAAATAGGTTCGCTACCAGTACTAATCCTCTACCGCCTCAGTACGAGCTTGTACCAGGGCAGGATCAGAACCCCAGAGTTGTAGAACAAAACGAAATGGCCAAAAGGATGAGAAGCCTTGAGCAAAGTCTGAAGAATATGCAAGGATTGAGCGGGCAAAAGAGCGTCTCTTACGCCGACCTATGCATGTTTCCTCACATACACCTGCCAACGGGTTTCAAGACCCCCAAGTTTGAGAAGTACGATGGGCACGGTGACCCCATTGCACATCTTAAGAAATACTGCAACCAATTGCGGGGAGCCGGCGGAAAAGAAGAACTACTAATGGCATACTTTGGGGAAAGTTTAGTAGGGATAGCTTCGGAATGGTATATGGATCAGGAAATGTCCCGATGGCATATATGGGATGATCTCGCCAGAGATTTTGTAAAACAATTCCAGTATAACATCGACATTGCGCCAGACCGAAACTCTCTTTCAAATTTGAAGAAGAAGCCTTCGGAAAGCTTTAGAGAGTATGCTATTAAGTGGCGTGAACAGGCATCGAGAGTGAAGCCTCCCATGGATGAAGTGGAAATGGTCACTACCTTTCTCCAGGCTCAAGAGTCTGACTATTTCCAGAACATGATGTCGGCCATGGGTAAGCCATTCGCGGAAGCGATCAAGATTGGAGAGATGGTGGAGAACGGTTTGAAAACGGGAAGGATTTTGAGTCAAGCAGCCATAAGGGCAACCTCCCAGGCCGTCCAAAGTGGGTCTGGAGGAACAACAAGGGGGAAGAAGAAAGAAGAAACGACTATGGCAGCCTCTGAAGCAAGGGAGTATCATCATCCCAGGCCCCATTTTCCGGGAAGAGCCCCACAACACTATTACCCCCATTCAAATTCGGCATATGCTCATCAACCTTATATGGTCATGAATGCCCAACCTTATAACCATCCACCACAACAAGCCAACCGAGGCCCAGCTCCACCTCCCAGAAATCAGCCTCACTACCGCAACCACTATAACCCACAACCCCCGCAGAATAACTACCGCCCCCAAGAGCCACCTCGACGGCGGACTTTCACGCCCATCGGTGAGCCATACTCAACTTTGTTCCCAAAGTTGGTCCAGTTGGGTTTCTTGCAACCCATCCCTCAAACAAGGCAAAACCCGACATCTCCTTCTTACAAAGCCGGAGTCAGATGCGCCTATCATTCAGGGGCCGAGGGACATGATACAAACGACTGCTGGTCATTGAAAAGAGTGGTCGAAAATTTGATAGAGCAGGGGAAAATAGTGCTAAGGGACGAGGAGATCCCGAATGTAACAAACAATCCATTGCCCGCTCACAATAATGGGCCGTTGATCGGCATGATTTGTGAAGACAAAGAGTTCGACCCTGCTTTGAAAGCCATAATTGCCATTGTCGACACGGGGAAGAGGCCTGAAATAGACCAAAAATCAGAAAAAGGGGAGGAGGCCAAGGTCGCAGAGAGCAAGTCTGAAAAGAAGGTGGAAAAGAAAGTGGTACCAGCAAAGGGCGGAGTTCTTTACGTACCGCGAGGTCAAGCTGAGAAGACGCAGAAATCCGGGATCAAAAAGACAAAACCTATGTACGTGCCAAAAGGGGCCTATGTGGTCCGGGGGACGATTCAACCACCTCGGCTGAATGAGCCAGTGGTTATCGGACGCGTGCCACAAAAGCCAATGACCAACCCGACCACAGTGCCGTGGAATTATCAAAAGACCTTGGTGATGTACAAAGGAAAAGAGGTCGTGGGAGAACTTCCAGAAAATACTTTCATTAGAGGGTACTCAAATACCCAAGAACTGAACAACGCCACACAAAGGCGCTTTCCTCCAAAGAAGCCTGTGAGTGTTGAAGAGGCGGAAGTGTTCTTCCAACAAATGAAGATGCCGGATTACGAAGTGATAGATCAGTTGCGCAAGCACCCTGAGCAGGTGTCCATGCTATCATTATTGACAAGGTCGGCCGAGCATCAAAAGATCTTACTGAAGACCCTGAATGAGGCATATGTGCCGGTTGAAACCTCGGTGGAGCAATTAGAGCGGATGACAGAAAGATTCTTCGCCGTCAACCAAATCTCCTTCAGCAAGAACGATCTACCCCCGGAAGGAGCAGCACACAACAAGGCATTGCATTTAACAGTCAAATGTGAGGACTACTATGTCAAGCGGGTAATGCTGGATGGGGGATCAGGTGTTGACATTTGCCCGCTCTCCACGCTGCAAAGAATGGAAATTGAGACTGGAAGAATCCGACCCAACAACGTCTGCGTAAGAGCTTTCGATGGTATCAAGAGAGACACCATGGGAGAAATAGACCTGCTGCTGGTCATAGGACCAGTCGAATTTCGAGTCACTTTCCAAGTGATCGACATGGACACATCTTACAATTTCCTCCTTGGCAGGCCTTGGATCCATGCGGCAGGAGCCGTGCCTTCTACTCTTCACCAGATGGTGAAGTTCGAGTATGAAGACCAAGAGATCGTGGTCCATGGGGAAGACGAACATGCCATTTATCGGGACCCATCCATCCCGTATCTTGAACCAAGAGAAGGGAGCGAGCATACGGTCTATCAAGCTTTCGAGGTGGTATTGGCAGAGCAGCACGAAGAGGGAGTACCTTGCCCCCAGCCCTTCTTGTCTAACGCTTCGGTTATGGTGGCCAAAGAGATGATCCGACACGGATTTAGGCCAGGGAAGGGGCTTGGACGAACCCTTCAGGGAATGACGGAACCCATTACTTTACCAGTCATCAAGAAACCTTTTGGACTAGGTTTCAAACCTACTCCAGCAGACGAAAAATGGGCAAAGAAAAGGAGAAATGAGGGCTGGAAGTTGCCTCAACCACTGCCGGATTTACATGCGACTTTCGTCAGGCCAAGGTACGCTGAAGAAGAAGATGATGAGGTCTTCACAGCTGAGGAAATCGAGGAAATATGTGGGGCAATGAGGGAGATGCTCTACGAGGTCCACATGGTTCAACCAGGCGAAGGCACGAGCACTGCTGAGATGATGTACATGGGGCCAAACGCCAAACTCCAAAACTGGGAGATCACGCCATTCCCAACTAGACGGAAGTCCGGGTAGACCTGTCCTGCCACCTTTCCTGTATCACAAGTTATCTCCGGGACATGACTTGAACGTTTTCTTCTTTTCAATTGTTGTTCCTAGTTGTAAACGTTGTTGTCTTCCAATTTTCCAAGAAAATATACAAAAAAAATCATCATTGCTTTCCTATTCTTTCTTTGTTCTGATTTTTATTAGTTTTCCTTTCATCTTCCTTTTCAGTCCTAATAATGCGGCTTTAAATATGACATGCTTGCGGACTTCACGCCCAGATCACAATGAGTTATTTAACTGCGAATTAATGAACCCAGAACCAGAATATGATGCGGAAGAGGCTTTTAGGGAGATAAACCCGAGAGTTGGAATATTTTGAGAATAAACCTAAGCCGAATCTAAATGACACTGAACCGGTAAATTTAGGAACCCCGGAAGAAATCCGGGAGACCAAGATAAGCATTCACACGGACAAGAAAACGAGAGAGGCGATAATTCAACTTCTTTTCGAATTCAAAGACGTGTTTGCTTGGTCATATGATGACATGCCGGGACTAGGTGTCGATCTAGTGGTTCACAAATTGCCGATTCATCCTGATTGTCCTCCGGTTCAACAAAAGCAACGAAAGTTCAAAACCGAGGTCAGTGACAAAATTAAAGAGGAGATCACCAAGCAACTGAAAACAGGAGTGATCCGGGTAGTCCAATATACAACATGGTTGGCGAATGTGGTTCCAGTACCGAAAAAGGACGGGAAAACTCGGGTATGTGTAGATTACCGAGATCTGAACAGAGCAAGTCCCAAAGATAATTTCCCGCTGCCCAACATCCACATCCTCGTTGATAATTGTGCCAAACACGAGATACAGTCTTTTGTAGATTGTTATGCTGGGTATCATCAGGTACTGATGGATGAAGAGGACGCCGAGAAAACCGCTTTCACCACGCCTTGGGGCACCTACTGTTATCGGGTCATGCCATTTGGTCTAAAGAACGCTGGGGCTACTTACATGAGGGCCATGACCGCCATTTTCCATGACATGATGCATCAGGAAATAGAGGTGTACGTGGACGATGTAATAGTCAAGTCCAGGACGCAGGATAATCACATCCAAGACTTGAGGAAATTCTTCGAGAGGCTAAGGAAGTATGACTTGAAGCTAAATCCAGCCAAATGCGCTTTCGGAGTTCCGTCAGGTAAACTTTTGGGCTTCATCGTAAGCAGGAGAGGTATCGAGCTAGACCCGACTAAGATAAAATCTATCAAAGATCTACCTCCCCCGAGAACGAAGAAAGACGTGATGAGTCTTTTGGGCAGGCTGAACTACATCAGTCGATTTATTGCCCAGCTGACAAGCACGTGTGAGCCCATATTCAAGTTGTTAAGAAAAGATGCGGCGATTAAGTGGACAACGGAGTGTCAAGAAGCCTTTGATAAAGTCAAAGAGTACCTTTCGAATCCCCCAGTCTTGGTCCCTCCAGAACCAGGGAGGCCACTTTTCTTGTATCTGACAGTCTTGGAGAACTCTTTTGGCTGCGTCCTCGGGCAACACGACGTAACCGGGAAAAGGGAGCAGGCGATCTACTACCTGAGCAAGAAATTCACCAGCTACGAGGCCAAATACACTCTGTTGGAAAAGACATGCTGCGCTCTCACATGGGTTGCTCAAAAGCTGAGGCATTATCTCCAAGCCCACACTACATTCCTCATAAGCAGGTTGGATCCCTTGAAATATATATTTCAGAAACCAATGCCTACTGGGAGACTGGCTAAATGGCAAATCTTGCTTACGGAATTCGACATAGTTTATGTCACTCGCACGGCAATGAAAGCCCAGGCGTTAGCAGATCATTTGGCCGAAAACCCGGTCGATGAGGAATACCAGCCATTAGATACCTACTTTCCAGATGAAGAGGTAAACACCGTAGAAGTGATCTCGGAGGAAGCTCATGTTTGGAAGATGTTCTTTGACGGAGCCGTGAACGCCAAGGGTATAGGGATTGGGGCAATTTTGATCTCACCTGCCGGTCAGCATTATCCCGCCACAGCTAGACTTCGTTTCTTCTGCACAAATAATACAGCTGAATATGAAGCCTGCATTATGGGCATACATATGGCAATCGATCAGGATGTCAAAGACTTACTGATTATGGGAGATTCTGACCTGATCATCCGGCAAGTTCAAGGCGAGTGGGAAACTCGGGATGTCAAGCTTATCCCATACCGACAACATGTAGAGGACCTCAGCAAGCGCTTTACCTCAATAGAGTTCAGGTATATTCCGAGGTGTCACAATGAACTGGCAGATGCACTTGCTACTCTGGCTTCTATGCTACCCTACCCGGGCAACGCCCACGTCGATCCTTTGGAAATCCAAATCAAGGAAAGACACGGTTACTGCAGTGTAATCGAGGCGGGATCAAATACGCAGCCTTGGTACCATGACATCAAGAAATTCTTGAAGACACAAGAATACCCCGAGCATGCAACTGGAGATCAAAAGAGGACCATTAGGCGACATGCAAGTGGTTTCTTTTTGAGCGGTGAATTGTTATATAAGAGGACTCCGGACCTCAATCTCCTAAGATGTGTCGATATCGAGGAAGCGAGAAAGATCATGCACGAAGTACACGCAGGTGTGTGCGGACCTCACATGAACGGGTATGTCTTAGCGAAGAAGATCCTTAGAGCGGGTTATTACTGGATGACCATGGAAAAGGATTGCTTTAGCTTTGTCCGGAAGTGTCATCAGTGTCAGGTGCACGGTAATTTGATTCATGCACCTCCCACGGAACTGCATCCCATGTCCGCACCTTGGCCATTTGTCGCTTGGGGCATGGACGTCATTGGACCAATTGAACCAAAGGCTTCGAATGGACACAGGTTTATACTGGTTGCCATCGATTACTTCACAAAATGGGTAGAGGCTGTCACTCTCAAGTCGGTCACCAAGAAAGCTGTGGTGGATTTTGTACACTCAAATCTTATCTGTCGCTTCGGTATTCCTGCGACTATCATTACAGATAATGCAGCAAACTTGAACAGTCACTTGATGGGAGATGTGTGCGAGCAATTCAAGATAACACACAGGAATTCCACTCCTTATCGGCCAAAAGCCAATGGTGCTGTGGAAGCTGCAAATAAAAACATCAAGAAGATTTTGAGGAAAACAATACAAAGTTCCCGACAGTGGCATGAGCAGTTACCTTTTGCATTATTGGGGTACCGCACTACGGTACGCACATCGGTGGGAGCGACTCCTTATCTTTTGGTTTATGGGACCGAGGCTGTAATACCGGCAGAGGTAGAAATTCCTTCGCTTCGAATCATTGTTGAAGCAGAAATCGAGGACAGCGAGTGGGTTAAGACTCGGTTAGAGCAATTGACGTTGATTGATGAAAAGCGGATGGCTGCAGTTTGTCACGGACAGTTATACCAACGAAGAATGGCCCGTGCTTACAACAAGAAAGTCCGACCCCGGAATTTCGAAGTAGGTCAGCTGGTACTGAGGCGTATTCTGCCGCATCATGAAGAAGCAAAAGGAAAGTTTGCCCCAAATTGGAAAGGCCCGTACATCGTAAGGAAAATATTGCCAAGAGGAGCATTGTATTTAGGTGATCTCGAAGGAAATGACCCCGACACAGCAGTAAATGCAGATGCGGTCAAGAGGTACTACGTCTAAATCATACTCCAATAGTCCTGACACGTTGAAAATGGCGAAGATGTTTATTCCCCACTACTCCCAAAAAAAAAAAAAAAAAAAAAAAACTACCCAATTCTCTCTACCAACTTTTGAGCCGCTTACAAAACAAAAAAAAAGAGAAGAAAAACAAAACAAACATTGATTGAGGCCTGAACTACGTTTGACTTGATTCCGAAAGGATACGTAGGCAGCCTCTCCCTGAGGTTCAGTCACACCAACAATAAAATCCCATCCACCCTGAAATTGAAAACCGGGGCACATCGAGTAGTTGAGAAGTTAGTATCACTACCCCTCTTTACCAAGCACGAGCCTTCAAATCAATTACCAAATATGGTGGGGAATCAATAAGCATCACAAACGAAGACCGTCACACTCTGAATGGAGAGAGATAAAATGAGAGAGTCTCGGCGGTGAAAACCTTCGGGCACCACGAGGCGACGGGAGTAGAGAAACCAAAATGAGAGAGCTTGCTTAGTAAAAACTCGCAAAGAGTGCTATCAAGCGATGACAGGAAGAGAAAAGAGAGAGGTCAGCCAGCGAAAACCCGCAAAGGGCGCTGTTGGCCGAAAAGGAATGACGCCACCCCAAGAAGGTCTCGGCAAAGTTCCACCGGTTTTGGAATCACAAATCTGTTCTGGTTCAGGAAAACGCAAGTTCATGGAAGGTCGGACGTCCAGTCCAAAGAGCATGTCATGTCATTTAAAGCCAGCGTTATCTTCCTCAGATAAGTCTTTCTCGTCCCGAAAAGGGTATTCCTTTTCTGATTTGTTTTCCCCTTCTTTGTTTCTTTTCGAATCCCTTTTTGCATTTTAACCCCGAATTCAGGACACACCGGAAAGAGCAGGTGGCAGGTTTGTTTGCACGGAATCCCGTCTCATGAAGGAAAGCACCTCATCTCGTTGATATGATTACCCAAGCATGATGAATCATGACGTCCCGGAGTAGAGGAAAAAGAGAGAAATCTTGAAATCTTCCCCAGCAAGTCCACCTTCGGACAAATCCCCACAGAGTCTCCCCTGTACAAAACCCCACAGAGTCTCCCTTTTTGTACAATCTCCCACAAAGTATCCCTGTTGGAATTTCATCAGCACATCCCCAGCGAGTTCTTTTGTAAATATTCCCTAACAAGCTTACCCCAACAAACCCTGGGAAACCCGTTTTGAAACCAAAACCCAGCATACCCCATTGTACAGTATCCGCACAAAGAATCCACTTTGTAAATATTTCCCCCACATAGCTTCCTCTTGTACAAGTTCCCACAGAACACCTCCAATAAAATCCCCGTTGAGAACCTTCAATCAAAACGGGACAAAAAGAAAAAAGGGCCTTACGAAGGCAAATCATCACAGAATCCGGAAATACAAGCCTGAGCAGTCTAAAGGTTTCGCCGTTCAATTAGAATCAATGGCGGGATTTCGCAACAGAAGTAAAGACGCGACGAAGCAATTGGGAACGATCAAGGTCACCAAACCGACCGTCATTTTCGAACTAACAATTGTTCTTTGTCTGAGAAATTGAAACAGGTGTTAATCCAAGACAACCGTGCGAGAAGCAGGTGTCGCCCAAAGAAGAAGGTACACGGGTACAAGAAACATTTTGGCAATAAGGAATTCACTCGAAAGGTAGGTTTCCACGAAACTCCCTTTTATCTTCTACTAAAACAAGAAAATTCAAAAAAAAGAGGTCGCTTAACTTTGTCCCCAGCCAATCAGCATTAGGGTTTTAAACCCTAAACTGAATTTTCCTTTTAGTCAGCATTAGGGTTTTAAACCCTAAACTGAACTTTTCCCTTTCAGCCAGCATTAGAGTTTTAAACTCTAAACTGAGCTTTTCCATGCAATCAGCATTAGGGTTTTAAACCCTAAACTGAATTTTCCTTTTAGTCAGCATTAGGGTTTTAAACCCTAAACTGAACTTTTCCCTTTCAGCCAGCATTAGAGTTTTAAACTCTAAACTGAGCTTTTTCCATGAAATCAGCATTAGGGTTTTAAACCCTAAACTGAATTTTCCTTTTAGTCAGCATTAGGGTTTTAAACCCTAAACTGAACTTTTCCCTTTCAGCCAGCATTAGAATTTTAAACTCTAAACTGAGCTTTTCCATGCAATCATCATTAGGGTTTTGAACCCTAAACTGAATTTTCCTTCTAGTCAGCATTAGGGTTTTAAACCCTAAACTGAACTTTTCCTTTCAGCCAGCATTAGAGTTTTAAACTCTGAACTGAGCTTTTCCATGCAATCAGCATTAGGGTTTTAAACCCTAAACTGAATTTTCCTTTTAGTCAGCATTAGGGTTTTAAACCCTAAACTGAACTTTTCCCTTTCAGCCAGCATTAGAGTTTTAAACTCTAAACTGAGCTTTTTCCATGAAATCAGCATTAGGGTTTTAAACCCTAAACTGAATTTTCCTTTTAGTCAGCATTAGGGTTTTAAACCCTAAACTGAACTTTTCCCTTTCAGCCAGCATTAGAGTTTTAAACTCTAAACTGAGCTTTTCCATGCAATCAGCATTAGGGTTTTAAACCCTAAACTGAATTTTCCTTCTAGTCAGCATTAGGGTTTTAAACCCTAAACTGAACTTTTTCCTTTCAGCCAGCATTAGAGTTTTAAACTCTGAACTGAGCTTTTCCATGCAATCAGCATTAGGGTTTTAAACCCTAAACTGAACTTTTCCCTTTCAGCCAGCATTAGAGTTTTTAACTCTAAACTGAGCTTTTCCATGCAATCAGCATTAGGGTTTTGAACCCTAAACTGAATTTTCCTTCTAGTCAGCATTAGGGTTTTAAACCCTAAACTGAACTTTTTCCTTTCAGCCAGCATTAGAGTTTTAAACTCTGAACTGAACTTTTCCATGCAATCAGCATTAGGGTTTTAAACCCTAAACTGAATTTTCCATTTAGTCAGCATTAGGGTTTTAAACCCTAAACTGAACTTTTCCCTTTCAGCCAGCATTAGAGTTTTAAACTCTAAACTGAGCTTTTCCATGCAATCAGCATTAGGGTTTTAAACCCTAAACTGAATTTTCCTTCTAGTCAGCATTAGGGTTTTAAACCCTAAACTGAACTTTTTCCCTTTCAGCCAACATTAGAGTTTTAAACTCTAAACTGAGCTTTTCCATGCAATCAGCATTAGGGTTTTAAACCCTAAACTGAATTTTCCTTCTAGTCAGCATTAGGGTTTTAAACCCTAAACTGAACTTTTTCCCTTCAGCCAGCATTAGAGTTTTAAACTCTAAACTGAGCTTTTCCATGAAATCAGCATTAGGGTTTTAAACCCTACACTGAACTTTTTCCTTTCAGCCAGTATTAGAGTTTTAAACTCTAAACTGAGCTTTTCCATGAAATCAACATTAGGGTTTTAAACCCTAAACTGAGTTCTTCCTTTGATCGGCGTTAGGGTTTTAAACCCCAAATCGAACCTTTCCCCAGCTAGCCGGTGTTAGGGCTCCAACCCTGAACTGAGCATGCATATCCTCTTTCATCAATTTTATGAACTTCCTGGTGAATAATTAACGAAATTTTCCTAGTGAAACTGGGGCAGAAAATTTCGTTCGTTTGTTTGTTTTTTCCCGCAGGTCTAACCTCGAGCCACACGGATCGAAATGACCTACGAGATGAGTCTCAACTCAGAATCAAAGAAGAAAAGACAAAAGAAGACATTCCGAGATATCAGTGTGAATGGAGAGCGGATTGACTCCAACGTTTAATTAAGGGATTGAACCTTGCCAATCGCGTCTCACTCAGTATCCCAAAGGTTACACAAGTCGCCGCAACTCGCAAGCATCAAGATTCAGATCGGAGTCTACAAGCAGAATCAGCTAAGACCCAAGATCAAGTCGTAAAAGAATCATAGATAGGAATATTGTAACTAGCAGTTGACATACATATAAGTAGTCAGTTCAGTTTCTAATTTTCGTTTGGTTGTAATAAGGCGGTCAGTGACGTAGCAGTGACAACAGCAGCAGCAATAGCAGCAAGCATTGCAATCCCATGGTAGTCCCAGCTACCAAAACTTCCCGAACTACATTGACCTGATTCCTGTTTAGCCCAGGATATGTAGGAAATCTTTGAAGCAAGATTCGGTCAGATCTTTCAAAAAACATGCTTCATACGGAGTAGTCCATAGGCAAAAATCGCTCATACACGCTCACTTTGTCTTTGCATGAAAACTCTTCGTGTTTACGAACAAAGAGGGGCAGCTGTGAGCACGTGATTTTTGTTTTACGCGACAATCGCTCCAAAAGAATTAAAAAATGTATGTGTCATGCGTAATTTAAACCATGACCCGTTTGTTAGATGGAAAATTACAAAAAATACGCATTTTTTCTTTTTTTTCTTTTTTTTTCCTGATTTGTTGCCGTGTTTAATTTTGCCTACCTTTAACATTTTATCCGCGTGAAATAAATATGTTAAGTGTTAATTAGTGGTGCTTGGTTTTATTTAATTAGTTTGTGTATTTAGGAAATTAGAAATAAAGAAAAAGAAGACAAAATTTGTTGTAAAATGAACATTTCAAAATTTGGAGCCCAATTGAACAGCCCAAACCCCCAGTCCGAACAGCCCACCCCAGGACACAAAACGACGTAGTTTAACACCAAAACTACGTCGTTTCAAGGCCGATCCATCTCAACCATTCAAACCAAACTGATCCAACGGCCAAGATCTCACACCCCGTACCCACTAACTAACCCGACCCGTCTTATCCAAACCGACCCCCAAGCTCTGAATGAGAAACGACGCCATTTCCTCATCAAAAGAAAGATCTGAGCCTTCCATCTCGCCTCATCCAACGGCTAAGATCAACCCCTTCCAGCCATATATAAACCCGTAACATACCCTGCCCCCCCTATCCTAACCCCAGCCTCCGTCTTCAACCTCAATCCCCATCAAACCCTAGAGCCGCCCCTGTATCCTTCACCATGGAAGCCGGCGGCACGGGCGCCGGTGACCTCGCCCCTAACACCGTAGAACCCCCTTGACATCCTGAACCCAAATCTATCAACCACACACCTCGAATCCTATCCCACCTTCTCGAATCTTCATTTGAAGATTCGAGTCGGAACCTAATCTACACCAATCTGCCCTAAATTCATACCAGACACTCCCCAGACCCCCTCGTGACCAAACCATACTTGGTTTGGTCCGAATCTGACCAGGGGAGTATAAATCCCGGATCTGAGTTTGGAACTTTGTAGTTCTTCATCACTGGCCTATGTCCGTCCAAACCAAAGAGATTAAGGTCTAATGGACCTTAATCGAAGTGTTTCTCATCCGAGAAACACTTCGATTAAAGTCCGTTCACCCTTAAGAAAGTCTGTCCAAGTCCGAGTCAAGGTTTTTGATTTTTCAAGACTTGAGGTGAGTCTTGCTTGCTTTCTTTATTTCTGTTTGGTCCATGTGAGTGATTGAATGGCTGTTCATGTTTTGTTTCAATTTGTATCTTTTGAATTTTTACCAACTTCTGTTTGTCCACTTTGCTTGAACCACGGTGTTTGTTTGAACCCCTCCTATTCTGATAAGGCATGTGTATTGGTTGTGTTCCAAATTTGTATTGATTAACTGATTCCTCGAAGTATAATTTTGTTTAGCCAGTACAATTCAAGTCATGTGCCCTATACTTTGAATGTCTAATTTTTGGCTACGATTGTGTATGTTAATGCTAATATAGTCGAGTCGACATGAGTCGTCAATTAGTTTCAACTGCCTGAACAAAATAAATCGATTTGCTTCTGTTGAACATTTGCCTGAATCAATTAAGAACCAAGTTCAGTTACTTATAGTTGTTAATATGATTTCAGAAACCTAAGGCTTGATCTGTAATTGAAATCTGAGTTGATAGCATGTGCACTTGTGCACAGCATGTGCATTGTGCACAGCCTGGTCCCTGTACAAAGGGCTTTTGATTTAGAAATGGTTTGACAGCATATGCTGTCAGATATATTCTACTGCCCATGCTTGCTTTTAGTTAATAAAATAGGAAAAGAAAGCCTGCCAGGGAATGATGGGGTTTTATACCTAATTAACTAAAATGGAACTGAAAAAGGTTAAAGGCACATGGGAGGGTACTGGGATACTCTAAAAAAACAGGCTGTTAAAAGGGTTAAGGAAGGCATATAAAAGGGGGAGGACATCTGATTGAAAAAAAGGAAGGAGATTGAAAAAAAAATAGACATTGAACCTTAGGAGCTGGAAAATATACAGACACAGTGAGGAGTTTTTGAGTAGGAGAGTTTGAAATACATCCAAAGAGATACAGAAAGAGAGGGATACCTAGACTGAGGGGATTGAAAAAGGATAGGACTGCACAGATAGAGGGAGGTTAAGAGATAGCAATTCCAGTCGTGTCTATTAGTCGAGTGTCTTTCATTGGTTTACTACTGGTGTGTTTTGCCTGGAGCTCTGATTCTACTCCACTGGGTGTTGTTGTCATTTGGCTGCTTCTTTCTATCGGCCATAGTTGCGCTTCTGTGTTTGAGCCTGTCCTGCTGTTTGCTTTGTTTGTTGCTGCCCTATCCTGCTGCTATTGCTGATCCTGTTTCTTTTGCTGCTGATTTCCACATCATATTCTTCTCCTCCTTTGCATTTTCAGCATTTCCAGGTACACATTTCAAGTCCCATATGGATGTAATTGAATCAGTTTGAAAGCATGAAATGAAAAAGGTTGAAGAAGTTCAGTTATTTTTGTAATACTCATAGTACATTAACAAGCCCGTGAAAATTGATCAGTTTTATTCAACGGTTCGAAAGTATGTACTAATACTCGACTGAGTTTACCCTTTTGTGTTTTAGCCCGTGAAAATTGATCTCATACAATATTGTTTTTGTTTCACTTAGCTTTTTTTTAGTTAAGACTAGTCCACATAAGTTTAGTTAAATTCAACTCAAGAAATGTTCGGAATTAAGTGTTGTATTTCGTTATCTCATGCATGATTTCTTGTCAAAATAAGCATTTTACTTTGCCAATATATCCTTTAACTTAGTCCAAATAAGTTTAGTAAGTTCAACTTAAGACATGTTCGGATTAAGTATTGCATTTCATCAATCTCATATGTAATCTTTTTATTCGACCAAAGCATTCTCGTAAGGCATGACGTTTTCTCACTTTATAAGTAATTAATCAGAAATTGATAGGAGTCGGGTTTAGGCCAAAGTATATATTAGCATACATTTTTCTTTCTTCTATCTCTGGAAATAAAATAATAGAAATGTAGTCACTGTAGGATACCCTTCTAAAATAATGAGACGAGCCTCGCCGAATAAAAAGGCAAATTGCGGGGCCCTCAATAATTGATCATAATAAATACTTAGAATTTGGGATGGACTGTTTAGTGAATTCCACTGCCTTCCCCAAAGATAATAACGCGTTAGACTTTTTAGGCGCAACTTAATTAAATTACATTCTTAAATTCGGGTGCGCATTTATGTGACCCAAATTCAAATCTCAACGGAGTCGAAATGTGTTAACAACTACGGGTGCATTGATTGTGACGTGGTTCGAGATGCATTTTCACGACGTTGCAATTCTATAAAAATAAATGATAATAATAAAAGCGGTTAAAACTTAATAAAAGCACATAAGTCACAACATGTATTTAAATCAGATATTTAGCCATTATAACAATTTAAGCGACCGTGCTAGAACCACGGGATTTGAGGGTGCCTAACACCTTCCCTCGGGTCAACAGAATTCCTTACTTAGAATTTTTGGTTCGCAGACTTCATTTGGAAAAGTCGAAAATTTCCTCGATTTAGGATTCAAGATAAACCGGTGACTTGGGATACCAAAAGCTAAACCTTTCCCAAGTGGCGACTCTGAATTAAATAAATAATCTCATTTCGAATATTGTCACTTAAATTGGAAAAACTCCACCCGCGCATTTAACCCCTTCGGGGCCGGGCGCGCAAAAAGGAGGTGTGACAGTGACTGACAAAATTCATACATAAGGAAAAACATTAATTCAGAAGGGAAAGGGGCAGATTACAGCATGCTTAATAAGGGAACTTGATTAAACACAAACAGGAAACATGCAAGAGTGCAAGAAATAATAAAGAAACATGTTGTTGTTGATGTTGAAGATTAATTAGAACATACCAGTAAAGAAGCAAATGCAGAAAGAAAGTAAGCAAATTTCCCACAGCCTAGCCTTGGCTTTCAGCCGGCTAGGTAAGTCAGCAACACAAGTAGTAACAGAGAAAAGAGAGTTTTGAGTGAAGTGTATGTTCTAAACTCAAGTGTTCGTTTTTTTTAAATAAGAGGGGTGCAGGTATTTATAGTTTTGAAAACATGTGAGAAATAAGGTAATAAAAAAAATTTCAATACAAATATGGAAACAACAATAGTCAGAATCAAATAACCAAGTGATTCCCCTTTAATCAAGAGATCACTTGTTTAACAGGGGTAACATATTCAAAAAATAAGGAAAGACGAATCAGTTTGTAGGTAGATTGATTATTGCCATAAAAGGTGTAGTAAAAGCATTAAGTAAGCAATCAAGTCTAAGTACAGAAATATGCTTATTTTGGGAAAGGATTCAGTAAGGCAAATATCATAATAAAGGAAAAGAATCAATTAACTTTAAATAGGCGAGTGAAATTAGAGTTCATAAAAGAAAAGTTCTGAAATCAGTCACAAGATCGAGATCTATCAAGGAAGTAACATGCTTCTGCACTTTAGTATTTAAACAGAGTGAGTAGAGACACCAGACATGCGAGGCCAAACCCATCGGCAAAAGAAATAGCATACAGAAATAGGCATAAGTTTTAGTAGTAAAGCAAACATTCGAAGCATAGTAATCAAGTAGGTCAAGTCACATTGAGTCAACAATGGAGAAAACAAAGTATCAGAAACATGCAAAGGTCTTACAGTAGCAGACGAGAAAACCTTTTGAAAAGTTAGGGTTTCAAGCATAGTCGAGTTTTAAAGATAATAAGACCCAAAATCAGAGGAATAACATAAATAAAAAGAGATTCTGAAACAAGGAACTTCAAATCTAGTCAGGTATTCAAACGAACAGTTTCAGACCCAAGACATAGGTTTTTTTTTAACAATAGTCGAGCTTAAAAGATGATAAACAAATAAATCGAACAAAAACTTAACCAAACAAGCACTCATCTAACAAACAGCCAAAAGAAATTAGGGGTTTTTAAATATGATAACTCAGATAGAAGAACAACATTAGCAAAACATAGCAAGATCAGAAACACGTTAAAATCAGAGAATAGATTTTGAAATAACTTAAAAGAAGAACCCTAATCGGAAAAGATAAAGAGTCGTTTTGAGAGAAAAGTTAAAGAAACTTCAAGAAAATGCTTAAAAGTTCAAGGTAAGCACAGATCTAAGGTAGATATGAAAGAAATTGAAAAGATCTTAGAGATTAGGATTTTAGAAAACCCAGAAAAGGTAAGAAAGGTCCTGAAATTTACCGATCTAACCAGGAGAGTCAAGGATCTGACTCGAGCGGCCATCGCTAGCCAGAGAAAGGTTAAGGATGACCGGAAAAGAGCCATGAACTGAAATCAAACAAGGACTGGACCAGACTCATTCAAGGTCTGGCCTTGAAACCATGAGAACAAAAACATAGAAGCTATGGAAGGCTGGTATATGCCTCAAATGACCACAGAAGGCCATGGATTAGGTAGGTATTAGGGTGGTATGAGAGGGCGGCGACTAGGGTTCATGAGAGTTTCAGAGAGAGTTGAGAGAGGAGGGGGTTTCAAGGCGGCCGATTGTATCAAATGATAGGGTTTTGGGGGTCGTTTAGGATTAAATAAGGTAAGGGTGAATACTGGCCGTTGATTTGAATGATCAATGGCCCGGATTAAAGCGAGTAGGTAGAGGACTAGGTTTGGGTCAGTTAAATGGGTTAGGGGTCGGGTATGAATAGGAATTAGGCCGGGGTAATTGGGTTTAAATTGGGGTAGAATTTAGGCTATAATTGAAATGTAATTGGGCTAGCTTTTAAATAGCCAATTTTCCCCTTTCATTTTATAAAAAATAGTAAATTAATTTCTGGAAATAAATTAAAAGTACTAAAATGATTTATAACATATAATTATCAATTAAAACAATACTGGACTTCATTTTATGAATATAAGCGCAATTAAATCCTAAAAGAGGCTAATATTGCAACTGTATGCAGTTTAGCTTTAAAAATACTAAATAAATTTGTAAAAATATGCAAAAATTACCTTAGCTATATTTTAGCATAAATATGAGAATCCAATAAATGAATCACCAAAATGATGATTTTTGGGAATTATTATTGGTTTTTCTTTATGAATAAAATAGGGAAATAAATTGGTTTAAAAATTAAGAAAAAATAATAAAACATTTGTACATACTTATATATGTATACAGATGATATTTTGAAAGTATTTTGCATATTAACAAATATATAGGAAAAATTGGGTATCAACAGCTGCCCCTCTTTACCCGGCAAGGATGAAAGAGTTGTCGGGTAAAGATATAATGGCCAATTTTGACCGAGCAAAATGGTTTAGAGAGGTTTAGGCTGCACCCTGGTTTCTGAGCTGCCTACATATCCTTTCTTTTACAGGAATCAGGCCATATGTAGTTCAGGATTCGTCGGCGGAGTATGCCGGTGGAGACTTTCGAGAATGGACGCAATATCTAGGGTGGAGTGAGTGGAAGGTTTATGGTAAAGGTTAAGATATGGCTGCGGGAACTAGACTGGGATCTCTCCTACCGAGATGGTCGTTGCTCACCAGTGTACCTGCAATTTAGAAACACTGTTAGCGTATACCGTGCATGAATTTGAACATGATGCAAATTCCCGTCGGACCGTGAATGTTGTCTTCGGACGGTTTGAATGACTTCCTTAGACCATGATGTCCTAGGCCATGAAGCGTATGATAAAGGATTCGCAAGCCATGAAATGATGCTCTCGGGCTATGAGGATGGTGCCTCCAAACCATGATGCCTTTGAATAATGATATGAAAAATTAAAAGGGATCCTCAGGCCATGACATGGTGTTCTCGGGCTATGAAAATGGTGCCCCCGTATGATGACGCCCTTGAATAATTTGGCAATCTTTCAGCCCATGAGATGCAGTATGTGGCGATCTTTCAGCCCATGAGATGCAATATGCGGCGATCTTTCAGCCATGCAGATGCAGTGTGAGGCTATCTTTCAGCCTATAAGATGCAGATGGAGGTAGAGCTTAAACTTAGAAGGCAGAATGGTAGCCTTATGCAATGCAAAAATGCAGATGGAGACAACATTTAGTCTTGGAAGGCAGAATGGTAGCCTTATGCAGTGCAGAAATGCAGATGGAGACAGCATTTAATCTCGGAAGGCAGAATGGTAGCCTTATGCAATGAAGAAATGCACATGGAGATAGCGTTTAGTCTCGGAAGGTAGAATGGTAGCCTTATGCAATGCAGAAATGTAGATGGAGACAACATTTAGTCTCCGAAGGTAGAATGGTAGCCTTATGCAATGTAGAAATGCAGATGGAGACATTGTTTAATCTCGGAAGGCAGAATGGTAGCCTTATGCAATGTAGAAATGCAGATGGAGACAACGTTCAGTCTCAGAAGGCAGAATGGTAGCCTTATGCAATAAAAAAATAGCAAGTGGTAATAGAGCTTTCTTAGCTGATAGCAGGTTGCAATATCGTGACTGCTGGGGACGTTGTGACACACGAAATGTCACTGGTGTATGGATAGCAAATGTGGATAAGTGCAACGGTTCTGAGAGTTATATTCCCGAACAATATTCGTCTCGTGAGTGTATAGTATGTTTGATGATTTCGCAATCCAAATGCCAGCATCTAAAGACAAATCGTGAGTTTTGTAAAGGGGGCGGTTAGTTCGTATCTCCGCTAGCTCTACTTGACCTGCTCATCTTTGATCTGGTGATACTGTTTGTATTATTGGGGTAGCGTTTCTAAACAAGGCAATTTCAGTAATAAATATGCATGATTTAGTAAAAATGTGACATAAGTATATAATTAAGAATAACGTTTTAGATGAACCGACAATTGTGACGCGGTTCAGGACATTGCTAAGGAATTTTGAGGGTCCTCCTCAAAATTCTGCCCCAGTTTACTGGGTTGATGTTTTTGACCGTTGCTTGCGATGATTGACTGAAATTACTTCGGAATTTTGAGGTTCCTCAAAATTCTGCACCAGTTTCCAATTGCGGGGGAAATGATAATTTTATTGAATTGTGACCGAACCCATAAGGCTGCCTACGTATCCTCTCTTAAATGGGAATCAGGTCAGGCGTATTTCAAATTACGTCATATAAGGGAAGCATAATGATTACACATAGTAGCGCTTGACTGCATCTGAGTTGATTGGTTTTGGCAAGACTTCTCCGTCCATTTCTGCAAGTATGACGGCTCCTCCTATCAAAACCCGGTAAACCATGTATGGACCCTTCCAGTTGGGAGAGAATTTCCCTTTGCCTTCATCCTGATGCGGAAAAATTTCTTCAACACCAGTTGTCCTAGTGTGAACTGTCTCAGCTTGACTCTTTTGTTGAAGGCTCTAGACATTCTGCTCTGATAGAGTTGACCATGGCTAATTGCATTCATTCTCTTTCTATCATTTTCCTCAATATCTTCTTGATATTCTTGTTGGCGGCTTCTACAGCTCCATTCATTTGAGGCCTATAGGCTGTGGAATTCTTGTGTTTGATCTTGAAGGTTTCACATATAGCTTTCATCAGGTCAATGTTGAGTTTGGAGCCATTATCAGTAATGATTGACTCTAGAATTTTGAATCGACAAACAATGCAGTCGCGGACAAAGTCTGCCATGACTTTCTTAGTCACTGCTTTGTAAGATGTTGCTTCGACCCATTTGGTGACATAGTCGATTGCTACTAAGATAAACATGTGTCCTTTGGATGCAGCAGGCTCAATTGGTCCTATGACATCCATTCCCCAAGCGCAAACGGCCACGGTGAGCTTGTTGCATTAAGCTCACTTGGAGGCACCTTTATCATGTCTGCATGTTTCTGACAACAGTGGCATTTCTGGACATACTGGATGCAGTCCGATTCCATAGTCATCCAAAAGTAACCACCCTGGAGTATCTTCTTGGCTAAGACAAAACAGTTCATATGTGGACCACAGGTCCCAGCGTGAACTTCCTCTAGTAGCCTGGATGCTTCATTTGCATCGACACACCTTAATAATCCCAGATCCAGAGTCCTCCTATACAGGATTCCTCCGCTGTGAAAGAAAATATTGGACAACCTCCGAAGTGTACATTTCTGAGTAGGGTTTGCAAGCTCTAAGTACTCTCCTTTTTCCAAATATTCCTTGATGTCATAAAACCAAGGCTTTCCGTCTGCTTCTTCTTCAACATGGGCATAATAAGCTAGCTGATCATGGATCTTTACTAGAATAGGATCAATGAAATTCTTGTTCGGATGTTGTATCATAGATGACAGGGTAGCCAATGCATCAGCGAACTCATTCTGGAATTTGGGAACATGCTGGAATTCTGTCTTTGTGAACCTTGTTCTCAATTCTTGTACATAATGCAGATATGGGAGTATTTTGGAGTTCTTGGTTATCCATTTTTATTGATGTATAAGTAGGTCCGAATCTCCAATCACTAGAAACTCTTGAACGTTCATGTCAATGGCCATTTTGAGCCCTAGGATGCAAGCTTCATACTCGGCCATGTTGTTGGTGCACGGGAACCTGAGTTTGGCAGACACCGGATAATGCTGACCGGTTTCTGATACTAGGACTGCTACTATGCCAACTCCTTTGAAATTTGCTGCTCCATCAAAAAATATTTTCCAACCATCATCGGATTCTGCGATGTCTTCTCTTATAAATGATACCTCTTCGTTAGGAAAATACGTTTTCAGGGGTTCGTATTCTCCACCCATGGGATTTTCAGCAAGGTGATCATCTAGTGCATCTCCCTTGATGGCCTTCAAAGTCACGTAGACAATGTCAAATTCACTCAACAGGATTTGTCACTTGGCTAACTTGCTAGTGGGCATGGGCTTCTAGAAGATGTACTTTAAAGGATCCATCCTTGATATGAGATATGTGGTATAGACACAAAATTAATGTCTCAGCTTCTGGGCTACCCAAGTCAAAGCACAACAGGTGCACTCTAACAGAGAATACCAGGCCTCGTATGGGGTAATCTTCTTGCTGAGGTAATAAATGGCTTGCTCCTTCCTCCCTGTTTCATCCTGTTGCCTAGAACGCAACCAAAAGCTCTACCCAATACTACAAGGTAGAGTAATAAGGGTCTACCTGGCTCGGGCAGGACCAAGACTGGTGTTGTTGACAAGTACTCCTTGATTCTGTCGAAGGCCTTTTGGCAGTCATTGGTCTATTTGGTAGCAACGTCCTTCTTCAACATTTTAAATATTGGCTCATAGATAACTGTAGACTGTGCTATAAACTAGCTGATGTAGTTCAGTCTCCCCAAGAAACTCATCACGTCCTTCTTGTTCTTCGGCGGTAGCAATTCCTGGATAGCTTTGACTTTTGATGGATCTAGTTCTATTCCTCAGCGACTCACAATAAACCCAAGCAATTTCCCACCAGGAACCCCAAATGCGCACTTCGCGGGGTTTAGTTTCAGATTGTATCTCCGCAGTCTATTGAAGAACTTCCTCAAATCTTCCATGTGATCAGTGGCCTTCTTGGACTTGATTATAACATCATCTATATATACCTATATCTCCTTGTGTATCATGTCATGGAAAATGGTAGTCATGGCCCTCATATAGGTGGCCCCTGCGTTCTTCAGGCCGAACGACATCATCTTGTAACAGTACATTCCCTACGGCGTAATGAAAGCCATTTTCTCAGCATCTTCTTCATCCATCCAGATCTGATGATAACCAGCGAAGCAATCTACAAATGACTGCAGCTCATGCTTGGCGCAATTGTAAATCAGGATGTGTATGTTCGGCAAAGGGAAGTCATCATTTGGACTGGCCCGGTTGAGATCCCGGTAGTCGATACCGACTCTGACCTTCCAATCCTTCTTTGGTACTAGCACAGTGTTGGCTAACCATGTCGGGTATTCTACTACCCTGAGAACCTTAGCTTTGACCTGCTTAGTGACTTCTTCCTTGATTTTCAAACTCATATCAGGCTTGAACTTTCTGAGCTTCTGCTCTACCGGCGGACATGTTGGATTGGTTGGCAGTTTATGTGCCATAATAGACGTACTCAGACCAGTCATGTCATCATACGACCAGGCGAGTATGTCCTCATACTTCTTCAGGAATTCTGTGTATTCTTTATTTTCTGATGGTGACAGGTAAACGCTAATTCGTGCTTCCTTGACGTTATCTGCATCTCCCAAGTTGACAATTTCGGTCTCATCCAGGTTGGACTTAAGTCTGTTCTCAAAGTACTCAACTTCTTTGACAATCTCCTCTGGTATGTCACTTTCCTTTGAATTAATGTCCGTTTGTTGCATTGTCTCATTGCACGTCACATTCATTGGTTCATCAAGATAAGTAATAGTAATGCAGTAAGTAGAGTAATGAGAGAAAATGATAATGAGTGTTTATTTATAAGAAAAGTCAAAATGCTTTTATAAATTGCATAACTGTTTTGAATATTGAATATCTTATTGCGGGAATTGAAAATGCGAAAAGAAAATCATTTAGTAAAGATAATGGATAATGCTTGTTTTAGCCTTGCTACCCCGAGGCTCATCGGGCTCTGGTTGTCCTGATGGTCTAGTTATTGAGGCGTGCCCCTCTATTTACGGCCTGTATGGAAGGGCCTTCCTCCCCCTCCTCCTCGAGAACAACATAGCATTCCGTATAATTATCTTCTAGGAACAAGTTCTTCACCGCTGCAAGTGCTTCTTCTTCATCTGACCCACAAATAATGTCGGCCTGTTGGAAGGTCTGCTCCAGACGCAGTATTGGCTGCTCTAGTGGGTAGTAAGGACCGTTCAGCTGGGTTCTCCTTCATGATATTGCTTAAATCCTCCATTTTATACTTGCCTTTGTTCTTGCTTTTAACAGAACTAAGAGGATGAGTGGTTGGAGGGCCCCTGGATCTTGTGAACTAAGATAATGATACCAGGGTACACGAACTAACCTTTGGGGAGGGGAATAATAAAAACAAAATAAAAACAAAAGGTAACCAAGTCTGTGAAAATTATAAAAAGTATTGCAATATTTAAACACATAGTGCAAGAGTGTAAAGCGTGTCCTAATTTAGGAACCTTATTGTGCCCGAGGTAGGCCTAGCGACAAATTTATTTGGAGAACTTAGAATGCTAAATGCCTCATTTTATTGTTTAAAAAAAATAGACGAACCCCAAATCGAAACTAAATAAACAAGAAATAAAAGTCACTAATGGCCATTGGCCTTATTACATTTGTAAAGTGAAAAAGATAAACTCCTATCTACTTTGTCCCAAAAGGACCATCCTCAGGTTGAATGTTCTCATTGATCAAATCCTCCAATTCGCGTAGGTTCACCAATAAAAATGCCTTTGCCAAATGTCCTCCTTCATTTCTCTCGGCGTTCTGGCAATCAGTGACTCTCTTCCTCACCTTCCCTTCCAATTCCAACATGATATATTATAGATACTCCAGCGTTTTGCTGGATTTGGTGGTCTTCTCTTTCCATTCGTTGATTTGGTCATTTGATGGAAGACTCCTCCAACAATCTAGTACGTGCAAGGGTGTGCTAACCATACCGAAGCTGGGGACCTCGTTCTTCATATTTCTGCAAGACAAATAAGGTTAGGCCCTTACCCCCACCAGACTCGACTATTTAATATCAACAATTACCATGAAGCATTTAGTTCTCCAAATAAATGCACAGAACGTGGTGATTTTCATTTGGGTTCAGGGAAACCCGGTGGACTTTGGACAAGGCTATTTTTAAGGATCATTATGTGGACAACATAACTGACCCGGCTAGGTTTGACCATGATGCATGCACAATTTGAACAGAGTAAGGTTTCTATAGGGTTTTAGACTGGACTATTTGAGAAGACAACTCAAGGGGGAATGCACAGAACTGTCGACTGCACCGTTGATCGACTAATTTTACCGCAAATATGCCTTTTAGAATTTAGGGGGTGATAATATATGAAGAGCGCAACCACTCATTATAAGCGTTGCTATGGTATTTGTTTGGCACGAGTGGAGTATGATGTTAAGCATGATTATGCAATAATTAAAGCATGTTGGCACGTATTTGCACGTTAAGAAAGTAATAAATACAACAGTTTCATAATTTAAAGCAACAATAAAGGAAATAAACGAAGAAGATAAGTCAGTTTTGCTTTTGAAAAGAAATTAAATGCTTAAAGGAATTTAAACAAGTAATTGCACATAAGGGAGGGTAAAAATTCACAATAATAGTCTGAAATGGTAAAAGCCTAAATATCCCCAGCAGAGTCGCCATGTTGTCGCGCCCCCTTTTTTCCCTCTTTGCATCGGGAGATCGGGTTTATGACATTTTTTATGTATAGGACAACTAATTCCTTTTGGGAACTAGGTTTTGCATTTGAAGAGTCGCCACCTAATGATTTAAAGTGTATTAGGACACCTATAGGGTTCACTTCTAAGTTTGTTTGATAACCAGAGATTGGGTAAGGGCATGAAATAATCCTAAGAGGAAGGTGTTAGGCACCCCTCAGGATCCACTAGTGTGGTTCTCGGCCAAATAGTTTTTTGAGAATTTGTGCAATTTAGCAAACAAACAGGTATAGGCTCAAATAGTATGGGATTTAAACACATAAGAGTTTGAAAACAGTTAGAAGGCGGATTTCGAAAGATAGAGTTACAATTCTACAAATACTTGAAAATATAAAAGAGGAAAAAAGGGGGTCCTAGGTTTATTTATAACATGGACCACGTCATTGTGATACCTAGTATGACACTCCTTAGAAGAGGGGATACACGTGGTATTAGCGCAACAGTCATCATATCCATATCTACCCTTCCTACCCCGTGAAGGTATTAAAGCGCGGATTAGTCTCGACCTCTATTGCATACTATTACCCGTCCATTCCTATCAGTCCCGGAGGAATTTAGGACTAGTATTTCTCAATGGGAGGGATATTAGGCTGACTTTAGGTTTCAAAAGGTGAAAAATCTAAGGCGGCATACAAAAACACATAGTACTGCACATTAGGGGAAGCATGTAAATAAATAAAAGGCTCATGTATACCTCCTCAAGCAAAAAACATAAATAGCATGACTTAAACATACATTTAGGGTCTGAATTTAAAAATACTAAAGGCAAGGGGAGTTTTAATTGTTGAAGCAGACTAGTTTATTACATAACTCAGATAAGAAGTCTGAATCAGGTCTGCCTGCTAGTTGTAGCAATTACCAGTTAACAAAGGCGGATTCAATTTTATTGTTGTTATCGCCTAAGGCTTGCCTAAGTGTGTGGGTGAGATCCTATAAACATTATATCTACTGCTTATTTAGAATGTGGCAAAGCAATAACCATTTTAAAACAAATGATTTGAGATCCTACAGGTATGCTTTCTAAACAGTATTAGCAGAAGGTGAGAGAGTTGTTTAAAAACCTAGTTGAGAACAGTATGAATTAGGATGATTTTAAACTTGACTAGTTTCAGATCCTGTAAGCATGATATCTATTATTGCTGATTAAATTCCTATAGACATGATATCTAGTTGAACGTATAATGAAGCGGACAGAATTTACTCGCAATTCCTATAGGCATGATTTCTATAAAAGGGTACTGATTTTAAACTACTGGACATGATGCCAGATGATAACTAGTTAGATCCTAAGAACATGGTGTCTAAGTGTGGTAATGCAGAATCTAACACACGTCCTCTAGACAGGTTCTCTAAATGCAGAGGTAAGCATGCAGAATTTAAACCAGTCCTATAAACAAATCTCTAAATGCATAGTTAACCATGCAAAATTTACACAAATCTTATAGATAGGTTCTCTAAATGCAGAGTTAAACATGCAGACTTTAGGTCCTATAGGCATATTCTCTAGATGTAGAACATTCAGAATTTTAGTGAAAACAGATCTTATAGGCATGATATCTAAATTGCAGAGTTAAATATGCAGAATTTTAAGTCCTATAGGCATGATATCTACCCTTAAGCATACACAATTACCCAGTCCTTTTCACTAGCCAAACCCCAACATTTATTACAAATTATTACAAACTGAATAATGAATTACATAAGAAAAAGTGTAAAAAGAAAAAAGTTACAACCAGAGGAAGCCTGATTCTTGACTTTCTCTCTGAGTTATGGAATAAACCACCTCAAATGCCATTTGTTTCAAAGCCTTTCTCAGACCTGGGTGTGTCAAAGTTCTCTAAGGGTCTCAAGGGACCCCGGGCAGTACATACACCCAAGTTTGTATAACCAGACAGGAATGAATGCAGTGTGGAAGGGCCAGCCCTTATATGTCCCAGTTTAGAGGGAGCTCATGGGTCCCAAGGCAAGGCTCACACAAGAAGGGCAGAACCTAAGTCGAAGAGTATATTGGAAGTGCAGGAGCAGAGAGTTGTTCAAAACTGGGTTGAGAATAATTAGGGGGCAAGGGTAATTTGAAAACAGTAGTAATAAAGTTAACACTACAGAATCAGCATTTTGATACAAAAGGGTCCGGGGTTTGGGAGTTCATAACAGGGAGCATATGACCCTAGGAGGTGGTCAGGTTTTGGACATGCACAACGATAGATGATGCTGGCATACCCATAAACTAGCCAGAGAATACAACACACAGAGGTGATATGAAGGATATGACCCTAGAGAGGGTCAGGTTTGGGTTATGCACAACAATATCTGATGGTGACATGCCCTCAAACCAACCAAAGAATACAAACACATAGGGGATATGGGGGTTTGGGATTCATATGTCATAATAAGTGACTAACAGTGTTCATACATAAGGAAAAATATTAATTCAGAAGGGAGAGGAGCAGATTACATCATGCTTAATAACAGAACTTGATTAAACACAAGCAGGAAATAGGCAAGAGTGCAAGAAATAGTAAAAAAATGTTGTTTTTTATGCTGAAGATTAATTAGAACATACCACTAAAGAAGCAAATGCAGAAAGAAAGTAAGAAAATTTCCAACAGCCTAGCCTTGGCTTTCAGCCGACTAGGTAAGTCAGCAACACAAGTAGCAACAACGAAAAGAGAGTTTTGAGTGAAGTGTATGTTTTAAACTCAAGTGTTCATGTTTTTGAAAGAAGAGGGGTGCAAGGTATTTATAGTTTTGAAAACATGTGAGAAATAAGGTAATAAGTAAAGTTTCAATACAAATATGGAAACAACAACAGTCAGAATCAATTAACCAAGTGATTTCCCTTTAATCAAGAGATCACTTGTTTAACGGGGGTAACAGATTCAAAAAATAAAGAAAACGAATCAGTTTGTAGGCAAACTAATTATTGCCATAAAAGAGGTAGTAAAAGCATTAAGTAAGCAATCAAGTCTAAGTACAGAAATATGTTTATTTTGGGAAAGGATTCAGTAAGGCAAAATATCATAATAAAGGAAAAGAATCAATTAACTTTAAATAGGAGAGTGAAATTAGAGTTCATAAAAGAAAAGTTCTGAAATCAGTCACACGATCAAGATCAATCAAGGAAGTAACATGCTTCTGCACTTTAGTATTTAAATAGAGTGAGTAGAGACACGAGACATGCGAGGTCAAACACATCGGCAAAAGAAACAGCATACAAAAACAGGCATAAGGTTCAGTAGTAAAGCAAACATTAGAAGCATAGTAATCAAGTAGGTCAAGTCACATTGAGTCAACAATGGAGAAAACAAAGTATTAGAAACATGCAAAGGTCTCACTGTAGAAGACGAGAAAACCTTTTGAAAAGTCAGGGTTTCAAGCATAGTCGAGTTTTAAAGATAATAAAACCCAGAATCAGAGGAATCACATAAGGAAAAAGAGATTCTGAAAGATGGAACGTCAAATCTAGTCAGGTATTCAAACAAACAGTTTCAGACTCAAGACATAGGTTTTTTTCAACAATAGTCGAGCTTAAAAGATGATAAACAAATAAATTGAACAAAAACTTAACCAAACAAGCACTCATCTAATAAACAGCCAAAAGAAATTAGGGTTTTTTTAAATATGCTAACTCAGATAGAAGAAAAACATGAGCAAGATCAGAAACACGTTAAAATCAGAGAATATATTTTGAAATAACTTAAAAGAAGAACCCTAATCGGAAAAGATAAAGAGTTGTTTTGAGAGCAAAGTTAAAGAAACTTCGAGAAAATGCTTAAAAGTTCAATGTAAGCATAGATATAAGGTAGATCTGAAAGAAATCAAAAAGATCTTAGAGATTACGGTTTCAGAAAACCCAAAAAAGGTGAGAAAGGTCCTGAAATTTACCGATCTAACCAGGAGAGTCAAGGATCTGACTCGAGCGACCATGGCTAGCCGGAGAAAGACTAAGGATGACCAGAGAAGAGCCATGAACTGAAATTGAACAAGGACTGGACCAAACTCCTTCAAGGTCTGGCCTTGAAACCATGAGAACAAATACATAGAAGCCATGGAAGACTGGTATATGCCTCAAATGACCACAGAGGCCATGGATTAGGTAGGTATTAGGGCAAGGTGATAGGGAGGCGACTAAGGTTCATGAGCGTTGAGAGAGGAGGGGGTTTCAAGGCGGCAGATTGTATCAAATGATAGGGTTTTGGAGGTCGTTTAGGATTAATTAAGGTAAAGGTGAATACTGGTCGTTGATCTGAATGATCAACGATCCGGATTAAAGCGGGTAGGTAGAGGTCTGGGTTCGGGTTGGTTAATGGTTTAGGGGTCGGGTATGAATAGGAATTGGGCCGGGGTAATTGGGTTTAAATTTGGGTAGAATTAAGGCTATAATTGAAATGCAATTGGGCTAGATGTTAAATAGCCAATTTTCCGCTTTCATTTTATAAAAAATAGAAAATTAATTTCTAGAAATAAATTAAAAGTACTAAAATTATTTATAACATATAATTATCAATTTAAAAAATACAAGACTTAATTTTATGAATATAAACGCAGTTAAATCCTAAAAGAGGATAATATTGCAACTGTATGCAATTTAGCTTTAAAAATACTAAATAAATTTTTACAAATATGCAAAAGTTACCTTAGCTATATTTTAGCATAAATAAGGTAAATACATAATCTATCAAAGTGTCTAACAGCCAACAGAAAAGTACAACTGGAAATGAGAAGGAGAACCAAGCCCTGCGAGTGCAGGTACTTCAATAATCTTCTAAGTCAGAAGCATCGATCAAAGATCCACCACTGGATCCGAAGTGCCTGAATCTGTACACAAGGTATAAGGGGTAACGTGAGTACACCAACTCAGTACGTAACAAGCCCAAACTATGGACTGAGAGGTAGTGATGAACTAAACCTCTTCATAGGATAAACAGGAATATTGTACAGAAATGTAGGCATGCTTTCAATTAATTAAACAACTCATAACAGGGAAATAGAGAAAGTATGGACATGATAAAGGAGTATAAGCTCTGCTACATCTACATGCCAATGCACATACTAAATAAAATGCACTATGCTAAGTACCTCATGTGCCTAATAACTCGATGCTTGTCCACTCAGTACTGTATATGGCTTACGACCTAGGGAAGATCCATCCCGTATATATATATATATATATATATATATATATATATATATATATACGTCTCTAACATCAGTCACTCAGTACTGAGGAAGGCCAATCCAGCCTAGAAGATCTATCTCCTGGTAATAATAATGACACTCTTAACCACTTGGTACCGTATATGGCTCATAAGGCCCAGGGAAGGTCTATCCCGGAATATATATATACGTCACAGACTATCAGTCTCCGGTACCGAGGAACAGGCCAATCTAGTCTCATGGAGAAGATCTGTCTCCATACTAATACTTTGGACAAGATCCATCCCTCAGTATCATCAACTACGCTCTCTGGGGGTGTAAAGACTCCGGAGGGGCTTCTCTGAGCCCAAGCGATATATCAATGCCAGCGAAGGCATGATCAATATCTGTTGCAGCATGTAGCCCGATACCATACTGTCCATCAATATCAGGCTCTCGGCCTCACTCAGTCAATACTCTCCAGTCTCATACACGTGGGCTAAGATGTCATGATACAAGCCCGAACTATGATATGAAATGTCAAATAGCAATAATCGAGACTGAGGCATGATATAATATGCATGAACAAGACTGAGTATGGATTATAAATGAAGCTAGTGACATGACAGCAAGAAACGACCTCTCGGGTCCCAACAGTGTTTGTGTGAAGCCTTAACATGATAATTAGCATGATTTGTAGTTCATTACGTTAATCACATAATTACTACATAGATATCAGCATAACGGATTTACTAATAGGTGCCATGGAATGATCCAGGCCGCATTTCTCACGGTGCATGCCCATACGCCCGTCACTTGGCATTTGTGTCACCACAATAGTAGTCATAGAACACACGGTTCGGGGTTTCAAACCCTCAGAACCAAGTTTGGAAGCGTTACTTACCTCAAGCCAAGCCAAACTCTAGCCCGCGATGCCTTTTCCTCTCGATTCGGCCTCCAAATGCGCCAAATCATATAACCATGAAAATATGATAAGGGAACAAAGACCACTCGAAAATAATCAAATTACATCAAGATCCCAAAATTGGTCAAAACCCGACCCCAGGGCCCACATCTCAAAATCCGATAAAAACCCACAATACTATAATCCTTATTCCCTCAGGAGTCTACCCATATCAAATTCATCAAAATCCGGCCTCAATTGCCCATTCAAACCCCCAAAAGAATTTTCAAACTTTTCTTCCATTTTCCCCAATTTCCACTCTAATTTCTTAAATTAAATGATGAAATTCAAGACTAAATTATGGGATTAAACCAAATATGAATGAAGAATACTTACCTCAATTGCTCCACTGAAAATCTCCTCAAATTTCACCTTCTCCCAAGCTCTTTACTGGTTTTTGTGATATAGGACTTAAACCCTCAATTTCCAAATATAATCCGTCTGCCCAGATGTTTTCTTCATCGCGAACGCAGCAGCACCCTCGTGTTCGTGAAGCACAAAGCTTCACTGCCCAAAATTCCGTCTACGCAAACGCGACGCCTACTACGCGAACGCGTAGAACAATGCCATGGGGTCCTAGCTATTCCACTTCCTCTACGCGAACGCGGCAAAAGCCTTGCGAACGCGATGACCACTGACCACAGCCCTTCTCGAATGCGGGACAACCTTTGTGAACGTGAAGGTCATCTCTAAAGCCTCACATCCTAACCCTTCGCGAACGCGAAGGCCAAAAGCCTGCAACAGCAACAACAGTTTTACTATAATTTTTTCCAGCATGAAATGATCCGTTCAACCACCCGAAACTCACCCGAGGCCCTCGGGACCTCAACAAAACATGCCAACATATCCCATAACCTCATTCAAACTTGTTCCAACCATTGAAACACTCAAAGAAACATCAAAATACCAAATTGACATTGGATTCAAGCCTAAGAGTTCCAAAAACTTCCAAATTTCTCTTTCGATCAAAAAGTCTATCAAACCCCGTCTGAATGATGTGAAATTTTGCACACACATCCCACATGACACAACGGACCTACTCAAACTTCCGGAATTCCATTCTGACCCCTATATCAAAATTTCACCTATCAATCGGAAAATGCCAAAATTCCAATTTCGCCAATTCACGCCTAAATCTACTCCGGACCTCCAAAACACATTCCGATCATGCTCTTAAGTCCCAAATCACCTAACGGTGCTAGAAAAATTATAAAACTTCCAATCTGAGATCATATACTAACAAGTCAAAACTTGGTCAACCCTTTCAAATTTTAAGCTTCAAACTGAGAACTGTTCTTCCAAATCTATTCGGATTACCCTGAAAGCCAAAATCGACGATTTACATAAGTCATAATACATCACATGCGTCTAGACATGCCCGAGAACTAGCGAGCAAAGTGCAAAAGCTCAAAACGACCGATCGGGTCCTTACATCCTCCCCTACTTAAACATACGTTCGTCCTCGAACGTGCCCAGAGTTATTCCGAAGACCAACAAATCGTTGTGTACCTTACCATGCATATATTCGGGGGTGATCCCACGTCACCCTATCTTATATAGGTCTGATACCACAATGTAACTGAAATATCACAATCCGACCTAGACCATAAACCTTAGAACCACATTTTCACTTCTGAAATCATCTACAAGATCAGAATCTCACATCTATACTCTGAATAAGCTCGAACAAGCTGTAACAAACCATACCTGCAACCTCAAATGCAATTACGTGATATACCACATAACTCAAACACTCGTAGCGATAACTTCTAATCACAACAGTTGCTCAAAACAACTGAATATCGATAATAAGCCTTTTATCAAATAAAGACTAATTCCAACACTTCCGTATAATGCCAATGATAAATGAAACATGTAGAAAGTCATACCCATTCCTCAGACCAATCATTCGTGAAACCACTTCTCCCTTGGCAAGGACCATAGAAAATTCCGGAGCCGAACATCGATATCATCCTTCCAACACGCTAAAACCGAATCCATTTGTATTCAATCTAGATCCCAACGATCTCATCTAATCCAACACAGCTACTCTGGTGACATGACACATCAATGCCATCAAAAGCCACAACTCGTGCAATTCGCGCACCAATGAGCAACAATCTGAACGTACTCAAATCAAGAAAAATAACTCAAATGGGAGAGTTGTACCGCAAGATCACCAGTACCGCTACACACAAAGCTAAGAACCCTTCACGGATCGTAGAAACAGAACACGCAAATCAACCCGAAGGGTCATACCTCCACATAACTTCACTGCAATGTGCCACCCTATCCAAACACTGGTCCACATGAATCACCTCAAGTCACTATGCTCAAAATCGACAACCACGCACAATTCGATGTCTAGAACCAAAGCAAATCATCATAACCATGGTGAAGCAATTGACAAAACATTACACAAACCCGAAAGGACACAACCGATATGCCAACCGCTGAGCAATACCCAATACTCTTTCCGTTCAAATTCCACTGAGAGACCTCAATAAAATCGCACCACATGCGCTATAATCAACAAATCCTAACACCTCGTAACATGGAAAGGTGACTCATAGATCTCTCGATATCTCTAATAAGCTCAATAACTGTCGAATCAACACATCCCTCAACAATACATCTCGGAGTCAACCAAGCCGACTCGATGTAGAATCACACATCCATATTGGCCTACCAATGAACCCCTTGTCAAGGAGTTTCTGAAGCTACTCTTTCAACTCCTTTAACTCCGCTGGTGCCATACGATACGGTGCCCGGCACCAAATCAACACCGAAATCAACAACCTTGTCCGGCAACATGCCCGGTAGCAGGAACACATCTGGAAAATCCCTTACCACCGGAACCGAATCAATAGTAGAAGTATCTACACTAACATCCATCACGAAGGCCAAATAAGAAAGACGACCCTTCCCAGTCATCCGCTGGGTCTTCAAAAATGAAACCACCCTACTAGGAACATAATTCGTCGAACCTCGCCACTCGATCCGTGGCATTGCCGTCATAGCCAATGTCGTCATCCTAGCGCAACAGCCCAGAATACCACGACACGGAGACAATTAGTCTATACCCAATATCACATCCAAAATCTAGCATACCCAGCAATAAAGATCTACTCGGGTCTCCAAACCTCCAACAGTTATCACACAAGACTGATATACGCGGTCCACGACCATGGCTTAACCTGTTTATGAGAGCTCCCAGTCTCCAAATCCATATAGCACATCAATCACCCTATCGATCCCAACTCCATCGTCTGAATATACAACACACCTCTAATACCCAATCATCCCATTAGGGTACTCCTATAATTCTTCTGTGCCACCTAGCAAACTCGAATATCAGCAGTCGATCAAACAAGGGAGTGTCGCAATACTAATGAAGTATCTTCAACTCAAACACATCGCCCTTTCTAAAATGTATACTCTCATCAAGCCACACCAATCAGTGATCTCATTTATCTACTCGTTTGAAACTGTCCATGCTACCTAAGAATTTGTGACCTTCCTTTCAAAACTGAACCGTGACTTTACACGTGCAAATCTCAATCCTACACAACATGCTGCATATACTATACCATCCCAGGATAACCATGAGAACTTCATATCCATTCCGAGCCACAAGCAACTACATACTCAACTAGCCAAGAACTTTCCATTGATCCCATCTAGAAGAAAAATCACTATACATCATATGATCCTCACGCCCGTAGAAAATATACATCTCTAGCCGTGATAGAAACCATCAAGAACTCTCCGAATTCCATTTGCACAACACTAAACCGTCCGGACTGAATCCTTCTAACTCAACCATGCTACGCACGCCACTAAAACCCAAGAGCATTGCCGCAAAACACCTGTAGGAACTCATTACCTACCAAGCATCCAAAGAACTAATCATATCCTTACCATGCCGATCCAGCCTACTACAAAGTTATCCCATCTATCCAAGTTCCTTCTGATTTACCTTCAACTTGATACTTCTTCTCGCTATAACACCACAATCCTCGACCCAGATTCGTCACCAGAGGCCCAAACATAAAGCCACACTATCCTACAGTTTATAAGCTGCTGACTACTCTCTCACATATCCCCAAAAGCACCATATTCGAAATATTCTCTCTAAAGAGACTTCCTGCACATCCAAAGCCATTACCTTCACCTTCTTGATACTAATATATATAATCCCATAATTGATATAGAAATGCCACAAGTCTTGACACCCTCCAATACAAACCTCAGTCTCTGGCCAAATATACAACATGAAAATCTCCAATTAATACATGTAAAATCTTGAACCCACTAGAACCATTCTTGAGAGTCACCCACTCTACTCAAACCACAATTAGACCAATCAAACAGACCGACGACATGTGCTTTATTAGCACTCCGACACCGCAGAATGTAACCTCACCTTAATACAACCAAGCAACTTCCTGTTCTATGTACCGTGCATTCTTTACCAATAACAACTCAAGTCATTCTGTGAGTCTCATATGCCCATAAATCATAACATAACCTTTATTGAAATTTCCTTTACTCGAGCCATCCTCGGTCTCAACCTCCGCAAGACATAACTGATTCACCAGTACGCCTCAAACTGGAACCAACATAGCACATAACCGTGCAATCAACTAATCAATAGCAGACTCCCTCACTTGGCTCAAATCCATAGATCAAAACACCCAATAACTCATAATACATATACTCTATTATTGCCATAATAATATAGTGAGATTAAACTCAATCCTTCATAAGATCGTACAACACCGACCATCAAGTACTTCAACTCTTTTGTAAATCTCGCATTCACCCTCGTAACAGTCAAGCGCACTCTCTTAAGAAATCAAAATTCAATTTGTATCACATATATTTCACTGGTAAAAAGAGGTCTTCCAACAACAACATAAAGATCACACAAACTTCAGAACACTCCGCAAGAGATAACCCACCTGCTTCGCCTCACTAACATCTCTTTATACCATTCCACCGACATAAACATTACGCAGTCACTTAATCTTCCTGAGTCTGAACTCATGTCGCAACGTGAATTTTACTTTACTTCCCAACTAGGCAACATGAAAGGATCCTTCAACACATCCACATCTGGGGGCTATACATCAAATCACGATGGAAATCAAGCACCAGATAGTTCTTTCTATCCCCAAGTAGACCCTTCTCGTCTCATTCAAATCATATGAACACATCTCGCAGTCACCTCATACTCATCACATAGCTATCCAGTCATCGTTTCCCTTAATAGGGACATTATCAAACATATAAATCCAGAAATACGCACTCGCTCAATCAACAACTCAGGGCTCAATCTACAAGCAAGGCCCGGCCTCAAGTCCTCTAGACTAGCCCAACATCAACACACAGATATCACATCTCGCCCCTCGATTAGGGAATCACAAGCTGTCGAGGCACAGCCAATACCAAGCACTCATGTGCGCATACGAATGCATGGAAGGAATTCAAAGTGTTACATTTCAAGCTGAATCAAGGAAGCACGATAAGAACTCAAGAATTTGGAATTTCCTAAGGTTCTACAGCCTCCTGAGGATAAGTACAGACATCTCCGTGCTGATCTGTGAGACTCTACTAAACCTGCTCATGACTCGTAAGACCTATGAAACCTAGGCTCTGATACTAACTTGTCACGACCTAAACCCCAACCTGTCGTGATGGCGTCTATCATGGAACTAGGTCAGCCTTAAACCAACGCAATCCAATACCACAATGTAGATATTACAAATCGTTTGCGGAAGACTTTCATCATTTTTAAAACAAATCGTTTAAGATATAAGAGAAAGATTCATATTACAATACATTCGTCCCAAAACCACGGTGTCATTGAGATCATGAGCGTCTAAGGTAAATACATAATCTATCAAAGTGTCTAAGAGCCAACAGAAAAGTATAACTAGAAATGAGAAGGAGAGCCAAGCCCTGCGAACGCCGTTCAGATACTTCAATAATCTTCTAAGTCAGAAGCCTCGATCAAAAATCCTCCATTGGATCCGAAGTGCCCGAATCTTTACATGAGGTATAGGGGGTAACGTGAGTACATCAACTCAGTAAGTAACAAGCCCAAACTATGGACTGAGAGATAGTGACGAACTCAACCTCTTCATAGGATAAACAAGAATATCGTACAGAAATGTAGGCATGCTTTCAATTAATTAAATAGCTCATAACAGGGAAATAGAAGAAGTATGGACATGACAAAGGAGTATAAGCTTCGCTACATCTACATGCCAATGCAAATACAAAATGAAATGCACTATGCCACGTACCTCATATGCCCAATAACTCGATGCTCATCCACTCAGTACTATATATGGTTCGTACAGCCTAGGAAAGATCCATCCCGTATATATATACGTCTCTAACAGTAGTCACTCAGTACTGAGGATGGTCAATCCAGCCTATGGAGAAGATCCATCTCCTGGTAATAATAATGACACTCTCAACCACTCAGTACCGTATATAGCTCATAAGACCCAGGGAAGGTCCATCCCGAAATATATATATACTTTACAAACTATTGGTATTCGGTACCAAGGAACAGGCCAATCCAACCTCATGGAGAAGATCCATCTCCATACCAATACATCGGACAAGATCCATGTCCAGAGAAGATCCATCCCTCAATATCATCAACCGCACTCACTAGGGGTGTAAACACTCCAGAGGGGCTTCTCTAAGCCCAAGCGCTATATCAATGCCAGTGAAGGCATGATCAATATCACGCTGCAGCGTGTAGCCCGATCCTATACTATCCATCAATATCAGGCTCTCAGCCTCACTAAGTCAATACTCTCCAGTCTCACACACGTGGGCTAAGATGTCATGATACAAGCCTAAACAATGATATGATATGTCAAATAGCAATAATCGAAACTGAGGCATGATATAATATGCATAATTAGGACTAAGTATAGATTATAAATGAAGTTAGTGACATGACAGCAAGAAATGACCTCTCGGGTCTCAACAGTGTTGGCGTGAAGCCTTAACATCACAATTAGCATGATTTACAGTTCCTTACCTTAATCACATAATTACAACACATATATTATCATAAAGGAGTCACTAAGCGGTGCCATGGAATGATCCAAGCTGCATTTCTCACGGTGTACGCCAACACGCCCGTCACTTGGCATTTGCGTCACCTCAATAGTAGTCATAGAACCCACAGTTTGGGGTTTCGAACCCTCAGAACCAAGTTTGGAAGCGTTACTTACCTCAAGCCAAGCCAAACTCTAGATTGCAATGCCTTTTCCTCTCGATTCGGCCTCCAAATGCCCCGAATCTAACCAGAATTAGTATATAACCATTAAAATATTCTAAGGGAACAAACCTCACTCAAAAATTATTAAATTACATCAAGATCACAAAATTGGTCAAAACTCAACCCCCAGGTCCACGTCTTGGAATCCGATAAAAACCACAATACTAGAATCCTTATTCCCTCACGAGTCTACCCATATCAAATTCATCCAAATCTGACCTCAATTGCCCATTCAAACCCCCAAAAGAATTTTCAAACTTTTCTTCCATTCTTCCCCAATTTCCACTCTAATTTCTTAAATTAAATGATAAAATTCAAGACTAAATCATGGAATTAAACCAAATATGAATGAAGAATACTTATCCCAATTGCTCCACTGAAAATCTCCTCAAATTTCACCTTCTCCCGAGCTCTTTAATGGTTTTTTTTTATATTGGACTTAAACCCTCGATTTCCAAATATAATCTGTCTGCCCAGATGTTTTCTTCATCGCGAACGCGGCAGCACCCTCGCTTTAGCGAAGCACAAAGCTTCACTACAAAAAATTCCTTCTGTGCGAACGCGAGGACCCTCTCGCGAACACGATGCATAACTAACTCACCTCTTCCCGAACACAGCGCCTACTACGCAAATGCGTAGATCAAATGCCTTGGGGTCCCAGCTATTCTACTTCCTCTATGCGAACGCGACAAAACCCTCACGAACACGATGACTACTGACCTCAACCCTTCACGAATGTAGGACAACCTTCTCAAATGCGAAGGCCAACTCTACAACCTCACATCCTAACCGTTTGCGAACGCAGGACATCCATCGCAAACTCGAAGGCCAAAAGCCTACAACAACAACATCAATTTTTCTTCAACTTTTTCCAACAAGAAATGATCCGTTCAACCACCCGAAACTCAACTGAGGCCCTCGGGACCTCAACCAAATATGCCAACATATTTCATAACCTCATTCAAACTTGTTCCAACCTTCGGAACGATCAAAGTAACATCAGAACACCAAATTGATATCGGATTCAAGCCAAAGAGTTCCAAAAACTTCCAAATTCCGTTTTCAATTAAAAGGTCTATTAAACCTCGTCCGAATGACCCAAACTTTTGCACACACGTCCCACATGACACAAAGGACGTACTCCAACTTCCGAAATTCCATTCCGACCCATATATCAAAATCTCACCTATCAATCGGAAAACGCCAAAACTCCAATTTTGCCAATTCACGCCTAAATCTACTCTGGACCTCCAAAACACATTCCGATCATGCTCCTAAGTGCCAAATCACCTAAAGGAGTTGACCAAAGAAAAAAAAAATCAATCCGAGATCATATACTAACAAGTCAAAACTTGGTCAAACCTTTCAAATTTTAAGCTTCAAACTGAGAACAGTTCTTCCAAATCCATTCCGATTACCCTGAAATCCAAAACCGATGATTTACATAAGTCATAATATATCACGCAAGGCTAGTCATGCCCGAGAACTGGCGAGCGAAGTGCAAAAGCTCAATACGACAGGTTGGGTCGTTACATAGTATCACTACATTTTCCCCATTGTAGGATCCTATGGAGGTCTTATGTCTAGTGAGCACTTGTAAAGTGTCACTAGGCAGCTGAAGATAGACTTCCTATCTAGCATCTCATTGAATAAAAGTTTTTTTACTTTGTTTAGGCTTGAAAATGCTATTGACGGTCCCCCCAAGTGTGGCAAGTTGTCCTCCTCCTCTCCTTCCTCCTGGAGCCCTTCCTGATTTTGCATGTTTGGTGCTTGAGCTAGGTTGTCCATTGGATCTAGTTGTGGATCTAGTTGTTGGTTTTGCATGTGTTGTGCAGTCCATTGAGTGAAGATTGGATTCAGTAGCATTAGATCCTCCGGTGCAAAGAAAGGAAGATTTAGAGGTGGATTTTGTGGAATTTGTTGGTTGGAGTTGCTTGGTATGTTCCACATGTGTTGCATGATATTCACTAGATTTTGGTTCGTCAAGGGTGCAAGTGGTTGTAGAATATTGTTCATCACATTAAGTTAATTAAAATATTTATTAGTTTTAAAGACCAATACAAAGATTTAACAAAAAAATATAGGGGCAAGAAAGGGATAATTTTTAAAGTATTAACCATTATTTTACATATAAATTTGCACCTTTTATCCAATGATAAAGATTCGTAGTTGATATTTGTACAACTTATATAAAAACTAAACATGGAAAAATTATATTACTTATCTAAAGTCCTAAAGATCTTTTAAATATTAGGCATAAAAGTTGCATGATCATTTAATTACTTTAATTTCGTTAAAACACACGTTAACGTACTCTTTCATATAATCTACACCCACTAAAAGGTAATATGAAAATAATTATAGTTATGGTATACATGGAGTTTAAACAAGGAAAGAATTTATGTATGGTAAAATACCAATTGATATTAAAGTCCTAAAATTTAGGATATTTTACCTACTTCAAATAAGGAAAGATTTAATAATTAAAATTTTAGTCAATTTTAAGTTCTAAATCTTATGGAATTAATTAAATAACTATTTTATCCAAAGTGAAATCTATTTTTAAAGGGTAAAAAAGGCGAACGACATTTCGCTAAGGAATTTTCTGCTTTTAATATAGTGTTAGTCTCTGTGTATATGCTTTGTACGTATACATTTCGTTAACGGTTAAAAGATAAGGTAAAAAGAAATTTTTTCATATAACTTAATATTAATCAGTTTCGAATTAATCGGTAAATATCGTATGCTAAATATAACACATATTAATATATCTTTTGCTAACGGTTAAAAGATAAGGTAAATATCTAAATCGATTAATCCGAACTTATTTAGATTGGATATAGATTGACATTACTTCAATCCAAAAATCAAAATCTAAATGGAAATTTTCATATCCAATCTAAATTGGAACGTCCACCCCTACTTACAATCACATATCTTATTTTGCACATTCGATAAACCTATATACTGTTTAAGATCTCATACTCTAGTCTCCATGCCTCTTGCACATGTACACATTAGACAACCTTTACTTTCAACTATCACGTTATTTAACTTAGTCTTAATATCATGATTAAGATATGTTTGCTTTGAAAATGGTAATAACAATTAGATTTAATTTTGTGGTTCTAAAATTATGTGATTTATTTTTATGTTAGTTGTTAGTCAATAAATGCTAAGTAAAGGGATTGGAAAAATAATATAGTAGCTTGTAAATAGTGTAATAATCAAACCGAATAGCTAGAAGCCGGGGCCTTGAGCTTGCGTATTCTAGGCCTCGAGGTTGAGTTGGCGCTCGGCTATGGGTCGTCGATGGAGGATTAACAGTTATGACAAATTTAATGACGGCTCATTATGGCCAATAATGAGCAATAAATGAAGAACAATAAGTAGAACACAATAAATATAAGCAATAAATGTAAGTAGTAGAATCAAGAGAATTTGTTAAGTTAGAAAGCGGAGAGAATGTTCTTGTATATTCAATATTGAGTATCAGATCATGTACAAAATGGCAAGGATTCCCTTTATACATGAGGGATAATCCCAACATAGTATAAATGCATTTATGACAAAGATATGGGGTTGGTACAGCCATTTAATGCCATGGTACAGGTTTGGACTAGCCTAAAAGACTTTGTTAGCTCTAGTCACGTGCCTTGGGAACCTCACATCGATCTACCATAGCCGTTGATTTACACTGCCTCGAGGCCGGTCGTTGGGAACCCTCGGGGTCGGTGCCCGGAGCTGAGCCTCGAGCCTTCTAGGAGCAGTCTCTACGAGGTGCCTTGACGATCGTAAAATTGAACCTATGATTTTTACCGTATACAAGATCGTTTTCGCATGATTGACCCAAGGTGAAAATAAGAAAATTAAAGAAACTAATCACAAATACCAATAATTAATAATACCAGGCTATTGCCCTGCCTAACAGTATATTTTTCGAGATAAAATAATTGTCAATGCATCTTCCAGATACAAAATGCTCCAACGAACCATCTAACATACTTTTCACGGCAGTACCACCTAGCTCCAATATAATCACTGTCACGGTCCAAAATCAACCGTCGTAATGGCGCTTATCATGGAATTAGGTCAGCCTCAACTAAAAAAAACCCAACACAACAATAATAAATTCAAAAACATTAAGGGAAGAATTTAACATTTAAAGAAAACTGTTTGAAACATAAAAAATTCCAAAATACAAAACAATCTAGCCCAAAACCAGGTGTCACTGAGTATATGAGCGTGTAGATCAGAATACAGTCCACTCTAGTGACTAGAGAAATAAACTAAAAATACGACAAAAGATAAAGAAGGATAGTCAAGGCCCGTGAATGCCATGCAGCTACCTCGATAGCCTCCAAACACTGGAACCTCAATCAGCAACCGCTGCTGCGACCGGTATCACCTGCATCTGCACACGAGGTGCATGGAGTAACGTGAGTATACCAATTTAGTAAGTAACAAGTCCAAACTATTGACTAAAAGGTAGTGACGAACTCAACCTCAATAGGTATAACAGAAATAAATGGGAAGAAACGTAGGCATGATCAAGTCAAATATGCAGCTTCAAGCATTAAAGTAAAGATAGATCTGAATAGTGTAAGGTATACAACTCAGCTATCTGAACATGCCAATGCACAGACTGTATGAAATGCACCATGTGCTCCCACTCTCAAGTGTTCAACCACTCGGTATGGTATATGGACATCCGGGCCAGGGAAATCCATCCCGGAACATATATAACACTGATTATAAGTCACCCTGTACCAAGGAAAGAGGGGCAATCCAACCCTGTGGAGAAATCCATCTCCAAGTATCAAGTACTTCGAACAAATCCATGTCCAAGGAAATCTATTCCTCAATAATATCATGCGCGCTCACCGGGAGTGTGTTACAGACTCCGGAGCGGCTCCTACAGCCCAAGGGCTATCATAATCCTCAATATAACCGTTGCGGCATGCAGCCCGATCCCATATTTGTCACTCATAACCAGGCTCTCGGCCTCACTCAATCATCAATCTCTCTAGTCTCACCCACGGGGCCACAATGTCATGAAAACAAACACGGAACAATTATATGATGAATCAATAACTAATTGAGACTAAGATATGATATAAAAATGCATGAACATGACTAAGTACGGAATATTAATGAAAATAATGAGATGACAGCAAGAAACGACCACTAAAGGTCCCAACAATAGCAACATAAAGCCTAAACATGAATCTAGCATGATTTCCAACTCAATTACTTTATCACATGATGAAAGCATGGATATTAACAGGATAGAGTCCCTAAATGGTGCCATGGGATCACCCAGGTCACAATTCTCGCGGTGCACGCCCACATGCCTATCACTTGGCATGTGTGTCACCTCAATACCAATCACATATCACATAATTTGGGGTTTCGAACCCGTAGAACCAATTTTGGAAGCGTTACTTACCTCAAACCAAGCAAAATCCTACTCCGCAATGCCTTTGCCTCTCAAATCGGCCTCCAGACTTCCTGAATCTAGCCACAAGCAATACAATACGATCAATATAGGCTAAATGGATCAATTCCACAAGCAAATTACCAAATTATAGCCAAAAATCCGAAATCGGCTCAAATCCAACCACCAGAACCACGTCTCGAAATCCGACAAAAGTCAAAAAACCAGAAACACCATCCAGGAGTCCAACCATACAAAATTTACTCAAATCTGATAACAAAATCCCATTCAAAACCTAAAAATTCCATCTCAAGAACTCTTCCACTTTTTTCCCAATTTTTCACTCCAAATCAGAAATTAGATGATAAAATCAAAGATATAATCATAGTATTTAACCAAAACCAAACAAGAAACACTTATCCCAAGCAACTCCGCGAAAATCCTTTCGAGAATCGCCCAAATCCGTGTGTATACGGTAAAAATCAGTGGTCCGATTTTACGACCATTAAGGCGCCTTATAGAGACTGCCCCCAGAAGGATCGAAGCTCAGCTCAGGGTTTCAAACTCGAGGGTTCTCAATGATCGGCCTCGAGGTAGTGTAAATCAGCAGCTACGGTGGATCGATGTGAGGTTCCCAAGGCACATGACTAGAGTTGACAAAGTCTATTAAGCTAGTTCAAACCCGTATCATGGCATTAAATGGATGTACCAGCCCCATATCTTTGTAATAAATGCATTTGTACTATATTGGGATTCCCCAACATATATAAAGGGGATCCTTGTCATTTTGTAAGGGGATGATCCGATACACAATATTGAATATACAAGAACATTCTCTTGCTCCCTAACTTAACATATTCTTTTGATTTCACTACTTACAGTTATTGCTTATATTTGTTGTGTTCTATTTATTATTCTTCATTTATTGCTCATTATTGGTCATAAAGAGCCGCCATCAAATTTACCAAAACTGTTAATCCTCCATCGACTGCCCTTAGCAGAACACCCAACTTGACCTCGAGGCCCTGATTTCCAGCCATCTGGTTTGATTATTACACTATCTACAAGCTTTTATCTTATTTTCTAATCTTTAACTTAGCATCTATTGCCTAACAACTAGCATAAAAACAGATTACGTTTTTTTAGAACCACAAAATCAAATCTAATTATAATTACCATTTTCAAGGTGAACAGTTTGGTGCCCACCGTGGGGCTAAAAATAATAGTGATATTTTTCTTGCTGGTTTACTACATAATGCAAGCTATCTTTTACTCTTTTTCTTGTCCACGAATCTTTGATTTCAATTCAAAATATCTAACTCAGTGAATGAATATGAAAACAGCGATCTTGAGGACCATGGAGAGAATGGTGTAGCTATTTTGGGTATTGGCACACCGCCATTAAACCCTGGGGATGCGCCATAGCCAATTCCCGCATATGTGGTTTCACGCGATGCCCAACACGTCGATATAAGCTCTCAAACTAATAGGAGCGTACGCCAAGGAGACCAACAAGAGGCTCAGAAACTCCCAGCTAGGGAAGAACAGGAGGTTAGCCTTCACGTTATTTTTGAAATGTTGCAGGCACAACAACTAGCAATTGCTCAGCTACAAAGCCACCAAAAAACTCTCAGCACAATAGCATCGGAAACAGCTCCACAAGCCGAGCAGGTACTAGAAAGATCAAGCAACAACAGGTCAGCAGCCAACCCCGCCATCATAAAGATGCTCGAGGACCTCACAAAGAGGATCGAGTCGGGCGAGAAGAAGATAGAAGCCAACGACAAGAAGGTAGAGACCTACAATTCCAGGGTCGACCAAATCACGAGCGCACCTCCGATCCTGTAGGGTGTAGATTCGAAGAAGTTTGTACAGAATTCGTTCCCACAGGAAGCGGCTCCAAAACCCATTACAAAGGCACATGCTGGTGACATCAAGGTAGCTACAAGGAAATCCGACGTATTCAAAATCAAGCAAAGGGAGAACGAGATGCTGTGAGAGTTCGTATCTTACTTTCAAATGGAACGAATGGAACTACCACCAGTCTCTGATGACTGGGCAGTGCAGTCCTTCACTAAAGGTTTGAACGAGCGAAGCTCGGTAGCTTCGAAGCAGTTGAAGCAGAACTTAGTCGAATATCCCACCGTGACTTGTTCGTACGTCCACAACTGATACCAACCAAAGATCAGGGTCGAAAACAACCAACTAGGAGCCCCCTCGAGCTCAGTATATCCTAGCAAGCTTCCTGCAAAGTGTTGATACCTAAATTTTTCTTATATATTTTTAACTATGCAAACTACCTTCAAAATAGCATATATATGCATCTATAAGAATGTCCAAATATTTTATTATTTTTGCATAATTTTTAAAGGTTTTTAAATCTATTTATTTCCCTCTTTTATCCAAAAAAAAAACCCAATAATTATTTCCAAATCATTATTTTAGTAATTTATTTGTTGTACTTTTATATTTATGCTAAAATATAGCTAAGGTAATTTTTGCATATTTTTAAAAATTTATTTAGTATTTTTTAAACTTAATTGCATATAATTGCAATATTAGCCCTTTTAAGATTCAATTGTATTTTATACTCATAAAATTAAGTCCTGTATTTTTAAATTGTCAATTATATGTTAAAAATAATTTTAGTGCTTTCAATTTATTTCCAGAAATTAATTTACTATTTTTATAATTTTAAAAAGGAAAAATTGGCTATTTAAATAATAGCCCAATTGCATTTCATATGTAGCCTAAATATGACCCCAATTTAAACCCAATTTCCTGGCCCAATTTCAATTAAACCCGACCCAAACCCGGATTCCCCACCTACCCTTTTGAATCTAGGTCGTTGATCATTTAGATCAATGGCCACCGTTCCCCCTTACCTTTTTAACCTTAAACGACCCCTTACCCTACCTCATTCTTCACCAAACGCCTCCCTTGAATTCCCTTTCCCTCTCAATTTTCTCTGAAACCCTCATGAACCCTAGCCGCCGCCATCTAATCCCACCCCAATCCACCCTAAACCCTGCCTAATGCATGGCCTTCCATGGCCATTGGAGACGTGTAATGGCCTCCTATGGCTCCTGGATGTTTGTTTTCGTGGTTTCATGGCCAGACCTCGAGGGAATCTGGTCCAGTCCTTGCTCGACTTCTGTTCATGGCCCTTCTCCGGTCACCCATGACCTTTCTCCGACCATCCATGGCCGTTCGAGTCACATCCTTGACTCTCCTGGTTAGATCGGTAACTTTCAAGGTCTTTCTCACTTTTTCTGGGTCTTTCAAAACCCTAATCTTTAAGATCTTTTGGTTTTCTTTTAGATCTGCCATAGATTTGTTCTTACTATGAATTTCTTAAGTGTTTTCTCTAAGGTTCTTCAACTTTTCTTTTAAAACGACTCTTCTTTTTTCGACGATTAGGGTTTTCCTTTAAGTTATTTCAAAAGATCTCTTCTCTGATTTTAATATGTTTGTGATTTTGCTATGTTTTACTCATGTTGTTCTTCTATCTAAGTCAGCATGTTGAAAACCCTAATTACTTTTTGATCTCATTCGAGTTCTGAAACTGTTTGCTTAATTGTGTGTTTGTTCGATTAAGTTCTCTGTTCTTGCTTGACTTATCTTATTCCGAGTTTTAACATATTTTTAAACTCGATTATTGTGGAAAACCCTAGGTCTTTTGGTCTAAAATTGCTCGTTTTAATGTATACTTGACTCAATCAAAAGTTCCTTGTTTCAAACTCTCTTTTCTTTATGTGACTTATCTGATTCTGAGTTTTACTATCTTTTAACTCGACCCTAATTTCTTAATAGGTTTTCTTCACTTGATATTGTGAGACATTTATTTGTTTTTGATTCTCTTTACATGTTGCTATGTTTTCTTCACTGTTGATTCTATGTGATTACATGACATACTTGACAACTGTGCTTCGAATATCTTTCTTACTACTGAATCCTAGCTTGTTTCTGCCACTACTCTATGATTATGTTATCTCTTTTGCCAATATGTTTGGCCTCGCATGTCTGATGCTTCTGTACACTCTAATTTTATACTGAAGTGCAAAATCGTGTTTCTTCCTTGATTGATCTTGATCTGGTGACTGATTGCAAAAGCTTTTCTTTTATGACCCCTAATTTCACTCGCCTGTTTAAAATTAATTGATTCCTTTCCCTTTACTGTGATGCTTTACCTTGCTGAATCTTTTCCAAAATAAGCATATCTTTGTACTTAGACTTGATTGTTTGCTTCATGCTTTTATTTCCCCTTCTATGGCAATAATCAATCTGTCTCCAAACTAATTTTCTTTCCTTAATTAGACATGATGCTACACGTTAAACAGTGATTCCTTAATTAAAGGGAATCACTTGTGGTAATTGATTCTGACTTGTGATTGTTTCCATGTTTGTGTTAAGACTTTACTTATTACCTTATTCTTCACTCGTTTTCAAATCTATAAATAACCACCCTCTTCTCTTTCATTGACACGAACCATTTGAGTTCAGAACACACACTTCACTCAAAACTCTCTCTTTTCTCTATTACTACTTGTGCTACTGCCTTTTCTAGCCGGCTGAAAGCCAAGGCTAGGCTGTGGAAATTTGCTTACTTTCCCTTTCTGCACTTTGCTTCTTACTTGTATGTCCTAGTTAATCTTCAGGCATCAATAATAACATGTTTCTTTAGTTGTTTCAGTTTCCTTCACTCTTGCCTGCTTCTACTTATATTTATGAAATCAAGTTACATTACTAAGTAGGCTGTAATCTGCTCCCTCCCCTTCTAAATTAATGTTTTCCCTTATGTATGTACTCTGTCAGTCACTTGTTATGTGATTTCCTGACTTATGAATCCCAATCCTCCATATCCCTTATGTGTTTGTGTTCTCTGGCTGGTTTGTGGGCATGCCAACATTATCTATTGCTGTGCATGTCCAAACCTGACCCTTCCTAGGGTCATATGCTTCATGTTATGTATTCCTATAACCCCTGACCCCTTTGTGCAATTACTTATTCTGTGTAGTTTAAGTTTTACTACTACTATTTTCAAATCACCCTTACCCCTTACTATTCTCAACCCAGTTTTAAATAAATCTCTATTTCTGCACTTCCACTATACTCTTAGAACCTAGGTTTTTCCCCTCTTGTGTGAGCCTTGCCTTGGGACCCTTGAGCTCCCTCTGAACAGACACATAAGGGCTAGCCCTTTCACACTGCACTCATCGCTATTTGGTTATGCAAACCTGGGTGTAAGAACTGCCCGGGGTCCCTTGAGACCCTTAGGGAGCTTTGACACACCCAGGTCTGAGAAAGGCTTTGAAACAAGTGGCATTTGAGGTGGTTTATTCCATAACTCAGAGAGAAAGTCAGAATCTGGCTTCCTATGGTTGTAACTTCTTATTTTTACATTTTTCTAATGTAATTCTGTATTTGGTCTGTAATTTTGTAACAAATATTGGGGTTGGCTGGTGAAAAGGGATGGGGTAATTATGCATGTTATTAGAAGGGTAGAGAACATGCCTATAGGATGTGCTCTGTTTTAATTCAAGTTCTGCATGTTTTACTTTCACACAAATAGGCAAGTTCTGCATGTGATCCATATTATAAATAAACCTAGGACCCCTCCCCCTTTTCTTTTATATTCTCAAGTATTTGTAGAACTATAACTCAATTTTCCAAAATACGCCCTTTTAATTGTTTTCAAACTCTTATGTGTTCAAACTCAAATCCCCTCCTACTTGAGCCTATACTTGTCTATCTGCTAATTGTACAAAATTTATAAAACTGTCTGGCTGGGAACCACAATAGTGGATCATGAGGGGTGCCTAACACCTTCCCCTTAGGATAATTTTGAGCCCTTACCCTATCTCTGGTTATCAAGCAAACTTAGAAATGAAGCCTATAGGTGTCCTAATGCACCTTAAATCATTAGGTGGCGACTCTTCAAAAATGCAAAACCCAGTTCCCAAAAGGAATGAGTTGTCCAATACACAAAAATGTCATAAACCCGATTTTCCGATGCGAAGAGGAAAAAAGGGGGCACGACACAAAGGAACCAAAGCCAAACAAAGAAAGATACCAACCATACACTGAAGATAGAAGGAATGCCTCGAGGTGAAACATACCCCGCAATGACCGAAGGATGGATCAAGGCCAGAATCCTAGGGGACTTGTTAACAGAGTTGGGTTTGATAGGCACGCAGGGCCGACGGAGGCACCCCACTTGTCGGCATACAACTTCAATGTTGATATTTTTGATATCGTATTCGCCATCAGTAAAATTAGAGATACCAGGTGGCCGAGGCCTATCAATCAGATCCTTTGCAAAGGAACCATAACTTAGTGTGTGAATTTCACGGCACACACAGTCACAGGATCGAGGATTGCCAACAACTCTGGGAAGAAGTAGCCTGACTACTCAGCAATGGTCACCTCCGAGAATTCCTTAGCGATCGAGCCAAATATTAGTTCCGGGAAAGAGAGGCGACCAAGAAGAATGAAATAGATGAGCCACAACATATCATCCACATGATCTTTAGAGGCATAGATGCCCCACAAGAACCAATGGTCAGGAGAACAAAAATATCCATCACTTGGGAAAATCAAACTAGAGGTTACATACCCGAGTATGCCCTCGCATTGAGCGACAAAGACATCGAGGCTCTATCTCAGCCTTACAGCAATGCATTGGTAATTTCTTTTCTTGTAAATACATTTCAAATTAAGTGTGTGCTTGTGGATCCACGTAGCTCGGCCAACATTATCAGGTCGAGGGTGGTGGAGCAGCTAGGACTGCTCGTCCAGATTGTGCCCACCTCTCGTGTCCTCAACGGATTCAACATGGCAAGCGAAATAATGAAAGGAGAAATCACCATCCCCGTCAATGTGGCTGGCACAACCCAAAATGCCAGGTTTCATGTCATCGAAGGAGACATGAGGTACAATGCATTGCTCGAAAGGCCATGGATACACTGCATGAGAGCAGTACCATCCACCCTCCATCAAATGATGAAATTTCCGACAAATGATGGGATAAAAACTGTCTACGCGGAACAGCATGCAACAAAAGAGATGTTTGCGGTGCACGATTTGGCACCGGCGCCAATACCTCCACCGTCGAGGGAGCCAAAGGATAAGCAAATAGTAAAATAGCAATAACAAGCTATATTCCCAGCTACACCCGACTAAACAAAGCAAAGGACTGTACTGTGTCCTCAGAACAAACTGTTGAAACGTATCGAGGCCCAAAGCACCGTCAGCACTAAGGTATGATCATCCCCTTATAAACCCGAGTGCAGGTATCCGATAGAAATGGCCGAAACTCTTTCCAACTCGAAGTCCTTAGGTTCCAAAAGCATACATTGCACTCTTTTCCTTTTACCAGGTTTTTATCCAAAGAAGGATTTTACCGGCAAAGTTTTTAATGAGGCAACATCTATATGCTACCTAAGGAAGACTCAACAAGTATTCAATTCTTCTTTTCAACCAACCTCGAATACTGGGGGCATCCCCCCGGAAGGTCACCTCCTCAGAGAAGCCAAGATGTGCTAAATGTGGCCTTGATAGGAAAATGATGTACCGGGCCAAATGGTCGAACGAACTGTGTCCGTATAGTATTAGCGAGCCCTTAATAGCAAAAAAATATATACTTGTACCAAGTAATCAAAGAATACTTTCCATCCATCAAAGCATTTCGCGTTTCAAAGGAGTTCGGTATTTTTTACAAAAATGGCTCCAAAGCCAAAAAAGCGTCCCGAACACTCGGGGACTGACGTCAAAAACTCGAAGCCGCATGACCTCCGGGTCGGAAGCTTCGAACTTGTAAGCCCTCAATGAGGCAACATCAAGGTTACAAAAATGGCTCCAGAAGCCAAGAACGTCCCAAACACTCGGGGACTGGCGTCAAAAACTCATCCATATAACCCCCGGGTCGGAAGCTTCAAGCTCGTAAGCCCTCAAATAGGCAATGTCAAGTCTACAAAAATGGTTCCAGTGCCAAGAAAACTTTAATTGTCTCGGGGACTGCCGAGGCCATAAGACCCCATACGGGCAACCTCGACTTCGTAATACCTCAAGCAAGGCACGAACCATACTTGTGCCAAGTAACCAAAACTGTAAGACCTCAAGCAAGGCATGAACCATACTTATACCAAGTAACCAAAGCTGTAAGACCTCAAGCAAGGCATGTAAAAATTTTAAGACCTTACAAAAAGGCATTACCCCAATCTTAATGTTAAGGCTATATATTCGAAGTTGTAAGACCCCTAAAAAGGCATACCCTCAATATAGATGCCAAAACTGCTTCACTCGGGAACTAAAAGGCTACAACCAAACATAAATGACTATGGTCATAAGGTTCCGACCAAACTAACGCGACTCGAGGATGCCCGACCGTCGATATAAAATCACAGGCCTTCAATTACTTTGAAAGTACTTCGAAAAGAACCGGTTAAACAGGCTACCCTCGACTCATACAAAAAAGCTTTAACCATGTCAGCTCCAAACTATAGGCTTGGAAACACTTAGTCACTGAGAAAAACCTCCCGTGGTGCTCGTTCATCGCCATATAATGACTCACAATCGAGGTTTTTATCGAAATCGTCGAAGAGTCAGGAAAGCACAATTTCAAAACATCCTTAACGAGGGAAAAATAAAGCCTATACTAGAGGTTGTACCGACCCAATGCGTAAGAGCCAATGTCGCCAGCCATATAAAGGGTCGTACTAACCCAATGCGTAAGAGCCATTATTGCTAGCCCATATAAGAGGTCGTACTGACCCAATGCGTAAGAGCCACTTCCGTCAGCCCATATAAAAGGTCGTACCGACCTAACGCATAAGAGCCTAAGGGCCAACTTTAAATTCAAAAACTTAAGGGTCAATGAGCTCGAGTCGAAACCTAGCTAGGAGATTGAACCCAAAATAGTTAGCTGAATATGCCTAATAGCAAAAGCTTAAGAGCTCAAACGTCGGCTTATGCTAACAGGTCGTGCCGACCAAATGTGTAAGAGCCTACGGGCCAGCCTCACGAGCCCCAGGGCCGTACTATAAACCTAAAGGTTCTTTTTAAACTCGAAGACCAGTTCAATCTGGCTAATGACTGACAAACACCGAAGCAAAGGGAAGTGCGCGAAAAATGAAACCGCAAGGCTTCCTTTTATACGTATATGTGAAAAAAATACAAAGCTCCATTTACAATGTTCTTTAAAAGTTACTATACACAAAAATAAAAAGAAAGGCCTAATCTGCATCCCCCTCGGGGACTATGGCCCGTCGGCCTCTCTCTCGCTATCTTCGGCATCGGACAAAAGGAACTTAGCATCATATTCGTCCGCCTTTGCCTGCTCTATCTCTTTTGAGAGATCGAAGACCCTGGCATGGATCTCCTCGAGAGTTTCCCTCCAAGATTTACACCTAACATACTCTTTGCTCCTACTCTCACGGTCAAGGACCCCTCTCATCTCAGCTCGAGCGTTAGCAACATCTTGCAAATAGATGGCCACTTTCTTATCAGCCTTGGTTCGGAACCCTTTGGATTCAGCCCGAGCATCTACACCCTCGGCCTTCATCTTTAGAAGTTCAGACTCGAGCCTCACAATCATGCACATTCGGCCCGAGCTATTTGAACGAGCATTCCAGAGTTGCACTTCGAGGGCGGAAGCCTTGGCCAAAGCATCTCTCTTGGCCGCAACTTGGGCATCTGCCTGAACCTTTAGCTTGTTACACTCATACTGAACCCGGTCAACTTCCGCCCAAAGTCATTCCAGCTCCTCCGTTTTTCTCTGTAGCTGAAACATCGGAATATTAATCTCGAAAAGCAGAAAGGGGGAGCATACATCCACTCGAAATAAAGGTTAACTGTCATTCGAGATAGCTTTCGTAGATTCAACTTCGACCCGCCTCGTACTACAGGTAGTCCAACTCATTTCCCCACTTCTTAAAAAGAAGCCTGAGGGATTTCTCCCCATCCAAAGCTTTCCGCAACTTGGTTTCACGACGAAGCAGCTCGGACTTGAGCTTGCCGAAGGCCTGCAAAAAGGGAGTTGAATAAGGAAGGGAAGGCACGAAACTAAAAAAGCATGTACCGACCACCAAAACTCACCATGGAACTGAGCCACTGAGCTTCGTCAAAGGTCGAGCACACATTTACTGGCTTGGCCTTATCGGCCCCGATAAAATTACTCCTGATGGGAGCACGATCGCCCGATATTCCACTTGATTCACCTGGCCCTTGGCCTCGAATTTCCCTCGAAGTACCTTTGGTAGGGGAAGAGGAAGGCGACAGGAAACCCTCATCCTTCGAAGTGCCTTCAACGGGAATGGGAGACGGCGGCAAGAAAGGAATAGTTTTTTCAAAAATAGAGGATTCAGAGGCCGCAGGTTTGACCGACATATCTCTTTTGAACCTCTAAGTAGGGCTCGCCCCATTGCGAGCATCCTCGCCCTTCGAAGATTCCTTCCATTTGTTATCAATCCTCGGCCCCGAGGTCGGCAATCTTTCCTCCTCCCCGAAGGGACACTGCCTCATCTCGGAAAATTCTCCAATACCTACGGTGGCAAAGTTAGTGCGCTAAAAAGAAAGTACCTTTCTGAGAAAACAAGCCACTAAACACCTACCATGATGTTTTGCCTCCCATCTCCCCTTGGATAGGTCTCGCCATTTGCACTTATCATAAGTCGAACAAGCTGCCAGCTTACGAGACCATTCAGCCAGGTCAGGAACCTCGTTCGGCAACCAAGGGAACGTTAAAGAAAATAAAAAGGGAAACATCTTTATGGAGCCCGCCTCTATTATGGACAAAAACAATAAAAACACAAGTGTACCACTTTCATGTGAAATTCCATTTCTCAAGAAATGGCAAAAACTCTCCAAGGATAATATCGACTATCCGTGCTTGAACAAATTGCTCATCCACTCTCGGTCCTCGTCTTCTTAGTTGCTAATGGCAAGGGACCGGGTGGATCGATGTCACAGAGTAATCAGGACCTAGTAATGCAAAGGCCTGTATAACCTAATGAGGTGACTTAGGGTGAATTCGAGCCCAGTCTTATCCGCAAAGTACCTTATCATCAGCACTATCTTCCAAAAGGATGGGTGAGCCTAAGCCAAGGTAACCTGACCTTCTACAAAACTCGAGCACGACCCTATCGAGAGGGCCCAATGTAAAGGGGTACGTATATACATTCAAAAACCCCTCGACATGGGCCATAATGCTCTCCTCCGGGAAGGTACGCCTGCAACACCACCTCTTCTCCCTATCCACAGTCTTTTTTGTGTACCTCGAGGTGCTCCTCCCCTACTGAGGAGATAAACCTCGACGCATGCTCCCGGTGGCCCAGAACATTAGGAGGTTTCTCTAACTTAAAGTCCCTCTTGGAGACAAAGCACCTCGATGTTAGCCCACCGAATGTCGGGGGTATACCACCAACCGAGTGCAAAACTAGGGAAGAAGATTCCTCTTCTTGTCAAGCGGATTTGGGCATAGTAGCTATGGCTTTGGTAAAACGAAGAAAGGGGAAATAGAAGATTTAGGCAAAAGCTTTGAGGTAAAGGGAAATTGGCGCAAGAAAGGAGAACCCTGTAAAGAAGATAGTCGCTCAATATAGCAGAATCTTCAAATAAAGGGAAAAAGTACATATATAGAGCAGGTGGTGACTATTCGCTTGACCTAGAGACCAACAAAATCTGACCATGTCAGTATCATTTTTTAGGAAGCGCACTGATGGGGCCTCCTCGGTCACTTTGTAACCACGCCACATAAATGAAACTGTCATGCAAGAGCTCGGAAGTCATCAGACCCCGAGGATTTTTGCTATTGCAGGCATTGACCCTATAGAAACTATCGGTCCAATTTGGAGATGGTGCCTGATCTCAAAGGCCTCGATTGCTCCAAGTGTACGCCTCTAAGAGCCAACATTAGAATTCGAAGAGAAAAGCATTAAAACATGGAACGTGAAATACCTGAAGCGAAAAAAATGTTATATTTCCAAAAACACATTTACAACAGGGGAGCATTTACAAAGATCTTGAAAAAAAAGAAAAAAAAATGACCTAAGTCTACTCTTCACCCCCACTGCCCACGGAATCATCGTCCGAACCCTCATCTGAAGTGGCTAAAAAAGTAGATTTCTCCTCCAAGGTTCAGGCTTCCTCGATCTCAGCTGAGAGATCGGCGCCCTTATCACTCACTTCCTCAAGAGCCTGCCTCCTTGCTTGCGCACGAACAAAAGCAACGGCCCAAGTCAGCTTCTACTTGGCCTTCACTACTATCTCTCGAGCTCGTTTGTTTGTAGTGGTGGCACCTTTCTTATACAAGGACGCCTTTTCTTCTGCCGCAGACTTAGCCGACGATAGTACAGAAACCTCCTCTTTGGAACTCTGCAGAAGTTCCCGGGTTGACGACATCTCCATCCACAGAAGGTCCCTCTCCGAGGCCACGACCACATTTGTCCCCTTAAATCGAAGACCTCTGCATCCTTAGCAACTGCCTCCTCTCGAAGCTGCTTCGCAAGGGCATTCTTTTGCCTGACCTGCAAAGGAGAAGAAAGTTGGTAAAACACCAAGTTACAAGGACAAAGGGCAAGTACGGAAATACAGTAATACCTGCTCGGTAAGGTTATCTCTTTCTCGGCACACTCCTTCCAACCTCGCCCGGAGCCCATTCAATTCCTCCCCCTTCTTGCAAAAGAGGTCTCCAACTCCTTTAACCTCGAGGTGAGATTCTCGACCTCCTTCCTACGGTATATAAGCTCATCTCGCAGCTTAGAGATAGTATCATCATACATTTTCTTAGCCTACAACAAAACAGAAGATTCAGAAAAATGAGTAGAAATACTTGAACCACGAAAAGTATACATAAAAGGGGTATCATCTGCTGCTAGAGCCTCTCCGCCTCCTCTATAGCGTTGGGAGCGTCGAGATCAATGTCCTCACTGACACCATCAAGAAAATTTCCAAGCACATCTCCCCCCTCATGAAGGCCCTCCACATTGGTGACCCTTGGGTATTGTGCATCCCTGAATTCCCTAGGGGAGAATTGAGGACCCGAATTAAGGCCACCCAGGACATCGATATCTCCGAAGGGCAAATCCTTCCCCCAAAAAGCTCTGGGCCCAGGCCCTTTGGAGTCATCAACAATGGGCTCCTTGACAGGGACTGTACCACGTCCGATTAGGAACTCCGAGACTGTATCCTCACCCTTCTCGAGGGTCTCCACAGCATGGGCTCGAGCCAAATCGACCGTTCCCAATTCAGCGGCCCTCGGCCCAGCCACCTGTAAGGCATCCGTGCCCGACCTTGTCCTTTGTACCAGAAGGTTCTCATCATCATCATCATCTTCATCCTCAGTACCGGGACTTGCCCAAGAAGCTGAAGCCGAGACATTGGCATCGGCACGAGGCCTGCGAGATTTGGGCTTCTTTGACATAGGAGATGCAACATCCACCTTTTTTTTCCTCTTCTTGCCCTTATCAGGCTTCCAGGTCTCTTCCTTGCTGTCGGAAGGCAGTCTCATCAGCACTCCATCACCAAGGCTTGCACAATCATAATACTCACAGCTTGTCAATACGAAAGAGATATTGAAACATGGTAGAGGAGACAACAAAAAGGCTTATCGTGATTTTTGTCCGGCCACCACGTTTTAGCCAAGTCGGGCCAAGAACGCTCGAGATAAAGGAATGAAGTATCCAATTGCCTAATCCACCCTGACAGGTCTTGAACCACTTCAGTATACCAAACGGTAGCTGCATAAACAAAGGGTAGATCATTTTTTGAGAAGAAAGTTAGAAGACAGTAAAGCATGTTCGAGGGATAGGCATTGACGCTCCATATTCAACTTCTCCGGGAATGGCATCCTTTTGGTCGGGATGATGTTCGAGGTCCTCACCCGGACAAACCTGCTCATCCACCCTCAATCCTTGTTGTCATCAATGCTCGATATAAATGGCTTCGTGGATCGAGGGTGAAGCTTGATCAGACCTCGAAAGAGACGAGGGCTATATAGTCTAATCAAGTGGTCAAGGATGAAAGTCATACCCACGACCTTGTTGGAGAAATAATGGAGCATATAGACTACCCTCTAGAAAGAAGGATAAATTTGGCTAAACGTCACTTGATACTTATGACAGAAGTCGAGAATAACCAAATTTATCACCGAGGAAGAAGTATCTGAAGAATCGATGGGACCCAAAGTGAATGGGTATGTATAAACATGAAGAAAGCCAGCCTTGTGGTCTGTTATGCTCTCATTAGAACTAGGAATCTCAACCAGCACTATACTCTTCCATCGACAGTCATCCCTCACTTTTTTGTATATAAGTCACGACGCTAATATACCAGGACACGTATTCGCATCGGCCCGGCGTAGATGAGGGTCTCTCGACAGAAAAATCGTTCACAGTATCAAACTCGGTAGGGGTACAATGTTCAATGGTAGGTTCAACTTTTGGTCTTGCCCTTGGATATTCGAGACGAAGAGGCAACATCCTCTTTTCGAGGCAATATTTTAGAGGTTCTACCCATAGTGGTGGAAAGGCCTTTATGAGAAAGGAAGTGAGGAACCAAGAACGGAAGAAAGAAGAATGAGTAAGGGGATGACCTTGGCTTTGAAAGTTTGAAGATGTTGTAAAAGTGTGAATCATTGAATGATTGAGGTATTTATAGAAGCCATATTGACAGTGGAAAGAACGAACCAATAGCGGTTCGTGGGCTTCTCGATAGTAGTGTTGACAACGACCCTTGCACGGCTTTTTGAGTTATGGCATTTAATGCTCTGATAGGCTAACGTTATGATGGTAGTGCCTAAGGAGTAGGAGTTCAAAACCATTTCCTATCATTTTATTCTAGGAAACGTGGGGACTATCTGTATACGGTAAAAATCAATGGTCAAATTTTACAACCATTAAGGCGCCTTATAGAGATTGGCCCCAGAAGGATTGAAGCTCAGCTCGGGTTTCAACCCTAAGGGTTCTCAATGATCGGCCTCAAGGCAGTGTAAATCAGCGGCTACGGTGGATCGATGTGAGGTTCCCAAGGCACGTGACTAGAGTTGACAAAGTCTATTAGCTAGTTCAAACGCGTATCATGGCATTTAAATGGATGTACCAACCCCATATCTTTGTAATAAATGCATTTGTACTATATTGGGATTCCCCCTCATATACAAAGGGGATCCTTGTCATTTTGTAAGGGGATGATCTGATACACAATATTGAATATACAAGAACATTTTCTTGCTCCATAACTTAACATATTCTCTGGAATTATTGCTTACATTTTTGTGTTTTATTTATTATTCTTTATTTATTGCTCATTATTGGTCATAAATAGCCGCCATCAAATTTATGATAACTGTTAATCCTCCATTGACTGCCCTTAGCCGGGCACCCGACTCGAGCTCGAGGCCCCGTACACGCAAGCTCAAGTCCCTGATTTCCAGCCATCTGGTTTGATTATTACACTATCTACAAGCTCTTATCTTATTATCTAATCTTTAACTTAGCATCTATTGCTTAATAACTAGCATAAAAATAGATCACGTATTTTTAGAACCACAAAATCAAATATAATTGTAATTACTGTTTCAAGGTAAACACCGTGATCTCTAGCTCAAAATATGAAAAATGGACTCAAACCATCGATTTTGAATTTAACAGTGTATGCCCAGATTTCCTTCTTCGCAAACGCGACCGTCCTCTCGCGTTCGCGTAGGCCAACTTGACTGCCTCTCCACTTTACTCTTCGCTAACGCGACAATTGCTTCGTGAATGTGATGCTTTACCAGCTCAACCCTTCGCAAATGCGACCACAACCTCGTGAACGCGTAGAACAAAAGGTTAGGGGTCCCTAGTTACCTCTCTCCTCTTCTCGAACGCGACCCTACTCCCATGATCGCGATGCACATCCAGACCACACCTTCAAGTTTACGTATTCCCCTTCTCGAACATGAAGAACAAATCCAATCATCTCAAAAATATTCTTCGCGAATGTGAGGCCCCTCTCACAAACGTGTAAGAGGAAACCAGAAAAAATGCAGTAGCAGATATCAGTAATCTCACCAAGGCCAAAAATGATTCGTTAACCACTCGAATCTCACCCCGAGGCCCTTGGGACCTCAACCAAACATACCAACGCGTCCCATAACATCATACGAACTTAGTCGAACCTTTGGATAACTCAAAATAACATAAAAACACCAAATTACACCCGCATTCAAGCCTAAAGAACTTCTAAACTTCTAAATTCCACAAACGATGTTGAAACCTATCAAACCCCGTCCTAATAACCTCAAATTTTGCACACAAGTCATAAATGACACCACGAACCTACTCCAACTTTCGAAAATCCAATCCTATACCAATATCAAATTTCCATTGCCGACCAAAATTGCAAAAAATTTAACTTTCGCCAATTCAAGCCTAATTCTGCCACGGACCTCCAAATCACATTTCGGATGCGCTCCTAAGTCCAAAATAGCTAACGGAACCATCAAAATTCAAATCTGAGGTCATTTACACATAATTCAACATCCGGTCAACTTTTCCAACTTAAGCTTTCAATTAAGAGACTATGTATCTCAATTCCCTCCGAAACCACTCCGGACCTGAACCAACTAACCCGGTATATCATAATATAGCTATAGAAAACAAATGAAGCAGGAAATGGGGGAATGGGGATATAACTCTTGAAACAACCGGCTAGGTCGTTACATCCTCCACCTCTTATACAAACGTTCATCCTCGAATGGTCTAGAAACATACCTGAAGCCTCAAATAGGTGTGTGTATCTGCTCTACATCTCCCGCTAGGTGTCCCAAGTAGCCTCCTCCATGGTCTAGCATCTCCATTGCACCTTCATTGAAGCCAAATCCTTTGACCTCAACTTTCGAACCTGACGCCCCAAAATAGCCACCAGCTCCACATCATAAGTCAAATCACCATCCAACTGAACTGTGCTGAAATCCAGAACATGGGATGGATCGCCAATATACTTTTGAAGCATAGAAACATGAAATACTGGATGCAAACTCAATAATCTAGGTAGCAAAGCAAGCTCATAGGCCACCTTCTCAATCCTCCGAAGCACTTCAAACGGCCCAATAAACCGAGGGCTCAACTTGCCATTCTTTCCAAATCTCATGACACCCTTCATAGGTGGAACCTTCAGTAATATACATCACGAACCAAAACAATCCCAGCATAATAGCACCAGAAACGGCTCCAGAAGCCGAGCAGGTACTAGAAAGATCAAGCAACAACAGGTCGGCATCCAACCCCGCCATCATAAAGATGCTTGAGGACCTCACAAAGAGGATCGAGTCGGGCGAGAAAAAGATAGAAGCCAACAACAAGAAGGTAGAGACCTACAATTCCAGGGTCGACCAAATTCCGGGCGCACCTCCGATCCTGAACGGTGTAGATTCGAAGAAGTTTGTACAGATGTCGTTCCCACAGGAAGCGGCTCCAAAACCCATTCCAAAGAAGTTTAGAATGCCCGACCTTCCGAAGTACAACGGAACCTCGGACCCCAACGAGCACGCCACTACTTACACTTGTGCACTAAAGGGAAACGACCTAAAGGACGACAGAGATCGAATTTGTCCTACTAAAAAAGTTCGGAGAGACAATTTTAAAAAGGGCGATGATGTGGTATCATAACCTAGCCCCAAACTCAATAGATTTGTTCGCCATGCTGGCAGATTCCTTCATAAAGGCACATGTTGGTGACATCAAGGTAGCTACAAGGAAATCCGATGTCTTCAAAATCAAGCAAAGGGAGAACGAGATGTTGTGAGAGTTCGTATCTTACTTTCAAATGGAACGAATGGAAGTACCACCAGTCTCCGATGACTGGGTAGTGCAGGCCTTCACTCAAGGTTTGAACGAGCGAAACTCGGTAGCTTCGAAGCAGTTGAAGCAGAACTTAGTTGAATATCCCACTGTGACTTGTTCGAACGTCCACAACTGATACCAACCAATGATCAGGGTCGAAAACGACCAACTAGGAGCCCCCTCGAGCTCGGTATATCCTAGCAAGCTTCCGGCAAAGTGTTGATACCTAATTTTTTCTTATATATTTTTAAATATGCAAACTACCTTCAAAATAGCATATATATGCATCTATAAGAATGTCCAAATATTTTATTATTTTTTCATAATTTTTAAAGATTTTTAAATCTATTGATTTCCCTCTTTTATCCAAAAAACCCCCAATAATTATTTCCAAAATTATTATTTTAGTAATTTATTTGTTGTACTTTTATATTTATGCTAAAATATAGCTAATGTAATTTTTTCATATTTTTAAAAATTTATTTAGTATTTTTTAAACTTAATTGCATATAATTACAATATTAGCCCTTTTAAGATTCAATTGTATTTTATACTCATAAAATTAAGTCCTGTATTTTTAAATTGTCAATTATATGTTATAAATCATTTTTGTGCTTTCAATTTATTTCCAGAAATTAATTTACTATTTTTATAATTTTAAAAAGGAAATATTGGCTATTTAAATAATAGCCCAATTGCATTTCATATGTAGCCTAAATCTGACCCCAATTTAAACCCAATTTCCTGGCCCAATTTCAATTAAACCCGACCCAAACCCGGATTCCCCACCTACCCTTTTGAATCTAGGTCGTTGATCATTTAGATCAATGGCCACCATTCCCCCTTACCTTTTTTAACCTTAAACGACCCCTTACCCTACCTCATTTTTCACCTAACGCCGCCCTTGAATTCCCTTTCCCTCTCAATTTTCTCTGAAACCCTCATGAACCCTAGCCACCGCCATCTAATCCCACCCCAATTCACCCTAAACCCTGCCTAATACATGGCCTCCCATGGCCATTGTAGACGTGTAATGGCCTCCTATGGCTCCTGGATGTTTGTTTCTGTGGTTTCATGGCCAGACCTCGAGGGAATCTGGTCCAGTCCTTGCTCGATTTCTGTTCATGGCCCTTCTCCGGTCATCCATGACCTTTCTCCGGCCAGCCATGGCCATTCGAGTCAGATCCTTGACTCTCCTGGTTAGATCGGTAACTTTCAAGGTCTTTTTCACTTTTTTTGGGTCTTTCAAAACCCTAATCTTTAAGATCTTTTGGTTTTCTTTTAGATCTGCCATAGATCTGTGCTTACTATGAATTTCTTAAGTGTTTTCTCTAAGGTTCTTCAACTTTTCTTTTAAAACGACTCTTCTTTTTTTCGACGATTAGGATTTTCCTTTAAGTTGTTTCAAAAAATCTCTTCTCTGATTTTAATATGTTTGTGATTTTGCTATGTTTTGCTCATGTTGTTCTTCTATCTGAGTCAGCATGTTGAAAACCCTAATTCCTTTTTGATCTCATTCGAGTTCTGAAACTGTTTGCATAAATGTGTGTTTGTTCGATTAAGTTTTCCGTTCTTGCTTGACTTATCTTATTCCGAGTTTTACCATCTTTTTAAACTCGATTATTGTGGAAAACCCTAGGTCTTTTGGTCTAAAATTGCTCGTTTTAATGTATACTTGACTTAATCAAAAGTTCCTTGTTTCAAACTGTCTTTTCTTTATGTGACTTATCTGATTCTGAGTTTTACTATCTTTTAAATCGACCCTAATTTCTTAATAGGTTTTCTTCACTTGATACTGTAAGACCTTTATTTGTTTCTGATTCTCTTTACATGTTGCTATGTTTTCTTCACTATTGATTCTATGTGATTACATGACATACTTGACAACTGTGCTTTGAATATCTTCCTTACTACTGAATCCTAGCTTGTTTCTGCCACTACTGTATGATTGTGTTATCTCTTTTGCCAATATGTTTTGTCTCGCATGTCTGATGCTTCTGTACACTCTATTTATATACTGAAGTGCAGAATCGTATTTCTTCCTTGATTGATCTTGATCTGGTGACTGATTGCAAAAGCTTTTCTTTTATGACTCCTAATTTCACTCGCATGTTAAAAATTAATTGATTCCTTTCCCTTTACTGTGATGTTTTACCTTGCTGAATCTTTTCCAAAATAAGCATATCTTTGTACTTAGACTTGATTGTTTGCTTCATGCTTTTATTGCCCCTTATATGGCAATAATCAATCTGTCTCCAAACTAATTTTCTTTCCTTAATTAGACATGATGCTACCCGTTAAATAGTGATTCCTTAATTAAAGGGAATCACTTGTGGTAATTGATTCTGACTTGTGATTGTTTCCATGTTTGTGTTAAGACTTTACTTATTACCTTATTCTTCACTCGTTTTCAAAACTATAAATAACCACCCTCTTCTCTTTCAATGACACGAACCATTTGAGTTCAGAACACACACTTCACTCAAAGCTCTCTCTTTTCTCTATTACTCCTTGTGCTACTGCCTTTTCTAGCCGGCTGAAAGCCAAGGCTAGGCTGTGGAAATTTGCTTACTTTCCCTTTCTGCACTTTGCTTCTTACTTGTATGTCCTAGTTAATCTTCAGGCATCAACAACAACATGTTTCTTTAGCTGTTTCAGTTTCCTTCCCTCTTGCCTGCTTCTACTTATGTTTATGAAATCAAGTTACATTACTAAGTAGGCTGTAATCTGCTCCCTCCCCTTTTAAATTAATGTTTCCCCTTATGTATGTACTTTGTCAGTCACTTGTTATGTGATTTGCTGACTTATGAATCCCAAACCTCCATATCCCCTATGTGTTTGTGTTCTCTGGCTGGTTTGTGGGCATGCCAGTATTATCTATTGCTGTGCATGTCCAAACCTGACCATTCCTAGGGTCATATGCTTCATGTTATGTATTCCTATAACCCCTTACCCCTTTGTGCAATTACTGATTCTGTGTAGTTTAAGTTTTACTACTAATATTTTCAAATCACCCTTACCTCTTACTATTCTCAACACAGTTTTAAATAAATCTCTATTTCTGCACTTCCACTATACTCTTAGAACCTAGGTTTTGCCCCTCTTGTGTGAGCCTTGCCTTGGGACCCTTGAGCTCCCTCTGAACTTGGACACATAAGGGCTAGCCCTTTCACACTACAGTCATCGCTACTTGGTTATGCAAACCTGGGTGTAAGCACTGCCCGGGGTCCCTTGAGACCCTTAGGAAGCTTTGACACACCCAGATCTGAGAAAGGCTTTGAAACAAGTGGCATTTGAGGTGGTTTATTCCCTAACTCAGAGAGGAAGTCAGAATCAGGCTTCATATGGTTGTAACTTCTTATTTTTACATTTTTCTGATGCAATTCTGTATTTGGTCTGTAATTTTGTAACAAATATTTGGGTTGGCTGGTGAAAAGGGATGGGGTAATTATGCATGTTATTAGAAGGGTAGAGAACATGCCTATAGGATGTGCTCTGTTTTAATTCAAGTTCTGCATGCTTTACTTTCACACAAATAGGCAAGTTCTGCATGTGATCCATATTATAAATAAACCTAGGACCCCTCCCCCTTTTCTTTTATATTCTCAAGTATTTGTAGAACTACAACTCAATTTTCCAAAATTCGCCCTTTTAATTGTTTTCAAACTCTTATGTGTTCAAACTCAAATCCCCTACTACTTGAGCCTATACTTGTCTATCTGCTAATTGTACAAAATTTATAAACCTGTCTGGCTGGGAACCACAATAGTGCATCATGAGGGGAGCCTAACACCTTCCCCTTAGGATAATTTTTAGCCCTTACCCTATCTCTGGTTATCAAGCAAACATAGAAATGAACCCTATAGGTGTCCTAATGCACCTTAAATCATTAGGTGGCAACTCTTTAAAAATGCAAAATCTAGTTCCCAAAAGGAATGAGTTGTCCTATACCCAAAAATGTCATAAACCCGATTTTCCGATGCGAAGAGGAAAAAAGGGGGCACGACACAAAGGAACCAAAGCCAAACAAAGAAAGATACCAACCATACACTGAAGATAGAAGGAATGCCTCGAGGTGCAACATACCCCGCAATGACCGAAGGATGGATCAATGCCAGAATCCTTGGGAACTTGTTAACAGAGTTGGGTTTGATAGGCACACAGGGCCGACAGAGGCACCCCACTTGTCGGTATACAACTTCAATGTCAATATTTTTGATATCGTAATCGCCATCAGTAAAATTAGCGATACCAGGTGGCCAAGGCCTATAGATTAGATCCTTCGCAAAGGAACCATAACTTAGTGTGTGAATTTCACGGCACACACATTCACAGGATCGAGGATTTCCAACAACTCCGGGAAGAAGTAGCCTGACTACTCAACAAAGGTCACCTCCGAGAATTCCTTAGCGATCGAGCCAAAAATTAGTTCCGGGAAAGAGAGGCGACCAAGAAGAATGAAATAGATGAGCCACAACATATCATCCACATGATATTTGGAGGCATCGATGCCCTACAAGAACCAATGGTCAGGAGAACAAAAATATCCATCACTAGGGAAAAGCAAACTCGAGGTTACATACCCGAGTATGCCCTCGCATTGAGCGACGAAGACATCGAGGCTCTATTTCAGCCTTACAGCGATGCGTTGGTAATTTCTTTTCTTGTAAATACATTTCAAATTAAGTGTGTGCTTGTGGATCCACGTAGCTCGGCCAACATTATCAGGTCGAGGGTGGTGGAGTAGCTAGGACTGCTCGTCCATATTGTGCCCACCTCTCAAGTCCTCAACGGATTCAACATGGCAAGCAAAATAATGAAAGGAGAAATCACCATCCCCGTCAATGTGGCTGGCACAACCCAAAATTTCAAGTTTCATGTCATCGAAGGAGACATGAGGTACAAGGCATTGCTCGAAAGGCCATGGATACACTGCATGAGAGCAGTACCATCCACCCTCCATCAAATGATGAAATTTACGGCAAAGGATGGGATAAAAACTGTCTACGGGGAACAGCATGCAACAAAAGAGATGTTTGTGGTGCACGATTTGGCACCGGCGCCAATACCTCCTTCGTCGAGGGAGCCAAAGGATAAGAAAATAGTAAAATAGCAATAACAAGCTATATTCCCAGCTACACTCGACTAAACAAAGCAAAAGACTGTACTGTGTCCTCAGAACAAACGGTTGAAACGTATCGAGGCCCAAAGCACCGTCAGCACTAAGGTATGATCATACCCTTATAAACCTGAGTGCAGGTTTCCGATAGAAATGGCCGAAACTCTTTCCAACTCGAAGGCCTTAGGTTCCAAAAGCATACATTGCACTCTTTTCCTTTGACCAGGTTTTTATCCCAAGAAGAATTTTACCGGCAAGGTTTTTAATGAGGCAACGTCTATATGCTACCTAAGGAAGACTCAACAAGTACTCAATTCTTCTTTTCAACCAACCTCGAATACTGGGGGGTATCCCCCCGGAAGGTCACCTCCTCAGAGAAGCCAAGATGTGCTAAATGTGGCCTTGATAGGAAAATGATGTACCGGGCCAAATGGTCAAACGAACTGTGTCCGTATAGAATAACCGAGACCTTAATAGCAAAAACATATATACTTGTACCAAGTAATCAAAGAATACTTTCCCTCCATCAAAGCATTTCGCGTTTCAAAGGAGTTCGGTATTTTTTACAAAAATGGCTCCAAAGCCAAAAAACGTCCCGAACATTCGGGGACTGACGTCAAAAACTCGAAGCCGTATGACCTCTGGGTCGGAAGCTTCGAACTTGTAAGCCCTCAATGAGGCAACATCAAGGTTACAAAAATGGCTCCAGAAGCCAAGAACGTCCCGAACACTCGGGGACTGGCGTCAAAAACTCATCCGTATGACCCCCGGGTCGGAAGCTTCAAGCTCGTAAGCCATCAAATAGGCAATGTCAAGTCTACAAAAATGGTTCCAGTGCCAAGAAAACTTTAATTGTCTCGGGGACTGCCGAGGCCATAAGACCCCATACGGGCAACCTCGACTTCGTAATACCTCAAGCAAGGCACGAACCATACTTGTGCCAAGTAACCAAAATTGTAAGACCTCAAGCAAGGCATGAACCATACTTGTACCAAGTAACCAAAGTTGTAAGACCTCAAGCAAGGCATGTAAAAATTTTAAGACCTTACAAAAAGGCATTACCCCAATCTTAATGTTAAGGCTATATATTCAAAGTTGTAAGACCCCTAAAAAGGCATACCCTCAATATAGACGCCAAAACTACTTCACTTGGGAACTAAAAGGCTACAGCCAAACATAAATGACTACAGTCATAAGGTTTCGACCAAACTAACACGACTCGAGGATGCCCGACCATCGATATAAAATCACAGGCCTTCAATTACTTTGAAAGTACTTCGAAAAGAACCGGTTAAACAGGCTACCCTCGACTCATGCAAAAAAGCTTTAACCGTGTCATCTCCAAACTATAGGCTTGGAAACACTCAGTCACTGAGCAAAACCTCCCGAGGTGCTCGTTCATCTCTACATAACGACTCACAATCGAGGTTTTTATCGAAATCGTCGAAGAGTCAGGAAAGCACAATTTCAAAACGTCCTTAACGAGGGAAAAATAAAGCCTATATTAGAGGTTGTACTGACCCAATGCGTAAGAGCCAATGTCGCCAGCCATATAAAGGGTCGTACTAACCCAATGCGTAAGAGCCACTGTCGCCAACCTATATAAGAGGTCGTACTGACCCAATGCGTAAGAGCCACTTCCGTCAGCCCATATAAAAGGTCGTACCAACCTAACGCATAAGAGCCTAAGGGCCAACTTTAAATTTAAAAACTTAAGGGTCAATGAGCTCGAGTCGAAACCCGGCAAGGAGACTGAACCCAAAATAGTTAGCTGAATATGCCTAATAGCAAAAGCTTAAGAGCTCAAACGTCGGCTTATGCTAACAGGTCGTGCCGACCAAATGTGTAAGAGCCTACGGGCCAGCCCCACGAGCCCCAGGGCCGTACTATAAACCTAAAGGTTCTTTTCAAACTCGAAGACCAGTTCAATCTGGCTAATGACTGACAAACACCGAAGCAAAGGGAAGTGCGCGAAAAATGAAATCGCAAGGCTTCCTTTTATACGTATACGTGAAAAAATACAAAGCTCCATTTACAATGTTCTTTAAAAGTTACTATACACAAAAACAAAAAGAAAGGCCTAATCTGCATCCTCCTCGGGGACTATGGCCCGTCGGCCTCTCTCTCGCTATCTTCGGCATCGGACAAAAGGAACTTAGCATCATATTCGTCCGCCTTTGCCTGCTCTATCCCTTTCGAGAGATCGAAGACCCTGGCATGGATCTCCTTAACAGTTTCCCTCCAAGATTTACACCTAACATACTCTTTGCTCCTACTCTCACGGTCAAGGACCCCTCTCATCTCAGCTCGAGCGTCGGCAACATCTTGCAAATAGACGGCCACTTTCTTATCAGCCTTGGTTCGAAACCCTTTGGCTTCAGCCCGAGCATCTACAACCTCGGTCTTCATCTTTAGATGTTCAGACACGAGCCTCACAATCATGCTCATTCGGCCCGAGCTAATTGAACGAGCATTCTAGAGTTGCACTTCGAGGGCGGAAGCCTTGGCCAAAGCATCTCTCTTGGCTGCAACTTGGGCATCTGCCTGGACCTTTAGCTCGTTACACTCATACTAAACCCGGTCAACTTCAGCCCAAAGTCATTCTAGCTCCTCCGTTTTTCTCTGTAGCTGAAACATCGGAATATTAATCTCGAAAAGCAGAAAAAGGGAGCATACATCGACTCGAAATAAAGGTTACCTGTCTTTCGAGATAGCTTTCGTAGTTTCAACTTTGATCCGCCTCGTACCGCAGGTAGTCCAACTCATTTCCCCTCTTCTTAAAAAGAAGCCTGAGGGATTTCTCCCCATCCAAAGCTTTCCGCAACTTGGTTTCACGACGAAGCAGCTCAGACTTGAGCTTGCCGAAGGCCTGCGAAAAGGGAGCTGAATAAGGAAGGGAAGGCACGAAACTAAAAAACCATGTACCGACCACCAAAAATCACCATGGAACTGAGCCACTGAGCTTCGTCAAAGTTCGAGCACACATTTATTGGCTTGGCCTTATCGGCCTCGATAAAATTACTCCCGATGGGAGCACGATCGCCCGATATTCCACTCGATTCACTTGGCCTCTAGCCTCGAATTTCCCTCGAAGTACCTTCGGTAGGGAAAGAGGAAGGCGACAGGAAACCCTCATCCTTCGAAGTGCCTTCAACGGGAATGGGAGATGGCGGCAAGAAAGGAACAGTTTTTTCAAAAATAGAGGATTCAGAGGTCGCAGGTTCGACCGACATATCTCTTTTGAACCTCCAAGTAGGGCTCGCCCCATTGCGAGCATCCTCGCCCTTCAAAGATTCCTTCCATTTGTTATTAATCCTCGGCCCCGAAGTCGGCAATCTTTCCTCCTCCCCGAGGGGACATAGCCTCATCTCAGAAAATTCTCCAATACCTACGGTGGCAGAGTTAGTGCGCTAAAAAGAAAGTACCTTTCTGAGAAAACAAGCCACTAAACACCTACCATGATGTTTCGCCTCCCATATCCCCTTGGATAGGTCTCGCCATTTGCACTTATCATAAGTCGAACAAGCTGCCAGCTTACGAGACCATTCAGCCAGGTCAGGAACCTCGTTCGGCAACCAAGGGAACATTAAAGAAAATAAAAAGGGAAACATCTCTTCCGGGAAGGTACGCCTGCAACACCACCTCTTCTCCCCATCCACAGTCTTTTCTGAGTACCTCGAGGTGCTCCTCCCCTACTGAGGAGATAAACCTCGATGCATGCTCCCGGTGGCCCAGAATATTAGGAGGTTTCTCTAACGTAAAGTCAGTCTTGGAGACAAAGCACCTCGATGTTAGCCCACCGGACGTCGGGGGTATACCACCAACCGAGTGCAAAACTAGGGAAGAAGCTTCCTCTTCTTGGCAAGCGGATGTGGGCATAGTAGCTATGGCTTTGGTAAAACGAAGAAAGGGGAAATAGAATACTTAGGAGAAAGCTTTGAGGTAAAGGGAAATTGGCGCAAGAGAGGAGAACCTTGTAAAGAAGATAGTCGCTCAATATAGCAGTATCTTCAAATAAAGGGAAAAAGTACATATATAGAGCAGGTGGTGACTATTCGCTTGACCTAGAGACCAACAAAATCTAACCATGTCAGTATCATTTTTTAGGAAGCGCACTGATGGGGCCTCCTCGGTCACTTTGTAACCACGCCACATAAATGAGACTGCCATGCAAGAGCTCGGAAGTCATCAGACCTCGAGAAATTTTGCTATTGCAGGCATTGACCCTATAGAAACTATCGGTCCAATTTGGAGATGGTGCCTGATCTCAAAGGCCTCGATTGCTCCAAGTGTACGCCTCTAAGAGCCAACATTAGAATTCAAAGACAAAAGCATTAAAACACGAAACGTGAAATACCTGAAGCGAAAAAATTGTTATATTTCCAAAAACACATTTACAACAGGGGAGCATTTACAAAGCCTTTCCCCTAATAAAATCTTGAACAAAAAGAAAAAAAATGACCTAAGTCTACTCTTCACCCCCACTGCCCACAGAATCATCGTCTGAACCCTCATCTGAAGTGGCTAAAAAAGAAGATTTCTCCTCCAAGGTTCGGGCTTCCTCGTTCTCAGCTGAGAGATCGGCGCCCTTATCACTCACTTCCTCAAGAGCCTGCCTCCTCGCTTGCACATGAACAAAAGCAACGGCCCAAGTCAGCTTCTACTTGGCCTTCACTACTATCTCTTGAGATCGTTTGTTTGCAGTGGTGGCACCTTTCTTATACGAGGACGCCTTTTCTTCTGTCGCAGACTTAGCCGACGATAGTGCGAAAACCTCCTCTTTGGAACTCTGCAGAAGTTCCCGGGTTGACGACATCTCCATCCATAGAAGGTCCCTCTCTGAGGCCACAACCACATTTGTCCCCTTAAATCGAAGACCTTTGCATCCTTATTAACTGCCTCCTCTCGAAGCTGCTTCGCAAGGGCATTCTTTTGCCTGACCTGCAAAGGAGAAGAAAGTTGGTAAAACACCAAGTTACAAGGACAAAGGGCAAGTACGGAAATACAGTATTACCTGCTCGGTAATGTTATCTCTTTCTCGGCACACTCCTTCCAACCTCGCCCGGAGCCCATTCAATTTCTCCCCCTTCGTGCAAAAGAGGTCTCCAACTCCTTTAACCTCGAGGTGAGATTCTCGACCTCCTTCCTACGGTATATAAGCTCATCTTGCAGCTTGGAGATAGCATGATCGTACATTTTCTTAGCCTACAACAAAACAGAAGATTCAGAAAAAAGAGTAGAAATACTTGAACCACGAAAAGTATACATAAAAGGGGTATCACCTGCTGCTAGAGCCTCTCTGCCTTCTCTATAGCATTGTGAGCGTCGAGATCAATGTCCTCACTGACACCATCAAGGAAATTTCCAAGCACATCTCCCCCCTTATGAAGGCCCTCCACATTGGTGAACCTTGGGTATTGTGCATCCCTGAATTCCCTAGGGGAGAATTGAGGACCCGAATTAAGGCCACCCAGGACATCGATATCTCCGAAGGGCAAATCCTTCCCCCAAAAAGCTCTGGGCCCAGGCCCTTTGGAGTCATCAACAATGGGCTCCTTGACAGGTACTGTGCCACGTCCGGTTAGGAACTCCGAGACCATATCCGCACCATTCTCGAGGGTCTCCACAGCATGGGCTTGAGCCAAATCGACCGTTCCCAATTCAGTGGCCCTCGGCCAAGCCACCTGTAGGGCATCCATGCCCGACCTCGTCCTTTGTACCAGAAGGTTCTCATCATCATCATCATCTTCATCCTCAGTATCGGGACTTGCCCAAGAAGCTGAAGCAGAGACATTGTCATCAGCACGAGGCCTGCGAGATTTGGGCTTCTTTGACATAGGAGATCCAACATCCGCCTTTTTCTTCCTCTTCTTGCCCTTATCAAGCTTCGAGGTCTCTTCCTTGCTGTCGGGAGGCAGTCTCATCAGCACTCCATCACCAAGGCTTGCACAATCATAACACGCACAGCTTGTCAATACGAAAGAGATATTGAAACATGGTAGAGGCGACAACAAAAAGGCTGATCGTGATTCTTGTCCGGCCACCACGTTTTAGCCAAGTCGGGCCAAGAACGCTCGAGATAAGGGAATGAAGTATCCAATTGCCTAATCCACCCTGACAAGTCCTGGACCACTTCAGGATACCAAATGGTAGCTGCATAAACAAAGGGGAGATCATTTTTTGAGAAGAAAGTTAGAAGACAGTAAAGCATGTTCGAGGGTAGGCATTGACGCTCCATATTCCACTTCTCCGGGAATGGAATCCTTTTGGTCGGGATGATGTCCGAGGTCCTCACCCGGACAAACCTGCTCATCCACCCTCTATCATTGTTGTCATCAATGCTCGATAAAAATGGCTTCGTGGATCGAGGGTGAAGCTTGATCTGACCTCGAAAGAGACGAGGGCTATATAGTCTAATCAAGTGGTCAAGGATGAAAGTCATACCCACGACCTTCTTGGGGAAATAATGGAGCATATAGACTACCCTCTAGAAAGAAGGATAAATTTGGCTAAACGTCACTTGATACTTATGACGGAAGTTGAGAATAACCGAATCTATCACCGAGGAAGAAGTATCTGAAGAATCGATGGGACCCAAAGTGAATGGGTATGTATATACATGAAGAAAGCCAGCCTTGTGGTCTGTTATGCTCTCATTAGAACTGGGAATCTCAACCAGCACTATACTCTCCCATCGATAGTCGTCCCTCACTTTTTTGTATATTAGTCACGACGCTAAGCGTAGATGAGGGTCTCTCGACAGAAAAATCGTTCACAGTATCAAACTCGGTAGGGGTACAATGTTCAATAATGGGTGCCATTTTTGGGCTTGCCCTTGGATGTTCGAGACGAAGAGGCAACATCATCTTTTTGAGGCACTATTTTAGAGGTTATAGCCATAGTGGTGGAAAGGCCTTTATGAGAAAGGAAGTGAGGAACCAAGAACGGAAGAAAGAAGAATGAGTAAGGGGATGACCTTGGCTTTGAAAGTTTAAAGATATTGTAAAAGTGTGAATCACTGAATGATTGAGGTATTTATAGAAGCCATATGGACAGTGGAAAGAACGAACCAATAGCGGTTCGTGGGCTTCTCGATAGTCGTGTTGACAACGACCCTTGCACGGCTTTTTGAGTTATGGCATTTAATACTCTGATAGGCTAACGTCATGATGGTAGTGCCTAAGGAGTAGGAGTTCAAAACCATTTCCTATCATTTTATTCTAGGAAACGTGGGGACTATCTGTATACGGTAAAAATCAATGGTCAAATTTTACAACCATTAAGGCGCCTTATAGAGATTAGCCCCAGAAGGATTGAAGCTTAGCTCGGGTTTCGACCTTGAGGGTTCTCAATGATCGGCCTCGAGGCAGTGTAAATCAGCGGCTACGGTGGATCGATGTGAGGTTCCCAAGGCACGTGACTAGAGTTGACAAAGTCTATTAAGCTAGTTCAAACGCGTATCATGGCATTTCAATGGATGTACCCACCCCATATCTTTGTAATAAATGCATTTGTACTATATTGGGATTCCCCCTCATATACAAAGGGATCCTTGTCATTTTGTAAGGGGATGATCTGATACACAATATTGAATATACAAGAACATTCTCTTGCTCCCTAACTTAACGTATTCTCTTGAATTATTGCTTACATTTGTTGTGTTCTATTTATTATTCTTTATTTATTGCTCATTATTGGTCATAAATAGCCGCCATCAAATTTATCATAACTGTTAATCCTCCATTGACTACCCTTAATCGGGCACCCGACTCGACCTCGAGGCCCCGTACACGCAAGCTCAAGTCCCTGATTTCCAGCCATCCGGTTTGATTATTACACTATCTACAAGCTCTTATCTTATTATCTAATCTTTAACTTAGCATCTATTGCCTAACAAATAGCATAAAAATAGATCACGTATTTTTAGAATCACAAAATCAAATATAATTGTAATTACTGTTTCAAGGTAAACACCATGATCTCTAGCTCAAAATATGAAAAATGGACTCAAACCCTCGATTTTGAATTTAACACTGTATGCCCAGATTTCCTTCTTCGCAAATGCGACCGTCCTCTCGCGTTCGCATAGGCCAACTTGACTGTCTCTCCACTTTACTCTTTGCGAATGCAACAATTGCTTCATGAATGTGATGCTTTACCATCTCAACCCTTCGCGAATGCGACCACCACCTCGTGAACGCGTAGAACAAAAGGTTAGGGGTCCCTAGTTACCTCTCTCCTCTTCGCAAACGCGACCCTACTCCCATGTTCGCGATGCACATCCAGACCACACCTTCAAGTTTGCGTATTCCCTTTCTCGAGCACGAAGAACAAATCCTAATCATCTCAAAAATACTCTTCGTGAATGTGAGGCCCCTCTCACAAACGTGTAAGAGGAAACCAGAAAAAATGCAGTAGCAGATATCAGCAATCTCACCAAGGCCAAAAATGATTCGTTACCCGCCCGAATCTCACTCGGAGGCCCTCGGGACCTCAACCAAACATACCAACGCGTCCCATAACATCATAGAACTTAGTAGAACCTTTGGATAACTCAAAATAACATAAAAACACCAAATTACACCCGTATTCAAGCCTAAAGAACTTCTAAACTTCTAAATTCCACAAACGATGCCGAAACCTATCAAACCATGTCCTAATGACCTCAAATTTTGCACACAAGTCATAAATGACACCACGAACCTAATCCATCTTTCGAAAATCCAATCCTACCCCAATATCAAATTTCCATTGCCGACCAAAATCGCAAAAAATTTAACTTTCGCCAATTCAAGCCTAATTCTGCCACGGACCTCCAAATCACATTTCGGATGCGCTCCTAAGTCCAAAATACCTAACGGAGCTAACGGAGCTAACGGAACCATCAAAATTCAAATCTGTGGTCATTTACACATAATTCAACATCCGGTCAACTTTTCCAACTTAAGCTTTCAATTAAGAGACTATGTGTCTCAATTCCCTCCGAAACCACTCTGGACCCGAACCAACTAACCCGGTATATCATAATATAGCTATAGAAAACAAATGAAGCAGGAAATGGGGGAATGGGGATATAACTCTTAAAACGACTGGCCAGGTCGTTACATCTTCCACCTCTTATACAAACGTTCATCCTCGAATGGTCTAGAAATATACCTGGAGCCTCAAATAGGTGTGGGTATCTGCTCTGCATCTCCCGCTAGGTGTCCCAAGTAGCCTCCTACACTGTTTAGCATCTCCACTGCACCTTCATTGAAGCCATATCCTTTGACCTTAACTTTCGAACCTGACGCCCCAAAATAGCCACCAGCTCCACATCATAAGTCAAATCACCATCCAACTGAACTGTGCTAAAATCCAGAACATGGGATGGATCGCCAATATACTTCCGAAGCATAGAAACATGAAATACTGGATGCAAACTCAATATGTTAGGTGGCAAAGTAAGCTCATAGGCCACCTCCTCAATCTTCTGAAGCACTTCAAACGGCCCAATAAACCGAGGGCTCAACTTGCCCTTCTTTCCAAATCTCATGACACCCTTCATAGGTGAAACCTTAGTAAGATACATCACGGACCTTTTTGTCAACATAACTCTTTTGTCTCGACTGCACCCTGTGAAGCCGCTCCTGAATCAATTTTACCTTGTCCAATGCATTCTGAACCAAGTTTGTACCCAAAAGCCTAGCCTCACCCAGCTCAAACCAATCCACTAGAGATCTACACTGCCTCCCATATAAAGCCTCATATGGAGCCATCTGAATACTCGATTGATAACTGTTGTTGTAAGCAAACTACACGAGTGGCAGAAACTACTCCCATGAACCCCCAAAATCAATAATACAAGTGTGTAACATGTCCTTCAATATCTAAGTAGTGTGCTCGGACTGTCCGTTCGTCTGAGGGTGAAATGTTGTGCTCAACTCAACCTGAGTTCCCAACTCTCGCTGCACGGCCCTCCAAAACTGCGATGTAAACTGTGTGCCTCTATCTGAAATGATGGAAACTGGCACCCCATGAAGGCGAACAATCTCTCTTATTTAAATCTCAGCCAACCACTCTACAGAATAAGTAGTACTTACAGAAATGAAGTGCGTGGACTTGGTCAACTGATCCACAATCACCTAAATAGCATCGAACTTCCTCGAAGTTCGTGGGAGCCCAAGTACGAAACCCATGGTGATCCGCTCCCACTTCCACTCTGGAATCTCTATCATCTGAAGCAAGCCACCCAATCTCTGATGCTCATATTTCACATGCTGACAGTTGAGACACCGAGCTACAAACCCAACTATATCTTTCTTCATCCTCCTCCACCAATAGTGATGTCTCAAATCCTGATACATCTTCGCGGCACCCACATGGATGGAATACCGCGAGTCATGGGCCTTCTCAAGAATCAACTCCCATAGCCCATCCACATTGGGCACACATTTTCGGCCCTGCATCCTAAATACCTCATCATCACCAATAGTCACATCTCTGGCATCATCGTGTTGAATCTTGTCCTTGAGGACAAGCAAATGAGGATCATCATACTGGCGCTCTCTAATGCGATCGAATAAAGAAGACCGAGAAACCATACAAGTTAGGACCCGACTGGTCTTCGAAATATCTAGTTTCACGAACTAGTTGGCCAAAGCCCGATCAACTGCAAGGGGTCTCTCACCAATAGGAAGGAATGCAAGACTACCCATGCTCACTGCCTTTCTACTCAAGGCATCGGTCACCATATTGGCCTTTCCCGGATAGTACAAAATGGTAATATCATAGTCCTTTAGCAGCTCTAACCATCTCCGCTGCCTCAAATTGAGATCTTTCTGCTTGAACAAGTGATGGAGGCTACGATGATCAGTAACACCTCACAAGACGCACCATAGAGATAGTGCCTCCAAATCTTCAACGCGTGAACAATGGCAGCCAACTCCAAATCATGAACATGGTAGTTTTTCTCATGGGGCTTCAACTGACGTGAATCATAAGCAATCACTCTATCCTCCTGCATCAAAACACATCCAATGTCAATCCTAGAAGCATCACAATATACGGTATAAGAACTAGGAGTTGATGGCAGAACTAACATTGGAGTTGTGGTCAAGGCAGTCTTGAGCTTCTTAAAGCTCGCCTCACACTCATCCGACCACCTGAAAGGAGCACCCTTTTGGGTCAATTTTGGTCAAGAGCGATGCAATAGACGAGAAACCCTAAATGAACCGACGGTAATAACCAGCCAAACCAAAAAACCTCTAAGCCTCTATGGCTGAGGATGGACTGGGCCAACTCTAAACAGCCTCTACCTTCTTTGGATCAACCTAAATTCCCTCATTGGACACCATGTGTCCCAAGAACGCTACTAAACTAAGCCAAAACCTATAGTTTAAAAACATGGCATAAAGTTTCTCCTCCCCCAGCCACTGCAATACAACCCTCAAATGCTCGGTGTGCTCCTCTTGGATATGAGAGTACACCAGGATATCATCAACGAATACAATAATGAGCGAGTTGAGATAAGGCCGAAACACGATGTTCATCAAATGCATGAATGTTGTTGGGCGTTGGTCAGCCCAAAAGACATCACAAGGAACTCATAATGACCATATCAGGTCTTGAAAGCTAACTTAAGAATGTCTGAGTCCCTAATCTTCAACTGGTGATACCCTGACCTCAAGTCAATCTTGGAGAACACCCTCGCTCCCTGGAGCTGGTCAAATAAATCATTAATACAAGACAAAGGATATTTGTTCTTGAATGTGACTTTGTTCAATTAATAGTAGTCAATTCACATTCCCATAGTGCCATCCTTCTTCTTTACAAATAGAATTGGTGCACCCCAAGGTGACACACTAGGCCGAATAAACCCCTTGTCAAGGAGTTCCTGAAGCTGCTCCTTCAATTCCTTTAACTCCACTGGTGCCATACGATGCGGTGAAATAGAAATGGGCTAAGTGCCCGGCACGAAATCAATACCGAAGTCAATATCCCTATCCGGCGGCATGTCTGGCAGGTCTGCAGGAAACACATCAGGAAAATCTTGCACCACCAGAACTGAGTCAATAGTAGGAGTCTCTGCACTAACATCCCTCACAAAGGCCAAATAAGAAAGACAACCCTTCCCAACCATCCGCTGGGCCTTCAAGAATGAAATCACTCTACTGGGAACATAATCCAATAAACCTCACCACTTAATCCGTGGCAACCCTGGCATAGCCAACGTCACCGTCTTAGCATGACAGTCCAAAATAGCATGACATGGAGACAACCAATCTATGATCGATATCACATCAAAGTCAACCATACTAAGTAGCAACTGATCAACTCTAGTCTCTAACCCCCCCAATAGTCACTATACACGACCTGTATACATAGTCCACAATAATAGTATCATCCATCGGTATAGATACACGAACAAATGAAACTAGAGACTCATGGGGCATGTGCAGATAATGAGCAAAATATGACGACACATATGAATAGGTGAAACCATGGTCAAATAATACAGAAGCATCTCGATGACATACAGAGATAATGCATGTGATCACTGTGACTGAAGCAATGGCATCTGGTCTAGCAGAGAGTGCATAGCGGGCCTAACTACCATATGATCGGCATCTCTCTCTAGGGAGACCCCTAGCTGACTGACGTCCACCCCGAGCTGGCTGGGCCTATGGTGAAGTAACTGGTGCTGAAGCCGAAGGCTAACTCCTCTGCTGAGATGAACCTCCCGTAAGGCGGGGACAGTACCTCTTGATATGACTAAAATCTCCACACTCAAAGCAACCTCTACCGGCCACTAGGGACTGAAGGGAGCCCCGAGCACTGGGATACCTGCTAGAAGGACCCGACATGGATGAACCCTGAGCTGATGGTGCTTGAGACGAACTCTGAGCTGGAAGGGCACTGAGAGATGAGTGGCCCTACTGAGAACTATGAGAACCATAGCCAAATAATGCACCACAATGAACTGGGTGGGTCATCAGAGCATGCCTATAAGGATGACATCCGTCGTGGTGAAACAAACCCCCAGACGGAACACCACCAAGGCTACCTGAACCACGAGACCTCTTGGCCTCCCTCTCAACCCACTCTTGACTACAGACCGACTCTATCTCCCGATCAATGTCAACAACCTCATCAAAGGTAGCACCAGACACCCTCTCTCTGGTCATAAGCAACCGCAACTAAAATGTGAGGCCATCAATGAACCTCATGATCCTCTCCATGTCTGTGGGAGACAACCAAACAGCATGACGGGCTAACTCAGAAAATCTCATCTCGTACTACGCTACAGTCATGTCATTCTGACGTAACCTCTCGAACTGTCTGCGCAGCTCCTCTCTACGATATTGCGGCACATACTTCTCTAGGAAGAGAATGGATAAATGCTACCATGTAATTGGTGCTGCACCAACCGGCCTACGCCTCTCATAGACCTTCCACCAAGTGAAGGCAGCTCCAGTGAACTGAAAAGTAGTGAATGAGACCCTACTGGTCTCTAGAATACCTAATGTACGGAGAATCCTCTGACACTTGTCCAAGAAACCCTGGGCATCCTCGCCCTCTACACTACTGAGAGTTGGAGGCTGGAGCCTCCCAAACCTCTCCAATCTACCCTGCTCATCATCGGGCATGACTGAAACCACATAGTCCTGAGCAGGTGCAATCGGTAGGGCTGATGGTGCCCCTAGTGTCTGGAGCCCTAGTACCACCTGCTCTGGTGTACAGGCGGCAGGCGTCTGAGTACCTCCCCCTGCCTAGGAAGTGGCTGCTGTAGTAAAAATAGAGACCGCCTGAGCAAGACTGGTGCACACAATCTGAATTTGAGCTAAGGTCTCCTGAAGACCTGGGATCACGAAGGGCACAGCTGGTGCCTGAGCTGGTCCCGTTGATGCATCCACAACTAGGACCTGATCCTAAACTGGGGCAACTGGTGGATCTGCAGGTGCTGCCCTAGCTATTGTGCGGGCTATACCTCTACCCCTATCACAGCCACTACTGCAACCTCAGCTTCTCATGGCCCCAACTAGTGGCACTTATGGCTGTCCATCCTGCCCAGTAGCACATGTCCTCACCATCTGTGAGAGAATGGAATAACAGAAGTTTAGTTACTACTATCAACAGATTCGCATGATAGAAATTCAAGAATGTGAAGTTTCCTAACAGTTTTGCAGCCTCACGAAGATAAGTACAGACATCTCTGTACCAATCCGCGAGACTCTACTAAACCCTCTCATGAATTGTCAAACCTATGTAACCTAGGCTCTGATACCAACTTGTCACGAACCAAAATCAACCGTCGTAATGGCGCCTATAATGGAACTAGTCCATCCTCAACTCAACAAACTCAACACAACAATAATAAATTTGAAAACTTTAATAAAAGCATCTAAAGAAAATTGTTTGAAACATAAGAAATCCCAAAATACGAAACAATCCAGCCCAAAACTGGGTGTCACGTAGTACATGAGCGTCTTGATCAGAATAATGTCCACTACAATGTCTAGAGAAATAAACTGAAAATACGACAAAATATAAAGAAGGAGAATCAAGGCCCGCGAACGTCATTCAGCTACCTCGACAATACTAGAACCTCAATCAGCAACCACCACTATGACCGGTATCGCCTTGATCTGCACACGAGGTGCAGGGAGTAATGTGAGTACACCAACTCAGTAAGTAACAAGTCCAAACCTTGGACTAAAAGGTAGTGACGAACTTAACCTCGATAGGTATAACATAAATAAATGGGCAGAAACATAGGCATGCTTTCAAGTCAAATATACAACTTTAAGCAATAAAGTATTACACATCGGAACAGTGTAAGGTATACAACTCAACTATCTCTACATGCCAATGAACAGACTGTATGAAATGCACCATGTGCTCCCACTCTCAAGTGTTCAACCACTCGGTATAGTATATGGCCATCTGGCCTAGAAAAATCCATCCCGGAACATATATAACACTGACGATAAGCCACCCAATACTGAGGAAAAAGGGGCAATCCAACCCTGTGGAGAAATCCATCTCCAGGTATCAAGTACTTCGAACAAATTCATGTCCGGAAAATCCTTTCCTCAATAATATCATCCGCGCTCACTAGGGGTGTGTTATAGACTCTGGAAGGGTTCCTACAGCCCAAGTGCTATCATAATCATCAATATAACCGTTGCGGCATGCAGCCCGATCCCATAACTGTCACCCATAACCAGGCTCTCAGCCTCACTCAGACATCAATCTCTCCAGTCTCACCCACGGGCTCACAATATCATGAAAACAAACACGGAACAATGATATGATGAATCAATAACTAACTGAGACTGAGATGTGATATAAAAATGCATGAATATGATTGAGTACGGAATATTAATGAAAATAATGAGATGACAGCAAGAAACGATCACTAAATGTCCCAACAATACCAGTATAAAGCCTAAACATGGTATCTAGCATGATTTACAGCTCAATTACTTTATCACATGATGTAAGCATGGATATTAACAGGATAGAGTTACTAAACGGTGGCATGGAATCACCCAGGACACAATTCTCACGGTGCATGCTCGCACGCCCGTCACTTGGCTTGTGCGTCACCTCAATACCAATCACAAATCACATAATTTGGGGATTCAGACCCTAAAAACCAAGTTTGGAACTGTTACTTACCTCAAACAAAGCAAAATCCTACTCCGCAATGCCTTTGCCTCACATATCAGCCTCCAAACGTCCCGAATCTAGCCACAAGCAATAAAATACGATCAATATAGGCTAAAGGAATCAATTCCACAAGAAAATTACCAAATTATAGCCAAATATCCTAAATCAGCTCAAACCCGGCACCCAGGCCCACGTCTCGAAATCCGTCAAAAGTCACAAAACCCGAAAGCCCATTCAAAATCTCATTCAAAACCTCAAAAATCCATCTAAAGAACACTTCCATTTTTTCCTAATTTTTCACCTCAAATCACAAATTAGATGATAAAATCAAAGATATAATTATGAAATTTAACCAAAACCAAGCAAGAAACACTTGCCCCAATCAACTCCGTGAAAATCCCGTCGAGAATCACCTAAATCGGTGATCTCTAGCTCAAAATATGAAAAATGGACTCAAACCCTCGATTTTGAATTTAACACTGTCTGCCCAGATTTCCTTCTTCGCGAACACGATCGTCCTCTCGCGTTCGCATAGACCAACTTGAGTGCCTCTCTACTTTACTCTTCGCGAATGCGACAACTGCTTCGCGAACGTGATGCTTTACCAGCCCAACTCTTCGCGAACGCGACCATCACCTCGCGAACGCGTAGAAGAAAAGGCTAGGGGTCCCTAGTTACCTCTCTCCTCTTCGCGAACGCGACCCTACTCCTGCTTTCGCGATTCACATGCAGACCACACCTTTGCATTCGCGTCTTCTCCTTCACGAACGCGAAGAACAAATCCTCATCATCTCAAAAACACTCTTCGCGAACGCGAGGACCTCTCGCGAACGTGTAAGAGGAAACTAGAAAAAAAAACAACAGGAGATATCAGCAATCTCACCATAGCCAAAAATGATCCCGTTAACCACCTGAAACTCATCCTAGCCCTTGAGACCTCAACCAAACATACCAACGCGTACCATAATATCATACGAACTTATTCGAACCTTCGAATCACTCAAAATAACATCAAAGCACCAAATTACACTCAGATTCAAGACTAAAGAACTTCTAAACTTCCTAATTCCACAAACAATGACAAAACCTACCAAACCACATCCGAATGACCTCAAATTTTGTACACAAGTAAGAAATGACACCACGAACCTTGTCCAACTTCCGAAAATCCAATCCGACCCCGATATCAAAATTTCCTCTTCCGGCCAAAATTCTAACTTTCGCCAATTCAAGCCTAAATCTACCACGGACCTTTAAATCACATTCCGGATGCACTCCGAAGTCCAAAATCACCTAACGGAGCTAAAGGAACTATCAAAATTCAAATTCGAGGTCGTTTATACATAAGTCAACATCCGATCAACTTTTCCAATTTAAGCTTTCAATTAAGAGACTATGTGTCTCAATTCCCTCCGAAATCACTCTGGACCCGAACCAACTAATCAGTATATCATAATATAGATGTAGAACATAAAAGAAGAAAGAAATTGGAGAACGGGGCTATAACTCTCGAAACGACCGACCGGGTCGTTACAATCACAATTCAAATTCCTCCTCATCTTAACCTCTTGTAATTCATATCAAGTAGGGCGCAATTGAGAAATCCGTCTCGGTAGAGAATCAACTATGGATGGGTTCTAATGTCTCACCTTTATTACAAAACCTTAAATTGATCGACTCCTATTCAAATTAACACTCTCTTAGCAACAAAAAAAAAAAAATTAACCAGACACAAATACTCAATGATATCGTATTACACGTTTACACAAGACCAGAAAATTAAAATTGAGATTAATTCAAAATCATTCAAGTAACCAGAATTGTCGTGACCAAGTTGAATTGTTATAGCATTAGAACTTCATATTAAGCTACGACTTTAAACAAATTCTATTGTTACTTGACTTCAAACTCCTGTAAAGTAGGCACTAAACATTACAGATATAATGCTAGTATTTTATTGAAGAAATAATTTTACCTTATAAAAGGTATAAAAGTCGGTTAATACTTCGGAAATATTTTTATGGTTCAATATTTAACATAGAACAGGGGCGAATCTAGGTGTATGAGTATAGATCACATGAACTCATGCTCATCTCCCTAAGCTATGTGCATTCTCGATTATTTTATGATAAATATTCTTATATTTTGTGGTATGCCCCCATGCTCATGAGAGCACTTATTGGCGCACTGGCTGAGATTTGCGCCTTTGACTTCTTGCCCTAGGTAAAGGGTTCGAAAACCATGCTCTTTTTTCTCCAATTAAATCTTTTTTCTTTCTGTTTCCTTTCTTTCTTTCTTTTCCTTTTTGTTCTTTTCTTTTTGGTTTACTCTTTGAGCTATTTTAATTGAATTTCAGTTTTTCTTTTTTATTTGGGGTTTAAAACAAGAGGGGTTGCTCTGATGGTAATTAACTTTCACTTCCAACTAAGAAGTTGTGAGTTTGAGTCTCCCCAAGAGCAAGGAGGTAAGTTTCTTGGAGGGAAGGATGCCGAGGGTCTATTGGAAACAGCCTCTCTACCCCAGGTAGGGGTAAGTTCTGCATACACACTACTCTCCCCAGACCCCACTAAGTAGGATTATAGTGGGTTGTTGTTGTTGTTGTTGTTTTTATTTGGGGTTTTTTCTTTGCCCTTTTTTAAATTTTCTTTTTATGGTTTATTCCTGGAGTTTCAAAACTCAAAAGAAAACGTGATTCTAATTTAGTTTCAAGTTTTTTCTTTTCTTTATTTACCATTCTCCATTTGAATGGTTGTACAGTTTTGCAACATAAAATTAAGATATTTGTATCTATAAATTATGATGTTATTGAAAACTATTTACGCACAGTTGAAAATAAAATGATACTCCCTCTGTTCCAGTTTATGTGAACTTATTTCCTTTTTGGTCCGTTCCAAAAAGAATGACCCCTTTCTAAATACAATGGGCCCCTTTTTGACTTGTTTAGGACCACAAATTCCAAAAGTCTTTATTTTTTCTTAAACTCCGTGGCCAGTCAAACATGTTCACATAAATTGAAACGGAGGGAGTAATTGGTATTGTTGATAATGGTACAGATTATAGTTTACTCGTCAAGATGTAGCATAGTAATAAAATCAAACCAAATGGCAAATCTGGGTTAGTTAGACCTCAAAACAGGTAGCTAAACTCGCGTAAGAATTTAAAAAAAAAAAAAAGTAATACTCATTCTTCTGAAATCCTAGATATGTCTTTGGCATGGAACGTTCGTACTTTTATAATAATATAGATATAAATAGATAAATAGATATAGATTGGCGTCATAAATTACGTGTTGAGCTTACTTGCATAGAAGGATTTTAAGGATTTTACCACTCAAAGGTCATTTAGAAATTTACGATTTTTCTCTCCTAAATTTCTTGTTTGACCCGACCTAAGTGATGTTCCTCTTTTCTATAACAAATCCTGTTTGACTATCGACAAGTTACTTTCTGAGTCCTTTGAGTAATTTAAAAAATTATGTAAAGCTTATTCTTAGAAGGTGCTTCAAATATTTAAGATTAATGGACGTTGTTATCATATTTTGTACTTGGTTATATATGAAAGAATATACAATAAACTGAGATTAGCCTTAGCAATAAGGTACCAATTGCTCTTTGGAGTGTATCATTCACAACCTGAAATTCCATAGTGTCTACCATATTTCCATATGTAAGATATAGCCTAAGTTAGGGTTTTTCTTGATTTTCCTATTATATTTGGATTTTAGTTCTTCTCAAACGAAGGGCGAAGCATTTTTATTTTTCTCAAAAAGAAAATATAATATTTGGATAATCCCTTTTCTAGAGGAAAATATTTTAAATTTTTAATTGAAAATCATCGATCTCACACAACACGCAGCATCCATGATACAATTCTTTAGGATTTTGAGAGTCTTGTTTAAGGAAAAAAAAATTTCGAGATATTTTTGTACTCTCTTTCACATTGGTAGATTTTTTATGGATATAGGTCCATAACCAAACCTAGTACTAATATTCTCAGTTAGTATATTTTTCTTTTGGCATCTAATTTACTGTTATTCAAGGTTTGCTAGGTTACTTGCGCATAATGCCTTGTTATTTCGATCGCAACAAGTAATATTAGAGCCAATGGTTCAGCGAGGATGACGACAAGTTCAAGGCGGGTTCAGATCAGGCTATAGCCAAATTGACAATAATGAAGATTTTTGTCCAAAAACATATATGTCTGAAGTACTAATGTCGAGAAAATTTTCAATGATATTTTCAATGTTTTTGCTATTGCATCCCAAAAAAATCGTTTTTAACTTAGGCTTACTTTTTAACGCATGAGCTCCACTTTTAACGCACAACTCCATTGTTAACCCTGTTCACTTTTAATGCACGACTCCTATATTTTTAACTCGTGCTCACTTTTAACGCACAAGACTCTAATTTTTAACTTATACCTACTTTTAACCATGACAACCATTAGTCATGAAGAATATATACGGAAGACGAATCAAGTTTGTCAAGAAAATTTAGGCTAAAACGGAGAATCGTTAGGGTTTTCCCCTGATTTACTTACCATATATGGATTTTACCTTTTGAATTATCGTAATTGATTTTTACTTTTCTCAAAAGAAAATTTTAAATTTTTCATATTTCGCTAACCCCTTTCTTGGAGGAAAAGATTTTGGACTTTTATAAGAACTCTTGATATTTTCGTACTCTCATTCATACTAGTAGATTTTTTAAGATTATAGGTCAATTGACCAAACCTCTTTTTAATATTATTTTTTGTATATTTTTCTTTTGTCGTCTGATTTATTGTCATTCAAGATTTACTTCTTCTTTTTTACTTTCACATGACGCCTTGTTATTTCGATCCCAACAGCCTATTGTATGGTTGAATTTATCCTCTTTGGTATATTTATAAGTTTTCTGGATCTAGTTAGCTACCATGAATTACTTTATGATATGCGTAGTTATGCATATATAGCTTTGAGGATCTTACACCAATACATTTACACTAATTTGGATCTAGACATCTCAAATTTATGACAAAAGTTGGCCTATCTTGACCTTAAAATTGACATATTAGGTGAATGACTCCCCTACCGGCTACCACCCTCAGCACCAAATAGAAACAATAAACAGAATAAGAAAATTGTATTACCTTCTTCAGAGTCCTTATAATAATGTCAACTTCACAAAGTATACGTGCCTAAATATATTCCCTAAGTTTTCGCCATCAATCCAACCTCATCCAAGAAACGAACTCACACAAAGAGCATTTCTTCTAACAAAGACATGGAGTTCTTCTATGTCTCTCTTCTTTGCCTATTTGTGTTTTTAGTCTCCCTCTCCCTTCACTTCTTCTTCTACAAGAACAATTCTGGCTACTCTAGCCGCCTTCCCCCGGGAAAAACAGGGTGGCCTGTAGTCGGAGAGGGCCTCGAGTTTCTCTCAAGTGGTTGGAAAGGCCACCCTGAAAAATTCATCTTCGACAGTATGGCTAAGTACTCTTCCATTGTCTTTATAACTCAGCCTTTAGGTGAACAAACTGCTGTTTTTTGTGGTGCCTATGGTAACAAATTCTTGTTTTCAAGCGAAAACAAATTGGTACAAGCATGGTGGCCAAATTCCATGAACAAAGTCTTTCCATCTTCTACACAAACTTCTTCCAAAGAAGAAGCTATTAAAATGAGAAAAATGCTTCAAAATTTTCTCAAACCCGAAGCATTGCAGCGTTACGTTGGTATTATGGACCATATAGCCCAACGTCACTTTGCTTCTGGATGGGAAAATCACGATCAAATTGTTGTTTTCCCATTAGCAAAACGTTACACTTTTTGTTTAGCATGTAGATTATTCGTGAGTGTTGAAGATCCTAACCATGTAGCTAAATTTGCCGACCCTTTTGATGTTTTAGCTTCTGGTTTGGTTTCAGTCGCTATAGATTTGCCTGGAACACCATTTAATCGCACAATTAAGGCTTCTATTTTCATTAGGAAAAAGCCAGTGGCAATTATTAAGCAAATAAAGATTGATTTGGGTGAGGGGAAAGCATCATCAAATCAAGATATATCGTGTACACATGTTCTTGACGTGTGATGAAAGTGGGAAATTTATGCATGAGTTGGATATTGCTGATAAGATATTAGGGTTGTTGATTGGTGGGCATGATACTACTAGTTCTGCCAGGTTGCGCGAATGAATCGTCATAGCATAGTTTAAGAAAAGTTATAATTTTGAATTTTACTCGTATGAACCGATACTGTAAAACTTATTTACACAATCTGCTTACTTTAACTGGTTGTAGCAAGTCGTTTACCTTATCTCTAGGTTAATCATCTCATGTTTATTATAGACAATGCATAATCTGATAGGTTAAATATCTCATGTTTATTATAGACAATGCATAATCTTAGAATACAAATAGAGAAATTTTCATAAGCACTACTTTTTATTAGTAATTTGTCATCTATAGATATCATTTGCTATATTACGGATTATAGATACATTTTCTCAGGTTATAAGATGTATTTGATATATTTAAGTTATTGTATTCATGAATACAGTAGCAAAAATAGGTGTGAATCAGGGAAGTCCAACTAATCAGTTGTTGTATTCGAGTGTATTCGACTGTATTCATGGAGTGAAATATGGGATTACAGTTGGATAGATTATTGTATTCGACTGTATTCACGGCGTGAAATAGGGGATTACGTTGTTTTTAAAACGGAAAGTGAATCAATTAACATAATAGACTCCTAATATAACTCAACAAATTAATTTAAAAAAAACATATGAATACATTCATGGCATATAGCGAGACAATGAATACAATGAAATACATATAATACAGCGAGATACATTGAAATACAATAAAAAAAAGACAGTGAATACAATGAAATACATTGAATACAATGAGATATATTGAATTACGATGAAAAAAAAACAATAAATACAATGAAATACATGAAAATACAGCATGATACGTTGAAAATACATTGAAATATATTAACAGAAAATCAAGCTGCTCAGCCCCAAAATCCGCCGTATTTGTTTAAGAACAAACCCTAATTTTTGACGAATCTGCCGCCAAGCAAAAACCCTGAATCTCACTGTTCCCATGCATCCTGTACATTGCTTCTGACACATCTGGCAGTACCATCGTAGCTTTTGTAAGCCCTTAACTTTGATTCGATTCGCAACTACCTTTGGGGTTAAAGAAATCGTTTTTCCCCATTTTTGAATTTGGGAATTCTAGAAGTAGTAATCCTACAAAAGGGAAACTTTTGTCCAGAATCTGCCGGCGACAAAGGCTTATTATCCTTTTGTAGGATTAGTTACCTATAATCCGGCGACACCAGAAATGGCCTTCACTGCCGGCGACAAAGGAGAAAAGAGGAGGTAATTGTTGTTGTACAATTGTTGAAATTGTACAAGAAAGAAGAAAAGAGGATATGAGATCGCGAAGTAGAGAGAGAGGGAGAATAGATATGGGGTAGGGGATAGGAGAAATTTGAGGGGATATGAGAGAGAAAAATAATACAAACTTATTTTATGGCTTAAGAGTAGGAAATGACCATAAATAGATATTTGGCTATAAAAAATCAAAAGGTAGCTATGGAATATAATTTTTTAAAAGGGTATTTATTTAAAATAAATAAGGTATTAACTTTTGCTATAGGAGGTAACTAATCCATAGAGCATATATAACCCTTCTTATCTTTTTTAACCAGAAAATTAAAAGTCATATCATGTCGTATAAACGTCAATAACTCAATATGAAACTAGCGTCTAAAAACAGTTGAAATTGTATTTTCTCCCGTACCAATTTTAGTCTAATTAGATGTGAATATATATATTAGTTGGTATGTAACGGATATTTGGGAAACGAAATAAAAGAAAATTCATTTCTTTGCTTTGCTTGGTTTATATATATATGTGTGTGTGAACATGATCATGCTTGGAGAAATTGTACATTAAGGAGATGAAGAAAGCTAGTTGTTTGGTGTAAATCTGACTGACCGCACTAAGTGACTAGAAGTAGGATATTACCAAATTTACTGTATAGAATCTTTTGAACGATCATAAATTTGCCTCTCAAAGTAAACAAATTAACTCTCTTCCTAAAGTGTCGTCCGTTCTTAGTGAATCTGTTTGACTGGGCACGAAATTTAAAAAAAAATAAAAAATTTGAAATTTATATTTCTAAACAAGTCAAAAAGGGGGCCTAGAATATTTGTGTGGTTATAAAAGCTTCTTATTAAAAGTAGAATTGTAAGTTTAAGTTAAATTGTTACCAAATTTAGAAAGGCGTCATTCTTTTTAAAACGGACCAAAAATGAAATAGGTTCACTAACTCAAACAGAGATAGTACTATATAAGCGTGAGCAAGAACTTGGGTTGCTACCTTCTTTTAGTTTTAACGAGGATCATCCACTAATCCCAAGCCACCTAGCAGTTTACCTATTTAAAGTATTTCAATTGTACTAACGTGATATTTTTACGGCTAAAAAGCCATTACTTGTCAGATTCTACTTCTACAAATATTTGCCATGTGGTTTTGTCCATGGCAATTGATTAAGTTATACATTTACAATTTTTACACTATAATGTAACTTTAACTAATTATAGTAGCTTACTTAGCTTATCTTTTAATTCGAGGTTATCAAATCACATTTACCATACATATAGTTATATTATTGTGTACGAGTAAAATCGGGGCAGAGTTTCTCCCTATTCTCCTATGAGGAAACAAAGGGGAACCACGAGTTGACTTGATTATAATCGAGGTCCGATGACCCCTCGTATCGAACCCAGGAGGGATGAACAATGTATTTGGGATCAGGTACTGTGAAATAACGGACCCAGACCAAGTATAGTTTATACACCTCGGGAAACGCGAAGAACGGTTATGCATGACGAGTAGGGGGCCGTAATATTCGCCCTCAATCGAACATTACGGCGCGAATCCCGTCCGATATCAACTGCGGATCGACATTTACCGGAAAAAACATATATTTTTACCTTATTTAGACTTGTACTGGGACTCAAATTCCCCTACTATACAAAAGAAAAGGTTTTTTTTATTTTGAGACGTTATTGATACGGAAATCAAAGCAATAACAGTTCATTCTTATCCTCTAGTCATTACAAAAAAAAGTGTTCTTCGATTATTCTCTTCTTTATTAGCATCTGAGCTTATATCGAGGGTCCGATCGAGGTTGAATTCACTATTTCTCTTGAGATCAGGCTTGATCATCACATTGCAATTGGTTTAATCTTTCATTTCACCTTTAACTTAATTATTTGTTGTTCTTAAATAATCATATTGAATTGAACCGCATATCTTTTAAACCATATACAAATTGAATTGCTACCCACTTTCGGGGGCAAACAGTTTGACGCACACCCTGGGGCTAAGCATAATAGTGGGGATTTGATACGAATCTCCATAACACACCTTATTTTATGCTTGTTCTTTGAAGTTTTGATTCCAGATTAGCCTAAGGATGTCAAATTCTCAATCTGCTTACTGGAACGTTGACACTGAGTCAGACCATCATGGTGAGAATAATAACGTGATAACTAGCAATGATGTTCCTCCTTTCGATCCCAATGGTGTCCCAGCCGCAGACCCGGTCGATGCTAACTGGCAGGTGGCCATCAACATCAATCTACCAACTGATCCCAAACATAACGTTCACGGGGGACCCCGGCCAGCAGCTCGAGAGGCGCCCGAAGGTGAAGGTGATGGGATGATCCTATAGTTGATTTTCAAAATGTTGCAGGCTCAGCAAGTAGCGATAAAAAAGTTGCAGAACCAAAGCCACTCCCCTAACAGGGTGGAACCCGAGCAGTCCCAGGAAAAATACTTGGCGGGATGAACAAGTTACCGTGGAACCAGGTGAATTCATACCCGGGGAAACTTCTGAGGTGATGAAGATGCTCGAAGCATTGACAAAATAGGTGGAGTCAGGCGAGAAAATGATTGAGGCCAATGACAAGAAGGTAGAAACGTACAACTCCAGGATCGATCAGATCCCTGAAGCGCCTCCAATATTGAAGGGACTGGACTCCAAAAGGTTTATAAAGAAGTCATTCCCCCCGAGCGCAGCACGAAGCCAATCCCGAAGAGGTTTCGAATGCCCTACTTTCCCAAGTATAATGGAACCACGGATCCAAATGAGCATGTAACCTCCTATACATGCGCGATCAAAGGGAATGACTTGGAAGACGACGAAATCGAGTCGATGTTGCTGAAAAAATTTGGGGAAACCTTGTCCAAGGGAGAAATGATATGGTACTGCCTCCGAATTCTATCTACTCATTTTCTATGCTTGCAGATGCTTTCATGAAGGCCTATGCCGAAGCCATCAAGGTCGAGACCAAGAAGTCTGACCTTTTCAAGGTTAGACAGAGGGATGACGAGATGCTTAGGGAGTTTGTGTCGAGGTTCCATATGGAACTAATGGATCTGTCTCCAGTTGCAGATAATTGGGTTGTTTCGGCATTTACTCAAGGGATCCACCCCCGAAGTTCCGTGGCCTTTCAATAGTTAAAGAAAAACTTGGTGGAGTACCTAGTGTTCACTGGGATCTGTTTACCCCATCAAAATCGATGAAGGTCTAAGAGAACCATTAATTGAGAGCCAAGGCCGGTCCGAGATCGTTATCATCCACACAGCACGGGCCAAAGGGAAAGCGGGGTGCCACCCGACAAGGAATGAGAATAAAAATGATCGAGGACCGAACGGTCGGGGCTAGATGAGCGATAGCGGGTTTGAGAGGACGCTTGAGAGTAGGGAGTCACCAAGATTATCGGAGTATAATTTCAACGTGGACGCTGTAAGTATAGGGTCAACCATAGGGCGCATCAAAGAGACTAAGTGGCCCCAACCGTTGCAGTCCAACCCTTTCCAAAGAGATCCTAATTTGATGTGTAAGTACCACGGTCACGATCATAGGACCGAAGATTGCTGACAGTTAAGAGAAGAAGTTTTTCGATTGTTCAACAATGGGCACCTTCGAGAATTCCTAAGCGAGCGAGCCAAAAACCATTTCAGAAATCGGTACGCCAATAAACAAGTCGAACAAGAGGAGCCTCTACATGATCATTGGGGGAGTGGATGTCCCCCAAGGGCTGATGATAAAACTCACCAAAGTTTCCATCACAAAAGGAAAATACACCCAGGATTATGTCCCGGAAGGAGCCATCTCGTTCAACGACGAAGACGTTGAGGGCATCATACAGCCTCACAACGATACACTAGTAGTATCTGTACTTATCAATAAATATCGAGTTAAATGTGTGTTGATTGATCCAGGTAGCTCGGCCAACATCATCAAATCGAGGGTCGTAGTGTGACTGGGTTAAAGAATCAAATTGTACTGGCGGTTCGGATATTGAATGGATTCAACATGGCATATGAGACCACAAAAGGTGACTGTTTGGGACCACCCAAGAAATAAATTTCTACGTGATCGAAAGGGATATGAGGTGCAATGCCTTGTTCGGAAGGTTGTGGATTTACAACATGAGAGCGGTGCTTTCGACCTTACATCAAGCCCTGAAATTTCCCACTCTGGGAGGAGTCAAAACAGTCTATGGAGAACAACCGACCGCAAGGTAAATGTTCGTTGTCGATGAAGTAATCCCGATGCTCGCGGTTTCAACATCAAAAAGTGTTGAACCAACCAAAAATGAAGAAACTAAATAGCAATCAATGACACCAGCCTCAACCCAGCCGAAAAATAGAAAAATCACGGAGCGGATGATGAGGATGATTACAGCATCCCTGGATCTTTCATAGCACCCGATGGCGCTGACGCTACCAAATCGACGATCGAGGAGTTGGGCCAATTTATATTGATCGAACACCTACCGGATCAAAAGGTACACCTGGGCACGTGCTTAACTCCCGAGCTCAGGAAAAAATTAATTGATTTTCTTAAAGCTAACACCGATTATTTTGCCTTGTCCCATCTAGACATGACAGGGATCCCACCGGAGGTAACCACTCACAAATTAAGCTTGGATCCAAAGTTCCATCCGATTAAGAAGAAAAGAAGGCTACAATCCGAGATCAAACACACATTCATCAAGGACGATGTATCTAAACTTCTGAAAATAGGTTCCATCCGGGAAGTTAAATACTCGGATTGGTTAGCAAACATAGTAGTCGTGCCTAAAAAAGGAAATAAATTCAGAATGTGTGTAGACTATAAGGATATAAACAAGGTGTGTCCAAAGGATTCTTTTTCCTTGCGTAACATCGATCGAATGATCGACACAACGGCTGGACATGAGACACTTAGTTTTCTCGACGCCTATTCCGGATACAACCAAATTTGGAAGGACCTGGGCGATCAAGAAAAGACTTCCTTCATAACCAAGTTCGACACCTACTGCTATAACGTAATGTCGTTCGGATTAAAAAATATCGGTCCCACATACCAACGTCTAGTCAATCTAATGTTCAAAGAACAAATAGGGAAATCAATGAAAGTTTATATTGATGATACGTTGGTTAAGTGGACCATTTGAAACATTTGCAGGAAACCTTCGACATATTGAGAAAGTACAACATGAAGCTAAAACCAGATAAGTGCGTATTTGGGGTCAGCTCGGATAAGTTTCTCGGATTCTGGTATCTAATCGGGGAATAGAGATCAACCTGGACAAAATAAAGGCCATAGAGGATATCACTGTATTGGACAACGTCAAGCCAGTGCAGAGGCTGACCGGGCGGATAGCCTTGTTGGGACGGTTCATCTCGAGATCGCAGGATAAGAGTCATCAGTTCTTCTCACTATTGAAAAAGAAAAACAACTTCTCTTGGACTCCGAAATGCCAGCAAGCTTTGAAAGAACTCAACTGGTACCTATTGAGTCCCCCCTTGTTGTACACTTCGAAGTCGGACGAACAGTTGTACCTCTACTTGGCAATTTTCGAGGTAGCGGTAAGCGGTGTCCTGGTCCGGGAAGAAAAAGGCACAGAATTTCCTATTTATTATATTAGTAGAACCATATGCGATGCCGAAAAAGGGTACCCTCACCTAGAAAAATTAGCGCTCGCGTTACTAAGAACTCTTAGGAAGTTAAAGTCGTACTTTCAATGCAACCCCATATGTGTTGTGACCTCTTATCCACTAAAGAATGTCATGCACAAACCCGATATCTCAGGCCGATTGGCCAAATGGTCTAGAAATTAGCAGGTATGATTTGAGTATAAACTCTAGACCATCATAAACTCTCAGATTTTGGCTGACTTTGTGGCTAACTTCATACCGGCTCTGATACCCGAGGTTGAAAAGGAGTAACTACTCACTTCAGGTATTAACTTGGATCGGAACCCTATTCATGGATGGTGCCTCTAACGCGAAGGGGTCCTGGCTCGGTATCGTATTGAAACCACCTACTGGTAATGTAATTAGGTAGTTTATTAGAACTGTTAAATTGACTAACAACGAAGCCAAGTATAAGGCTATAATTGCATGTCTAGAACTGCTAAGAGCCTAGGGGCTAAAGTGATTCAAGCCAATGTGACTCTCTCCTCTTCTTAAATGAAGTAAATTGAACGTTCGAAGTAAAGAAGGAATTGCGGAGGTACTTGAACAAGTTGCAGGTGACTATACTCAAATCAAGGAATGGACTCTATAACACATGCCTCGGCATCAAAATAGCGAGGCTAATGCACTGGCAAACTTGGGGTCGCCTGTCGACTCCGATGAATTCGACTTGGGGGCAGTGGTATAACTAATAAACTCGGTGGTAGAAAAAGGTCACACCGAGGTAAACTCGAAAAGTTTGACTTGGGATAGGAGAAACAAATGCATAGACTACCTGAAGACAGGAAAATTGCCATCGGATTCCAAGGAATCAAAAGTCATGCGCACCAAAGCTACCAGGTTCAGCTTAGTCGAAGGGAAATTGTTCAGAAGATCCTTCTTCGGTCTACTAGCAAGGTGCTTAGGTCTGGCAGAGATGAATATGCTATGAGATAGGTCCAGAAGGGCACTTGGGTGAAGCACTCGGGAGCAGAATCCTTGGTTCGAAAGTTAATCAGAGTCGGTTACTATTGGAATGAAATGGAGAAAGATGCCAAGGATTTCGTACGGAAATGCAACAATGCCAAAGACACGCCCCAATGATTCATCAATCGGGAGAGGAGCTTCACTCGGTCCTGTCACCATCGTCGTTTATAAAATAGGAGATGGATATCATCGTCCCCATGCCTTGGGTGCACGGTAAATCCCAATACATACTACTAATGACTGATTACTTTTCCAAGTGGGTCGAAGCTCAGGTGATCGAGAAGGTTCGAGAGAAATAGGTCATTGACTTCATCTGGGATCATATAATATGTCGATTTGGGATACCGACCGAGATCGTTTACGACAACAAAAAATAATTTGTCGGCATCAAGGTAAGTAAGTTTTTCGAAGACCACAAAATCAAAAAGATATTATCAACACCTTACTACCCTAGTGGGAATGGACGAGCAGAATCGACGAACAAAACTATGCTCCAAAACTTGAAAAAGAGAATCTGATTCGAAAGAAAAGTGGAAGAAAATCTTGCTCGAAGTCTTGTGGGCATATCGAATGATTTCGAAGTCAAGTACCGGAGCAACTCTACTCTCTCTAGTCTACGACGCAGAAACTTTGATCCTGGTCGAGGTAGAGGAACTGAGTCTCAGGTTCCTATATGCTACCAAAATATCAAACAGTGAGGCCATAACCACGAGTCTGGACTTATTGGATGAAAGGCGGGAAGTTACCTGGTCCGGTTGGCCGCCCAAAAGCAGCAAGTAGGAAGGTACTACAACCAAAAAGCTAACCTTTGACATTTTCAAGTCGAGGACTTAGTGTTGAGGAAATTAATGCTACACACCAGGAACCCAAATGACGGAAAACTAGGTCCGAATTGGGAAGGACCATATAGAGTTGCCAGAATAATCGAGAAAGGTTTATATAAACTCGAGTCGGGAAACGGTGTAGAACTATCGAACAACTGGAACGTGGCACACTTAAAATGGTACTAATGCTAAAGTACGAGAACAATTCCTTTTTGAAATTTGTTATACTACAGACTAACTTGTGCAGGTACTCGGCTGGGGGCAAATGTGACTATTAGGTTTGAAAGCACATGTTGTACTCTTTTTCCCTTGAACTGGGTTTTTCCCGAAATGGCTTTTACAGAAAGGTTTTTAACGAGGCAATAGTAAAACATGCTACTTTAGTTTCGAAGGCTGGCCTAAAGCCAGAGTTACTGATCACCTACACCGGATCAACAGTATTCGAGCCCTCACAAATTTGGTCTAAAATATTAGGGGCCATTACCCCCTATGTTGGGATCCTTAGAAGGTGTTATTACAAAATATGAAAATCCAAGGTGTGGTAATTAGAATTCGTTATAAGGATAAAACCGCCAAACGAATCGTACCCATGTAGCCCACTCTTGCCATGGAATAAGGCTTATGCACCTCCAAGTATGTACTCTACATACAAAACAATGAAAGAAATCTTTGCTATCTTTATATTTTATCTCTACGCATTTCGCATCATCGATGCATCCGTTGAATTACTTAGAACAGATTACAGATCCTAAATACTAGAGCCCACAGTCTAACCCTACTCGAGCACTATCGTCCTATAAATCAGACTTCCTGGGCTATCAAATCCTAGAGGCACCGAGCCTATAAAGCAGGTCCTGAACATGAAAAGTTACGACCAACCTAAAACAGCCCGGAGATGTCCGAGTTTGTGCTCAGAAAGTAAGGCCCTTACGTATAATTAAAACATATTAAAGGGTTACCCTTGGCAAAACACCATCGTGCATAACTAAAACACTCAAGTATCTTACAGTCCTTCATTCTGTATCGAAATTTTGAAGCCATGAACAACACAGAGTTACCATCAAAACCGGGCCTCATTTGGGCTTTTGGAGAACGAATGCTCTAGATTACGTCTAATTCTATGTTAAGGCGTTAAGGAGGATCCATATATACAAAATTGCAAATAGATGCTGAAAAGTAAAAGACACAGTGTTGCCGAAAGAAAAGTTTTATATATTCCCAAAAGTATTTACAAATGCACGATAAAACGACCTCAAAACAAACAAACAAGAAAATATACAAAAGGAAACAAAAAGGAGCAAAGGCATCTCCGTCTAATCTTCACCGGAGCTCGACTCGGCACCAGAACCTTCAGGATGTTTGGGCTAATAAAGCTCTTTTGCCTCGACCTCAAGCCTCTTTTCCTCTTCAATCTTGACCGACATATCGAATCCTCGGGCATGGATCTCCTCGAGGGTCTCCCTCCGGGACAGTCACTTTACATATTCGGCCTTCGTTATTAAACGGGCCTGGCTATCTCCACATCAGTTTTATACTGGGCCAGCATTTCTTCGACCTCGGAGGAATCAACCGAGGTTGCCTCTAACTTGGACTTCAGCATAGTATATTCCCGACCGAGGTCATCCCATTCTAAGAAGGCTAAATCTAGTTGTGCTCGAAGTTCGTCATTTAGCCGAGACCACTTGTCAGCCTTATCCGTTTCCACCGGAGCTAGTCCTTGACCGATTCCAACTCCTCTTTTGTACCCTCCTTTTCCTAGGCTATAAGGTCCATCCAGCCCCTCAGCATCTCAGCCGAAGTGTTGAGCTCGTTCATCTCGGCCCAGAGCTGTTCAATCAGGTCTATCTTCTCTTGGACCTGTGAGGTTGCATCATTAGTCACCATGTGTAACCTCTCATTTTAACCTCAAAAATTACTACCTTATAGACCAGGTAGGTGTTCTCCCATTTCATAGACAGAGCCTCCTTTCGAGCTTTTTCCAGCTCGTCCCGAAGAATAGGGAGGTCCTTGAGGGCCTCATCCTTTTGCTCACTGAGAACCCTATACATGCCCTTCTACCAAACTTGCTCTTTAAGATTGAACTCGAGCTGGCTGACTTCCATTCAAGACTGAAGGAAGCTTCATGGTGGAGCACTGATACCAGAAAAACAAAATGATAAGGTCATGAGGATATGCTAAAGTTATATAAGATGCACAAAGGGCACATCGAAGGGAAGACTTACCCAGTTTAGTGCCTTTTGTGCCTTATTGAATAGACTAGATGTGCCTACTTCATTCATCTTTGCCTGTTCCTCTTCGATCACCAGGCAACGAAGATAGCTGACCAAGCCTACCGGAGCAGATAGCACCCCGGTGTCCACTGGGATAGTAAACATGATCATTCTTTTTTGGATCCACGCTCGGTGTAGGGAACTGCCTCACTGGCTTCGAGCTCGAGCTTGGTTTGCCTACCCCCAACGATAGGTCCTTTTTGGAGATCTCCAGGTGACCAAATCCGAAAAAATCCTCCAATGCGACCATGTCCACACCGTCAAAAAATATGTTGAGGGTCTCGTCTGCACCCTGTGTCATCTCGTTTGACTTCTCCTTGTTGGCCTGAGCCTCATTGAACATAGACTCTGTATGAGACGGCAACTCCACTATGTCAATGAAGCTGGCTATTCCCTTCGGGGCAGGGATTGTTTCCAGGGAGGCTGTAGCCTTTGATTTTCCTTCTGCCTCCAGAGCTAAAGAGGGATCGGCCTCTCGGCTGCCTTCCCTGGTTGCCAGCTGTTCTCCTTTGTCAATGGTTGACCCATGAGCGACGAAATCTAGTTTATCATCTTCAAGGTAATCTATGAGTTGGTAGAGGGAGTCAGGGTCCGGTACCCTGGTTTGGGTACTCTTCTTGTTGCTTTTCCGAACCTGGGCAGTTACCTCATTTTCTTAGCCTTGGCGTCCGGGGAGCCAGAGGATTTCCTCTTTTTCTCCTCCTGCGCAGCAGCTCCAGGCTGTCCCGGAGTGGAGGGTTTAGCAAGTGAGGATGGAGCCTCGTCCTCATCCAATGGCTGAAGCTCAGTGATCATGGGCAAACCTGTAAAAGAAAAGGAACTTAGTAGAAATAAAGGTTGAGTATGAAAGTAGACTTGTTCGGGAGGAGCACTCACCATGGGAATGGCCATCCCACTTGCCCTTTTAAAGTTTCCGACATTCGTGCTCAAAATATGGCATTTGTTTGCAGATCCCCTCGATCCACTCCTTGAAGTGAGGGACTACGTTGGGAACTTGGGGGACTGCTGCACAATTATAGGAATAATCAATTAGAAAATGAACAAAAGGAATTCCAAGATCTCAAGAAGGAAAGAAACTTATGGGCTGAGTTCTACTTTTTAGAGAACGATAAAAATTTGGGAGGAATCAGATCTTCGGTTTTCACCCAAAAAGTCTCCCCTGCCAACCTCGATCTTGATCTTCATCGATGCTCGAGAATGGATCCTTGCTTGCTCGACGGACGAGCTTGATCAACCCCCTAGGAAAACTCGGGGACTGTAGAGATGAATCAGGTGGTTGATGGAAAATTGAGGTTCTTTGGTGTTGTTAACAAAATGGTGGAGGAGGATTATGATCCTCTAAAAGGATGGGTGAATCTTCCCGAGGCATACCTCGTACCTTTTGCACAAGCTAAGGATTATAGGGTCGACCGGGGCAAGCGTGAAGGGTTAAGTGTAAACACTTAGATACCCCTCCATATGAGTAGTAATGTCCTCATCGGGACCAGACGACCACTTTCTTACCCTCCTAATTGCAGTCCTCCCAAACTGTAGGGAGTGTATCCTCGGTAACGAAGCATATGTACATCTATATCCCCTCGCCTTGGTCCTGTTGACTGGAGGCTTTCTCGAATTTGAAGTCATTCTCAATGGAGCAGACCCCGGGGATGAAACTTTACAGGGGAGGTTCTAGGGCCACCTCATGCACGGCAACCTGGGGAGGTCTGTTGAGGCATAGATTTCGGGGTCTTCGCCATCGAATTCTAGAAAATATGAAGATTTGAAGGTGATGATGAAGATTTGAAGATAAGGATAAAGGTTTGAAGGTCATATTTGAAGATTTAAAGAAGGATCATGAAGATTTGAAGATGAAAATATGAAAATCTAGAAAACAATGTATGAAGGTCTGAAGTGGTTAGGAATAAGTGAAGAGTTCGAGGGTAAATTAAGGAGCTCTGGAATCGAAAAGTTAAAAAGTGAAAAAGAGGATCGAAGTTTTTATAGAGAAGGGGTAATCAATGCATGATGCTTTGCATTCGGGGACGATTAACCAGCTATTGACACGTGTTCAAAGTCAGAACGATGCGACTGATGTGACGTTTCACTAACCCGTCAACTTGGTTGTAGCGTACAGAAGAAGGAATTGGGGTTACTTTATCGCTTCGATAAATCTACTCCCCGAGAAACGAGGGGACTATCTATGTACGGGTAAAATTGGGGCAGAGTTTTTCCCAATTCCCGATGAGGAAACAAAGGGAAAGCACAAGTCGACATGATTATAATTGAGGCCCGAGGACCCTTCGTATCGAACTCGGGAGGAATGAACAATGTATTTGGGATCAGGCACGGTGAAATAACGGATCTAGACTAAGTATAGTTTCTAGACCTCGTGAACACGGAAAACGGTTATGCATAACGAGTAGGGAGCATAATATTCTCCCTCAACCGGATATTATGATGTGAATCATATCTGATATCAACTGCGGATTGACATTTACTAAAGAAAAAAGAATATTTTATTTAGACTTGTACTAGGACTAAAATTCCCCTACTATATAAAGAGGAAGGATTCTTTTATTTGACACATTGTTGACACGAAAATCAAAGCAATAAAAGTTCGGTCTTGTCTTTTGGCCATTACAAAAAAAGTGTTCTTCAATTATCCTCTTCTTTATTCACATCCAAGCTTATATCGAGGGTCTGATCGAGGTTGAATTTCACTGCTTCTCTTGAAATCAGGCTTGATTATCATATTGCAACTGGTTTGATCTTCCATTTCACCTTTAATTACTTGTTGTTCTTAAATTATTCGTATTGAATTGAACCACATATCCTTTAAACTACCTACAAATTTAATTATTACCCACTTTTGGGTTAAACAGCTATAAATATAATATAGTAAATTCAATTGTTACCCACTAATATTATTGACTCGCCTATGCATGACACCAGGTTGTAACATCAATAGAGCAGAATAGACATAGAAAACTTGTAATTAATTATCTGGGGATTGATGTAGGTGACATTTTTTTAATCAAATTCCATCATCCCGATGGTGGAGTTAGGCCGGACTCTAGCCTGTATATGTCAAAAACTTTGATTATATGGAGGAGGACATACACCTTAGCCTCAATTACATATTGTAGATTGGTAACCACCAATTTAAAGTGCACTTGTGTATAAGAAATTGACAAAAGTCTGATGGACTCCTCTCTATTACTTGATACATCTACATTCACAAAAGATGGCCAATCATACAGATATACCCCAAACATGCTATGTCTAATCGTAATATCAATTGATGATATCATTAACTACAAAAAAATTCCTTTTCACTCTGAACCTAAAATTAGGTATTTCCTCTTGCTCAAACTTCAAAGAAGCTCTAACTTCTCTAGGAAGGGAAACAATTTGGTTGAAGATACCATGAGTTTTTGTGACTTCACCCAGGTTTGCTAATTGATCTACAATCTTGTTACCTTCCTTGAAAATATGCTTAAACTGAACATCTCTTAATCAAGTCAATTCCCAAATTTGTTCAAGTTCATGTCTGATCTTCCAATGTGCCTTTGATTTTCTATTAATCATAGTGATGATTACCAGTGAATCTAACTCCACAACAACATTTTTCAAACCATGACGGCAAACATCTGGATGCCTTGTAGAATTGCCTTTACCTCAGCAAAATTAGTACTGCAAATGCCATAGAAATCAGAAAATGCCATCACTAAATCGCCATGATGGTCTCTAATAATCACACCTCCTCTAGCTGAACCTGTATTGTCTTTACTGCAGCCATCTATATTTAGTTTGATATAACCACTCACAGGTTTCTTCTAGCAAACAATCTGAGAGTGAATTACTGGTGACATCTTCTCTACAACTATGGATTTGTCTATCCAAGATTGAGGGAGTTGAAGATTAGGGAATTGACATTTAAATATCAAGGTTATGGTATTAGACACTGATTAATGATATGTCTGGCTGACATTCAAATATTTTCAAAATTTGTTGCACATCTGCTCTTCCATAATTCCCAACATATTAACGATGGTAAACATTGAAGCATTACAGTGTGGACACCATTGTTGCCCTTAGTCCTCCACCATTTCATGAGGTTCTACCTTATCTGTAATGGGACAAAAATAATGCCACATGAACCACAGAAAAATGACCAAACACTTCTGGCTACTTGGCTGTTACTAAACAAATAATCAATGGTCTCCTCCTCATGATTATAACAGCAGCTGCACCTAGATACGGTCACAATACCAAACCTCCTCACAGCTTCATCAGTAGGGATCTTATGTTGAAGTAACCTTAGCATAAAAAATAAGATCTTGAAAGGCATTCTTTTATGCCAAAAATGAGATCTTGAAAGGTCCCACGCTGATTTGCAGGTGAAAGTTCATGTACCTTCGGTAACCAGTATGGGCAGTCTTTTCTCCTTTTATCAAACTCCACCTTTTGTATAGTATTGACCACATTCACAGGTAGAAGACCTATAAGTTTGTCTTGCCTCCTAGTCTCATTGTGTATGAATTCTTTGACCTTTGAATTCTTCGAAGCTCTAGTTAGCTGAGTCACTGTAGCTAATGCTCCCAAACATGTCTAGTTATCCCACCAAAAAGACACATCTCCATTCTTTAATCTCCAGAAAATAGATGGTTCAACATTCTTCTTGATGTTCATTAATCGTATTCATGTATGAGACTGACCATAAGACCATTTCTTTGCCACAGGGTGAGAGCTCTTGCAATATTTAGCCTCTAGAAATTTTTTCAACATTGTCTTTTGAGTCCTGAAATTCCACCATAGTTTAGTAGAAAAAGCATTACAAATATCTTGAAGTGATATAAATCTAGCTCCTCCCTCATTCACTGGAAAGAACAAATCATTCCAAGCAATCCAATGCCTCATATTTTTGTTAGCTTCCTTCCCCCAGAAAAAGTTGGCAACTATGTTGTCGATTTGCTTTAAGACAGTTTTTGGAGGGTTAACTATTGATATCAAGTGCAGATGTAAAGCGTGCGAAACATACTTGATCAAAACTGCCCTTCCTCCATATGACAGTAATTTTCCTTGCCACCCTTGCATTCTGCCTGCCACCATGTTTTTGAAATATATTATCTTTTTCCTACCCGCATAAATAGGACACCCCAAATACTGTATAGGAAATGGACAATTAGGAAAGCCAATGATCCTTTGAATTTCAGATATCCTAGGATCATTATCCTGAAAAGAAGTATAGAAGCCAGACTTTCCTTTATTCACCAGTTGTCCGGAAACTTGTTCGTAGAGCCTCAACATTTCCATCGTCATGTTTAATGATAATGAGTCGCAGGATGAGAAGAGTATGGTGTCATCCGCATAGCACAGATGAGTGATGGTGGGACCCTTCTTTTATGCAAAGTATGGATTGAATCCTGAGCCAATTAAGCTATCTATAAGTTTTGACAATAATTATGCACTAATCACAAAGATCGATGGAGAAAGAGGGTTCCCTTGCTTGATTCCTCTACTAGATTTGAAAAAGCCCTGCTTAACTCCATTGATGTTTATAGAATACCACACATTAGTCATGAGCCTCCATACCATATCTATCCGAGATTCTGAAAACCCCATTTGCCTAAGCACTTGACAGAGGTATTCTCAATAGATTCTATCATATGCTTTGGTCATATCCAGTTTCAAAACTACATTCCCAGCAAGAGATGATTTATTAATATTGTGAACCATATATTGTGTCAACATAATATTTTCTATGATATACCTCCCTTTGATACCCTGTATGATTAGGAAATACCAATTTCTGCACCAAAGGACTCAATCTTCGATTCATCAGTTTAGAAATGATCTTTATTTACCGTGAAAATGGTAATTACAATTAAGTTTGATTATGAGGTTCTAAAAATACGTGATCTATTTTTATGCTAGTTGTTAAACAATGGATGCTGGGTAAAAGGTTAGAAATTAAGATTACAGCTTAGGAACGGTATGACAATCGAACCGAACAATTGGAGATCGGGGCCTCGAGCCGTTGATTACAATGCCTCGGGGTCGAGTTGGATAACCGGCTTGGAGGGATCTAGGGAGGACTAACACTTTATGAGAGCTACAGTGATGGCTCTTTATGATCAATGATAGGAAATAAATGTACAATAAATAGAACACAATAAATATAAGCAATAAATGAAGTAATGAGATCAAGAGAATATGTTAGAGAGCAGATAGAGTGTTCTTGTGTATCTAGTATTGAGCAATAGATGTCTACAAAATGACAAAGATCCCCTTTATATATAAGGGGGATCCTAATATAGTATAAATGCATTCATTACAAATATATGAAGATGGTACAGCTAGTTAATGCCTTGATTCATTTTTAGACTAGTCCACTAGACTTTGTCAGCCTTATTTTATGCGCCTTGGGAACTCCCCACTTTCTCTCCGTAACTATCGGTCTGTACTGCCCCGAGGTCGAGCGTCGATGTCCCTCAAGGGATGAAACTTGACCGTAGTCTCGAGCCTTTGGGATGTACTTACGAGGCGTTGCAATGACGGAAAATTGGACCCTCCCATTTTACCGTATACAGATAGTCCTCGCATTTCTTAGAGTAGAACAATAAGAAATGAACTTGATATCCATCTCTTCGAACTTCCAGTGATGATGTTATACTGATGATGTCATACTTATGACATAAGCCCTTGTGACAACTGAGGCGTCCCATCGATCCATCTTTCCAGAATCATTTAATGCACTGCCGATTCTTATTTTTCAAAGCGATAATGTCGCTGCGGGTCCAGCTCCTGAAAACATATTGATTGTGCCTGCCGATATGTTTTTCAAAGATATTGATAGCACTGTTGGTTACGCTGCCACCCATTCTATAAATGGGAGCCTCCTGAAACCAATTCTTCATTCATATGTTCTTCAACATCCTTTCATCCATTTCTTCTCTCTATCCTCATCCATTGTTATTTCCCATGTTTGAGGCTCGTGGCCTTAAGGTTGCATGGTGGCGTTCTCATCAGTTATGCCATGGAATTTTTCCAGGGCTCTTCCTTACCGAGCGATATTGCACTGGTTTGTTGTTGTTTTTGTTGTTAACTCAAGGTGATGAGAGAGAAATCTCAAATTATCCTCGCATTAGAGGATACGAGGACTACGAACTTCTACTTACCTCTCCCAACTACCCGATTCGGTGCCTTACTCCTTTTGCTTTCCGTGGAGTGGGGTGGTACTATCTACTAACTGTTGCATTCTGCACCGGTATAACGTCTCTAGAAGTGGATTCACAATAGTAGTGCTAGTGAAATCCATGCTAGCCAGATTTTTCACCTAGCCACTTCTTCATCCCTTTCTGCTTCATCTACGTCACTTTCCTCTTCTCCATCACTTTCCTCTTCTTCATCTTCCCCCTTGAAGAGGCTACTTTGGAAGACTGAGATGAGACCCCCGAGGAGGTGGTGCTCGAAGATACTACTGTCGTGGACGCACCCTCAAGAATAGATTAGGCTCTTGGCTTTTACTATACGTATGATTTTTTGCTTCTTTATTTCCATGTAAGGACCCCTCGTGGGCTTTTGTAATCAAATGTAAGGGCCCTTCGTGGGTTTTTGTAATCATGTTCTTATAAATACAAAGATGTTTCTTCAATTTACCTCTGATTTATGCTATATTTCTTTTTATCTGTGTTTGTGGAGAATCTGAATGCACGACTCCACCGATTGGTGCGAGTATTGAGCCCGGGTGCAAGCATTTCTTCTGGCCCTTGATTGATCAAAACGATTCCCCGTAGAACCCTTTGTCGTTCCTTGGACCGTGCTCAGATCGGTTTGATAAACTCGGGTCGTCGGGATCCCCGACTCTGAGTTGATTGAGAGCATGGCTTCGAACTTTCAATACGAGACTTAGCCTTTTAGACCCCACGATAGTCCTCGATGGGAGGATTTGCTCGGATGCCAGAGAATAAAGATAGCCTTTGGACTTTCGGGAGCAGTCCCAGAGTGGGGTTTCGCTCAAGCTCGGGCTACCTGGAGACTTGCTTTGAACTCAGTGTAGATAGCCTTAAGGCTTTGCAGATAGATCCCGGATGAGGGCTTACCCGAGTTTAGATGGTACCTCAAGGCCAAGCCGATATGAGTAGAGTTTTAGCACTTATCTACTTCTTGAGAGAAGCCCTCAAGATCAGGTCCATCTCTAGTCTCACAATGATATTAATGGTCCCCTAGAGCATATCTTCTTCTTGGTGGAGGTCCTCAAGATCGGGTACCATCTCGGGACGTATAGTGATGTCATTGGCTTCCTAGAACCTGTTTTCTTCTTGGTGGAGGTCCTCGAGATTGGGTACTATCTCGAGGCTTGTAATGAAGCCAATGGCTTCCTGGAGCCTATCTTTTTTTTGGTAGAGGTCCTCAAAATCGGGTACCATCTCGGGACTTGCAATGATACCAATAGCTTCCTGGAGCCTATCTTCTTTTTGGTGGAAGTCCTTAAGATCGGATACTGATGATAGGCTACAATTACATATTTTAGTCACTTATTACACTCTAATTTACTGCACTTTAATTGAGTTTGAGCTTTAACTGCTAGTGTTTTACACTAACTATATGTTTTATGCCTTGTAGGAGTGATTCTGAGCTATATAGATATTAAGGAATGAATTAAAGTGATTTGGAGATTTGAAGTCTGAGTAAAAGCCCAAGGAATTAAGCCAGGACCGTGTTCGGGGATCAACGAATGATAATTAAGAGCAAATGAAGAATCGAGTAAGCATATTGCACACTGTCTAGTAAAATGCACATAGCTTTTTGCTCAGAACTTCATTTAGGCTCCACAATATATGGTTGGAAAGATAACTCAAAACGCTACACCTTTTATTTTTTACTTTTTTCGAAACACTAAACGAAACATGGTGAAAAGTGCGCGTCAATAGCTCAGGCCCTGCTCAGGCTACGCTCGTCAAGCAGAATCAAAGTGGATATGCGCGGTCTAAGCGCGGTCCAAGTGCGGTCGCGCACGTCCTATCCGGAAAATATGTCTTTTTCACATAGGAAAAGGTGTAATTGTTTGGGCCCAACCCTACTTGGTATGTATACATGGAAAAAAGGGTATTTTGAAGAGGTTGGACAGATTTGAGACACAGATTCAACCTAAGGAGGCAGAGACACAATAGGAGCAAGGCGGGGAATTCTTCTACGAGTTTTTCCTTCCTCTTCCTATATTTAACTGTTGGTTATGACTATTAGTATTGTAGTTATACATACTATTATGAATAACTAATTTGTTATCTAGGGTTTTGATGGAACCTTTTATATGATAAATTCTTGTTATGTTTTTATATAATTGAGTCGTAGTGTTTTCTCTATTTATTCAACTATATTTTCTTGTGGTTGATTGAAGGGCCCTCAATTATTTGTGCCTATTTAGTATGTATTACTTGGGAGAGATTGCATATTTAGGTAGTTATTGAACAACATCACTCCTGACGTATGTGAGGAATCAATAACCAAGGTTTAAAGGTAGGATTAGGGATAACGAAACCTTGGGTGCGATCTAAGTGAGTTGTAATTAAAGCCAGCTAGCATAACTCGGGAGAGTATGTCTAGTAGATTGTCGTAATTACTCGGGAGAGAATTACAACATGCAGAGCACTCATGTTCGGTAGAGAATACTTTGGCGAAATTATAGAAGACATAGCGGGAAGGATTCCGATAATTAGGGAAATCATAACTCTAGACCTCCTTAATCTTTTCTCCAACATATAGTATCTTTAGTGTTAATTTATTCTTTTAATTTGTTAGTTAGTTAGTTAAACACAAGAATCTTAATATCTATAAGTTAGAAATTGTTCAAACTTGTCTTCTTGGTGATAGTGAACAATTATAGCTAAACCTTAGTTCTCTGTGGGATTCGACTCTGGACTTGTAAACCGGATTATATTTGCAACGACCGTTTTGTCCTTTTTCTAAGGCATAGTTGGGCGTGATCAAATTTTGGCGCCGTTGTCGGGGAACTAACGGTGTAGCTGTAGGTGTACTTATTTCTAGGTTGCAAGTTGGAACTGTTATTTTTGTTTTTATGTATTTGATTATTTATTTATTTTTAATTTTGTTTATTTTTCATCTGAGAGACATGGAATCTTGGAATTATGAGAGTTTTGATATTGGTAATTCTACTTTTGATCCTCATTATGCATATTGTGGAGGAAACCATGCAGGGCAAAATTATCAAAATATTCCCGAGAGTGAGTTTTGTGCACCAACTCAATCTTATGTGTGAAATGTGTGTGATATGTGTGGTGGTCAAGATGGTCGCTTTCATGGTTGTGCTTATATTTCTTATCTTCCCCCAACCCCTTACTTTGATGGTTCTTCTTTTTCTTGTGAAGTTAATAGGAACAAAGAACCTAGGTATGACGACCTGAAAGAGATCGAGGATATGCTAAAGTGCCTTATGAAACAATATGATGAGATACAACTGCGGGTACAAAGGCAAGGGGCAACTATTCACAACTTGGAGGCTCAAGCGAATAAATTAATTGAACCTTGTAAAGCGCAACAAGTTGACATTGTGGATAGTAGCCAATATGAGTATGAATTGGCTGCAGAAATTGCCATTATACTGGAGGATTTAAAAAAATACGAGGATGAGCTAGAGGAGAAGGCCAGAGTAGAATACCAACAATCAATCGAACTAGATTTTGAGGATGCCGATGTCGTAGAAGAGATACTAGAGTCAACCAAGGATATTGAGGATACAAATTTAGTTGACTCTAGTGTCATTAGTTTTAAGGATGTTGACAATCCCAACATTTGTGTAGTTGAGCGCATTGGTCCACACTCCAAGCATTTTTCCATATTATGTATGGATGATGATATGGAAATAGAGTCATCCGAGCCACTTGAGGAGTCAATGAATGAGGAACACTTGAGGTGCCTACATTCTGGAATTCTTCTTGCCAGAAAGTTAGGAATACACATCTCATCTAAATGCCAAGAAGTGCAGAATACTACATTATTTTATTGGGATAGTCAGATTCATTCCACCACCCCTAGGAGTATGATCATAGAGCAGAATCAAAACATGGAGTCCAATTCATAAGTTCAAAGTGGAGGAAAAAAATGGTTCATGTCGTGCCGTGACGTTTAATCAAGCGTTTATTGGGAGGCAACCCAGCTTTACTACTTTCTTTTATATTTTTAATTGTATTATTTTTGTAGCGTCGATTTCTGATTTTCTAGGAGCATGAAAAGCAAAGCTATTGGAAAGATGCAACAGCAAAGCAGAGGGTTGGAACTAAGTGTGAGGTACCCGCACGAAGGACCAGCCTGGGGGAAGTCTGATTACCCCATGAATTGCTAGTGCTTCGGCCTTTGGCCTACCAGAGAGTTTCTTTTACCCTCTTATTAGTTTTAGTGTGCATTGGGGACAATGCACAATTTAAATATGGGTTGAGGAGATTATCTGGATGACTTTCTATGCTACTTTAGCTATGTTAGTTTAATTGAATAACATTTGTTTTTTTAAAAAAATGGACTTTTCCCCACGATGGATATCCTAGACAATTTTCTTGAGGTATTTAAGTCTAAAGAAAAAAAAATTCTTTATAGGTAGTGTAGTAATTCTCCCTTGGTGTTTCTTTGTGCCGCAGTTCTTTTCCAATGTTTTATTTGAACCGGGTGTAGTTAGTCTTTTTTTTAGGAATAGGAGCCATTGCGTTGTGTTTTGAAATGAAGCAATATCTCTTGACTTTGTGATGCCTTGAGAATAGTGAGTACTTTGGTTGTGACATTTAGGCTTGGTTTTTGAATCTTGTATAAGTACCTTAAATTGTATGATTTTAACTTTGCTTAACTACTTTGACTAGAGTGTCTTGATGAATCCAATCCTGAGTAAGTTATGTGTCATGTGTGTGTGAGGTTTGGGTGTTATTCTGTGCATTGCATTTGATGTCTAGAACTTGCTCCGTGTGTTTGCAAAGCAAAATAGTAGTTTTGTTCAGTCTTAAAAGTGATATAGGCGTTTCTTTGTTGAGCCATATGTATATTTTACGCACCTAATTGGTATGTATCATAGTTAAACCCTTTGAGCCTGTAATCCTGTTTCTTTGGCAACCACGTTACAAGTCTTACCCATTTGTTTGAATTAACCACCTATTTGAACCTTCTAACCTCTCATGAGCACTTGAATTGTTATGAGCTGTGTAAAAGCTAAAGTGTGGGGTGGTTGGTTTGGCTTTTGAGTGAAACTACTGAAATAAGAAAAAAGTGCACTATTTTGAAAAAGTAAGAGCCACATGAATAAATAAATAAAAAGAAGAAAAAAATAGTTGTATTGTTACGAAAAAAATTCCTTGATAAGTGGTGACTCTTGATGTAATTGTGCTTGTGCTTAAAGAAGTATGGGGTATAATACATTGATGTGAACATAGAGTTTGGTTTGACATAAGTATGGGGTTTGAATGTTAAAGTATATGTATTAAAGTGTTTAGGGAGGTGTAGTCACTCTTATATCGAAATGTATCCTACCCGTCTCGCAGCCTACATTACAACCAAATAAAGTCCTACTTAATCCTAGACTGAATGAGCTTGATTAGTAGAGTAATACACTACGGGCAACCCTATGGTGCATCTTTTGTGGCATTTGAATGTTATTTCTGAGAGTGAGTGAATTATTTCTATCTTGAGTTCCTAAGTGTTCTTAAATTTTATTGTGTGGAACTATTTGTTGTGTGAGGCACTTGATTCATGAAGGTAAGGTAATGCCATTGACCTCTATGTTAGAGTAAGTGAGTGAGTTGTGAATAATACGTGGTACTTGTGAGTCAAATCTTGAGGTTAAGCTGTTACGCTTTTGTGCTTAGTCTATTTTAAATATTATTGGTGTGATGTTAGGAGAATTATTTAAAAAAAAGGTCATGTCTATATAAAGTGTAATTTGATTGCTCGTGGACGAGCAATGGTTTAAGTGTGGGGTGTTGATGATAGGCTATAATTACGTATTTTAGTCGCTTATTACACTCTAATTTACTGCACTTTAATTGAGTTTGAGGTTTAACCGCTAGTGTTTTGCACTAACTGTGTGTTTTATGCCTTGTAGGAGTGATTCCGAGCTATATAGATATTAAGGAATGAATTCAAGTGATTTGGAGCTTTGAAGTCTGAGTAAAAACCCAAGTAATTAATCCGGGACCGTGTTCAGGGATTAACAGATGATAATTAAGAGCGAACGAAGAATCGAGTAGGCATATTGCTCATTGTCTAGTAAAATACACATACCTTTTTGCTCAGAACTCCATTTGGGCTCCACAATATATGGTTGGAAACTAACTCAAATGGTTACAACTTTCATATTTTACAGTTTCAAAGGGAACAGGGTGAAAAGTGCGTGTAAATAGCGGGGCCGCGCTCAGGCTGCGCTCGTCAGGCAGAACCAAAGTGGATATGCGCGGTCTGAGCGCGGTCCAAGCGCGGCTGTGCATTTCCTGTCCAGAAAATGTGTCCTTTTTCGCATAGGAGAAGGTGTAATTGTTTGGGCCCAACCCTACTTAGTATATATACATGAAAAAATGTATTTTGAAGAGTTTGGACAGATTTGAGACACAGATTCTACCTAAGGAGGCAGAGACATAATAGGAGCAAGGCGGGGAATTCTTCTACGAGTTTTTCCTTCCTCTTCCTATTTTTCATTGTTTGTTATGACTTTTAGTATTGTAGTTTTACATACTATTATGAATAGCTAATTTGTTATCTAGGGTTTTGATGGAACCTTTTCTAGGATAAATTTTTGTTATGTTTTTATATAATTGAGTCATAGTATTTTCTCTATTTGTTCAACTATATTATTCTTGTGGTTGATTGAAGGGCCATCAATCAGTGGTGTCTATTTAGTATGTATTACTTGGGAGAGAGTGCATATTTAGGTAGTTTCTGAACAACATCACTCCTGACGTATGTGAGGAATCAATAACCAAGGGTTTCAAGGTGGGATTAGGGATAACGAAACCTTGGATGCGATCTAGGTGAGCTTTAATTAAATCCAGCTAGCGTAACTCGGAAGAGTATGTCTAGCAAATTGTCGTAATTAATCGGGAGAGAATTACAACACGTAGAGCGCTCATGATCGGTAGAGAATACATAGGCGAAATTATAGAAATCATAGCGGGAAGGATTCCGACAATTGGAGAAATCATAACTCTAGACCTCCTTAATCTTTTCTCCAACATGTAGTATCTTTAGTGTTAATTTATTATTTTAATTTGTTACTTAGTTAGTTAAACACAAGAATCTTAATATCTATAAGTTAGGAATTGTTCAAGCTTGTCTTCTTGGTGATAGTGAATAATTGTAGCTAAACCTTAGTTCTCTGTGGGATTCGACTCCGAAAATGTAAACCGGATTATATTTGCAATGACCGCTTTGTCCTTTTTATAAGGCATAGTTGGGCGTGATCAAATTTTGGCGTCGTTTCCGGGGAATTAACGGTGTAGCTGTAGGTGTATATATTTCTAGGTTGCAAGTTTGAACTGTTATTTTTGTTTTTGTGTATTTGATTATTTATTTATTTATCATCTAAGAGACATGTCATCTTGGAATTATGAGAGTTTTGATGTTGGTAATTCTACTTTTGATCCTCGTTATACATATTGTGAAGGAAACCACGTAGGGCAAAATTATCAAAATATTCCCGAGAGTGAGTTATGTGCACCAACTCAATCTTATGTATGGAATGTGTGTGATATGTGTGGTGGTCAAGATGGTCGCTTTCATGGTTGTGCTTATATTTCTTATCTTCACCCAACCCCTTACCTTGATGGTTCTTCTTTTTCTTGTGAAGTTAATAGGAACAAAGAACCCAGGTATGTCGACATGAAAGAGATCGAGGATATGATAAAGTGCCTTATGGAACAATATGATAAGATACAACTGCGAGTACAAAGTCAAGGGGCAACTATTCACAACTTGGAGGCTCAAGCAAATAAATTAATTGAACCTTGTAAAGCGCAACAAGTTGACATTGTGGATAGTAGCAAATATGAGTATGAATTCGCTGCAAAAATTGCCATTATACTGGAGGATTTAAAAAAACGAGGATGAGCTAGAGGAGAAGGCCAGAGTAGAACACTAACAATCAATCGAACTAGACTTTAAGGATGTCGTTGTCGTAGAAGATATACTAGAGTCAACCAAGGATCTTGAAGATACATATTTAGTTGACTCTAGTGTCATTAGTGTTAAGGATATTGACAATCCCAATGTTTGTATAGTTGAGCACATTGGTCCACACTCCAAGCATTTTTCACATTGTGCATGGATGATGATATGGAAATAGAGTCGTCTGAGCCACTTGAGGAGTCAAGGAATGAGGAACAAGGTGCCTAAGTTCTAGAATTCTTCTTGCCAGAAAGTTGGGAATACACATCTCATCTAAAGGCCAAGAAGTGTAGAATACTACATTGTTTTATGGGGCTAGTCAGATTCATTCCACCACCCCAGGAGCATGATCATAGAGCAGAATCAAAACTTGGGGTCCAATTCATAAGTTCAAAGTGGAGGCAAAAAAATGGTTCATGTCGTGCCTCGACGTTAAATCAAGCGCTTGTTGGGAGACAACCCAGCTTTACTGCTTTATTTTTATTTTATTATTTTTTTAATTGTATTATTTTTGTAGTGTCGATTTCTAATTTTCTAGGAGCATGAAAAGCAAAGATATTGGAAAGATGCAACAGCAAAGCAGATGGTTGGAACTAAGTGTGAGGTACTCGCACGAAGGACCAATCCTAGGGGAAGTCTGATTACCTCATGAACTGCTAGTGCTTCGGTCTTTGGCCTACCAGGGAGTTTCTTTTACCCTCTTATTAGTTATGGTGTGCATTGGGGACAATGCACAATTTAAATATGGGGTGAGGAGATTGTTTGGATGACTTTCTATGCTACTTTAGCTGTGTTAGTTTAATTGAATAATATTTTTTTTTTTAAAAAAATGGACTTTTCTTGACGATGGATATCCTAGACAATTTTCTTGAGGGATTTAAGTCTAAAGAAAAAAAAATTCTTTGTAGGTAGTGTAGTAATTCTCCCTTGGTGTTTCTTTGTGCCGCGATTCTTTTCCAAGGTTTTATTTGAACTGGGTGTAGTTAGTCTTTTTTTAGGAATAGGATCCATTGCGTTGTGTTTTGAAATGAAGCAATATCTCTTGACTTTGTGATGCCTTGAGAATAGTGAGTACTTTGGTTGTGACGCTTAGGCTCGATTTTTGACTCTTGTATAAGTACCTTAAATTGTATGATTTTAACTTTGCTTAAATGCTTTGACTAGAGTGTCTTGATGAATCCAATATTGAGTGAGTTATGTCCCATGTGTGTATGAGGTTTGGGTCTTATTCTGTGCATTGTATTTTATGCCTAAAACTTGCCCCGTGTATTTGCAAAGAAAAATAGTAGTTTTGTTCAGTCTTAAAAGTGATATAGGCGTTTCTTTGTTAAGTCATATGTATATTTTACCCGTCTAATTGTTATGTATCGTAGTTAATCCCTTTGAACCTTTAATCCTATTTCTTTGGCAACCACATTACAAGTTTTACCCATTTGTTTGAATTAACCATCTATTTGAACCTTCTAACCTCTCATGAGCACTTGAATTGTTATGAGCTGTGTAAAAGTTAAAGTGTGGGGTAGTTGGTTTGGCTTTTGAGTGGAACTAATGAAATAAGGAGAAAGGTGCACTATTTTGAAAAAGTAAGAGCCACATGAATAAAAGAAAAGAAAAAAAATAGTTGTATTGTTACGGAAAAAAATCCTTGATAAGTGATGACTCTTGATGTAATTGTGCTTGTGCTTAAAGAAGTATGGGTAAAATACATTGATGTGAAGGTGGAGTTTGGTTTGACATAAGTATGGGGTTTGAATGTTAAAGTATATGTATTAAAGTGCTTAGGGAGGTGTAGTCACTCTTATATCTAAAAGTATCATACCCGTCCCGCAGCCTACATTACAATCAAATAAAGTCATACTTGATCAGAGATTGAATGAGCTTGATTAGTAGAGTAATACACTACAGGCAAGCATATGGTACATCTTTTGTGGCATATGAATGTTATTTCTGAGAGTGAGTGAATTCTTTGTATCTTGAGTTCCTAGGTGTTCTTAAATTTTATTGTGTAGTACTACTCTGTTTTGTTGTGTGAGGGCACTTGATTCATAAAGTTAAGGTAATATAATTGACCTCTATGTTAGAGTAAGTGGGTGAGTTGTGAATAATGTGTGGTACTTGTGAGTCAAATCTTGAGGTTAAGCTGTTACGCTTTTGTTGTTAGTCTATTTTAAATATTCTTGGTGTGATGAGTTAGGAGAATTATTTTTAAAAAAAAATTGTGTCTATATAAAGTGTAGTTTGATTGCTCGAGGACGAGCAATAGTTAAAGTATGGGGTGTTGATGATAGGCTATAATTACGTAGTTGCTTATTATACTCTAATTTACTGCACTTTAATTGAGTTTGAGCTTTAACTGCTAGTGTTTTGTACTAGCTGTGTTTTATGCCTTGTAGGAGTGATTCCGAGCTATATAGATGTTAAGGAATGAAAGTGATTTGGAGTTTGAAACCTGAGTAAAAGCCCAAGTAATTAAGTCGGGATCGTGTTCAGGGATCAACGGATGATAATTAAGAGCGAACAAAAAATCGAGTAGGCATATTGAGCACTGTCTAATAAAATGCACATAACTTTTTGTTCAGAACTCCAACTTGGCTCAACAAAATACGGTTGGTAATCTAACTCAAAGGGTTACAACTTTCATGTTTTACGTTTTTCCAAATTCCAAACGAAAAAGGGTGAAACGTGCGCGTCGATAGTGCGGCCGCGCTCAGGCTGCGCTCGTCAGGCAGAATCAAAGTGGATATGCGTGGTCTGAGCGCGGTCCAAGCGCGGCCGCGCATGTCCTGTCCTGAAAATGTGTCCTTTTTCGCGTATGAGAAGGTGTAATCATTTGGGCCCAACCCTACTTGGTATGTATACATAGAAAAACGGTATTTTGAAGAGCTTGGTCAGATTTGAGACACAGATTCGACCTAAAGAGGCAGAGACACAATAGGAGCAAGGCGGGAATTCTTCTACGAGTTTTTCCTTCCTTTTCCTATTTTTCATTGTTGGTTATGACTTTTATTATTGTAGTTTTACATACTATTATGAACAGCTAATTTGTTATCTAAGGTTTTGATGGAACCTTTTGTAGGATAAATTTTTGTTATGTTTTTATATAATTGAGCCATAGTATTTTCTCTATTTGTTCAACTGTATTATTCTTGTGGTTGATTGCATGGCCCTCAATTAGCTGTGCCTATTTAGTATGTATTACTCGGGAGAGAGTGCATATTTAGGTAGTTGTTGAACAACATCACTCCCGATGTATGTGAGGAATCAATAACCAAGGGTTTAAAGGTGGGATTAGGGATAATGAAACCTTGGGTGTGATCTAAGTGAGCTATAATTAAATCCAGCTAGCGTAACTCGGGAGAGTATGTCTAGTAAATTGTCATAATTACTCGGGAGAGAATTACAACACGCAAAGCGCTCATAATCGGTAGAGAGGCGAAATTATAGAAGACATAGCGGGAAGGATTTCGATAATTGGGGAAATCATAACTCTAGACCTCCTTAATTTTTTCTCCAACATGTAGTACCTTTAGTGTTAATTTATTATTTTAATTTGTTAGTTAGTTAGTTAAACACAAGAATCTTAATATCTAAAAGTTAGGAATTGTTCAAGCTTGTCTTCTTGGTGATAGTGAACAATTGTAGCTAAACCTTAGTTCTCTGTGGGATTCGACTCCGGACTTGTAATCGGATTATATTTGTAACGACCGCTTTGTCCTTTTTATAAGGCATAGTTGGGCATGATCAGGTACAATCTCGAGACTTGCAATGATGCCAATGGCTTCTTGGAGCCTATCTTTTTTTTGGTGGATGTCCTCGAGATTGGGTACCATCTCGAGACTTGCAATGATGCCAATGGCTTCCTGGAGCCTATCTTCTTTTTGGTGGAGGTCCTCGAGATCGGGTACCATCTCAGGACTTGTAATGATGCCAATGGCTTCCTGGAGCCTATTTTCTTTTTGATGGAGGTCCTCGAGATCGGGTACCATCTCGAGGCTTGGTTGATGCGGGGGTCTCTGACCCCGTAATGTCGTATGGTAGCGTTAAGTGTATGACAAGGTTGTGGAATGACTAAGGCGATCTCGTTGGCATATCTTCCCAGGGCGATAAAATCTCTAGCCAATATTTTTAATCGGCCTGTAAGGCAGGCGTGTAGTCGCCGCTCCTTTCATAGATTGGGTTGTCTTCCCCCTTTTGAATATTTTGCTATTCTGAGTAGTTATCCTCTTTTATAGAGTTCTCCTTTCTTGTATCAGGTCCTTCCTCATTTCAATTTTGACGCCCTTGCTCAAGTTCCTACTCCAATTCTCTAGTTTTACCACAGTCATAGCTGCTACGTCAGGGTCCGCTCGGCAAGGAGAAGGGAGCTCCGCCTCTGGGCACTTTGTTTCGGGAGGGAATCTCCTATCAGAAAAGACTCCCAACGTTCGAGGTTATTGGGAGTATACCTCGAAGTTCATTTCTTTAATAGGAGAGGAGCACCTTGAGTTGGTGAGGAATGACTGTGGATGGGGAGAAAAGGTAGCATTGCGGGTACCTTCTCCGGAGGAGAGCATCATGGACCATGCCGAGGGATTTTTGAATGTGTACATATACCCCTTTACGCTGGGCCCCTTTGATGGGTAGTGCTCGACTTTTTTTGAAAGTACCGGGTTACCTTGGCACAGATTCACCCATCATTCTGGCGATAGTATTGATGATGAGGTTATTTGCGAAAGAAGCAGGTCTTGAATTCACTCTTAGTCAACTCATCAGGTTGTATCGACCCTTTCACCATCGAGGTTTGTTGGCCCTGAGATGCTGATCCACCACGCCTTTCATTGTTGACGACGAAGAAGATGGAGATCGAGGATGGACGAGCCGATTCGTCCCGGTACGGACTATCGATATTATTTCAGTGGAGTTTCTACCATTTCCTAAGGAATGGAGGTTTACACATAAGTGGCGCACTCGTGCCTTCGTAGTTTTGTTTATGGCGAAGGCAGGCTCCATAAATGCGCCTTCTTTTCCTTTTCTGCAGCAATTTCATGGATGTCGCGAGGTTCCCGATCTGCCGGATTGGGTTCTGAAGTTGGCGACCCACTCGACTTACAATGAGCATAAGTGGTGAGATTTATCTAAGGGTAGGTGGGATGAAAAACACCACGGTATGTGCTATGTGATTTGCTCCCCCCCCCCCTCTCTCGAAAGGGTTTTTTTCTTTCTGCGTATTAACTCTATCATCGTAGGCATTAGGTAGTCCCTTAAAGTGAGGTCGTGCCCTTTAGGAGAAAGATAAAGACCGTTGGCTTCAGGACTGAGGGATGATAATAATAACAATAAGCAGGAGAGGCCTTTGCAAGACGATAGTGATTGTAGCAGGACGAGTCCAGCCCGGAGGCTTAGAGAGGGTGTATCAGCCAAACCTGCAGCACCCCAGGTCTCCGGCTCCAGAGAAACGGTCCCTACTCCGCTGCCATCTTTCTTTACCGTCGAAGGTGTTTTGAGGAGCGAGGGTTCTCTGCCACTGGCTTCTTCTCCCATCGAAGGCACTATGAGGGATGTTCGACGCCAAAGGATGTGTATATCGGGTGACCGTGACCCAAACCGGGGTAGTTCTACCGGGGTAGATGGTGCCAGACCGGTAGATATACGCTCAACTCTTGAGAAAGCTCAGCGACTTTACTCGAAGGTAGGTTCAGGTCATTTGTACTGGTTTTATAGTTTTGTAATTTTCAGTTTCTTACCATGTTTCTCTTCCACGGGCTTTTAATAAGCTCAAATCTGAGCTACTTCACCGTGAGACTAGATTACGAAAAGTCTTTGATGGGGAGAAATCCTTTAGGCTATATAACAATGAAAGGGAATATGAGTCGGCACGTTCACGGTATGAGGCGAGTCAAAGCTCGAATTATGAGAGCTACCTAAAGGAGCAGGTAGTTTTGTTCTGAGGGAATATGTGTTCCTTCATCTAGCTCTTGAGGCTAATATTTTGTTTATTTCAGTTGTAGGAAAAGACGGAGGACCTGGAATGCCTTCGGAGCAAAGTTGGTCGAGCCAAGCATGAGTATGATGAGTTGAAGGCTCGAGCGGACGTTTAGGCTTCAGTGGAGAAGGGTGCTTTGGCTAAAGCTTCCGCCTTTGAGGTTCAACTTCGCTTAGATTGTGATAATAGCTTGGTTGAAACAGATATGATTACAAAGTTCGAGTCTGAGGTTTTGAATATAAAGGCCGAGGTTGTGGATGCCCGGGCTGAAGCCGTAATGAGCCGAGCCAAGGCTGACAAGAAAGTAGCGCCTATTTTAAGGACGCTGCCAATGCTCGTGCTAAGCTAAGGAGGGCTCTTGATCGAGAGAGTAGTAATGAAGAGTATGCGTGGTGCAAATCTTGGAGGGAAAACCTCGAGGAAATTCATGCCAGGGGATTTGATCTCTCGGAAGAGATAAAATAGGTGAAGGCGGAAGAATATGATGCTAAGTTCCTTGTCTGATGCTGATGATGGCGATAAAGAGGCCGGTGGACCATAGTCCTTAAGGGACACATAGATTAGGCCTTCCTTTCTTGTTTTGTGTATAGTGCCTTCAGGGAACCTTGACGCTTGTATTCCTTCATATTTATGTATAAAAGGAAACCTCATGGTTTTATTTCTCCTGCAATTCTTTTTGCCTTGATTTTAGCCAGATGAACTGGTCTTTGAGTTAAAAGGAATTCTTAGATTCATAGTATGGCCCTGGGGCTCATTAGGCTGGCCCGTAGGCTCTTACGCACTTGGTCGATACAACCTTTTAGTATAAGCCGGCATTTTAGCTCTTATGCTTGTGCTCTTAGGCATGTTTGGTCAACTGTTTTGGGTTTAGTTTCTGGGTCAGGTATCAACTCCAGCTCATTCGACCCTCAATTTTTTGAATTTCAAGCTGGCCCTTAGGTTCTTACGCGTTGGGTCAGTATGACCTTTTGTGTAGGCTGGCGACAGTGGCTCATACGCTTTGGGTCGATACGACCTTTTGTATGGGCTAGCGATAGTGGCTCTTACGCTTTGGGTCGGTATGACCTTTTGTATGGGCTGGCAATAGTAGATCTTACGCTTTGGGTCAGTACGACCTTTTGTATGGGCTGGAGACAGTGGCTCTTATGCATTGGGTCGGTACGACCGCTTATAGGATTTATTTTTCCCTCATTAAGGACTTTTTTGAAATTGTGTTTGCCTGTTCGATAGTTCGATAGGAACCTCGATTGTGAGTCGTTATATGGCGATGATCGAGCACCTCGGGAGGTTTGGCTCGGTGGCTGAGTATCACAAAGCCTTATGGTTGGAGCTGACATGGTCGAAGCTCTTTTGCCTATGTCAAGGGTAGCTAGTTTAACCGGCTCTTTTCGAAGTAATTAAGGTCTGTGATGTTATAGCGATGGTTCGGCATCCCGGGGTTGCGTTAGTTTGGCTGGTACAGCCTTGTGACCATAGTCATTTGTGTTTGGCCGGAGCCTTTCAGTCCTGAGTGAAGTAGTTTCAGCGTCTATATCGAGGGTATGCCTTTTTAGGGGTCTTACAAATTCGATATATAGCCTTAACTTTGAGATCAGGTTTATGCCTTTAGTAAGGTCTTACAAATTTTACATGCCTTTGAGGTCTTACAGTTTTGGATACTTGGTACAAGTATGGTTCATGCCTTACTTGAGGTCTTACAGATATTGCCACTTGGTACAAGTGTGGTTCATGCCTTGCTTGAGGTCTTACAGATATTGTCACTTGGTATAAGTGTGGTTCATCCCTTGCTTGAGGTCTTACAGATATCGTCACTTGGTATAAGTGTGGTTCATGCCTTGCTTGAGGTCTTACAGATATCGTTATTGCCTTATATAGGTCTTACGAGACCGAGGCTTCCCGCATGTGGGCTTATGGCCTCGAGCTCTGATAAGTCGATGGAGATAGCGATTGACGGCAGTCCCTGAGTCATCGAGGGTTTCTTAGCTTGGAAGCCATTACTTGTAAACTCGGTATTGCCTCATTGAGGGCTTGCGATTTTGGATTTTCCGACCCGGAGATCATGTGGCCTTGAGTTTTTTGACGCTAGCCCCCGAGTATTTGGGATGTTTTTGGCTCTGGATCTATTTTGTAATCTTGATGTTGCCTCATTGAGGACTTACAAGTTAGGAGCTACGACCTGAGGATCGCATTATTTCGATTTGTTGATGCCAGTCCCCGAGTGTTCGGGACATTTTTGACAGAGGAGTTGTTTTTGAAAAAATACCAAACTTCTTTGGAACGTAAAATGCTTTTGGAAAGTATTATTTGATTACTTGGTACAAGTATACATGCCTTTGCTATTGAGGGCTCAGTTGTTCTATACGGACACGGTTCGTTTGACCGTTTGGCCCAGTACATCATTTTCCTATCGAGATCCCATTTGGCGTATCTTGGCTTCTCTAAGTAGGTGACCTTCCGGGGGATGCCCCCTAGTATTCGAGGTTGATTGCAAAAGAAGCCTTGAATACTTGTTGCGTTTTCCTTAGATAGAATATGGATGTTGCCTCTTAAAAATCTTTCCGGTAAAACCCTTCTTAGGATAAAAACCGGTCGAAGGAAAAGAGTACAACGCATGCTTTTGAAACCTAAGGCCTTCGAGTTGGGAAGATCTTCGGCCGTTTTGAATGAATACTTGTATTCAGGTCAGTCTGCAATGTAACTAAAAAAAGTAGATGGTCGTACCTTAGTGCTGACGACGCTTCGGATATCATTGGGATTCAATCGCTTAATATGAGGACTCGGTATGGTCCTTTGTTTTGTTTAGTCGGGTGTAGTCGAGAGTGTAGCTTGTTATCACTATTTTACTGTCTGCTTATCTTTCGGCTCCTTTAAAGGTGGAGGTACTAGTGTCGGTGTCACATCGTGCACCACAAACATTTCCCTTGCCACATGTTGTTCCCTGTAGACGGTTTTTATCAAATCCTTTGTCGGGAATTTCATCATCTAATGGAGGGTGGATAGTACTGCTCTCATGCAATGTATGCATGGCCTTCCGAGCAGCATTGTATCTCATGTCTCCTTCGATGACATGGAATTTGGCATTTTAAGTTGTGCCGGCCACGTTGACTGGGAGGATGATTTCCCCTTTTGTTGTTTCGCTCGCCATGTTGAATCCGTTGAGGACTCGAGAGGCGAGCACGATTTGGTCAAGCAGTCCGAGCTACTCTACCACCCTCGATCTGATAATGTTGGTCGAGCTACCTGGATCCACAAGTACACGTTTAATTTGAAATGTATTTACAAGGAAAGAGATTACTAATGCGTCATTATGAGGCTGAGACAAGGTCTCGATGTCCTCGTCGCTAAATGTGAGAGCATCCTCGGGTATGTAACCCCGAGTTTGCTTTTCTCTGGTGATGGATATTTTTGTTCTTCTGATCATGGGTTCTTGTGGGGCATCGATGCCTCCCAAGATCATATGGATGACATGTTGCGGCTCATTTTTTTCACTCTTCTTGGTCTCCTCTCTTTCTTGGAACTAATTTTTGGCTCGATCGCTGAGGAATTCTTGGAGGTGATCTTTTCTGAGTAGCCGGGCTACTTCTTCTCGGAGCTGATGGCAATCCTCGGTCCTACGGCCGTTCGTTTTGTGAAATTCACACACTAAGTTGAATTCCTTTGTGAAGGGTCTGATTCCACATGCCTTGGCCACCTAGTGTCTTTAATTTTGCTGATGGCGAATATGATGTCTGACACATCGATGTTGAAGTTGTATTCCAATAAGCGGGGTGCATCTGTCAGCCCTGTGTGCCTATCGAACCCAGCTCTACTAACAAGTCCCCGAGGATTCTGGCCTCGATCCAGCCTCCTGTCATTGCGGGGTATGTTGCGCCTGGGGGCATTTCTTATATCTTCGGCGTATGGTTGGTACCTTTCTTTGTTTGGTTTTGGCTCCTTCGCCAGGAGCCTACTTGGGTATACCGAGCCCAAGGAGGCTCCTAGTTGGTCGTCCTCGACCTTGATCTTTGACTGATATCGGTTGTGAACTTCCGACCAAGTCACGGCGAGGTATTCAACCAAATTCTATTTCAGTTGTTTCGAAGCCACCGAGCTTCGTTCATATAAACCTTGAGTGAAGGCCTACACTGCCTCGTCGTCAAAAACCGGTGGTAGTTCCATTCGTCCCATTTGAAAGCGAGATACAAACTCTCGCAGCATCTCGTTCTCTCTCTGCTTGATCTTGAAGACGTCGGATTTCCTTGTAGCTACTTTGATGGCACCAACATGTGCCTTAATGAAAGAATCTGCCATCATGGCAAATAAATCTATCGAATTTGGGGCCAGGTTGTGATACCACATCATTGCCCCTTTAGAAAGTATTTCTCTAAACTTCTTCAGTAAGACGGACTCAATCTCGGCGTCCTTTAGGTCGATGCCCTTCACTTCACAAGTGTAACCGATAACATGCTCATTGGGGTCAGACGTTCCGTTGTACTTCGGAAGGTCTATCATTCTAAACTTCTTTGGAATGGGTTTCGGGGCTGCTTCCTGTAGGAAAGGCTTCTATACGAACTTCTTTGAATCTACACCTTTCAAGATCGGGGGTGCTACCGGAATTTAGTCGACCCTGGATTTGTAGGTCTCGACCTTCTTGTCGTTGTCTTCTATCTTCTTCTCGCCCGATTCGATCCTCCTCGTGATGTCCTCGAGCATCTTTATGATGGCAGGGTCGGATGCCGACCCGTTGTCGCTTGATCTCTCCGGTACCTGCTCGGCTGGGGGAGTCATCCCCGGTGCTACCGTGCTGGGAGTTTTCTGGTGACTTTGCAGCTAGGCAATCACCAGCTATTGTGCCTGCAACATTTCAAAAATAATGTGAAGGCTAACTTCTCGTTCTTCCCTAGCTGGGGTTTTCTGAGCTTCTTGTTGGTCTCCTTGGTGCATGTTCCTATTAGTGTGGAAGCTTACTGTGACGTGTTGGGCGTCGCATGAGACCGCATCCATAGGAATTAGTTCTAGTGCATTCTCGGGGTTTCGTGGTGGTACACCAAAACTTGGAACATCCACACCATTCTCTCCATGGTTCTTAAGATTGTTGTTCAATGAGTCAGACATTTTGGCCTGAAATCAAAGATTTTGGGCAAGAAAAAGTGTGAAAGATAACTTGCGCTATGTAGTAAAACCAGCAAGAAATAATCACTATTATTTTTAGCCCCACGGTGGGCGCCAAACTGCTTACCGTAAAAATGGTAATAACAATTAAATTTGATTATGAGGTTCTAAAAATGAGTGATCTATTTTTATACTAGTTGTTAAATAATGGATGCTGGGTAAAAGGTTAGAAATTAAGATTACAGCTTAGGAACGGTATGACAATCGAACCGAACAGTTGGAGATCGGGGCCTCGAGCCGTCGATTACAATGCCTCGAGGTCGAGTTGGATAACCGGCTTGGATCAATCGAGGGATGACTAACACTTTATGAGAGCTACGGCGAAGGCTCTTTATGATCAATGATAGGCAATAAATGATGTACAATAAATAGAACACAATAAATATAAGCAATAAATGAAGTAATGAGATCAAGAGAATATGTTAGAGAGCAGAGAGAGTGTTCTTGTGTATTTAGTATTGAGTAACAGATGTCTACAAAATGACAAAGATCCCCTTTATATATGAGGGGGGATCCTAAAATAGTACAAATTCATTCATTACAAAGATATGGAGATGGTACAGCTAGTTAATGCCTTGATTCGTTTTTAGACTAGTCCACTAGACTTTGTCAGCCTTATTTATGCGCCTTGGGAACTCCCCACTTTCTCTCTATAACCGTCGGTCTGTACTGCCCCAAGGTTGATCATTGATGTCCCTCGAGGGATGAAACTCTACCGTAGTGAGCCTTCGGGATGTACTTATGAGGCGTCAGAATGACGGAAAATTTGACCCTCCGATTTTACCGTATACAATCTTGCATGAGAAGTTGATAAGACTTATTGGTCTTAGTTCAGTAAAGGACTGCGGGATGTCCACCTTAGGTAGGAGTACCAGACAGGTGTAAGTGAGTGCCTTTGGTATATCAGTACCTGCAAAAAAATCAAGGATAATTAGTAGTAGGTCCTCCTTTATGATTTCCCAGCATGAGTGGTAGAATTTTCCTGAGACTCCATCAGGACCTGGAGCACTCTGTGAACTCAGAGAGAACGCCATATCTTTCAATTCCTCTAACGTAAGTAATGCTATTAATCTATCATTATCTGCTTCCTCAATGGTTTTAGGGATACAGCTCAAAACCGAAAAGTCATTATGGCAATTTTCCTTTTTTGAATTGTCTCTGAAAGAAGGAGATAGCTTCTCTGGCAACATCCTCCTCCCCATCAACCAAGCTTCCATCTTCTTTCCTAATCTTCTTCAAAGTAAGCCTCTTCTTTCTACCCTTAACCACATAATGAAAGAACTTTGAGTTTACTTCCACTTCTACAAACCATTTACCTCAGATTTCTGCTTCCAAAACAATTCCTCCTTCTTATAGGCTCTAATCAATAAAGCATTAACTTCATTTAAGGCAGTTCTGTTCACTTCATTATTATCAACAATTAAATTAGCTTCTAAATCAGCTACTCTGCTTTCCAGCTCTTTAATCTTATCAAAAATATTGCCAATAGAACTCTTAGACCATTCAGATAACTTTTTGCAAGTATTCTTCAGTGTTAAATGAAATCTCCACATTGGTGATCCTTGTACCTCAATACTCCAGGCATGCTCCACCACTGCATTGAAGCCTTCTTCTTCAATCCAGAAATCTAGAAACCTAAAGTACTTTACATGTTCCCTTTCTGTTGCTTTTGCAATAGTAAAGAGTAGGGAATGGTCAGATCCTATCCTGATCAAGTGATTTACACTTGTAGAGTCAAACAAGTTCATCCAGTCATGATTTACTAAAACTCTATCTAATCTTTTCCATATCCTCTTCGCAGGGCACTATCCATTACACCAAGTGAAATTTGAGCCTAAGAAACTCGGGTCCAGTAGTTCACAGTCCATAATATATTCAAGGAAAGGTAGGCTCTTGGTCTTACTATGTGGTTGACCACCTATCTTCTCACAAGGATCCAAAATACAATTGAAGTCTCCAGCAATTAACCAAATATTGTTGTATTTTTCTGCAATATCCTTCAAGCTATCCCAAAGTCCATTCCTCTTATCTGCATCACAGTTAGCATATACAGAGGAAATCAGCACTGCAACCCCATCCCAACTGACAGAACATGTTATTTTTTGTTCATTCCCCTCTACCACATTACACACCACTGAATCATTCTAAAAGATTCATATTTGACTGTTTCTATTTGAATGAGCATTTTGAAATCCTAGACTTCTCGTGAATTTATCCAATTTATCATCTTTATGAAATGGCTCACATATATCTACAAAGGGGATATTTTGTGATCTGACTAATTGATTTAATCTCTCCAGGGCACCATTAGAGTTAATGCCCCTAATATTCCAAAAGAGAGACTTAATCATTGGATAAATTTGAAAAGTGATTTACTTATGAGATCCCATAGACTGTTGATTAAGGTGCTTACCACCCCTTCCTCTTGTTGCTTATCTGCCTCCTATGTTATTTCATCTACCTCTAACCCTGCCCCTACCCCTACCTCTGATGGCATTGTCAAACTCTGAAGTCACATTAATATCCACTAGTGATTGTGAGCAAAAAGTCTCCATCAATATGTTTGCTTGAGCATCAGTTGTTGCACCATTGGGTTCCTCTACTGGATCTATAGAGTCTTCACTTACTTTTCCATCACTCTCCACACTTGCATATTCATCATTTGCTTCTGAACTTATCTCATCTGAATAATCCACTTCCTCTAAGCCTTAATCTTCTTCATACGATGAATCTTATTGTTGCTCATTCTTCATATTATATTCAAAACCACTATTATGTTCCTCTTCCAAACTTGTGCCACTAATGAGTTTAAGATAGTTGTTTGGACATCTCCATTATCAACTCCAATAGTAGTCTCACTAGTCTGCATATTCAAGTTGGCTTGATTAATATCCTTTTGCTAGTGGGATACATTTGGTTGTGCCCCTGTTGCATTGTTTTCCCATTCTCTCCCTGCCTTGAGATATCCATATTGTCAACACTTTCTTTCTTCTCTTGGCTTGTGGCAATTGGTTGATTATTACCCTCTTCCTGGATCAAGGTTTCCTCCCCAATTTCATTTTTTCTCTTTTTCTTCTTTATGTTCCTCTTTTTCTGCTTGTTATTTGTCTCAATGTAGTTTGTCGTGTGATCTCTATTGCCTTCATCTTGACCCTCCTTTATTACACTGCAAGTATTGTTGTTTCGATCATCTTCTAGTTTGCCTTTCCCTTTTCCTGGAACCTCCTTCATTGTTGGAAAATGTTGAGTATCTTTAGGCTCAATGATACAGATACCACTATTTCTTCTTCCCTTTTGTGTTGTTGTTTCCTCTTGAGATACAACACCTTGATTGCATTCCTTGGCTTATTGATGTTTTGTTGTTTCCTTATTCTCCTTTGTTGAATTATAAAGAATTATACTCTGTTGATCTTCTTTGTTTCGGTGCTTGGTGGTTGGCCCAGACTTCATTTTTGATCCATTTCTTCTATTCACAGTTTGGAAATCTTCATCAATATTTTTTGGTACTTCTTTCTTTCTTTTTTTGTTCCTCCCTTTATGCCTTGATTCTTTCATTCCTGATTTTGTTTCTGCACTGAATTTTAAGATGTCCCTATATTTACAATACATACAATAACTTGGAACTTTTTTGTATTCAATATCTAGCCACCTGCCATTACCAGTTCCGTCCATTCCTTTGTATCCCAACCATATGTAGTCAAGTCTTGGTTTCAGCAAATCAATTTCCACCTTTACTTTGTCCATATTTCCTCTGGGTTTTTGAATATATTGCCAGGTTAGGAGCAACTGCAACACCAATCTCCCTTACTATCCTCGAGATAATTCTCCAGTTGAACAAATGCTAAGGTAATTGATGAACTAAAATCCAGACCGGTACAATGGTTATTTCCTCTTCTGGTTTAAAATCCGTTGACCACCTCAATATTTTCATTGGTGCATCCCCAATGTATATGTATTCTTTGAATTGGATGTGTTTATAATCTACTTTATTAGAGAAATTAATGTAAACATGATAGGGTCAAAATATGCAATTTTAACGATACCGGTCATATGGAACTTCCTCATAAAGATTTTCCTAATCTCTTCCATCAAAGGCTTCCCTTTCAAGAACTTACCAATGATAGTAAGTTTGCATTCCTAAGCTAGATTTATGAAATAATCTTTGGCAGAAAAGAAAAATAGATGGCTTCCCTAGGTGAGATCCATGTCTAATTTCTACTGCAGTTTCAATATTAGTTAAAGTTTTTAATTTTGTATGCACTGTGGCTGCAAATGATGGTTTTGATACCATCTGATCATTACTCTTGCTGGTTGATGGTTCATGTGCTATGTTATTCCCTAGAGGAAATCTCGAAGTCTGCATGTTTTCTTGTGTTGAATTTTGGGCTATTGCGGTAGAGTTTGGTTGGGTTTTTTGGATTGCATGGGGTTGTTGATGTGTGTCTGTGGTGTTTTCAGTGTGTGTCATTAGTTTGTCAAAATTTGATGAAATTTTAGGCAGTTGAGGAACAATGGCTGGGTTAGCTACTTTGGGTACTATTTTGTTGGTGATTTTTTCAGTCGATTCATCAGCATCTACTTCCTCTCTATCGGTTGTGGTATTGTTTTTCTGGTGTTGTTCGGATTTTTTAGTCGTTATATGGATATTTGTAGGTGGTGGAGTGGTGTTAGTAGTATTGTGTAGGTGTGCTGACGATTTCTCATTGTTTGGGTCTGGTAGGGCAGGTGGTGGGGTAGGTGGGTGTGTAGGGGTAGGACCTTTGGATGGCATTAAGTTAAGAGAGAAGAGAGGAAAGAAATTCAAAACCCGATTTACCATGTGAATTATGATCCCACGCTAGTTGAGTCCCTTCTGGTTAATTAGCATCAAGTTAACCCCCATCCCCCTAAGATTTTCATCCATTCAAAAACTTTAAATGCCACTTTGGACCTTGACTATAAACTAATTCACTTCCTAACTCAGCTTGTATGATTCAATAAAGCAAGTCAAGGGCCCTCTTTCTATTCCATTCTATTGTATTCCTGGATAGGCAGTTAATACCATATATATTGATGGTGTAGGTAAATTCTACATTATGACTATACTGTAACTAATCGTAATAGATTGATGCTTACCTTTTTCAATATTAGCAATCTATGTTTGTTATAGAGTCTTTAAGTGCCCTAATTGTATAAATTTAGTATGAGTCGTTTGTGCATAAAACTTAAATGTCCTACTAAAATAATAGAGGAGTCGTTGTCTAACTGTGTTTGTTCCGAGTAATTGAAATAAAAGTCTATTAATAATACACAGGACTTAGATGAATATTGATTACTTTAGGCATCCTTCATTGAGGGTAACTATAATATTGTCCCCTGGAAATTCTGAAATGGAAATACACCAAACTTGTTGTCCTAAATGCCCCATACCAACATTCATTTGGTGCATATAAGCTCGAATTTCGTTCATTCATGACTTGTTAACTTTGCACTGTTTCTTCCTTACCTAATAAATATGACATAGGTCGTACACTAACAATTTAAAAAACTTGTTGCATTATAAAATAATGTAACATTTGATAGCGGATCAGTTAATTTTTTTAACCATGTTACCAATCAATATTTAACATAGGGGTGGCAACTGGGCGGGTCGGAGCGGGTCGGGTCGAATATGGGTGGGTCGAAATAGGTAATGTAAAAAACGGATTCGAGCCTCTCATATTTAATATAGATAAAAAATGAGTTAACCGGTGAATAATGGCTTTTTGAATGTGATATCTTTTGGGAGAATTTCTAATCTCCCAAATTTGAGGAACCCACAATTTGAGTCTATGCAAATGTAAAAGTTAAATCCATTGATTATTCATTAAGTATGTTTACCTTGAAAATGGTAATTACAATTAAATTTAATTTTGTGGTTCTAAAAAATACGTGATCTGTTTTTATGCTAGTTGTTAGGCAATAGATGCTAAGTATGAGACTAGAAAATAAGATAAGAACTTGAAAATAATATGTTAAGCAAACCGAGTGGCTGAGAATCGGAGCCTCGAGCTTGACTATACGGGGCCTCGAGGTCGAGCTCGATGCTGAGTTATGAATGGCCAATGAAGGGCTAACAGTATTGAGAGCTTTGATGAAGGCTCTTTATGGTTAATAATGAGCAATGAATGAAGAACAATAGATAGTGCACAATGAATATAAGCAATAAATGTAAGTAATGAAACCAAGAGAATATGTTTAAGTTAGAGAGCAGAGAATGTTCTTGTATTGATTATGTTCTCTCTACAAAATGACAAGGGTCCCTTTTATATATGAGGGGGAACCCCAACATAGTACAAGTGCATTTATTACAAGGATATATGGCTGGTACAGCCATTTAATGCCACACTGCGGGCTTGAACTAGCCTAATAGACTTGATTTGCTTTAATTATGTGCCTTGGGAATCTCCCATTCGTTCATCATAACCGTCGATTTACTCTGCCCTGAGGTCGAGCATATAGGATCCTTGGGTTCGAACCTCAAACCGGACTCGAGCCTTTTGAAAACTGGTCGTGGGATATCATAATAATCCTAAAATCGGGCCCTCCAGTTTTAGCTGTATACAGACGTCCCCGCATTTCTTAGATTAAAATGATAAGAAACGATTTTAACATTGATCTCCTCGAGCCTCTTGTGATTACATCATGCTCATAACGTAAGCTTTTGCGATAACTGAGACGTCCTATCGATACATTTTTTCAGAAATGTTTAATGTAGTGCCGGTTTACTTTCGCAGAGTGATAATATCGCCGCTGATTCATCTCCCAAAAAATATTGATTGTGCATGTCGATACGTTTCCCAAAGGCATTGATTACGCCATTGGTTATGCTGCCACCTTCCTATAAATGGAAGTTTTCTTGAATCAAACTTCATTCGGTCATTCTTCAACAACCTTCAACTCCTTTCTTTTCTTCACCCACCAACTCTATTTCCCATGTTTAAAGCCCGTGGCCGAAAGGTCACACGGAAATGCCTTCGCCAGTCACGTTATGGCTCTTCATCAAAGTTTTCCCCTACTAAGTAAGATCGCACTGGTTTGTTGTTGTTGGCACGAAATAATGAGAGAGGAATCTCAAATTATCTTCATATCGGCGGATATGCGGACCGTAAACTGCTGCTCATCTCTCTTAACTTCCACTCGGTGTGGCACTTCACTCCTTTTGATTTCCATGGAGTGAGGTAGTGCCATCTACTAACTGTTGAATCCCACACCGGTGCAATGTCACAAGAAGTGGCTCCCCAATAGTAGTGTTGGCGAGACCCATACTCGCCAAATTTTTCGCCCAGGTATTTCTTTCGTTTCGTCATCTTTTTCTGCTTTTTCTTCATCGTTTTTTGCTTCTTCTTCATCCTTGAAGACACCGTTGGGAAGACTGAGATGAGACCCCTGAGAAGATGGTTCTCGAAGACATTTCCCCCGAGGGTGTACCTCCGATAATAGATTTAGCTTTTAGCTATTGTCACACCTCCTTTTTCACTACACCCGCAAGGGAGTACAGGAGTTTTTTCATTTAAAGGACAATCAGAACGGGATTTAATTATTAATTATTCAGAGTCGCCACTTGGGAGATTAATGGTGTCCCAAGTCACCGGTTAAATCCCAAACAGAGGAAATTTATGACTCTGTTAACAGTCCGCATACCAAAAATCCGAGTAAGGAATTCTGTTAACCCGGGAGAAGGTGTTAGGCATTCCCAGGTTCCGTGGGTCTAGCACGGTCGCTTAACTGTTGTATTTGATTTTATCTAATTTTAATACATGTGCTTTTTATTCGTACACCGCTTTTATTGTTATTTATTTTAGCAGAATTGCGACGTTGTGAAAATGCGTTTCGAACCACGTCACATCAATGCACCCATGATTGTCGACACATTTCGACTTTGTCGAGATTTGGATTTGAGTCGCATCTATGCGCACCCGAATTTAAGAAGGTCATTTAATTAAAATCGCGCCTAAAGATTCTAACGTATTGTTATTTTTGAGGAAGGTGGTGAAATTTACTAAGCAACCTTTACAAATCTAAACAGTGAGATAACTATGCTATTAATTACTTAAGGATCCTAATTGGTTAAGGCCAGTACTTTGTCGAATTTGAATTTGAATATCCAGGAAGAAATGCTGAGAAAATGGGCTCTGAGCCCATAAGGTCCAAATCATGCAATTGCACATTCTGCAGGTGCAGACTCCTAGAGTTCTAAGCATCGGGCCTAACGCAGGCCAAAATTTTAATTTATTGACAGGCATTTGTACAGCCCAGGGATCGAGCCCTTGGGGCACCTTTTGATTTAACTAAATTCTTAAGCTTTAATGCACCTAGGCCCCAATTCAATTTATCACCTAACCAAAAACTTTGGGCTACTTATTAATACGCCAGGCCCAAAAACTGGCCCAGTATGAAGCTATTGAATGTACAATTCATATTAAACCAAAATTAAAAGCAGTCACGTGTATTGAACTCAAAATCAATTACAACTTTGCAAATTTAACTTCAGCAGACTGTGGAACTTGAGCAAAACTGAAAACTACAATTACATAAACATGAAATGCACAGTCTGAACAGTTTAGATATGGTCTGAATTAATAAAACTCAATCCCAACGAATCAAATACATATAGTTATTTATCAATCAGCTGATTACAGTTATATGCATCCAACGAACACAGATTGACCAAAGTGATTGCATTTCATCCCACATTGCGATTACATCAAGGGGTTTTTGAAAATGTACCTGGAAATTGGAATGTAAATAGAGAAGAGGCGATTAGCAGCAGTAACAGTTTAGCAGCTCAGAAACTAAGGTAATATCCCAGTCATAGTTAATGAAGGAGCATTTCAGTCCACCCAGATTCAATCAATTTAGCAGAAATAAGTTGAAATGCAGGGCAAACTCAATGAATCAACCCAAAACACATTCAGACATATCAACCATTTAAAATCCTAGCTAAATGATTCCCAGTTTTTTTGTTTGATTTTCAAAAACCACTCGACATTCAATCAGGAAAGTGTTGTGACTCCACTAATGGAATTTCAGATCTGGAGACTGTAGAATATGTTTTGTGGAATTTTTAGGATGAAAGTTCAAGTCGCCCCCTCAAGGCACTTGATGCCCCTTTTATAGGTGATACAAGAGAGTCAATCAGATTTTGGGTTTTCTTTTTAGTCCCTCCCCTATTTTCAATTTGGTCCCTCTATTCTTAACTTGCTAAACAAGTAAATGCATCACAATTATTAAAATCTACACTTGTACCCCATTCTAGAAGGCCCTAGGTTATTCTTCTACCCATGCAATACCTATACTGCCCTTTCATATGCTTTGAAATTACTATTCCTATCAGAACTACCCTTTTCCATACCCAGACTACCCCTGAAGGTTCCTCAAAGTTACTGAACCTACCCTCATTCTTAACAGCTATAACCAATACCCTAATCCAATCTAAAACTAACTGAAATTGATTAATTAGCACTCAGAAATCAATTAATCAAACTGACCAAACCCAATTGTTCAATTATATTAACACAATCAAACTAAATGAAATCAAACTAAACTTAAGCTAACATGAACAACATTAAATGAACTGACACTAATTCTTAATCCATAAACTCACAATCATTCAAACAAATATCAACTCAGAACTAATCAACAATTGGCAGAATTATACTAATGCACAAAATAAATCGTAAATTTAACAGAACACTTAATGAAACCAAAACGGTAATTAAAACTTCAACCATGCGAGTAAAAAGAAACAGTAAAACTCACAGAAGCACGAGGAACTCCGGCCAGTCAGAAACGTCTGAATCCTTTCAGATTTTTGACGCGTAACATCCCTAACCATGTGTTCTTACAAGAGAACACATGGTTAAGGATACTACGGTTCGAAATCACAAAGATTTGGTTTAGGGTTTTGGCCAAAAATTCTCAGATCTAAGATTCGAGCCTTTTCACAGTGATTTGAAGGAAAATAAACATGGATTAGTGTTGAGGGAAGGCCGGGGATTGTGTGGTATGATTTTGGGCTGGTTTGGATGAACTTGCCACTTGGCCGGAAAACTTCAAACTAAAATTCGACGAGCAACGACAACATTCGAGGAAAACTAATAACGGGAGTGGAAAGAGGGATTCATGTGGAATCTATGGTGTTAATCTGGGGGTAAACAGCGTAGGTTGCGTTCACCGCCGGCGAGGGATTTAGGGGCGGCGCGGATTAGGGTTTGAGAGAAGGGGTGGGGTGAGGAAGACGAGGATCTAGGGTGGGCTTTCAGACCGTTTTATATCAGGAACCTCGTTAGTTCCAGACCGTTGGATTGATGAGATCCAGCGGTCCTGATTCGGAGACCACGAACCGACATCGTTTCGTTTATAAGAGGGGGCGGACCGGGTTGCTGGTACTTGGGCTGGGTTTCTGCAATGGTTTAAGGTGTTTGGGCCTGAACGTTTCTTTTAATTTTGCCCAAAATTGGCCAGCCCTTTGCCTCTCACTTGATTTCCTTCCTTATTTTTTTTATTTCATTTTATCTATTTATTTTCCACTTTGTAATTTTGTAATTATTTTTTTTGATTTTATAGAATTGCAACAATTAAAATAAAATCCTAATATACTTCAAAAACTAAAACTGATTAATGCCTAAAATTGTTTAAAAACTATTTCTTGACAAATTCATAATAAAAATCATTAAAATGCGAAAGTGAACTAATTTTTGTGATTTTCATGTTTTGTTTTAAAACAAATTAACCCTTAATTGATACTAAAACCTAAACGCAACAATGCATATTTTTGTATTTTATAGAATTAACATGCGCAATTAGAATGCCACAATTATCAGAAAATGACACCAAAATGAAGGAAAATTATTTTGTTTGGGATTTTGGGAATAATCATATTTAGGACAAAAATCACGTGCTCATATCTGCCCCTCTTTGCTTGAAAACATGAAATGTTTTCGGGCAAAGATAAGTGAGCAAATACGAGCTATTTTTGCCCGTTTGAAAGTTCCATGTGAAGCATTTTTGAAAAGTTTGACCGCATCCTGCTTCGGAGGTTGCCTACATATCCTGGGCTAAACAGGAATCAGGTCAGTGTAGTTCGGGAATGTCTGGTAGCTGGGACTACCAGGAACTGTGATTGTACTACGCTTGATGTTGTTACTACTGCTGTTACTGCTTGCTGACCTACCTTATTACACCATGTCAAAGATAAAAGAAGCTACACTAACTATGCTCTATGAATTATAAAAATCCTATCTAAATTCTTCAAACTTGCTCTTGTACTTCCTTGTTGCCTCGTTGTCTTGTTCTTTCTCGATAAAATCCCCTGTTGCTATTCCCCTGGGCAGACTCCCAACTTCTGAAACATGTACTGTATGTATTCCTCTGTTATCCAGGTGGGCTCCTGACTTCCGAAGCTTGAATTGCATGCCTCTATTCTTCAGGCGGGCTCCTGACTTCAAAATAGACAAAGAGATTGATGGAAAACTAAAATTGAATTATATCGCCTCTGTTCTCCAGGCGGGCTCCTGGTTTCGACTGCTTAGAATATTCAACACCTCCATTTTCCAGGTGGGCTCCTGACTGTTGAACTTAGAATTGAAACTACTCCTCTATTATCCAGGCGGGCTCCTGATTGTTAAAATTAAATTGTATGTCTCTATTCTCCAGGCGGACTCCTGATTACTAAAATTAAATTGTATGTCTCTATTCTCCAGGCGGACTCCTGATTAATAAAATTAAATTGTATGTCTCTATTCTCTAGGCGGACTCCTGATTTCTAAAATTAAATTGTATGTCTCTATTCTCCAAGCGGACTCCTGATTACTAAAATTAAATTGTATGTCTCTATTCTCCAGGCGGACTCCTGATTTCAAGATAAACAAAGAGATTGAGGGGAAGGTAAAACTTGAATTGTATCACCTCCGTTCTTCAGGCGGGCTCCTGATTGCTTAAAATCTGAATGGTATGTCTCTATTTTCCAGATGGACTCCTGATTTCTGAATTTTTTAATTGAATGTATTCATCTGTTATCCAGGCGGGCTCCTGATTGCTCCAAACAATTATGAACCTAAGGTGTTACTTCTCACTGTACCAAGGTATCTTTACCCGGGTATATGAACTACGTCCTGTTATCCAGGAAGGTCCTGACAACTTGCACTTATTCTAATCATGCCAACTTTGCAATCAAATTCCATTCCCCTTATGCATTTCAAGATTATCTTGTATTTAATCAAACCGCACTTTGCGATCAAACCAGATTACTGCTTGTTTTTCCTTCTTGGAGAATTCCTTCTCAACGGCTAACTTTCTGCCCCTGTTACAATTAAAGAAAATTTCGTCAGTTTAAAATGGTGGTTAGTTGATGGCCTTCTTGCTGAAAAATCCTTCCACTGCCTTGTTTTGTGTTGACTGCCTTCCACGCACTGTCCCTGAACTGCTTGACTTTCTGACCAACTTTTAAATTTCCCAACATCCGGCGACCTAAATGTTTTACACCCATGCTGTTATTTCATTTTCTGACCTTTTGTTTAAGCTTTTGCCTTTCCCACGACATTCCCCATTCATTTCACCAATGAAACTTCCGTTAATTCCATGTGTTCCACTTGACATCAAGTTGTTTTTGACATGATCTGACCACGTTGTGCTTTACAATTCTAGAAACCGGTAGTGAGCTTTGAAGTCCTTTCTGCTTGCATTGACCAAGACTAGTACTGAAACATCTCAACTAGATAAAACCCTCAAAAGAAAATGAAATGCGATGATTTTTGAGTCAAGGATAAGGAGAATCCAAAACCAGATGGTTATTTCAAAAAGAGAAGGAAAAGAAACTTATCTGAGCGAGACAGCTGGTACCAATGGTTATGACATGCATTTTGAATTGATCAGCCCAATCTGTCCAAATAACCGGCTTTCAATCGCCATACTTTGTTGCCCAGAACTTCCATCACTTGTTTGAATTACCCAGACCTTAACTTTGCTTTCCTGCGGTACCTCGAAAGATTTTTCCACCCATAGACCTTTTGCCATTCAAACATTTTCCAACTCACTTTCGCCTCAAGGTGCCCGCGAGGGTTTTCACCAATAAGACTCTCTCATTTATTTTCTCTCAGCTCTCGTCGCCTTACGGTGCCCGCGAAGGTTTTCACCAATAAGACTCTCTCATTTTTACTTTCGTTCTTTCTTGCTTGAACTAGAGTGTCGCCGCTGATACGAATTACCGTTACCTGCTTGACCCGGCATTTCTTAGAAATTGATCAAAAGGTCTTTCTTTGGACTGTATTGTAGGCTTTTGGATTGGGTTAAAAAAAAGGTATAAAAGGCTCAAAACAATTCGAATGGGTTTAAATTACAACTTTCGGAATCCAATTTCACAAAAATCACAACTTCTACCCCAGTTTCTTGCTTGGGGATTTTTGGATTTCTATTTTGGTATGACTGAACCTCGGAGTAAGGCTGCCTACGTACCCTTTTGGGATCAAGTCAAACGTAGTTCACTGTATTATAACTTTTGTTGTTGTGTTTTTCTTTCTTTCCTTTTCTTTCTCTTTCTTTTTCCTTTTTCCTTTGTTTTTCTCTTCTTTCTTTTCCTTTTGTGTTTTCTTTTTTTTCCTTTTCTTCTTTTCTTTATTTTCCTTTTCCTTTGTTTTTCTCTTCTTTCTTTTCCTTTTGTTTTGTTTTTCTCTTCTTTCTTTTCATTTTGTTTTTCTCTTCTTTCTTTTATGTTCGGCACTTGTGTTCCCTGATAGTGCCGTTGATTCCGAAAGAGGGGTATGAAAAATAAGTAAGGCTCAAAGTAGATAACAAGGGATAATAGTGTTTGGATAGCAGGACAAAGCGCCTTCATCATTTCAATCTTTAAGATATGCCAAATACAAACAGATACATTCAGGAAATAAAGAAATCATACATAATATCTCTTGACCGCATCGGAATTGATGGCCATTTCTATACATTTTCCTTCCACATCTATCAAATACAATGCTCCGTTAGACAACACTTTGGTTATTACAAATGGTCCCTGCCAGTTTGGGGCAAACTTTCCTTTTACTTCAGTCCAATGAGGCAAAATCCGCATCAGTACTAATTGCCCGACTTCGAATTTCCTTGGACGTACTTTCTTGTTGTATGCTCTTGCCATTCTTCGTTGGTACAGTTGGCCATGATACACTGATGCCAATCTCTTCTCGTCAATCAAACTCAACTGCTCAAGACGGCTTTTCACCCATTCATCATCATCGATCTCAGCCTCTGCAATGATTCGCAGAGATGGGATTTCCACTTCTACGGGTATTACTGCCTCGGTACCATATACCAATGAGTAAGGAGTCGCCCCCACCGAGGTATGAACGGTGGTGCGATATCCTAACAATGCAAAAGGCAATTTCTCATGCCACTGTCTAGATCCTTCAACCATCTTTCGGAGTATTTTCTTTATATTCTTATTGGTTGCTTGAACCGCACCATTTGCCTTGGGACGGTATGGAGTAGAATGCCTATGAGTAATCTTAAACTGCTCACATGTCTCCTTCATCAAATGACTATTAAGATAAGCCCCATTATCTGTGATGATTACCTTTGGAATCCCAAACCGACAGATGATATTTGAATGCACGAAGTCCACTACAGCTTTCTTAGTCACAGACTTGAACGTCTTCGCTTCCACCCATTTGGTAAAATAATCTATAGCTACCAAAATAAACTTGTGCCCATTTGACGTTGTTGGATCAATTGGCCCAATAACATCCATGCCCCACGCAACAAAAGGCCATGGTGCGGACATCGTATGTAATTCTGATGGTGGAGAATGAATCAAATCTCCATACACTTGGCATTGATGACACTTACGCACAAAACTGATACAATCCCGCTCCATCGTGAGCCAATAATAACCTGCTCGGAGAATCTTTTTTGCTAAAACGTACCCACTCATATGCGGTCCACAAACTCCGGAATGTACCTCAGTCATGATAGTTGTGGCCTGTCTTGCATCTGTACATCTCAACAACCCGAGATCTGGAGTTCTTTTGTACAGCACTCCTCCACTAAGGAAGAACCCGCTTGCCAATCGCCGAATCGTTCTTTTCTGATCACCGGTAGCCTGTATCGTATATACTCCCGTTCTAATGTACTCTTTGATATCATGGAACCACGGCTCTCCATCAATTTCCTCTTCTATCACATTACAGTAAGCATGCTGATCACGGACCTGAATCTGCAATGGATCAGCATAAGCCTTATCTGGATGGTGCAACATTGACGCCAAAGTAGCCAAAGCGTCAGCAACCTCATTATGAATCCTTGGAATGTGCCTAAATTCTATGGCCTGAAAACGCTGGCAAAGCTCATGCAGACACTGCCAATACGGTATAAGCTTCAAATCCCGTGTTTCCCATTCTCCTTGAATCTGGTGTACCAGTAAGTCCGAGTCACCCATGACCAAGACTTCCCGTACACCCATATCCACAGCTAATGTCAATCCCAATATACACACCTCATATTCTGCCATGTTGTTTGTACAGTAGAAAAGAGGCCGAGCTATAACAGGGTAATGCTGACCTGTTTCCGAAATAAGTACCGCTCCTATTCCCACGCCTTTCATATTTGCAGCCCCATCAAAGAAAAGTTTCCATCCCGACTTATCAGCTTGTTCCAATTCATCAATGTGCATCACCTCTTCATCAGGGAAATAGGTTTTCAAAGGCTCATAATCTTCATCGACGGGGTTCTCAGCCAAATGATCGGCTAATGCCTGTGCTTTCATGGAAGTCCGTGTCACATAGATAATGTCAAACTCTGTAAGCAAGATCTGCCACTTTGCAAGCCTCCCTGTGGGCATGGGTTTCTGAAAAATATACTTCAATGGGTCCAAGCGAGATATAAGGTAAGTAGTGTAAGATGACAAATAATGTTTCAACTTCTGTGCCACCCAAGTTAGGGCGCAACATGTCCTTTCCAGATGAGTATACTTAACCTCGTAAGATGTGAACTTCTTGCTGAGATAGTAGATAGCCTGCTCCTTTCTGCCCATAATATCATGCTGCCCCAGTACACAGCCGAATGAACTGTCCACAACTGTCAGATATAGAATCAAAGGCCTCCCTGGTTCTGGCGGGACCAACACGGGTGGGTTTGACAAATACCCCTTTATCTTATCAAAAGCCTCCTGACATTCATCAGTCCATTTGACCGCGGCATCTTTCTTTAACAACTTGAAAATTGGTTCACAAGTTGCCGTGAGCTGAGCAATGAACCTGCTGATATAGTTCAATCTTCCCAACAAACTCATCACCTCGGTTTTGTTTCTTGGAGGTGGCAACTCCTGAATGGTTTTGATCTTCGACGGGTCTAATTCAATACCCCGCCGGCTGACTATAAACCCCAGCAACTTCCCAGATGGCACCCCGAAAGCACACTTTGCAGGATTGAGCTTAAGATTGTACCTGCGAAGCCTTTGAAAGAACTTTCTCAAATCTCTGACATGGTCGGATTGCTGTCTAGACTTCACGATCACATCATCCACGTATACCTCGATTTCCTTATGTATCATATCATGGAAGATGGTTGTCATTGTGAGCACGTGATTTTTGCCTCACGAAAATTACTCCAAAACAAAATAAAAAAAAAGTAATGATAAAACAATTTTTTGCTTAGTGTGCAATTTTTAGAATTTGAGTGGCATTTATTAAATATTTGTGTTATGACCGTAAATGTCTACTTTATTTGTTAAAATGAAAAATAAAATAAAAAATGCATGTTGCATGCATAATAAGGATTTAAATATGCATTTAAGAGTTAATTAAATTAAAATCAAAAAAACAAAATACGCATTTATTCTATTTTAAATGTTTCACTGTGTGATTAATTTTTGTCTATGTGTTAATAGTTTTTAAAAGTAATTAATATTTTGTAAGATTAATTTTGTTTTTATAATTTTAATTAGGATTTTAATAATTAAAGAATAAAATTGGAAATTGAAAAGAGTTGATAAAAATGTAAAGAAAAACGGACTGGGCCATTTATTTGACAAAAAAATTCAGGCCCAAAACAATACATTTTACCCAGCCCAAGTCAGTCAACCCAAAAATCATCAAACGACGTAGTATAGGGCAAATACTGCGTCGTTTGATGATGCCCGGTCATTTAATTACAAATGCAAACCATACGGCGTCGTATGGTTGCAATAGATCGGGGTCGTTCATTACTTCTAATCCAAGGGCTCCCAGGATTTTGACCTAACCCGTGATCCCTACCCGATCCAGTACCCGGGCCGACCCATTCCCCAACTAAACCAAAACGACGCCGTTCATGTAAGCATATAGATCCTGGCCATCCATTCTGCCTGATCTAACGGCCAGTATCAATCCACCCCATCCCTATATAAATCCAAATCCCTACCTCGGCCCCCTAACTAAACACCCCCCCCCCTCTTCACTATTCATCATCCTCTCCGAAAGCACACCCCTAACCCTAGCCGCCCTCATTCCCCATCGCCTGAAACCCGGCGACAACAACGCCGCCGGTCACCACCTTAACACCCCGGAACCCCCTGACCATCCTCTATCCAAATATGTTAGCCACTTGGCTCGAATCCTCCAGAAGGTTCTCGAATCTTCATTTGAAGATTCGAGCCAAACTCAGATCTAAACCAACCAGCCCCAAATTAACACCATAGCATCCCCTAACTACCCTCATTGTGGATCCGGTGTTGGTTTGGTTCGAATCACCTCAGAACTCTTCGAATCTTCTTTTGAAGGTTCGAGCCAAATATGAACTCACTCAGATTCCTTCCAAACTAACACCAAATGACCCCTAGGCCTCCCTCACCCTTGTGTCATCTTTGGTTCCCTTCGAATCTGCCCAGAAGTGTTCGAATTTAAGATCCAAGAATCAGAAACCCTAAAAATTTCAAAAACATGGAATTTGCCCGAATTAAATAGAAGATTGGGGTCTAATCGACCTTAGTCGAAGTATTTTCAGTTGAAAATACTTCGACTAAGGTCTGTTTGATTTCAAAAAAGGTCCGAATTCAAAGTCAAGTTTGGGTCCACATAATTTAAAGATTCTGAGGTATTTTTTCCTATTTTTTTTTGTTTACTACATATATTGTTGCCTATTTTAGTTGTCTGTGTAATTTTTCATATTTTTGTTTGTTTAATTCTGTGATTTTGTCTCATACCCGTCTACTTGATCAAAATATGAATTGTTTCTGTTGGTTGCGATTATTTACAATGTGTGTAATCGACTCGATTAAGTTCGTCGATTAGTTATATTATGAATTCTCGTTTATGATAATACTGATTGAAACAATCTGTTTCTATTTTTGACTGTTTGTTGACAATCATTGTAGATAGTCAGTTGATTAGTATCGTAAATTAAATCATGTTTGTTTGCAAATCAGTAAGTTCATCAAATAGGTGTTATGTATGTTGATTTCTGAGCATTAAGTTCAGGGCAGTGTCAATACTGACAATGCCTGCATTTGTTGCTCTTTGTTCAGTTTTGAATTTTAGTTGAAATGTTCTGTTGAGTTCTGTATATTGTTAATATGTTTGTATGCAAGATCAGTGTTCAATCTGAATTTAGCTTTTATCCAGTAGCTATTAGACATTGGGTTTGTTAGATTAATTAGCTATCAGTGAAAAGACAGAATGTTTGTTTGATTTAGGAATTGGTTATTAGCTGCTAAACAGTTTAATTCAGATAATTTTGTTAAGGTTTAGGCAGTTTTGGTCTGGGGCAGTAATAACAGTAATATTAAGGGATTTTTCAGGGGTATTTCTGGAATGAAACAGTGAGGGTAATATGATAATAGTAGTGTGCTGATAGTGGAGTGTTAATGGCTTTTAATTTAATGAAATAATGGGAAACAAAGGGTAATGGGAATGCTGGAAATCAGGAAAAGTTCACTTAATGGGATTTAAAGTAGTAAAAGCAGAATTTTAGTGGGATTTTCTGATTTTTAAAAAAGAAAGAAGGGGGTCCAGACAGTAGGCTGCAAAAAGAGAGGCAGACCTGTATAAGATAGAGGGGATTGGGACTGATTTAGAGAGAGATTTTGAATACACAGAAGAGAGACATTAAGAGAAAAGAGACAGAAAAAAAATTTGGAGGAATACACAGAACCATATAGGAGAAAATCTGGACAGAAATTAAGAAAGAAAAACTGAACAGAAAAATCAGAAATAGGAATCTGAAACAGATAGAAGAAAGAAACTGAAATCTGAAACAGATAGAAGAAAGAAACTGAAATCTGAAATGTTATTTTTCTAGAATCTATCCGTTGTTTGTTTGTGGATATTGTTCGGTTTAAATCTGAAATTTTTCTCAAATTTCTGTCACTGTTCATCTGGGTTAACGGGTCTTGTTCAGACCTGCTGTGTTATTGGTATATTCTGCCGGTGTTTTGTTGCTGCTATTACTGCTGAAATTTACTCCTTCTACCTTCATTTCCAGGTACATATCTTTTAAACTCATGTTGTGAAAAGCTTCAACATGACAAATAAATGAAGCTTGGGAATTATAATTCTGTTTTCCATTCGTCTAAGTTCATTATTTTAAATTTCAGTTTTGTTTCATACTGATTAATATAGTAATATGCTTGATAGAATAACTATTAGTTGATCATTTCTCTTTTGAAATTCGTATGAGCGTAGTAATAATGTTGCCTATTTCGGAATCTCATTAAAAGCATAGTTATGATTGGATTGCCAAGATAGGAAAATATGGCATAAAGATTGGCCATTAACTAAGCCTTGTGGCATTGTTAGTTGAATAAAGAATAGTATGAAAATATAAAAAACCATATTGCTAGTTTATTCTAATATCTGATTTAGTTGTGTATTGAATGATGTAAGTTGTACGTTCATATATGGCATGATAACATGTATATATAGAACCATAAGTGGAAGGTGATTTGATATAGCTCGTTACGATGTTAGAGTGTTATGAATGTTTCAGACGTACAATTATGTTGCATGTAAGGCAAATTTTATTGAATCGATTTGTATAATAATTCCCTTTCTTATCAACTTGATGCCTATCTACAATCGTAAACAAATTAACCAAACGATTACAACTTTGGATTAAAAACAAGTAATGTAGAAGGTGATTAGGTTTATAGATTATAACATTTTTTTAAAAATATAAAAATAGCATTCGCCTCAAATAGAATAATGAAAATTCTTCGAAAATATCACTTCCTTTCTTACATCAATTCTTTCCCAATTTTTATACGTAATTTGCACGTTGTTTATTTGGGTAGGCAAATATTGTATTCACTAAATGGTAGTATTAATCACACGTTGTTTATTTTTACTCCTTAAATTCGAATGGTTTGAGGAATATAATTCATACGCGAAAAAATATAATTTGCGATCAACGTCCAATAAATTGTAAATTTATTTTCAAGGAATTTAGAGACTAGAGGAATATTTATTTCTCATGATGTTCACATAAAAATACGTGGGTATAATAAACAATCTGTAAACAAATTTATGCTACCATCAAGAATATTTTTATGATTAGGGATACGTTCGCGTAACCTGATTATATTTCTAAAAGCAATTCGGATTATGCGTTCGCGCAACTTCGAGCGAATATTTAATAAAAGGGATTTTTCGGAGAATAGCAAATTAATTTCCTAAAAACTCGAGATGTGCAGTTCATTGTTTAATCATACAAGGGCGACGATGTTCTTAATTTTAATTTTAATTTTGAACGTATGGTATTTTTATAATAGAAATATAAAAATTATTATCAACCTTTTTGTGTACGCGTATGCGTGGCACGATTCTCTACAATTATAAAAGGTATATAAATACGAATATACGTCCGCGTGATTGGTTTATATAATTGTAAACAATCTAAACAAAAGCGGTAAAAATCAGGTAATAAGAAAAAGGGTATTTAGTAAATCAAGATATTAAAGCCAATATAAAAAATGGTTAAGCGACCGTGCTAGAACCACGGAATTTGGGAATGCCTAACACCTTCTCCAGAATTAAACAGAATTCCTTACTCAGGATTTTTGGTTCGCAGAATAACAAACAGAGTCATATTCTCCTCGATTCAGGGATTAAAACCGGTGACTTGGGACGCCTTAAAATTCCTAGGTGGCGACTCTGAAACAAACAAACAAATCCCGTTTCGACTGTCCTTTAATTGGAGAAAACTTCCTACGCCCCTCGCGGGGGCGGAAAAAGGAGGTGTGACAGCTCTGGCGACTCTGCTGGGGACCTAAAACCAGAATCTCTGGTTCAGGGTTCAAGAATTCGAGCTTGAAATAACTGTTATAGTTGGCTTTATTTATTATCTGATTTTTTTACATGATATATGCCAAATGTGCTAAATGACACTTTTACCGCTTTAATATTATTTGAATTGTGAATATATACAACTGCTACGAAACCCCCTTCTTTCTGAGTCTTCTAAATTTATGGTGCACACGTGCGCGTGGCCCACCTTTCTGTTAAAGTCATACCAAATAAGACGAAGTTGGGACAAGTAACTAGGCCGAGTAGACTTTCGTGCTCCTGGTACGTTGCCCCCACTTCGGCTCAAACTGTTCGTTTGGGTGAGTCAGGTTTAGAACAATATGCCTCAGGTTTTTCACCTAGAATAACTCAGCCATGTACCAAATCCCTAGTAGGAACGTCTATTTGCATCATGTACATTTGGCCTTGGAGACTCAACACAGGGGTTGGGTCTGTCTAGGACAGGTGAACCCGAAATAAAAAGACCATCCAGATGCATCCTACTTGTTACCTGTGCATTCATTTGCCTCGGATTTGCTTGTTGACCAGCTTAATCAAAAATCATTGTGAGGACCGAGGAATAAAATGGGTTGTTTTAAGAAATTCCCAAAAATAGTTTTAAATCTTGAAATAAAAAGTGTTTAATAAATAAAAATTGAAAATGATTTTTTTTAGTGTATATTTTCAAAATGAGTCTTGACTTTATTAAAATTAAATTTCAGATACAAAATGAGCATCACACAACACAAAACCCCCCATCCACGAATACAGACGAGTTTCTATTTCAGCTTCAAATGTGGTGGTATGAATTAGGCGAAGATGGTCAAAAATGGGTCGTCAAGCATTTGGGAAATCTCACGGATATTATGAAAGTTAAACCCCGTGATGATCTGATTGCGGCGTTAGTAACTTTTTGGGACCCTGTTCACAATGTCTTTCGTTTCTCTGATTTCGAGCTTACTCCTACATTAGAGGAGATAGCTGGATATGCTGGTTTTGACGGAAGTCTAAGAAATCAAAACCTGATATTCACAAAGGCTCCCTCGGTACATCGATTCTTCGGTCTTCTAAACATCAGTAATCAAATCAGGAAAAGCAATGTCATCAACGGATGTTGTTCTTTCAACTTCTTGTATTCAAGGTTCGGAAAGCCGGATGGATTTGAAATTCATGAGAAAGGCCTTACTAACAAGCAAAACAAAGACACCTGGCAGATTCACCGTCGCTTCGCCTTCATAGTGGCTTTTCTAGGAATCATGGTCTTCCCAAACAAAGAGCGAACAATTGATATTCGCACCGCGAAAGTTGTGCAGGTCCTCACCACCAAGGAAAATCATACCCTTGTCCCAATCATTCTCTCAGACATTTATCGGGCGTTGACTTTATGTAAATCAGGAGCAAAAGTCTTCGAAGGATGCAAAATTTTGTTGCAAATGTGGGTGATTGAACATCTCCAACATCAGCCCAAGATCATACAGTATGGGCCAAGCAATGATAATTTCATCGAGAGTTATGAGGAAAGAATAAAAGATTATAAGTCCCCAGAAGGGATAGAAGCATGGGTATCTCATCTAAGGGCTTTAATGGCAAATCAAATTGATTGGACTTTGGGATGGCTCCCGATGAGGGAAGTGATACACATGTCAACCTCAAGTAGTTATTTGCTACTATTGGGATTGAGAAGCATCCAGCCATATGCGCCACTAAGAGTTCTAAGACAACTAGGGAGATACCAAGTAGTTCCTGATGATGAAGATTTGAGTATGCAAGTAATCGAATTACACCCGGAAGCCACTATTCCCGAGGCTCTAATTCAGCAGATGTGGAATGGATGTCGATACTTGAAAAGTGATACTCAAGTCCCAGACACTACAAAGGGTGAGATAAATCCTGGATATGCAAGGTGGTTTGAGAAACGGTCTCGCGTGGATGATGTACCAGAACCTGAGCTAAGAAGGCCAACAAAAAGACCTCATGTTCAAAACTTTAATGATAAAATCCAAGAGCGGTTGATTTGGGGAGAAAAGGAAAAAGGGTACAAAGCAACTATCCATGCCCTAAAGGAAAATCTGAGGAGCCTCAGTCTGGAGAAAGATTTGCAAGCACAAGAAGCCGAAGGCGAGAAGAAGAGTTTAGCTTGTGAGAATGAAAATCTTCACGCTCGATTTCAAAAAATGAAAAGAGCTTCTGAAACACCAATGAGGAGTTGGAAGGATCAAAAAACAATCGCCAATCTTTTTGAAAGAATGCAAGATTATGATTCCATTCTTGCAGAAAACGAAAGGGCGTTGAGCAAAGCTAAAGAAAGAATCCAACAATTAAACGAAGAAGCCATATCTAATAAGGAACGCCAAGTAAGGCAATCCGAATAAGACAGGGCACAATTCAAAAAGGAAAAGAACCATTGGATACGTTCAGAAGACCAACTTCGTGCACAACTGGAAGAGGCGAGAAGATACAACAGAGAACATCAACAAGCAGACGTCGACAGAGAAAGAGCGCAGGCAAGACTAGAGCAGGCCAGACTCCGAGCTCTATTAGAATCAGCTCTAGAGCGTGAAGACCGTATCAGAGATATAGCCACCACTCGCCAGCAGCAGTTGCAGAACCAAGACCAACGTCTCCAAGATTTCAGGGCACAAATCCACGACCTGGCAGTCTACACCTCTCAAAGTTATGTAAACTGCCAAGGAATGGATTATGAAAGGTTTACAGAGCATGCACCTATTTTTGCCCGTCATCTGGCAATGGAGTTAGAAAGGATGTATCGTACGCTGGGGGGTCATCTAGGTCAAGCCCCACATTGAGCTGATAATCCAATGATTGACAACAAAAGTGGAAAGTGGATCATGATAAGAGATGTTAAGAGTTGTATCTTTTATTTTGATTTGAGTGTGTGTGTTTCAAACCATTTTCTTATAAGGTTTTCAAATGTAATGTCTGTTCCATCTTTGTATAATAAATAAAAGTGTTTGCCTTACGTCCGAACTACGCAAGGTCTGATTCATGCGGGGGCATGATACGTAGGCAATCTCTATAAGATTCGACCACCACAATAAAAGATATATAAAAAAATAAAATAAAATAAGAATGAACAATAATAAAAGACCAAGAAAAACTGGGATGACACAAGCAGCCAAGCAAATGCATAATAGAAATGGGTTATTTGTCTAGGAGCATTGCATCTCAACGTGTAATTATATATGTGTTAAATTCTCAAAACTAACAAGTTTCCTCATTTCCAGAATTCAAGCAGTTAGTTTCTCTAAAGAGTATACTGGCATATTATCATTATCATACGAGATCAAAAGGACCAATACCCGAAAGTATGTCTATCCCAGATATTGACACAGGTATTGAGCTAGAAGAGATGGATGTTGGGAAAATGAAAGAAGAGATGTTTAAACTCAAGCAGCAAATGGCTGAGATGTACCGGGCCTGGTCTACAGGGCAGTCACCCCCATCTTACCCAACTAACCCTGCTCTATCAATGGCCCAAACTCAGGATAATCTTACCACTGAATTGTCCCCAAATTTCCCCATCTACCAACACTACCGAGGCACCACCTCTCAGACACCGCAGTCTCCCCCTCCTAAACCAATTCCATACTTTCCTCTACCTGCAACTCCTGTCTTTGTGACACCTCCCACAGCTACACTCTACAAATCTCCTAGTGAGCCTACATTCCAGGCCCAGGACAACAAATACTACCCCCCGGAGCCCACCCTCAAAGCCTCCGAAATCCATTCAACTACTCCTCGTTTTGACCTCCCGACCGAAATTGACAAGCCAGCCAAAAATGCTGAACAAGAAGAGATGTTCAGGAAGGTCAAAAGCCTGGAACAATCGTTCCGAGACATGCGAGGGTTAGGTGGACAAGTCAGTGTAGCATACAAGGATTTTTGCTTGTTCCCAAATGTACAATTACCAGTTAGCTTCAAGATGCCTAAATTTGACCTATACAATGGACATGGCGACCCTGTAGCCCACTTAAGGGGTTTCTGCAGCAAGATGCGAGGAGCTGGGGGAAAGGACGAATTATTGATGGCTTACTTCAGTCAAAGTTTAAGCGGATCAGCTTTGGAGTGGTATACACGCCAGGACCATGGGAGATGGTACACCTGGGATGACCTGGCACAGGCATTTGCATACCATTTCCAATACAATCTGGAAATCATCCCAGATCGACTATCTTTGACAAAATTTGAGAAAAAACACAATGAAAGTTTCAGAGAGTATGGCTTCCGGTGGAGAGAACAGGCAGCAAGAGTGGATCCTCCTATGAAGGAGAGTGAAATGGTAGACTACTTCCTTCAAGCCTTGGAACCAACTTACTATGCCCATTTGGTTTCAGCGGTAGGTAAATCATTCAACGAAGTAGTAAAGATGGGAGGTATGGTGGGAAGAAGGCCTCAAGACAAATAAAATCATGAGCTATTCGGCCATCAAAGCGACTACTCAAGCTATTCAAGGCGGGGTAGGAGGAATCGGAAGAAAGAAAAGGGAAGAAGCAGCGGTAGTTGATTCAGGAACTTGGTCGGGATCCAGAGGTTCACCTCCTTACTATAATCAACATCGACCTCACCAATCAACTCACCACCACAATTCATCTCAACACTACTATCACCCTTCGGAACCTCATTTTTCCATCAACCATGCACAAGCATACAATCATCCACCTGCACACGCTAACTGGCGTGCTCCTGTCATACCAGGTACTTACCCACGAGCCTATCCCGGACCAGGTTTCAGGCCTAGGCCAGCATTCAGGGGAGAAAGGGAACAGAAAAAGAAAACCTACACTCCATTGGGAGAGTCCTACACTAGTCTGTTCCACAGGTTGAGACAGCTGGACATGCTAAGACCAATACAATCCAAGCTACCCAATCCTCCTCCAAAGAATCTGGACTACACCATTAGCTGTGAGTATTGTTCCGGTACACCAGGCCATGATACAGAAAAATGCTGGCATTTAAAAAATGCAATACAAGAGCTGATTGATACTAATAAAATCGAGGTTCAAACCCCCGAAGCTCCCAATATCAACAGAAATCCAATGCCAGCCCATCAGAAGGCTAATATGATAGAAATAGTACAGGTTGATGGGGAGACAAAGAAGCCGTCACAAACCGTCATGATGATCAGGTCTCATGAAGTCAAGCCGGATAAGCAGTTAACAGAGGAGAAGTCGGTACCTAAGCAGAACAGAAATGGTGATGAACCATCTGTGGTAGTCGAGAATGGATCTTCGAGCAAAGTAGCCACAAAGCAAGAAAGGCCGAAAGTGATAGTACCAGGGGTTGCCAGCAAACCCATTGTATTTGTGGAAGGAGCCCGTATAGATCGGGTTATTATCAAACCTGTAACCCAGCTACCAGTGATCAACAACAAGGCCATTCCATGGAACTATGAACGAGTGACTGTAATGTAAAAGGAAAAAGAAGTCAAGGAAGAAGTCTGTGAGGTGCAAGGCTTGACTCGTTCGGGAAGATGTTTTACTCCCGAAGAGTTAAGAAAAACTAAAAATAATCCAACACCAATAAAGAAAGCTGTGACGGAAGAAGAAGCGGAAGAATTCTTAAGAAAAATGAAGCTCCATGACTATTCTGTTGTGGATCAACTGAAGAAGACGCCCGCTCAAATTTCATTATTATCATTACTGATCCATTCAGAGGAGCACCGTCTGGCTTTGATGAAAATCCTGAATGAGGCTCACGTTCCTGATAAAATCTCTGTAAATCATTTGAGAAGAATAGTCAGCAGAATCTTTGAGGCGAACAGAATTACATTTTCTGATGATGAATTGCCTGTGGAAGGGACTGAGCACAACAGAGCTCTTTACCTCACCGTGAAATGTGAAAACTCCGTAGTAACCCGGGTATTGGTTGACAACGGGTCAAGTGCAAACATCTGCCCTCTCTCCACTTTAAGCAAATTGAAAATCAAAGAGGAGAGGATCCAGAAGAATAGTATTTGCGTACGGGGGTTTGACGGTGGAAGCAGAGATTTATTTGGCGACATAGTATTGGAACTGACAATAGGGCCAGTTGAATTCACGATGGAGTTTCAAGTACTGGACATAACTGTTTCTTATAATCTGTTGTTGGGTCGACCATGGATCCATGCTGCTAAAGCAGTCCCGTCAACACTACACCAGGCGGTCAAGTTTGAATGGGATCATCAAGAAATAGTTGTGCATGGGGAAGAAAGTTTAAATGCTCACAGCAGTGCCATCGTACCAGTCGAGGGAATAGAAAATGACTAGGGACCATGGGTTTACCAGGTGTCCGACATAGTGTCGGTAGAGAAAATTCCAGAAGGGAAGTACATTCCGAATCCAAAGATAACCTCTGCATCAGTCATGGTAGCCTATGAATGTTAAAAAATGGTTTTATACCCGGCAAAGGTCTGGGCTCATCTTTGCAAGGAATTATATAACCAGTATCTCTCCCCGAGAACTGGGGAACATTTGGTTTGGGATTCATACCCACTGTCACAGACGTGAGGAAGGCCAGAAAGCTGAAACAAAAGGCATGGGTTCTTCCAAAACCAGCCCCACATCTATCAAAGTCTTTTGTCAAGACCGGTGCTAAAAATCGCCCGATAACAACAATTCCTAAATCCCTGGTCAATCCTGAGGAGGAATTAATTGAAAGATTCGAGAAATTGTTTGACGATGTGAATATGGTGGAAAGCGGGGAAGGTTGTAGCAACGCAGAAGTTCAATTCGTTGGGCCAGAAACAAAGCTTAATAATTGGAAAGCCACTCCTCTCCCCATTCGAAAGGAGTCTTGGTAGTTTATTTTGATTTTCTTTCAGTTTGTTTGGGTTACCTCAGGGTTGTAATCCCAATGCTTATCTTACAGTTTGTTTGAAGTGTGCAAACCTTGTTATCTTTCATCATCCAATAAAATACAGTTTCCTTTTTCATTATCATTCCTGATAGTTTTCTTTTCCTTTTCTTCTTTTTCTGTACAGTTCTTTTTACGCTGGCTCTAGTGATATGGCATGCATGAGGAATCCTCAGCCCAGTCTTAAAAATCAATCTGGTTCCGAAATAATAATTCAAGAAATATATTGTGATTATGAATCAGAATATGATGAAGATGAGGCTTTTGAAGAGATTAGTAAAGAGTTAATTCACTTTGAGGAAAAAACCAAACCTAACCTGAGTGATACCGAAGACATCAACATAGGGGACACGAATAATATTCGAGAAACTAAAATAAGTGTCCATATCGAACCAAGGATCCGAGAAGAGTTAATTAAAGCACTCATAGAATTCAAAGATGTTTTTGCATGGTCATATGACGACATGCCGGGCTTAAGCACTGATTTAGTGGTTCACAAATTGCCCACCGATCCAATGGTGCCTCCTGTCAAGCAGAGGTTGAGAAAATTCAAGCCTGATATGAGTGTGAGAATTAAGGAAGAAATCACCAAACAGTTGGAAGCAAAGGTCATTCGAGTCACTCGATATCCTGTTTGGTTAGCTAATATCGTTCATGTACCAAAGAAAGACGGCAAAATTAGAGTATGCGTCGACTACCGCAATCTCAACAAAGCAAGTCCAAAGGATAATTTCCCATTACCCAATATCCATATTTTGATCGATAATTGCGCCAAGCATGAGATAGGATCTTTTGTGGATTGTTATGCCGGGTATCATCAAATTCTGATGGATGAAGAAGATGCAGAAAAGACAGCATTCATCACACCATGGGGAACTTATTGCTACCGGGTAATGCCTTTCGGTTTGAAGAACGCCGGGGCAACTTACATGAGAGCAATGACCACAGTGTTTCATGATATGATACACAAGGAGATTGAAGTATACGTGGACGATGTGATCATAAAATCAAAGCATCAGGCCGACCACGTTGGGGATTTGAGGAAATTCTTCTTAAGACTTCGCAGGTACAACCTCAAGCTTAACCCTGCCAAATGCGCATTTGGAGTTCCATCTGGAAAGTTGCTGGGATTCATAGTCAGTCGGCGAGGCATCGAGCTAGACCCATCAAAAATCAAAGCCATCCAAGAATTGCCACCTCCAAGGAACAAAACTGAAGTAATGAGTTTGTTAGGGAGGTTGAATTACATCAGCAGGTTTATTGCTCAGCTCACGACAACCTGTGAGCCTATTTTCAAATTGTTGAAAAAGGATGCTGCGGCCAAATGGACCGATGAGTGTCAAGAAGCGTTTGATAAGATAAAAGGATACCTGTCGAACCCACCCGTGCTGGTCCCGCCAGAGCCAGGAAGACCTCTAATTCTTTACTTGACGGTCTTGGAAATCTCATTTGGTTGTGTATTGGGGCAACATGACCTCACCGGCAGAAAAGAACAGGCCATATACTACCTTAGCAAGAAATTCATAGCTTATGAGGTTAAGTATACTCATCTGGAAAAGACATGTTGCGCCCTAACGTGGGTAGCTCAGAAGTTGAAACACTATTTGTCGTCCTACACTACTTACCTCATTTCGCGTTTGGATCCGTTGAAATATATTTTTCAAAAGCCTATGCCAACGGGAAGACTTGCAAAGTGGCAGATATTGCTCACAGAATTTGACATCATCTATGTGACTCGGACTGCAATGAAAGCCCAAGCACTGGCCGGTCATTTAGCCGAAAACCCGGTCGATGAGGAATACGAGCCATTGAAAACCTATTTTCCTAATGAAGAAATAATGCATATCGATGAGACGGAGCAAATTGAAAAACCTGGTTGGAAACTTTTCTTTGATGGGGCCGCTAACATGAAAGGAGTCGGGATAGGAGCTGTAACCATTTCTGAAACAGGGCATCACTATCCTATTACGGCTCAACTATGATTTTATTGCACCAATAATATGGCTGAATATGAAGCTTGTATTTTGGGGTTAAGGCTAGCCGCAGACATGGTTATCCAGGAAATCTTAGTCATGGGAGATTCGGATCTTCTGGTACATCAAATTCAAGGAGAATGGGAAACACGCGACTTGAAGCTCATACCATACCGACAATGTCTACATGATCTTGTCAGCAGTTTCGGTTAGTGGAGTTTTGGCATATTCCAAGGATCCATAATGAGGTTGCCGATGCATTGGCTACCCTGGCATCAATGTTGCACCATCCGGACAAAGCTTATGTAGATCCACTACATATTCAAGTCCACGATCAGCACGCTTATTGCAATATGGTTGAAGAGGAATTTGATGGTGAACCGTGGTTCCACGACATCAAGGAATATATCAGAATGAGGATATATCCAGCACAAGCCACAGGGGATCAAAAGAGAACCATTAGGCGATTGGAAAATGGATTCTTCTTGAGCGGAGGAGTTTTATATAGAAGAACACCAGACCTTGGATTGTTAAGATGCATAGATGCCCGACAAGCTACGGCTGTCATGTCGGAAGTACATTCGGGAGTTTGCAGACCCTACATGAGCGGATATGTGTTGGCAAAGAAAATCCTCTGAGCTGGTTACTATTGGCTTACCATGGAGCGAGATTGTATCAGTTTTGTGCACAAGTGTTATCAATGCCAGATACACGGAGATTTGATTCATTCTCCACCATCCGAGTTGCACACAATGTCAGCACCATGGCCCTTCGTCGCCTGGGGCATGGATGTGATTGGACCAATTGAGCCGGCAGCATCCAATGGGCACAGGTTCATTCTGGTAGCCATTGATTATTTTACCAAATGGGTTGAGGCCAAAACATTCAAATCAGTGACCAAGAAAGCTGTGGTCGATTTTGTCCACTCAAATATCATATGTCGATTCGGAATCCCAAAGGTGATCATCACAGATAACGGTGCTAATCTTAACAGTAACTTAATGAAGGAAGTATGTCAACAGTTTAAGATTACACATTGCAACTCTACCCCATATCGGCCCAAGGCGAATGGAGCAGTCGAGGCAGCCAACAAAAACATAAAGAAGATACTTCGGAAAATGGTAGAAGGATCAAGACAATGGCACGAAAAATTACCATTTGCGTTATTGGGATATCGCACTACTGTTCGCACTTCAGTAGGAGCAACTCCTTATCTGTTGGTATATGGCACTGAGGCAGTAATTCCTGCAGAAGTTGAAATTCCTTCCCTTCGGATCATCGCCGAAGCTAAGATTGATGATGATGAATGGGTAAAAACCCGTCTGGAACAGTTAAACTTGATTGATGAAAAACGATTGGCAGCAGTATGTCATGGCCAATTATATCAAAGAAGAATAGCAAGGGCATACAACAAAAAGGTGCGTCCCCGGAAGTTTGAAGTGGGTCAACATGTGCTGAAGCGTATTCTTCCACATCAGGTTGAGGCAAAAGGCAAATTTGCCCCGAATTGGCAAGGACCATTCATTATGACCAGAGTATTATTGAATGGTGCACTATGTTTAACAGATATCGAAGGAAAATGCATAGACATGGCTATCAATTCTGATGCGGTAAAAAGATATTATGCATAAATGTTTGTATTCGGCATTATTTCGAAGATTGGAATGACAAAGGCAATTTATTCTGCTATCCAAACATTATACCCTTTGCTTCCCCTTTGAACCACCTTTGTTTCTTTCCTACCCTCTCTTGGAATCAATGAAAATCAAATATGAACAATATAATTTTAAAAAAAAAACATTAAAAAAAATCACTATTATTGTAGTGAACTACGTTTGACCTGATTCCTCAAAGAAGGATACGTAGGCGCCTCACGGCTCGGTCATAAGGTGCACGATATGCATAATGTTCACAAAAAGAAACATCAAGAGACCCCAATCAAGAAACTGGGGCAGGAATTGTATTAGAAATAAGAAAAAGATTCCAAGAGTTGTAATTTTAAACCCATATCAAAACTATTTAACTTTTTGATACCTTTCCATTTCCAACCACATACCAAAAAGACCTTTCGATCAATCTTAGAAAAATGCTGAGTCAAGCAAATGAAAATGGTTCATAACACTCTGGTCCAAACAAGAAAAGAAAGTAAAAATGAGAGAGTCTTATAGGTGAAAACCCACACGGGCACCGTAAAACAACGGAAGATGAGAGAAAGTAAAATGAGAGAGTCTTATTGGTGAAAACCTTCGCAGGCACCATAAGGCGAAAAGGAATTAAGAAATGAACAAATAAGGAAGGTTTGTCGGTGAAAACTCTTTAAGATATTGCAAGTCAAACAGGTCTGTAAAATGAAAAGATGAAGTTGGGTTATGGAAATTTTGGGAAAACAAAATGAGACAATTGAAAGGAGATTGATTAAAAGACTGGGTTGATTAATCCAAAATGCATACCATGATCATTGGCGCCAGTGACTCCAATCAGATAAGTCATTTATTCCTTCTCCAGCAATCATCCAAATTTGGATTTTTCTTTTCATTTTAGATTGTCGAAATCGTCATGTTTTCGTCACTAATAATCTTACTCTTCTAAAAGCTTTTGAGATGAGTTTTATTCCAAACAAATAAGAAGAAATGTCAAGGTATACTACCAAAATTCAAGGTTGCATAGGACAAAAATACGGCCATGATGGGCAGGAGGTAATAAAAAATAATAAGATATGGGTGTAAGAAAAGTGGAATCAAAAGCGGATCAGCAATGTCAGGAGAGACATATGATTACGGTTAAAAAGGTTTGAAGGAAAACATACAGTTGGGGATCCTATAGTTAAGGATCAATTACAAGGACAGAACAGTCTTTTCAACCATTCCAAGGCAATAAAACAAGACGAAGAGAAGCCCCACCGTCGGCAAGAATGCCCCAGTTAACCACCCTGTTTTAAACTAACGAAGTTTTCTTTGATTTGAAACAGGGGCAAAAACAACATTGGTGTCAAGAAACACCCGATGAAGAATTGAAGAAGAAGTCAGGCGTCCACCTGGAGAATGAGGATATAGAATTTAAGAAGAAGTCAGGCGTCCACCTGGAGAATGAGGATGAAGAATTTAAGAAAAAGTCAGGCGTCCACCTGGAGAATGAGGATGAAGAATTGAAGAAGAAATCAGGCGTCCACCTGGAGAATGAGGATGAAGAATTGAAGAAGAAATCAGGCGTCCACCTGGAGAATGAGGATATAGAATTTAAGAAGAAGTCAGGCGTCCACCTGGAGAATGAGGATGAAGATTTTAAGAAGAAGTCAGGCGTCCACCTGGAGAATGAGGATGAAGAATTGAAGAAGAAATCAGGCGTCCACCTGGAGAATGAGGATGAAGAATTAAAGGAGAAATCAGGCGCCCACCTGGAGAATGAGGATGAAGAATTGAAGAAGAAATCAGGCGTCCACCTGGAGAATGAGGATGAAGAATTAAAGGAGAAATCAGGCGTCCACCTGGAGAATGAGGATGAAAAATTAAAGAAGATATCAGGCGTCCACCTGGAGCATGAGGATGAAGAATTTAAGAAGAAATCAGGCGTCCACCTGGAGAATGAGGATGAAGAATTAAAGGAGAAATCAGGCGTCCACCTGGAGAATGAGGATGAAGAATTGAAGAAGAAATCAGGCGTCCACCTGGAGAATGAGGATAAAGAATTTAAGAAGAAGTCAGGCATCCACCTGGAGAATGAGGATGAGAAATAAAAAAAGAAATCAGGCATCCACCTGGAGAATGAGGATGAAGAATTGAAGAAGAAATCAGGCGTCCACCTGGAGAATGAGGATGAAGAATTAAAGGAGAAATCAGGCGTCCACCTGGAGAATGAGGATGAAAAATTTAAGAAGAAATCAGGCGTCCACCTGGAGAATGAGGATAAGAGATAAAAAAGAAGTCAGGCGTCCACCTGGAGAATGAGGATGAAGAATTAAAAAGAAGTCAGGCGTCCACCTGGAGAATGAGGATGAAGAATTAAAGAAGAAATCAGGCGTCCACCTGGAGAATGAGGATGAAGAATTAAAGGAGAAATCAGGCGTCCACCTGGAGAATGAGGATTAAGAATTAAAGGAGAATCAGGCGTCCACCTGGAGAATGAGGATGAAGAATTGAAGAAGAAATCAGGCGTCCACCTGGAGAATGAGGATGAAGAATTAAAGGAGAAATCAGGCGTCCACCTGGAGAATGAGGATGAAGAATTGAAGAAGAAATCAGGCGTCCACCTGGAGAATGAGGATGAAGAATTAAAGGATAAATCAGGCGTCCACCTAGAGAATGAGGATGAGAGAAAAAAAAAGTCAGGCGTCCACCTGGAGAATGAGGATGAAAAATTAAAAAGAAGTCAGGCGTCCACCTGGAGAATGAGGATGAAGAATTAAAGAAGAAATCAGGCATCCACCTGGAGAATGAGGATGAAGAATTGAAGAAGAAATCAGGCGTCCACCTGGAGAATGAGGATGAAGAATTAAAGGAGAAATCAGGCGTCCACCTGGAGAATGAGGATGAAGAATTAAAGGAGAAATCAGGCGTCCACCTGGAGAATGAGGATGAAAAATTAATGAAGAAATCAGGCGTCCACCTGGAGAATGAGGATGAAGAATTTAAGAAGAAGTCAGGCGTCCACCTGGAGAATGAGGATGAAGAAATAAAGAAGAAATCAGGCGTCCACCTGGAGAATGAGGATGAAAAAAATTAAGAAGAAGTCAGGCGTCCACCTGGATAACAAGGATGAAGGATCGAAAAGGCAATCAGGCATCCACCTGGAGAATAAGGAAATACAATTGAAGGATCAGCAGTCAGGCGCCCACCTGAAGAACAGAATGGCAATATAGTTTGACATCACGGGTAAAGTCAAAAGCCCGCCCATGTGAGAAAGGAGCACACGTAAAGTCAATAAAGCAGAGGATTCCAACCAAATCCCCAGCAAGAACAACAATAAGTCCCAAACAAATAAAGGAAATACGGGACACAATGAAAGGAAATGCAGAACAAGTCAGAAGCAAAAGATGTCCAAAAGTTACCAAGACATCAAGACAACAAGAAACGCAAGGGCATGATCTAGATAAGATTTTGTAATTCATATACCATAGTCTAGTTTAGATTTTGTTTTACCTTTGAAGCAAGGTGTAATAAGGAGGTCAGCAAGCAGTAGAAGCAGCACAAAACAACAGTAACTTCACAGTCCCATGGTAGTCCCAGCTACCCAAAATTTCCCGAACTACAGTGACCTGATTCCTTTATAGCCAAGGATATGTAGGAAACCTTTGAAGCAAAGGTTCGGTCAAATCTTTCAAAAAATGCTTCCCACGGAGTATTTGAACAGGTAAAAATCGCTCGTATCCGCTCACTTTATCTTTGCACGAAAACTCTTCGAGTTTCCGCACAAAGAGGGGCAGCTGTGAGCACGTAATTTTTGCCTCACGAAAATTACTCCAAAACAAAATAAAAAAAAGTAATGATAAAACAATCTTTTGCTTAGTGTGCAATTTTTAGAATTTGAGTGGCATTTATTAAATATTTGTGTTATGTCCGTAAATGTCTACTTTGTTTGTTAAAATGAAAAATAAAATAAAAAACACATGTTGCATGCATAATTAGAATTTAATTATGCATTTAAGAGTTAATTAAAATAAAATCAAAAAAAATACGCATTTATTCTATTTTAAATGTTTCACTGTGTGATTAATATTTTGTCTATGTGTTAATAGTTGTTAAAAGTAATTAATATTTTGTAAGAGTAATTTTGTTTTTATAATTTTAATTAGGATTTTAATAATTAAAGAATAAAATTGGAAATTGAAAAGAGTTGATTAAAATGTAAAGAAAAACGGACTGGGCCATTTATTTGACAAAACAATTCAGGCCCAAAACAATACATTTTACCCAGCCCAAGTCAGTCAACCCAAAAATCATCAAACGACGTAGTATAGGGCAAATACTACGTCGTTTGATGATGCCCGGTCATTTAATTACAAATGCAAACCATACGGCGTCGTATGGTTGCAATAGATCGGGGCCGTTCATTACTTCTGATCCAAGGGCTCCCAGGATTTTGACCTAACCCGTGATCCCTACCCGATCCAGTACCCGGGCCGACCCATTCCCCAATTAAACCAAAACGACGTCGTTCATGTAAGCATATAGATCCTGGCAATCCATTCTGCCAAATCTAACGGCCAGTATCAATCCACCTCATCCCTATATAAATCCAAATCCCTACCTCGGTCCCCTAACCAAACACCCCCCCCCCCTCTTCACTATTCATCATCCTCTCCGAAAGCATGCCCCTAACCCTAGCCGCCCTAATTCCCCATCGCCTGAAACCCGGCGGCAACAACGCCGCCGGTCACCACCTTAACACCCCAGAACCCCCTGACCATCCTCTATCCAAATATGTTAGCCACTTGGCTCGAATCCTCCTGAAGGTTCTCGAATCTTCATTTGAAGATTCGAGCCAAACTCATATCTAAACCAACCAGCACCAAATTAACACCATAGCTTCCCCTAACTACCCTCGTTGTGGATCTGGTGTTGGTTTGGTTCGAATCACCTCAGAACTCTTCGAATCTTCTTTTGAAGGTTCGAGCCAAATATGAACTCACTCAGATTCCTTCCAAACTAACACAAAATGACCCCTAGGCCTCCCTCACCCTTGTGTCATCTTTGGTTCCCTTCGAATCTGCCCAGAAGTGTTCGAATTTAAGATCCAAGAATCAGAAACCCTAAAAAATTCAAAAACATGGAATTTGCCCAAATTAAATAGAAGATTGGGGTCTAATCGACCTTAGTCAAAGTATTTTCAGTTGAAAATACTTCGACTAAGGTCTGTTTGATTTCAAAAAAGGTCCGAATTCAAAGTCAAGTTTGGGTCCACATAATTTAAAGATTCCGAGGTATTTTTTCCTATTTTTCTTTTTGTTTACTACATATATTGTTGCCTATTTTAGTTGTCTGTGTAATTTTTCATATTTTTGTTTGTTTAATTCTGTGATTTTGTCTCATACCCGTCTACTTGATCAAAATATGAATTGTTTCTGTTGGTTGCGATTATTTACAATGTGTGTAATCGACTCGATTAAGTTCGTCGATTAGTTATATTATGAATTCTCGTTTATGATAATACTGATTGAAACAATCTGTTTCTATCTTTATGGACTGTTTGTTGACAATCATTGTAGATAGTCAGTTGATTAGTATCGTAAATTAAATCATGTTTGTTTGCAAATCAGTAAGTTCATCAAATAGGTGTTATGTATGTTGATTTCTGAGCATTAAGTTCAGGGCAGTGTCAATACTGACAATGCCTGCATTTGTTGCTCTTTGTTCAGTTTTGAATTTCAGTTGAAATGTTCTGTTGAGTTCTGTATATTGTTAATATGTTTTATGCAAGATCAGTGTTCAATCTGAATTTAGCTTTTATCCAGTAGCTATTAGACATTGGGTTTGTTAGATTAATTAGCTATCAGTGAAAAGACAGAATGTTTGTTTGATTTAGGAATTGGTTATTAGCTGCTAAACAGTTTAATTCAGATAATTTTGTTAAGGTTTAGGCAGTTTTGGTCTGGGGCAATAATAACAGTAATATTAAGGGATTTTTCAGGGGTATTTCTGGAATGAAACAGTGAGGGTAATATGATAATAGTAGTGTGCTGATAGTGGAGTGTTAATGGCTTTTAATTTAATGAAATAATGGGAAACAAAGGGTAATGGGAATGCTGGAAATCGGGAAAAGTTCACTTAATGGGATTTAAAGTAGTAAAAGCAGAATTTTAGTGGGATTTTCTGATTTTTAAAAAAGAAAGAAGGGGGTCCAGACAGTAGGCTGCAAAAAGAGAGGCAGACCTGTATAAGATAGAGGGGATTGGGACTGATTTAGAGAGAGATTTTGTAAACACAGAAGAGAGACATTAAGAGAAAAGAGAGAGAAAAAAAATCTGGAGGAATACACAGAACCATATAGGAGAAAATCTGGACAGAAATTAAGAAAGGAAAACTGAACAGAAAAATCAGAAATAGGAATCTGAAACAGATAGAAGAAAGAAACTGAAATCTGAAACAGATAGAAGAAAGAAACTGAAATCTGAAATGTTATTTTTCTAGAATCTATCCGTTGTTTGTTTGTGGATATTGTTCGGTTTAAATCTGAAATTTTTCTCAAATTTCTGTCACTGTTCATCTGGGTTAACGGGTCTTGTTCAGACCTGCTGTGTTATTGGTATATTCTGCCGGTGTTTTGTTGCTGCTATTACTGCTGAAATTTACTCCTTCTACCTTCATTTCCAGGTACATATCTTTTAAACTCATGTTGTGAAAAGCTTCAACATGACAAATAAATGAAGCTTGGGAATTATAATTCTGTTTTCCATTCGTCTAAGTTCATTATTTTAAATTTCTATTTATTTTCCACTTTGTAATTTTGTAATTATTTTTTCTGATTTTATAGAATTGCAACAATTAAAATAAAATCCTAATATACTTCAAAAACCAAAACTGATTAATGCCTAAAATTGTTTAAAAACTATTTCATGACAAATTCATAATAAAAATCATTAAAATGCGAAAGTGAACTAATTTTTGTGATTTTCATGTTTTGTTTTAAAACAAATTAACCCTTAATTGATACTAAAACCTAAACGCAACAATGCATATTTTTGTATTTTATAGAATTAACATGCGCAAATAGAATGCCACAATTATCAGAAAATGACACCAAAATGAAGGAAAATTATTTTATTTGGGATTTTGGGAATAATCATATTTAGGACAAAAATCACGTGCTCACAGCTATCATTATATATATTTTTTTTGCTTCTTTGTTTCTATGTAAGGACCCTCCGTGGGATTTTGTAATCATGTGCAAGGACCCTCTGTGGGCTTTTGTAATCATCATTTATTAATACAAAATGCTTCTTCAATTTGCCTCTGATTTGTGCTGAATTTCCCTTTATTTACGTTTACGAAGAATCTGAGCACATGACTCTACCGATCGGCTCGAATATCGGGCCCGGGGCATAGGTATTCCCTTGGTTCCTAATGGATTAGTATGATATTCCCTAGAACACTTTACCGTTCCTCCAACTGAGCCCGGATTGAATTGATGCAAACTTAGGCCGTCGGGACCCCCGAATTCGGATTGAGTGAGAATAGGGATTCAAATTTTAGAACGAAACTTAGCCTTTTAGGCCCTGTTAATAGTCATCGAGGGGGAAATTGCTCAAATGCCTAAGAATAAAGATATCCCTAAGACTTTCATAGATAGTCCCCCAGTGAGAGTTAGCTCGAGCTCGGGCGGCCTAAAAAACTTGATTTGAACTTAGAGTGAAGATAGCCCTAAGGCATTATTGACAGACCCCAGATGAGGATATGCCTGGACCCAGGTGGCCCCTGGACTAAAGTAATCGAGAGGATGTTTGACTTGATCTGAAGGCGAAAATAGTTCTAAGGCTTTACTTGTGATTCTCGAGTGAGAACTGGCTGGGGCTCAGGTAGCTCGAGGGCCAAAGAATCGGGTGAATGATCCCCGCTCGTGGTAGTAGAAACCATCGAGATAGGGTACCACCTCGGGGTTAGGCTTATACGGATAGCTCCTTAGAGCTTATTTTTTGTTTTGACAGAGATCCTCGAGATCGGGCACCATCTCGAGGCTTAGAATGATTTCGATGGCTCCTTAGAGCCTACTTTTATTTTGATAGAGATCCTCAAGATCGGGCAGCATCTCGGGGTTTAGAATGACGTTGATGGCTCCTTAGAGCCTATTTTCATTTTGATAGAAATCCTCGATATCGGGCACCATCTCGAGGTTTAGAATAACGTTGATGGCTCCTTAGAGCCTATTTTCATTCTGACAGAAATCCTCAAGATCGGGCACCATCTCGAGGTTTAGAATGATATTGATGGCCTCTTAGAGTCTGTTTTCATTTTTGATAGAAATCATCGAGATCGGTCACCATCTCGAGGTTTAGAATGATATTGATGGCCCCTAAGAGCTTGTTTTCATTTTGACAGAAATCCTCGAGATCGGGCACCATCTCGAGGTTTAGAATGATGTGGGGGATTTTTTATCCCTCGAACGCTATACATCAGTGCTTATCGTATGAAATGACCGAGGTGATCCTGCCGGTACATCTCTCTGGACGTAATAATGGCCTAGTTGGAATTAATTAGCCTTGTAGGGTAGGTGGACAGTCGCCGCTTGCTCTATATATTAGTTTATTTCCTTCTATTCTGAGGATTTCACTATTTTGATCCGCTATCTCTTTTCATAGAGTTCTTTTTCCTTGTGTCAACTTTTTCATCATTTTAATTCAAAGTTTTCACCTAAGATTTCATTTTCCTTATCTTGTTTTATTATAGCCATAGCTGCTACGCCTAGATCCACTCACCAAGAAGAGGAGGGTTCCACTTCTTCTTCCCGCTCAATCAGTGGTACATCGCCGGCGTCTGGTGAGTCAATCTCAAGACGCTTTGTCTCGAGGAGGGACCTTTCGCTAGAGAGGCCTCCCAGTGTCTAGGGTCATTGGGATCATGCATCAAGGTTTATTTCATCAATAGGAGAAGAACACCTCGAGGCAGTGAGGAGAGACTGCGGATGGGAAAAAAAGGTGGCACTACAGGTACCCTCCCCAGAAAAGAACATTACGGCTTACACAGAGGGGTTTTTACACATATACATGTACCCCTTCACATTGGGTCCTATCTATAGAGTCGTGCTTGACTTATGTCGAAGATATCGGGCTACCCTGGCACAGGTTCACCCGTCGCTCTGGAGGATAGTGCTGATGATGTGGTTCTTCGCGGAAGAAGCGGGCTCAAGTTCACCCTTAGCCATCTCATCAAATTGTACCGACCCTTTCATTGTCGGGGCTTGATAGATTTGTGATGCCGATCTACTAGGCCCTTCGTTGTTGATGATGAAGAAAACACGAACCGAGGATGGATTAATTGATTCATCCGAGTAAGGATTGTCGATGTTATCCCCGTGGAGTTCCTGCCATTTCCTAAGGAATGGAATGTTACACGTAAGTGATACACTTGTGTTTTTGACGTTTTTTGCTTGTGATGGAGATGGATTCTGTAGAGACGCTTTCTTTTTTCCCCTTTTATAGTGGCCCCATAGATGATATACGAGGTTCCCGACTTGGCAGATTGGGCTTGGAAGCTAGCAGCCCATTCGACCTATAACGAGCGTAAATGGCGAGACCTATCCAAGGGTAGATGGGAAGCAAAACACCGCGGTATTGGCTTTATTTGGAGGATACTATGTATGTACTAACCTCGTTACCGCAGGTATCGGATAATTTCCTGAGGTGAGATTGTTCTCCCTCAGTGAGGAGGAGGGGTCGTCGGCTTCAGGACTGAGGAATAACAACAAACGGAAGGAACCCTCGTAGGGTGAAGGTCCTCATAGCGAGACAAGTCCTGCCTGGAGGCACAGAGAATATATCTCGATCGAGGCTGCAAAACTCGAGGTGTCCGGCCTTGGAAAAAAGGTCCCTTCTTTGATATCGTCTTTTTTTCCCATCGAAGGCACTTCGAGGAAAAAGGATTCTTTGCTGCCATCTTCTCTTCCCGTCGAAGGTACTTCGAGGGGTGTTCGAGGCAAGGGGCCACCTGGCTCAAGTGATGTCTAGAATGATCACATTCCTATTGGAAATAGTTCTGCTGGGGACGATGAAACCAAGCCGGTAAATGCGTGTTCAACCATTGAGGAGGCCCAACGGCTCTGTTCCGTGGTGAGTTTTGGCCAATTGTATTAGTTTTTCAATTTTGCACTTCCACTCTCTTATTGAGCTCCTTTTTTTGTAGGCCTTTGACAAGCTCAAGTCTGAGCTGCTCCGCTGTGAAGGTAGGTTGAGGAAAGCCTTGGATAAGGAGAAATCCCTTAAGCTTCTTTGTGATAAGAGGGGAAATGAGTTGGTATACCTGTGGTATAAGGCGAACCGGAGCCTGAACTACGAAAGCCACCTTGAGCGGCAGGTAACCTTTGTTCCGAGGGAATGCATGCTTTTTCTTCTAATCTCAGGGATTAATGTTTTGATCCCTTAGTTGCAGAGCAAGATAGAGGATTTGGAACGCCTTTGGGGCGAGGTCGTCAGGCCAAGCACGAGTGTAGCGAGCTAAGAGATCAGATAAATGCCTATGATACGGCCGAGAAGAATGCTCTAGCCAAGGTTTTTACACTCGAGGTGCAGCTTTGGAATGCCCGTGAGAACAGCTCGGTTCAGATGAGCAAGATTGCAAGGCTCAAGTCCGACCTTTTAGAGATGAAGGTTGAGGTCGTGGATGCCCGGGTTGAAGCTGAAGGGATTTAGGCTAAGGCCGACAAGAAAGTGGTCGTTTACTTAAAAGACGTTGCTGGTGTTCGAGCAAAGTTGAGAGATGCTTACAATCGAGAGAGCAGAAATAATGAGTATGCCCGGTGTAAATCTCGGAGGGAAACCCTTGAAGAGATTCATGCCAGGGGGTTCGATCTCTCGGAAGAGATAGCGCAGGCCAAGGCGAATGAATATGACGCCAAATTCCTCTTATGTGATGCCGAAGATAGTGGAGAAGAGGCTGGTGGGGCCGCAATCCCCGAGGGGAAAATAGACTAGGCTTTTTTCTATTTGATTCTTTGTACAGTATTCTTAGAGAACTTTGTAAAAGTAGCCTTGCATTGTTTTATACGTGCATATATGTAACGAAATCTTTCGGTTTTATCCTTTCATGGATCTCTATTTGCTCATGTATGTCTTTCTTTGTCCGAGTTTTGATGTTTTTTGTCAATGACTAGCCAGATGAATTGGCCTTTGCGAAAAAACTCTTGGGTTTGTAACTCGGACCCGAGCCTTGTCGGGGTGGCTCGTAGGCTCTCATGTGTTGGGTCAGTACGATCTTTTAATATAGGCTGGCGACAGTGGCTCTTACGCATTTGCCCTTAGGTGTTTTTAGTTTAACTATTTCGGGCTCAGTCTCCGAGTCGGATTTCAACTCAAGCTCATTGGCCCTTAAGTTTTTAAGCTGGCCTTAGGCTCTTACGCGTTGGGTCGGTACGACCTCTTAGTATATGCTGGCGATAGTGGATCTTACGCATTCGGTCAGTACGACCTTTAATTTTAAGTTGGCGACAGTGGCTCTTACGCATTAGGTCGGTACGACCTCTTATGTAGGCTTTATTTTCCCTCGCTAAAGACTTTTTGAAGTATTTGTGTTTGCCCGACTCTTCAACGGTTTGATAAGAACCTCGATTGTGAGCCGTTAGGTAGCGATAATTGAGTACTCAGGAGGATTCGCTCAACGGCTGAATCATTTTGAAGCCTATTATTTGGGGCTGATATAATTGAAGCTCTTTTGCTTATGCCGAGGGTAGCCTGATTAACCGGTTCTTTTTGAAGTTTTTTCGAAGCAGTTGAAGGCCTGTGATTTTATAGCGACGGTCGGGCATCCCTGAATCGCGTTAGTTTGGCTGGTACAGCCTTGTGACCATAGTCATTGTGTTTGGCCGGAGCCTTTCAATCGTTGAGTGAAGTAGTTTCGGCGTCTATATCGAGGGTATGCCTTTTTAGGGGTCTTATAAGTTCGTATATATAGCCTTAACTTTAAGTTCGGATTTATGCCTTTTGTAAGGTCTTATAAATTTTTAACATGCCTTGCTTGAGGTCTTATAGATTTGGTTACTTGATACAAGTATGATTCATGCCTTACTTGAGGTCTTACAGATTTGGTTACTTGGTACAAGTATGATTCATGTCTTGCTTGAGGTCTTACAGATTTTGTTTTGCCTTATGAAGGCCTTATGAGCTCGGGGTTGCCCGCATGGGGTCTTATAGCCTCAACTTTTAAAATCGAAGGGGCGACAGTCCCCGAGATATTGAGTGCTTTTCGGCTCTGGAGTCATTTTTTATAAACTTGGTGTTGCCGCATCGAGGGCTTATGAATTCGAAGTTTCCTGACCCGAAGGTCGAGTTCCTGACGCTAGTCCCCGAGTGTTCGAGAAATATTTGGTTTTGGATCCATTTGAAAGCATCAAACTTCTTTGAAACGTAAAGCGTTTTGATGGGGGAGGAAATATTCTTTGATTACCTGGCACAAGTATACATGTTTTTTCCATCAAGGGCTCAATTATTCTATGCGGACACGGTTCATTCAACCATTTGGCCCGGTACATCATTTTTCTATTGAGACCCTTTTTGTCTTATCTTGACTTCTCTAAGAAGGTGATCATCTAGGGGGGATGCCCCCCAGTGTTTGAGGTTGATTGAAGAAGCCTTGAATACTTGTTAGGTTCTCCTTAGGTAGCATGTAGATGTTGCCTCATTAAAAACCTTTTTCGGTAAAACCCTTCTTGGGATAAAACCCGATCGAAGGAAAAAAGATCAACGTATGCTTTTGAAACCTTAAGTTCTTCGAGCTGGAGAGAACTTGGCTGTTTTGATCGGACATCTGCGCAAAGGTTAGTGTGAGATATAAATAAAAAGGGGGACGCGGCACGGTCCTTTACTTGTTTTATTTGGGTATAGCCGAGAACGTGTCCCGTTAGTGCTATTTCACGATTTGCTTATCTCGTGGCTCCTTCGATGTCGAAGGCATCGATGCTGGTGCTACATCGTGTACTACGAACATCTCTCTTGCTGTGTGTTGTTCTCCATACACGGTTTTTACTCCGTCCTCTGTCGAAAACTTTATCATTTGATGAAGGGTTTATGGTACTTCTCTCATGTCGTGTATCCATGGCCTTCTGAACAAGGCGTTGTACCTCATGTCTCCTTCGATGACATGGAATTTGACATTTCAGGTCATGCCAGCCACGTTGACCGGGAGGGTGATTTCCCTTTTCGTTGTTACACTCGCCATGTTGAATCCATTAAGGACTCAAGAGGCGGGCACGATCTGGTCGAGCAGTCCGAGCTGCTCCACGACCCTTGACCTGATAATATTGGTCGAGCTGCCTGGATCCACAAGTACACGTTTAATTTGAAATGTATTTACAAGAAAAGAAATTACCAATGTGTTGTCATGAGGTTGAGATAAGGTCTCGATGTCCTCATCGTTGAATGTGAGAGCGTCCTCAGGTATGTAACCTCGAGTTTGCTTTTCCCTGTGATGGATATTTTTGTTCTTCTGATAGTGGGTTCCTGTGGGATGTCAACTCCTTCCATGATCATGTGGATGACATGTTGTGGCTCATCTGCTTCATTTTTCCTGTTCGCCTCTTTTTCCCGGAACTTATTTTTGGCCCAGTAGCTAAGGAACTCCCGGAGGTGCCCTTTGTTGAGTATTCGGGCTACTTCTTCTCAGAGTTGTCTTCAATCTTCGGTCTTGTGACCATATGTGCCGTGAAATTCACACACTAAGTAGGGGTTCCTCTGCGACAGATCTGATAGTATAGGTCTTGGCCACATGGTGTCTCTGATTTTACTGATGGCAGATACAATGTCTGAAACGTCAACGTTGAAGTTGTATTCCGATAGGCGATGTGCCTCCGTCGGTCCTGTGTGCCTATTGAATTCGACTCTGTTCATGAGTCCTCGAAGGTTCTGACCTCGGTCTGTCCTTCGATCATTTCGGGGTATGTTACGCCTTGGGGCGTTTCTCCTATCTTCGGTGTATGATTGGTATCTTTTCTTATTTGGCTTTGGCTCCTTTGCCAGGAGTCTGGTTGAGTATACCGAGACTGAGGGGGCTCCCAGTTGGTTATCCTCGACCCTAATCTTTGACTGATATCAGTTGTGAACATTCGACCACTTCACGGCGGCGTATTCAACCAAATTCTGCTTCAGTTGCTTCGAAGCCACCGAGCTTCGCTCATTCAAGCCTTGGGTGAAGGCCTGTACTGCCCAGTCATCAGAGACTAGTGGTAATTCCATTCGCTCCATTTGAAAGCGAGATACGAACTCCCGCAACATTTCGTTTTCTCTTTGTTTGATTTTGAAGACGTCAGATTTCCTCGTAGCCACCTTGATGGCACCGGCATGTGCCTTTATGAAAGAATCTGCCAGCATGACAAATGAGTCTATTGAATTCGGAGCTAAGTTGTGATACCACATCATGGCCCCTTTCGAGAGTGTATCCCCGAACTTCTTTAGCAGGACGGATTCGATCTCATTGTCTCTCAGGTCATTGCCCTTCACAGCACAAGTGTAAGCAGTGACGTGCTCATTGGGGTCCGAGGTTCCGTTATACTTTGGTAGATCGTGCATTTTGAATTTCTTCGGTATGGGCTTTGGAGAGGCATCTGGGACAGAAATGGTTTTTGTACGAACTTCTTTGAATCAACACCTTTCAGAATCGGGGGTGCGCCCGGGATCTGGTCGACCCTCGAGTTGTAAGTCTCTACCTTTTTGTCGTTGGCTTCTATCATCTTTTCGCCCGACTCAATGCTCTTTGTGAGGTCTTCAAGCATCTTCATGATAGCGGGGTCGGCTGCTGACCCGTTGTTCCTCGACCTTTCGGGTACCTGTTCGGTTCGAGGGGCCGTTTTCGGGGCCGCTGTACTTGGGGTTTTTTGGTGGCTTTGCAGTTGAGCAATTGCCAATTGTTGTGCCTGCAACATCTCAAAATAACGTGAAGGATAACCTCTTGTTCTTCTCGAGCTGGGGTTTCTGAGCTTCTTGTTGGTCTCCTTGGCGTACGCTCCTATTAGTGTGGGAGCTTATATCGACGTGTTGGGCATCGTGTGAGACCACATCTGCGGGGATTGACTCTGGTGCGCCCTCAGGGTTTAGTGGTGGCGCACCAATACCTGAAACAGCTACACCATTCTCTCCATGGTCCTCAAGACCGTTGTTTTCATATGCATTCACTGAATTAGACATTTTGACCTGAAATTAAAGATTCTTGGACAAGAAAAAGCGTGAAAGATAACTTGCGTTATGTAGTAAACCAGCAAGAAAATGATCACTATTATTTTTAGCCCCACGGTGGGCGCCAAACTGTTTACCTTGAAAATGATAATTACAATTAAATTTGATTTTGTGATTCTAAAAATATGTGATCTGTTTTTATGCTAGTTGTTAGGCAATAGATGCTAAATGTGAGACTAGAAAATAAGATAAGAACTTGAAAATAATATGTTTAAGCAAATCGAGTGACTGAGAATCGGAGCCTCGAGCCTGACTATACGGGGCCTCGAGGTCGAGCTTGATGCTGAATTATGAATGGCCGATGAAGGGCTAACAATATTAAGAGCTTTGATGAAGGCTCTTTATGGTTAATAAAGAGCAATGGATTAAGAACAATAGATAGTGCACAATGAATATAAGCAATAAATGTAAGTAATGAAACTAAGAGAATATGTTTAAGTTAGAGACAGAGAATGTTCTTGTTTTGAATGTTGTGAGTAGTATGTTCTCTCTACAAAATGACAATGGTCCATTTATATATATGGGGGAATCTCAACATAGTACAAGTATATTTATTACAAGGATATATGGCTGGTACAGCCATTTAATACCACGGTACGGGCTTGAACTAGCCTAATAGACTTGATCAACTTTAATCATGTGCCTTGGGAATCTCCCACTCGTTCATCGTAACCATCAATTTACTCTGCCCCGAGGTCGAGCATATAGGATCCTCGAGTTCGAACCTCGAACCGGACTCGAGCCTTTTGAAAATGGGTCGTGGGATATCATAATAATCCTAAAATCAGGCCCTCCGATTTTAACCGTATACAAAGTATCCATTTTTAAGTGGATAATATGAATCTTATCCTTATTTGACCCATTTTTAAAAAGTTAATTATCCAACCCATTTTTTAGTGGATAATATAGATGAATATTTTTTTTAATCCACTTTGCTGCCACTAGGTAATACAAAGAACTTGTACTTAATTACCTTACAAGTACGCTCATTGCGTAAATAATATAAATTATTCTTTAATGCAAAGCACCCAAAACTCGAAAAGCAAGGACAAGATGTAGGAAGATGGGAGTAAGAAATTGGTTGGCTGGGAACTCTTCCATTTTATCTAACTGACGTGACGTCACCACAATGTATCTAGTGGTAGTACGATACTGAACTCAAACGCTACGATCAAATCCAATCATCTCGTTCTTTTCCAACAGTTACATTTAAAGCTGTCAGTTCCATGATATTTTGGAAATAGAGCTCCCCAAATACGGAGAAGTTTTATTTTGTGTCTCATACAACTTACGCTAGTTATATGAGGCTCCTTTTTATCTCACAAATTTGTGGACTCCACTCTTATATTTCTGGGCACACAGAAATTTGCATCCGCAAAACTGTGAGACAAAAAAGTTGTCTCATACGACTAGTGTCAGTTGTATGAGACACAAAATAAAATTTTCCCCAAATATGTAAGCTATTGAATGCTTCCTACTAAAGTTTGCGTTTATATTATACTAATAATGTCAGGGCGTCATGCTAGGCACTGCACAATTTGAAGATATCAAAACAACTGGGAAGGGCGCCTTGATGTAACTGGTTACTGCCATATGATCAGGAGATTATGAATTCGAGCCGTGAAAATAATATCTTGAAAAAATGTAGCATAAAATTGCATACAATAAATGTGTTTCTTTTCCTTCCTTAGCCGTATACGAGTTAGCATTATGTTATATTTCTACAAGTGATGATTGCTATGTACGAACTTAAAGATCAAATATAATATGTTTCTTTTCCTTCCTTGTGAACCAATTTTTGCTTCAAAAACTTCTCAGTTTATCAACTTGTTTTCACAAACCAAAAGGCTACTCTTTCAACTTATTTTAATAAAGAGAACACTGCCTTAAATGTTGTAACTCATTTTTAACAATCCCTATTACAGCTCACTTCTGAAAGATAACATTAGATGTGCTATGAATTGAAAGAAATTAGGAGAAATATCACAATACATGTTTGCCTGTCAATGGAATCAAAATTTGTAAATACATGTTTGCCTGTCAATGTAGTCAAAATTTGTAATTTGCCAATCAACTCACATAACAGGATCAAATCACATCATAGAATCTGCAAGTCCCGAGCAAAATAACTCCTAAATATCAGCTAAGTATACATGATATGAACTTTCATATCGAGGCTACAGAAATCAAGAACCAGCACCATATACAAGAATGAACTACAAACCATGCTTCCAATCTCCATAACAAGACACCATACACAACCGGGAAAAAATTCAAGATACTTACACTCAAAAAGAGTACTACTACTGTCCCAGAACAGTTCTTGCTAGATGCAAAAGTGGCTCTTAAGCACGAACAAAATACAATGCCAAATATCTTAAGGAATGTGGCACAAACCTAGAATCAGCAGAAGCTGTAGTAATTACCTCCAAATGACTTCCCCTACCAAGCATAAGTTATATCCATTGGACCATCTGCTACGGCAACGTAAGGATCTGATAAATGCATGCAGCATATGTTCCAGAACTCATGCTCCATGGAATTCAGATGATTATAGTGGAACCCATCGAGCAGTGCATAGTGATAGGAAACTTTACACGCCAAAGTTGCTCCAACAATTAGTGAAGAACAAAAATTTACTAACTGGATTTTATGGTAATATATAGCTCTGTGCCTTCAAGATTGACTGACATAGAGTACTGGGACAAGGCCAGCCATTTTCCCATCTCTGCCAGGACGTTTTTTCTTGACCTGAAACAAGTGCGCACCATATGTCACCAAATAATCATCGGATATAACACTTTCTACAAAGTTCCTTCTTCCCTAGAAGGCAAAGAGAACATAGTAAAAGGAATTCTAGGGAAAGAGTGCAGAGTCAACTTTCACAGTAAACCCAGTAAAAACATGGTTGAACTAAGTAATCAGATAATCTTTACCAAAGGAATCTTTCCAAGAACATGCTTATTACACATTCAAGCTGCCATCAGAGTCTCCTTGAATTTACTCGGTGAAATGCTTAAGAAAGAACAAACAACTATGGTTCAGGGGTACCAGTTGGTCAGTGAAATTCTCCACAAAACTTTTTTTTTTAAAATTTATTACTCCCTCCTTCCTACTTGTTTTCATTGATTGACTAGAAAAGGAGGTTAAGAAAGAGATAGACTTTTGACACAAACGAAATATGCATAGATTAGCAAAAGTACTCTTGTACGAAAGAATTTGTTTTTAAGTCCAGTAGTGCTTACAACAAGTCATATCAATGGCATGGTGGAAATGTAAAAATAACCGAGCTTTAAATATAGAAAAGTGCCTAGGGATAGACAAAAAAGGATAGGGTTCCAAACAAATTGAAATGGAGCAAATAATAGAAAATAGTGGGAGGGGAAGAAGGATTACATGATTGGATTCAAACCTTCCACCTGTTAAATTATCTTTCGATTGATAATAGAGGAAGACTGCAAAGGATATGGAGCCTATCTTGTAGTTTAAATTTATAGACCTGATACTATTTGGCAAAATCACCTTAACTTTAACCACTCCCTTTAGTTATCAGACATGTAAAATATAAACATAAGCTCTAAGAGATCAAAGTATTACATATCTTTTTTTTGTTAAAAAGTATCATAGTTTTAGATATCTAGCACAGCATTCTCAACAAATGACGACATAATCAATATGTGAGAGACAAATAATACAACTTCAGTGATCAGGAGAAGATTAATGCAGTGACTTAGTTATCACATTACCAGTTATAAAGCAACAGTTATATACCTTCATACATCTTAGGATTTAAGTATTTAACATACATTGCCAAAAAAGAAAAGAGTATGGGAGATTGGAAATAAAGAAAGACAAAGTGGAAATAACTACCCATTTTATAAAGTGACAATTACACTTCTTACTTCTCTTAAATAAATAAAAAATACTTCTCTTGCTTTTGGGGTATCACACGAAGTAAAATGGGACAGGTGTTACACCAGCCTTGTTCTTCCTTAACCAGTATTACAGATACTCCACACAAAGGTTCTTTGGTTAGAAAGAATAGAGTGATTGGCATTCGGAAAGGGACGATCCGGATCAGTGTCACGCTTGAAGGAAGATATCTGGTCTAAAGTATCTTCCCCATTTAAAGAAATTGGAAAGTGTGCATATGAATAAATACTACTCCCTCGGTTCCAATTTATGTAAACCTGTTTGACTGGGCACGGAGTTTAAGAAAAAGTGAAGACTTTTGAAATTTGTGGTTCTAAACAAGTCAAAAAGGGGCCCAGAGTATTTTTGTGGTTATAAACGCTTCTCATTAAGGATAGAATTGTAAGTTTAAGCTAAATTGTTACCAAATTTAGAAAGGGGTAATTCTTTTTGGAACGGACTAAAAAAGAAATAGGTTCACATAAACTGGAACAGAGGGAGTAAGATACAAGTAAGCTGAGTCAGATTAGATGCATGATTAGCAATGAAGAGTGGCTCCACAAAACATTCCACGGGAATTACTTACATAGAACCAGCCATCTACTTCATACTCAATTTCCACTTCTTCCCCCGCTATCAAATTCAGCTGCAGATTAGAAAATCGAAAACTTAATTAACCTTTGCAACTCCAGTAAGCCACTAAGAACTAAGATACATTTAGGTAGAATTTGGACATAATTCAAAATGTCAAAACCAGAGTGCAACGTGTTAAATGGGACAATTTTGTAGCAAGCAAGAACATTATATATGGTATCTTCATCCCCGCCACACATACTACTACAAGGGATTACTGGATCATTAACCAGCCTACCTCATCATCTCCACCAGCAGTGAAGTCGTAAAGTGCTGTACCAGACTGTGGGTTGCCTGAAGAGACTCGCTCTTCTTCATGGGATCCAAAACTGTGAGAACCAGAGCTAGCCAAGGGATTCTCAAACGACTCGTATCTTTCTCTAGTAGGTGATGAATATGGTGGAGGCTCTTCTCTTATCTGCAAATTCCTTCAATAAAAGACTTGCATCTCACATGACAAAAGATATGAAATTGACTGGCTAGGAGGCCTTACCGGGGATCCCAGACCATCGTATGAGGAGCCACTGTAGGAATTATTCTTATATCGGCTCCCACCAGATTTCCCCTGTCATAGGCAACAATGACCCATTTTACATACTAATACAGGCAGAAAAGAAAGGAACCCAAAATGAAATACAACGATTGAACCGCTGCTCAGCACTAGAAGCAATGCAATTCGAGTATCACGGAATTTTTCTTTCTTTTTTAAGGTATCAAGGAGAAAATATGGCTTGTAACACGGAAGACTATTTCATTAAAAAACATTTTAAGATAGTTTCAACCTCATAGTAGAGTGCATTCCTAGTTATATGTGTTACTTGAGACTACACTCAGATATAAACAAGGGTATTGAAACAATTAATAGAACTTCCATTCTGATCCAGATTTTTCACCACTAACTAGAGTGTATTATCTCATTTCATAACACAGTTTAAGCAAGTTCGCTAATCATGTATACTCGAACGTGTTGACCAGGTCCCCTGATCCTCACAGACTTGTTGTCATTGTAATAAGAGACAAAACATCAGGATTCAGCAATTGCATTTAGTTTGGTAACTAAGACTGAACCAATCTCACTACACAAGTTTACCAGGTTTACCAATATGGTATAGATCAGTTTTTTCCTATGAGGAAGAAGATTGATACACTTGATCAAAAGCAGAATATGGCAATTTAGTTATTTACGTTCTCAAGAAAATTTTAAGGAAGCTGAGCTGCTCTCAGTACAGTGGTTAAGCAAGTGTTCAAACAGTGGTAATAAAGAGATTCGAAGTTCAAGCAACAGAAATGATAGCTAAAAGTAGGTGCAAATTGTACACGAGGAATGAAAGGATGCAGTGACTTCAATTATCGCATGGCATGATGAAACACAAAATTATCCATTATCTTCACCTAATACCACCCTTTTAGAACATTGTTTGGCTGGAAAGAGTAGATCTGTCCCCCCTGATATAAAGCAAAGTCAGTCTTAAATACTAAAATAGCATGCTTTGCAATGTAAACAATCAGGGTTGGTTGGATTTCTAAATGCAGTCTTTTGGAACTAAATAGACTAAAAACTCAAATTTTCTGATCTTTTCCCTCAATTAAAAATGTTTATTATCACCAGAGAATGGGTTCCCAAATGATGTAAACAGTGACAAGTTTGGATATGTCATTCTTAAACCTAGAGGTATTCAAAACTTCCTGCAGCGTTACATAATATCTGGTTCTATTTGTTAAGTCTCCAATCCTAAGTTAAAACATTCTTGCCTTTTAACTCTGATATATCCTCTCTTCCACTTGAAGATTACTTTACAAACAAAATAAGAAAGTGAATCCAGACATATCGCATCCATCACTTGATGCTTTCCTCATTTTAAATCATGAGAGAGAGACCAAAGTTCTGCAGTCTCAGGAAGGTAACTTTCTATAGTGATCCAAAAGCAGGTTGAACATAAGCAACTTTGGTGCTTCTACATAAAACATTTTAGCTACATTTATACAAACAATTTGCACACCTCTGTCATAATTACTGGTTAGCACACAACATTCTATCTATATTTCTTAATAGATGACAATATAAAAGCAGTTGAAAAAGAAATAGAAAAATAGAAGTACAGCAGGATGTCAATAAACGTCAAACTTTTCCAAAATATACCAGTGAGCTCCCATTTTCTTAGGAAGATTTCACCATTTGGCAAGTGAAGCTTAATAGAACATAAGCCAATTGATAAATACTTTATCTTTTGTGTGTTGGGGAAGCGGGATTTTTGGGGGTGGAATAAGGGAATGAATATGACAGGAACTGTGAACATACATATGCTACAAACATGAATGGCAAATCGGTGAGAGCAACATAATCCTGGACAAATACAGATACCTCTATCTATGAGGTTTTGGTTTATGCATAATCATGAAAGCGGTTGTCCGTTGGGTTGTATACCATTACATAACAGAGGTCAAGTACATCATTAAACAATATGGTTCTTCATCAAATGTCAAATTTCCAGGCAAATGTTTCTTCATTTGGGATAAGCTAAATGAGAAAAAAATTAATTGGATATAGTCGTCCACATCAGCAGCTATAATATGAAGCTCCTTCAAGCATACCATAATTATTCTCAATGCATTAAATTTAAAGCAGATTTTAAATGCTAACTACCTACCTTGGATTGTGAAGTCCCATAAGTAGATGGCTTAGAACTGAATAACGATGGATAGTTCATTCCACCAAAGTGCGATGATATGGATGTCTCAACTGACCCTACTGAGTCTGGGGAGGAAGATCCCGATGATCGTCCATCGTCTTCCTGCAGCCGCCAGTTGTATATATTTAATCATTTGCACCATGTTGGAGTAAAAGAAAGCAGCATAGATTCAAAAATTACTACCTCCATCTCCGAAGATTCTAGGAGAGTCTTTGCCCACATATCATCATAACTCATGGAGGGTCTAGAAATAATGTTCTCCTCCTCAACATCAGGAGCATCAGTACCAGCACCAGCAAGAAACTCATTAACCTAGGGATGAAAGAACTCCATAACAAGCATGAAAAAATTGGTACAGCAGCGGTTAATCTATTTAACGGTACATAATGCTACACTATGTTTCTGCACTAAAGAGATAGATAGTGTTACATCAAACAAATTCAGATACAATTCAATACAAACTTGAGACACATACAGAGAACACATTTTCGAAAATAATGTAAATGAAACCGAGACAGTAAAAAGCATTTTCGCTATCCAACATGTTCTCCTGGCTATCCAACGTGTTATATCAGCTCTATGTCCACAGCAACCTTTTATAAGTTGTCCAGGGTACATATGACATAGAATAAAGAAGTTGCATGCAATTTTCTTTTGTTTTATTCACTACGATATACAATTTGACCACCAGAACAGAAAGGTGACGGTGTCAGTTTTCAGGTTTGATACATCACTCAAATACTTACCCTGTTAATTGCAGGTGCATTATTTAAGCTATCATCACCCAGATTTGCAGCCCAGAAGTTCACAAGGTCATCATCAATTGTTTCAGGCTCAGCAGCTTGTGCTTTGGTAGTTTCATACATAAGATCGGAGATACCCGTGGCTACAGCGGGATCGCTGAGTCCAGTTGACGCACTTATATTATGCCGAGTGCGGTAGACATCGATTAGCTTTGCGCTGTTCAATAAATATAACTTTATTCAATACACTACATTATAGAAAACTTAAAAGAGTCTAAGCACACTAACCATCATATTAGCATGTATAAGATGAAAAATACTGGTGAAGATCTGGACAAAGACAACGCAACACCAAAAAATGGGAATAATTGGGTGAAATGCTAGCAAAGCTGGGTTTAAAACCTATTGGGGATCATGATTAAATATCTAGTCTTTTATTACTAAGCCTTCAGTTTCCATGTTACTTTTACTAACTGCTCTAGCCAAGAGTCAGTTGGTATGATGTCAATTTCCCCATTAAGTTAAAAAATCAGAAGTATGTGTAGGGTAGTTTCAGAAAGCCCACTGAAATTAGATGACTATGAACAGTTTCAGAAAGCCCACTGAAATTAGATGACTATGAATTATCAAGTGGTTTTAAGGACTCATGTCTTGCCATTGTGAAGTCATATCCCCAAAGATTTGCAATTTCTAAGAGAAGCTTTACTTTTCCTTGCAAGAATGCTAAGGCTCCAACATTGTTGTCAGGAACAGAAGGCAACTATGGTAGTAAGGTTGCTCCTAAGTTGTATAATGATATATTTCTTTTAGATTATCTTCCCCCACAATGATCTGCTCTTTAACAAGGTAAAATTGGGAATCCCAGGATGTGAATCAGGCTCTAGAGGCCACAAGGTTACCATGGGGGAAAGAGTACCAAGCTTCTGTGGTCACACGTCCCATGCACGCATTACAACCTCGATGTTAGTTCATTACACGCCATGCATTTTCTTAAATCTAATTACTGGTATTTGACTACAACCTATATAATATGTGTTTTCTAGAATTTAGAATTTGGTTCCTTTACTTAATACATGTAAATATTCTATCATGCAAGATATTTAAATACATTTCTGACATTTGAGTTTTAATCAATTTTGATATATCCACAGCTTCTATAATTACATCTATTTTAAATTTTATTTCATTTTTACGCCCCGTGTCATGGAACTAATGTCCCATCCCATGAGAGATAAAATGTGCAGACCTTCGTCTCCACTTCCTAAAACACTGTTAGCAAGTGAATTGATGTTGTCTGAACAGAAGATCAAGATGAACTGTATATTTTTTTGTTTCACATTTGGTGTAAAGAAGCTCTCGTAGAAGATGTAGAGTCCATAGTGGACATCATTGGGGCCTTGTAACTACCACAAGACTAGGTTTTTGTTTCTTTGGGGGGTCTTTGTAACTTTCTGTAATCTCTTTAACACAATCTTTGTGATAAGGGTTAACTTTATCTTATATATAAAATATGTTACCTTCTCAACAAAAAAAGTGAATTGATGTTGTCGCTCTCTCACTTCTACGTGAAACTAACGAAAATTCATTTCTTGTATGCTCAAACAACAATGCCAAGGGGAACTTAAGAATAACGTACCTCGTTGGCCCTAAAGGAAGATACTTTGATCTTGGAACATAACAAAACAGAGAAACGAGATCCAAGAGCCTCTCATGAGTTTCATACAATTTCTTTAGCTCCTCGTCAGTCCATTCTTTTTTTGCATTATCATGGTTACGCATCTCTCTACATATTCAAGCAGAGTGTTAACAAGGGACTACGTGTCACACCTTACAAATGGTTAATTAGTGCTCAGATGAGCCAGAAAATAGTCTTACACTTACTTTATCAATTCATCCTGCGCAGAATACATTTCATCAAGGACCTTCAACATAGGGCTGATTAAAGATCCAAGGCCAGTGCCACTGGCTCCCTGGTCCTCTCCATTGCTTATATGCATGTCTGAGAATTGAGACTGTACACCACCCTGGGCTAAGGCATGTAAAAATTCATAGATCTGTAACCTATAAGGCTCACCAGATCGAATTGCAATAGTTGTAAGAGCCTGGGCAGCAATTATGCGAACCTGAAATTTAAAAGTAGTAAGAAGGAAACCACGGAACACTTAATAATATACATTTTTTAAATATAAAACACTCAATGATGTATATTGACAATAACAAGAAGCATTTTAGTTGGATTACAACTAGAACTTCCCTATACTCATATATTCGTACCATACGTTAGCAAGAAATAAAAGATGAGTAAACGCCTCCACCTACTGCAGGAGAAAGGACTGCCCCAAGAGGTATTTACGGACGCATATACGGGTTTAGAGCACCTTCAAGAGGGAAGACTACACTTTTTCAGGGAGACAAGACCTGAACCGGACCGGACCGGGCCCGCGGTCCTAACGGGCCTAACGGGCCTGTCCTGATGGGCCGGTCTTAACGGTTCTTTAAAGCCCGTGGCGGGCCGGTTCTTCCTAGAAAGCACACGAGCCCGGGACCGGCTGGCAGGCCTGGGCCGGGCCTAACGGCTAGTTTTTATCCAACGGTCAAAATTTAAAAAGTAGCCGTTTGGGCTGCAATTTTGACCGTTTGGATGTTTAGAAAATAGTCATTTGGCCCCCAAACTTTATTTTAACCCCAAACTTTATATAATTACACTTTTTCCCAATTCTCAACTATAAATACCCCCTCATTCTTTCATTTTTACTCACCAATTCATCAATCTCTCTCAATCTCTCTACTATAATTGCTTATTTTATTGTTGAAATTTCGTGAAAAATTGTGAAGTTGGTGAATTGAAGTATTCAAGTCTTCAACGATTTTCAATTTTCAAGAAGTTGTTCGGCAATTCGGTAAACGCGTTCCAACTCTTAAGTTTTAATATTATAGTTTTGTTAGTTTTATTTAGTATAATTATAATTAATATGGCATTTTCTTTGAAAAATATTTTTGGTGGTAAGGGTAAAGCTAAAATTGGTGAAAGTAGTGGCCAACCTACTACCCTTCCCCCGGCTCCCCGACCCAGACCTGGTAGACGTCCTGCTGCTCTTATTATTCTTGATAGTGATAACCCCTGTTTTCAATTTTCCGATAGTCAATTTTGTCATAATGTTGCACCAGGTCAAAATTTAGATGATGAAACTATGAATGCTCTTAATCCTAATGAAACTATCTTTGAAAATGATGAGGAAAATGAGGATGAAGATGAAACCCAACCGGATTTAGATGATACACCTACTAGTCCTGTTAATAACCCAACTGATGTACCGTCTGACCCACCTGTAGAAACCCCTAGTTTTAATAGACAACCTTCTAAATGCCTAGAAACATCATTAGTTTGGAATTTTTTTACTTTAAGTAAGAGAACAAAATAAGGCTAAGTGTAAAACAAGTGGGAAATTACTGGCGCATAAATATACTGGAGACCGTAGCGGCACGGGTAGTTTGACTAGGCACATAAAAACACACCCTAGAGATAAAGCTAGATATTTACAAATGAAAGCGCAGCTAGAGGGAACACATGTAGATTCTGATGTTAACCCTAGTACAGGTTCAAATCTAGTTCAACCAGGAATTAACACTTGTGACCGGAGGTATTTTATATTACGATCCAAATAGAGATCGTGAAGAATTAGCAAAGATGGTTACCGTTATGTGCTTACCCTATTCTTTTCCCTCTAATCCTAATTGGGTGCATTATATTAGAAGAGTTTTTAATCCTACTTATAAAGGTTGGCCTCGCGCAACAGTTAAGAACGATATTTATAAATATAAACATGAATATGAACAATATTTGCGGTATTTATTTACTCATATAAGTAATCGGATTTCTATTACTACTGATATTGGTAGAAGTGGTAATGATTGTGATTATCTAATTGTTACAAGTCATTGGATAGATGAGGAGTAGACAATGCAAAAACGCATTATTGCGTATAGAATAATTAATTCATGTCACACAGGTAAGTTTATAGCTAACACTGTTGCAGATATTTGTAGATATTTTTGCTTTAGAGATAAAATAAAGTCAATTTCTATGGATAATGCTTCTAGTAACACTAGTGCTATAGGCATACTTACAACAACACTAAATCCCGCATTTAGAAATATATTCCATGTTAGATGTATTTGTCATATTTATCATTTAATTGTCGGTGATGGTATGCGAATTTTAAATTTAGAAATTGAAAAGGTTAGAATGGCTCTTAATTGGCTTTTTTATTCAAACCGTAGAAGTAGACTAAGAGAATATTTTAAAAAATGTGATGAATATGGCCTTAGAGAAAGAAAGGTTCCTAAACCTTGCCCGACTAGATGGAAATTATATGTACGAAAGTTTAGTAGTTGCATATGAATATAGAAACCCAATTAATGCAACGTTTAATGCTCGGGTAGGTGGTGAGGATGATGATGAAATGCTTACTACTCAAGATTGGACGAATGTTAAAAGCACTTAAATCTTGGACGGAGTTCAGGGGTTCTCAAGGTGATAATTATGATGAAACTTCACATCTAAATGAGCTTCAAGTTTATTTGTAGCAGGGACTTGAAAAGGAAAATCCAGACGGCACTTTTGATCTTTTGGAATGGTGGAAGGCAAGGGAAAAACATTTTCCGGTTCTTGCAAGGATGGCTCGGGATATTTTATCTATTCAAGCTTCAACTGTTACATCAGAGAGCGCTTTCAGTCAAGCAAGACTTCAAATAGGTGATCATAGAGCGTCAATGAGGGAGAGCTTGGAAAAATATGTACTGTTCAAAGATTGGATCCGCTCGGAAAGAAGAAACTTTGGAATTGCGGAATCACAACCGGCGATAGATGAAGCTTATGAAGAAATGATAGCGGAACTTGCGGAGGATGCTGCTTCGCCCGGAAGTGGTGATGAACAAGCTTCTTTTCCACCACCACCAACGCAACCGCCTCCGAACCTTGAAGGATTTATAAAATTTGTTAGAGATACAATGTAGATTATGGTGTAACTTGTACTTTGGCATATCTTCTTTTAGTTTTTTTCCCTTTTAATGGTGGTATTAGTACCTTGTTGTGCTCATTCCATTGGGGGAGGAAGACTAAGAAAGATATGCCATTTTTGGTAATAAAAATTATAATACATGCCCTTGAATATCTTTTTGCAATATTTTTTTGTCTTTAACTTGCAATTATTTATAAGCTATAATATATATACATAACATACAATATATACTACAAGAAAATATATAAGGGAATATATATACATAACATACAATATATACTACAAGAAAATATATAAGGTAATATATATACATAACATACTATATATAGTATACTATACTAGTATACTATATATATATATATATATATATATATATATATATATATACTATACTAGTATACTATATATACTACAAAACAAGATTTTTCAAAATTCAAAATGAGGGCCCCACCCCCAATGACCACCAACGGCCATATTGCACAAATAACCGGGTTTTTTTTTAATTTACAAAACTAACCTTCTCTAACACTATAAATACCCCCTCCCTCTTCTTCATTTCAATACTCAATACTCATTTCTCAATCTAAATTTCTCTCAATCTCTCAATCTCCAATTTTCAAGACTTCAAGTCTCAATCTTAATTTTCAAGTTACATCATGCCTCGTTCGGAAAGAGTGCGCTTATTTGTTTCGCACTACTATGAAGTGCTTGAAGAAAATGAAGAAGGCCAAATATTAAAATGCAAGAACTGTGGAAGAGTCTTAAATTTTCGTTCAGGGTGTACCACAGGCATTTTAAGGAGGCATATAACGTATTGTGTTGATGGTATTTATCCGCAAATTCGTCTTTAAGATATTTCAACAATTTGTGTTATTTTAAAATTATTAGACGTATTTATGCTTCATGTTGTACTTTCTTATTAATTTATTATGCATGGCAATTTAGTTTTACTATTGTTTTGTTATTTTACTTTTTCGTCAAGCACTTTAATAATTAGATTTCTACATATATATTACATATATATTTTTTATATAGCCATGATATGGTTTACAAGAAATTGCCTTAAACAAAAAAAATTAAAAAAAAAAAACCCCGGAAATAAAAAAGCCCGTTAGGCCCGCTAAGCCCACGAGCCCGACCCGTTTAGCCCAGGACCATATGGGCTTAGGCCCGTCACGGGCTGGTTCCACCCGTTGAGCCCACGAAGCCCGGGACCGTGAGGCCCGGGACCGCCAGAGCCCAGGCCCGTTAAACCCTGCCCGTTTGGCCCATTTAGGCCCGGGCCCGGGCCAGAATACAGCACTATTTTAGGATGGATTTGCTCCAGAACACTGCCAAAAGTGTAAAACAGAAAGGCAGCGTATATTTTCATCGTCGGCAACAGACACACACTCCAGCTACTTGCCATTTGTAATATCATAAATAAAGTAAATCTTAATTTTTGCGAGAGCAGTCTGTTTGATCTGGTTATTATTTAGAAACTCAACAAATTCGTCATTGATCATGATTTGTTCAATTTTTTCTTTTTTCTAGCAACTATTTTCCATGTACTCTCTAAATCCATAATTTTATAGTTTACAAAATAAATCATCAATGTTAGACAAGAAGCGATCGACTCAACCCTTGTAAAAAAAATTGGGAAGGGAGAAATATAGGTTCTCGTACCTTTCATGTTCACAACTAGTAAGCAATTATAACCAATAACCAAATGCATAAATCATGTATGAAATAAATCAAAGCTTGCCAAAAAATTTGTTCGCAAAAGGAACGATTAAAGAGCTTAAAACTTCTACCTCCCAGCTACCATTAAAAGCACACCGTTGAAGTCGAGTCAGAGCACCAGAGAGAGTAGGATTACGAGAACTGGCAGCAGCAACCATTTTATCTGCATCTAACATCATCAATGCTGTGCCTGGAGGGGTAGCTGACTCCCAAGCATACTCAGAGGCAGCATAATTTGCATTTTCTCCAAGGAACCAGACCTTCAAAAGTATGTCATAACCCATTCATAAAAATAAAAGAAGCCATCACAGATACTTGGTAGTTATCTGGTAGCTCAGTTATCAATAAATTAATTTGTAGATGAGATTCTTACTGCTGCTTGGACCATTCTCTGCAATGCCAGGGCTGATTTTGGATCGGAGGCAGATACGCTATCAACTGAGGTAAGTCCAGACAGTGAGCCAGGTTGTGGAGGAGGCAAATCCAGAACTATAGTGACTGCTTCCAATGCAGTGTGTTTTCCATCAGGACCAGCTCCAACTAGACAAGTCTATATATTATATCACTATAGATTAGCATGCATGTCTACTACACGAATGGAAAAACTTAAAATGACAAAGGAAACATAGGGAAATGTATGAAATGGAATTTTACAAGGTAAGGCAAAAATGAGAGGTCAAAATTTCACAGAGCACTATATCTTAGATCTAACAAGAAAATCAAGTTAATGTAGCAAGACAGAAAACAGGATGTGAATTAGCAAACAATGTCAAAGCTCCAACGAAGTTGCTCAACATTCAACTAAGTGGAAGAAAAATTCTGCAAATCATACTGCACTGGCCGATGAAAGTAGCGTCCCTGAGAGTACCTACAGATAGATCAATTAGAATGTCCCACTGTAGTTGAGAGAACGGACTGACATTATAACCTACAACCATTACACAACCATGAGGGACATGTATTTTCTGACACCCTTCTGCACATTTAACCTTGTCTTAGGATTACACGTGGATTGAAAAGAAAAAAGCGATTTTTGATTTAAAACACTGAATCTAACACCCCCCGGCACACCAAGATTTAGACATCTGGAGCATGGACTTAATGACATGAGGACTGAACACTAAGCAAATCAAGAATAGGAAACCTCTGTTTGGCTCTAATACCATGTTAAGAAAAAAATGGACCTGGTGCTTAACTCAATCCCGAAAGCTAGTTCACGAGGTGAGGACTGCCAAAAACCATTTAAGGAGACAACAGCCTATTCCCTAATAAATTAATAAGATGCACTAAAAAATGTATCCATGTGAGATGAATAGACTGTTCGCAATCGCACTATTCTTCATTTAAGAATTATTTGTTAAAGAAAGAAATCTGGGAGGACCCAAGATCGTAATCCACCCTCACTATCTACTTGATCAAGCATATGATGGTGGAAAGAAAAAAGGAAATGAGAGTAGAAAGAACATCAGGTTATGAAGTGCAGCCAGATGATAAAATACTTAATCACACTATGCGTATAAGTATTTACAGATACAGAATTTGCAAAAATTTATCAATTCAATTTTGTCAGACAATGTCCCATTTAAGGGCACCAAGGTTGATAGACACTATGCAGGACTTAGGTTATTAAAAGAATCATCATAATACTCCAGTTTAGTACACAAAAAGTAGATAAAGTATGTATAAACAGACCTTGGTCAGCATTATATGTTATCAACATCTGTCAGTCTATGTGGTAATTAGGGAAACTACAATCTGCTACACATGCAACTTTGTTTTAAACTATTCATTACGAACAGCAAACTCAAATTGGAAACTAATAACTACAGAGAAGTTATAGACATAATCGCCAGCACAAGATTAACTGAAACATAAATGAGATCAACTTTAAAGAAAGAACAGAAGCATTAATTAAGGAAGAAAAATCAACTTTACATTATGTTATGACAGTGAGCTTACTTTCCATAGCAGTTGTAGCACATCTGCATCTATCTTTCCAGGAACTTTGGTGGCAAAAATTCTTGCTATCTCTAGAAGGGTTACTGCCATATCAGGAGTAGCCTAACAATCACACAGCAAAAGAAAGTAGGGCATGTGAGCTCTGGGGATTATGCCAATTATCTAACGATACAGAATTTTCACACGTCTATTAACCGTAGCATGGAAAAATCGTGAGCCTAAGCTTGCATTCACCCATCTCTGTCTCTTTTATTGGTGTCATGGACACAGATCTCAAGATTAAGATTAAAAGATATGAATCTTGATTAGGTGAGCATAAAAATACATCAAGTTTGTAGGTTTGAAAGTGAAAGGCATAATTGTCTGAGAAGATCAAGGGCCATGAGGGGGTTCTCAGATGTCATTCAAGATCTTTGCTTATTAGACTTACCATTGCAGGGAGCTCAATTCACCTGGTCCAGAGGAGAAGAGAATATCCGAGCATCAAAAATAGATAGATTCCTTGTGTCATCAGAACGGAATGATACTTTTCAAAAAATGAGCCAAGTTGCGCTTCCCAAAGTCATCTCAGATCATTCTCGTATCATGTTGGAAAGTGGGGACTGGGATTCAAATCCATCCTACTTTAAATTTGAAAACATGTGGTTAAACACGGAAGGCTTTCAAGATAGGATCAAGTCATGGTGGCAAAGTTATGAAGTCAATGGCACTCCTGACTTTGTACTGGTGAATAAATTGAAGCTACTAAAAAAAGATCTCACAACTTGGAACATAGAGGAATATGGCAGAACTGCAGCTAGGAGGGGAAGAGCCCTAGAGGAGCTTTTCTTTTTGCAACAACAAACTGAAGGCAGAACTCTTTCTCAAGAAGAAAAATCCAGCATGATGAGACTTCAAATGGAAATTCAGCAGCTGGCCAAAGCAGAAGAAGTTTCCTGGAGGCAAAAATCAAGATGTTTGTGGCTCAAAGAAGGGGATAAAAACACCAAGTTCTTTCAGAAAGTTGCCAATTCCAACTGGAGAAATAATTGTATTGACAGACTCAAAATTGAGGATGATTTCATTGAAGACAAGGCTTTAATCAAAGGTGAGATTTTAGACTTCTATCAGAAGTTGTACACAGAAAATGAAAGATAGAGACCTTCAGCAAGGCTAGAAGATGTAGCAACTTTATCTTCAGAAGGGAAAGAGTTGCTGGAAAGACCATTTGAAGAGGCAGAAGTTCTGGACATTATCAAAGCTTGTGCACCTGATAAAGCTCCAGGTCCAGATGGTTACACCATGGCATTTTACCAGAAATCATGGGCAGTAGTAAAGAATGATATCATGGGTGCACTTCATTATTTTCACCAGAATGGCAACTTAGTCAGGTCTTGTAATGCCTCGTTCATAGCTCTAATCACTAAGAAGAAAGGAGCCACTGAATTGAGGGACTACAGACCAATCAGCTTGATTGACAGTGTTTATAAAATAGCCTCCAAGATCATAGCAGAGAGGTTGAAAGGGGTGGTAGGGAAGCTAGTTTTAGGACATCAAAATGCTTTCATCAAATCAAGGCAGATCACTGATGCAGCTCTAATAGCCAATAAAATATTAGATTGGAAGATGAAGTCTGAGCAACCTGGTCTACTTTTCAAACTTGACATTGAAAAGGCATTTGACCAACTCAATTGGGCGTACTTGATTAATATACTCAGGTAGATGGGATTTGGAGAACGCTGGATTAGATGGATTAAATTTTGTATTACCATAGTGAAGTACTCAATTTTAATCAATGGTGGATCTGTTGGGTTTTTCTCTCCCCAAAAAGGCCTCAGACAGGGAGATCCACTGTCACCTTTTTTGTTCATTCTTGCTATGGAAGGCCTAAGCAAAATGTTACACAAAGCTAACCAGCTCCATTGGCTAGAGGGTTTTAAGGTGGGCAATGAAGAGGGCAATTTTGTGATAGTGTCGCATCTGCTATATGCAGACGACACTCTGATTTTTTCCGGAGCTGAAAAATCACAAGTTCTATATCTTAATCTCACGCTGATGATCTTTGAAGCTATTTCAGGCCTACACATGGACATGATGAAAAGTACCATCTATCCGGTTAACACAGTCCCAAATCTGGATGAGCTTGCAAAGGTTATGTGATGTAAAGTGGGATCTTTCCCTACATCATATCTGGGGCTCCCATTGGGAGCTAGATACAAGTCTCAAGGCGTCTGGAATGGAGTGATTGAAAAATTTGAAAGGAAACTGGCTTCCTGGAAAATGCAATACCGATCCTTTGGAGGCAGACTAACACTCATCAATAGTGTGCTAGATAGCATACCAACATATTTCATGTCCTTATTCCCAATCCCAGCTAAGGTACAAAGGAGACTTGATCAATTAAGGTGGAATTTTTACGGGAAGGCAACAGTGACACTCACAAGTTCCATCTAGTTAAATGGCCAAGAGTTATTCTTCCTAAGAACCATGGAGGGCTACGGATAAAGGATCTTGCCTTGCATAACAAAAGTTTATTGATGAAATGGCATTGGAGGTACAACATGGAAAGTTCAGGGCTATGGAAAACAGCAATTCAAGCAAAGTATGGGGTGGCAAACAACTGGTGCACTAAGCAGGGGAGAGCTCCACATGGTTCAGGCCCCTGGAAACACATTTCAAAGCTTTGGGGAGAATTCAAGCTCAAGTCATCACTCAAGCTAGGGAACGGGGGTCATATATCTTTCTGGAAAGATAAATGGCTAGGAACAGAGACCCTGAAAGATGAATTTCCAGCTTTATTTTTACTTGCTAGTAATAAAGATGCAACTATCTCACATGTTTGGCAAAATAGTGCTTGGGCTCCACATTTCAGAAGGGACATCCAAGATTGGGAGTTGGATGATCTGTTGGGTTTGCGGGTTTGCTCAATAAATTATCAGGTGACTTTTGGACCTTTGAGCCAAAATCTCCGGATTCTACAAGCAATTATTTCTGTGATCAGAACATATGAACCATCTAAACTTAGTGCCACTGCCACCCCTGCTGGCCCTGATAGTTCACTTAGCAATAATGTAACTTGCTTTGTTCTTATATTATACTTGAAAAATCTCCCTGTTGTATCTCCACTTTGAAGGATCAAATTTATGTCTCTGTCAAAATGGCTCTCAAATTGCGAGGACTCTTTGGTATGGAAGGGGTCAAGCACCAGTTATTTCTCGGTGAATTCTGCTTACAAAAGCCTAATGGGAAATGCTCATTCTGATAGGAGTTGGCCTTGGAAACAAATTTGGAAGGTAAATGCACCCACAAAGATGCTATGCTTTGTATGGTTGGTGGCCAGAAAAGCTTGTTTGACTAATGAAAAACTTAAGAGAAGGGGATATCAACTGACCTCCAGATGCTATCTCTGTGGAAGGGAAGCAGAAGACAACTCCCACCTGTTTCTTCACTGTGTTGTTACCTCTCAACTGTGGCACATGTTTCTAAGTATTGTCAGAATGAACTGGGTCATGCCAAAAGATACATCCGACCTCTTGAGATGCTGGGCTGGTGTGACAGGTGGAGTCAGACAGAAGAAATGGTGGCAGAAGATCCCAGCCTACATTTGGTGGTCAGTCTGGAACGAGAGGAACTCCAGATGTTTTGAGGATGTTAGCAACTCCATTCAGAAAATCAAAATGAACTTTTTAGTACTTTTTCTTTTTTGGTGTAAAGATTGCCCTGTAAATGATAGTGACTCCATACTTGATATCATAGAGTCCTTGTAAGTTTTTGTAGTGGGGGATTCTTTTACTTTGTGGGGATGTATTCTGTCACTTTTAGTAGCACATACTTTGTGCTGATTTATATTTATAAAATGTTATCATTCTCAAAAAAAATGGCAAAAGTTTCAATCTTTAGTCATGAGGTATATAAGATGTAAGTTCATAATGAAATTTGAGTTTCATGTCTCATAGTTAACAAGTCACTTACCCCTGTTCTAGCGGCGTAGCCAGGAATTTCGTCAAGAGTGTTCAAACTTGAAATAAATCAATAAATTTTTTTGTCCATGAATGTGTACCAAGATTTTTATATCAAACTACGCAATATTTAGCTAAACAATAAAAAACATAGAACTATGATTTTGTAAATCAAAAGATAGGTTGGAATGGGGTGAATCAAAAGAGAGAGCCTATACTGTCAAAAGAGGATATGACAATCTATGCTCCAACAAGGAATTGATCGACAAATGGCCTTGGAAGCTTATATAGAAAACCAAACTACCTACAAAAGTAGCTAGCTTTATGTGGACAACATTGTATGAAGCTTGTCTTACTCAAGACAATCTTAGCAGAAGGAGCATACCGACTGTGAATAGATGTTATATGTGCCAGATGGAATCTGAGAGTGTGAGGCATCTTTTTTTGCATTGTTCAGTAGCAGCTGATATTTGGAGTATGTTTTTATCAGTTTTTGGACTTGCCTGGGTTATGCCAAACAGTATCAAGGAAGCTTATGAGAGTTGGTGTTCCTGGAGAGTTGGAAAATCCATCAAAAAGACTTGGTCAATGGTACCTGGTGCTATTTTTTGGAGTATTTGGAATGAAAGGAACCGTAGATGTTTTGATGGGATTTCAACTCCCAACCACACTCTTAAAGCCACTTGTTTAATTAACTTATTTAGTTGGTTCAATCAGGCCCCTGTAACTAGTGTTGAACTATTTCTGGATTTTGTCTGCTCCTTAGTTGTCCCGTAAGTTATTGTACATGAGCAGACAATACCTTTATGTTGTAATTTTTGCTATGCATCTTCTTGATGACATTTAATGAAATTCCCTTACTTCATCAAAAAAAATACTTCAAGCTAAAATGAAGTGACAATAAGGCATACTTAACTATAGTTGAATAGCTTGAATCAACTAAAGCTCTCTCAACAAATGGCTGGACAAATTAACACCTCTCTACCAACCACAATATCATAGGAAAACATTACAGGAGAAAATGATCTTACAATTCCACAAAAGAACAATGAGCATCTCAATATACAAAACTTCCAATGTAGAACAAACATATGTTCTTAAGCATCTTTTATCTAGTTCTTGCATCAATATTTCTTTTATCATGGGACAAAACGATAAACTCTTTATCTTTTCACATGGTGGTGAAAAAGAAAAACATTATGATGGAAAAGAAAGGGGCAGAAACAGAAAATTCAATGTCCATTGAACAAGTATAAAGTTTTCTCTCTCTACTGTCAAGCTCTCAGGCACACTCCCCGAGGAGCCTGGGAACAAGGAATCTTAGGTTTCCATGAACACCATTAGAAAGCCCCCAAAATTCCGACCACTCCACTGAAATTTTTCCGACGAAGAAGCTGCCACGCGCCACCACGTGCAGCACCTACCGGCGACCTAATCGCCACGCGCCGGGCGCGTGAGCCCTTTTCCGGCAGGGTTTCAAAAAATTTCTTTTGGACAGCTTCCTCTACTGATAATTCCGACCAGATCTGTACAATTTTTTCAGATTTCCGACGACTTTTATTTTTTCCGGGGAGCGGGGAACCTCTGTTTAGTCCAGATTTCAGTATCTTTTACATCAACAGCTCAACTGTGATTACCATCAAACACTCCTTATAATTTACATAACCTGAGCAGCTGGGTGGTACGATATGGGAGACAACCGGATTTATTTCAACGCAGGATTCAAATCTTTTGACATCACCAGATGGAATTCCAACAAAGATGTATGGTTCAAATGGGTGGAGAGAAGTTGCAGCATGATGAGACGTTCATCCATGGGCAGAAAGGCAATGGAATGGATTTGTTTTGTACTTAAAGAAGCATCGACAAATCAAATGAATTTAGTGAAGCGATGGAAGTACAAGGAACATATGACAGAACATTTCTGTACCAGGAAATTCAACGTTCATGGAAGATACATGAGCATTCTGTCACTGAAGGGAGAAGGGAGATCTGTTATTATAATTCCAGAGTTAGCTTTGAATGCAGGTTGGAAAGACATAGCAGCTAAGATAGAAAGATTCATACATCAGACCCCCAAAATGAATCCCACGGCCCCACCTAGAATCACTGTGGACAACTACCCTTATGTCAAAGCAATCAAAGAGAGTAAATGGCAATCCAATACCCTTCGAGAGGCAAAGGTCAGCATAAACAATGGAGATATCTCTGTTGTGGAACCGACAGGTAGCGAGAATTCTGGTCTACTAAAAAGATGCATTGTCGGGTTTTTTGGGAAAGAAATCAACGAGAGACCCACTTTAGCAGACATAAGGCGATGGGCTAGTGCGTCATGGAACAAAGCATATGGAGTAAACATGTATGAAATGACAGGCAACATGTTTCTTTTTGAATTTCCAAACAGATTCATGGCGGAGCAGATTATGCAAGGAGAATGGAGTTGGAAAAAGTTCAAGCTTCATCTGGAATGGTGGAGTCATACTGCTGGATGCATTCCAAACTCACAAATTGAGGAAACATGCTGGATTAGAGCCATGGGGATTCCTTTACATCTATGGTCACAAAAGATCTTCAAAGAAATAGGAGAACTCTGTGGGGATGGATAGCTACTGAAGAAGAAACTGATCTCAAAAATCATCCTAAGTGGGCAAGAATTAAAATTGTTGGTGATGGCAGAAAGACTCCCAATGAGGTTGGGATTGAAAGAGACGGTATCAAATTTTTCATCCCAATCTGGGCTGAAAGACAGACAAGATATGAGCTGAAGATGCAAGAAAACGAACAATGTTTTGAAATAGAGAGATATTTGAACAATCTAGTGGGGTGCACCATATTGCAAAACACTGATAAAGGAAAGGCAAATGTGCAACTTACAGAAGGTTCGAGTTCGATGAATCAGAGCAGTAAAGCGACAAACAACGAGCTGAAATCCTATGACTCCGACTTGGCTGCACAAGTCATTTTTAATGATCTCTCGTGTGAGTTTTCTGATGATATTAGGCTGAAGCCTTGTTTTGAGGAAATGGGAGGACCTTCTTACCTGAGGGCAAAAGAGTCCACTCCAGGGGACTCAATCCCCAATGAAAACCTTGAAAGTATGCCAAAGGCAACACTTAACAGTTGCAGTCAGCCAGAAGGTGGAGCAGAGATAGCAAGATTGGAACAGAAGGCAGGGGAGCAGAGCACAAACACAAAAATGGGGGAAGATCAAGTTAGAAGTGCCTTTGGAACAACTAAAGCACTTTAGCTCTATCCAAGATTGGGAAATCGAGGAGGTGATTCCTATAGCAGTTCAGCAACACAATCCATTAATGGATAAAGACATGGATGCAACACTATAGGTCCATCAAAATATGATCAAATTGGGGAAAATGTTTGGAGTAGATTTTCAAGGCCATGAAGAAGAAGCATTGGAGTTGTTAATGCAAATTGACAGTTTTAGACAGGTTAGAAGGGTGGAGACAGAGTTGGCGGTGAAGAAACAAAGATTCAAAGGATCACTGGAATTAAAAGGTTTAACTTCGTTTGATGTCAAATTCAAGAGTGACGGGAAAAGGAGTAGGGGAAGAGATCTATCAATCATTTCAATATGAAGATCAAAGTAATTTCCTGGAATGTAAGGGGATTAAACGACAAGAAGAAAAGGGAGATCATAAAAAGTCAAGTGCAGAACTGGAGGGCAGACATTATATGCATGCAAGAGACAAAAGTGGAGGGGGATATTAAGGAAATAGTCAGTCAAATATGGGGTGGTAGATGGGTGAGGTATGCAAGTTTAGAAGCTAGCGGCACGAGAGGGGGGAGTTTGTTATTATGGGATTGCAGAGTATGGAAAGGGAGGTGTTACAGACTGGTGCATACACTTTGACTTGCAAGTTCGAGGCTCTTTTACAGAATTTTCAATGTCACATAACATGAGTGTATGCTCCAAATTGTAGAATAGAAAGGAAAATAGTATGGAGAGAAATTGGTGCAGTGAGGGGATTGATGGAAGGTCCTTGGGCGGTTTGTGGCGATTTTAACGTTACAAGGTACCCTTCTGAAAAACGGGAATGTTCAAGGAGGTCCAAAGCGATGGTGGAATTCTCGGATTTTATAGAAGATATGGAGTTGATAGATCTACGACTTGAAGGAGGCTACTATACTTGGTTCAAAGGGGACAATCATACAGCCGCTTCAAGAATCGATAGATTTCTCATTTCAGAAGAATGGGATGAAAGCTTCAGAAACATCAAGCAAACTATCCAACAAAGGTTGATTTCGGACCATTCACCTGTGGCTCTATACTGTGGTGCGTGGGAACAAGCTAAATCATACTTTAAGTTTGAAAATTGGTGGTTGAATGTGGAAGGTTTTGATGACAGAATTAGAGACTGGTGGACATCTTTTGAATTCTCAGGAAGACCAGATTACATTTTAGCTTGCAAGTTAAAAAGCTCTCAAGGGCAAGCTAAAAGAATGGAGCAGAGTTTATGAAGGTAATTTGGGACTGCAAAAATCAAAATTGCTAAGTCAACTAGCAGGTTTTGAGACAACATAACAACTAAGAGCGCTGACAGAGGAGGAATCAGTGAGGAAAGCAGCTACTCTAATGGAGATTGAGGAACAACTCAAGAATGAAGAAATTGTATGGAGACAAAAACCAAGAGCTCTGTGGCTCAAAGAAGGGGACAGGAATACAAAATTTTTCCATCGTACTGCAAATGCACACAAGAGAAACAACAACATTGATCAACTAATGATTCGACAGGAAGTAGTCGAGGATCCAGACAGAATAGAGATTGAGATAACTGAATTCTACAAGGAGTTATACAAAGAACCTGAAGAGTGGAGACCAACGGTCAATTTCGAAAATAGCTCAAGAATTTCTGAATCAGAAAGGGAGTTTTTACAGAGTAACTTTGAGGAACAAGAAGTTTTGACCTGTCTGAAGATGTGTGCAAGTGACAAGGCCCCAGGTCCGGATGGATACACAATGGGTTTTTTCAGAAAGTGTTGGGACATTTTAAAGGAAGACATCATGGCGGCCTTCAACAACTTCTATTCTCAGGAGATGTTTGAGAAAGGCTTCAATGCAACATATATAGCTTTGATTCCAAAGAAGACAGGTGCGAAAGAATTGAGAGATTTCAGACCGATCAGTCTGATAGGGAGCTTCTACAAATTGCTCTCAAAAGTCTTAACCGAAAGACTTGGTAGGGAAAATTGTCGATGCTCAACAAATGGCTTTCATCAAAGGAAGACAAATAATAGATGTTGTGTTGATTGCCAACAAAGCTGTGGATTCAAGAATAAAAAAGAAGGAACCTGGAATCTTATGCAAATTAGATATTGAGAAGGCCTATGATCATGTAAATTGGAGCTTTCTACTCAGAATGTTAGAACTAATGGGTTTTGGGCAGAAATGGAATAGATGGATGAAATTTTGCATATCTACTGTAAAATTCTCCATTCTCATAAATGGATCTCCTAAAGGTTTTTTCCATTCACACAGAGGTCTAAGACAAGGTGATCCTTTATCTCCCTTTCTATTCATTATAGCCATGGAAGGATTGAACAACATGATCAAAAAGGCTAAAGTCAGTGGATGGGTTAAAGGTTTTGAGGTAAACAGGAGTGGGGCAAAACAATCTAGAGATCACACATCTCCAATATGCTGCTGATACTCTAGTCTTCTGTGATGCCGAAAAGGACCAACTTAGATTCCTAAGAATCATTTTGGTCTTATTTGAGGGAGTCTCAGTATTACATATCAACTGGAGAAAGAGCAATATTTTTCCCATTAATTAATGAAGTTAACAACATGAAGCAACTGACACAGATATTGGGAGGAGAAGTTGGGTCCCTACCAATTGTTTACCTTGGGATGCCTCTTGGTGCAAGATCCAAATCAAAAGAAATATGGAATTCAGTCATAAAAAAGTGTGAGAAGAAGTTGTCAAGATGGAAATCACAATACCTATCTTTGGGGGGCAGGCTAGTTCTAATCAACTCAGTATTAGACTCACTCCCTACTTATATGATGTCTTTGTTCACAATTCCAGCAGGCATTTTACAGAGATTAGACAAACTCCGAAGATCATTCCTTTGGCAAGGTAATAAGGAGAAAAAGGTCTTCCATTTAGTTAAATGGAAGACACTCACAATGGATAAAAAACAAGGTGGTTTAGGAATAAGGAATTTGAAGAATCATAGCAAGGCTCTTAGAATGAAATGGTTATGGAAGTACTCTCAAGAACCCCAATCTTTATGGGGCAAAGTGATCAAAGCAAAGTATGGTGAGGAAAATAACTGGGTGTCAAAAAAAGTCAGAACATCATATGGAGTAAGTGTGTGGAAATCCATCAGAGAACTTTGGCCTATAATGAAGAATCACTCCTCCATAAGAGTGAACAACGGAAGGAACACATCATTCTGGAATGATAATTGGTTAGGAAACGGAAGCTTAAAGGAAAGATACCCCGATATGTTTGGTTTAGCACAAAACCAGCATAAGACAGTAGTTGATATGAGGAGTCATCAAGGATGGGAAATCGCTCTAAGAAGACAGTTGAATGACTGGGAGATAACAAGATTAGCTGACCTTTACAAAGAGCTGGAAGCATTTAAAGGATTACAGGAAGGTTTTGATTCACTTTGGTGGAAGAGGCACAACAGAGGGGTTTACCGAGTGAAGGATGCATATAAGATTTTGAATCATAATAATCAACAGGTGGACCCATGGCCTTGGAAACATATATGGAAAACAAAGATTTCATACAAGGTAGCTTGCTTCACTTGGCTACTAGCAAAGGAGGCGGTATTAACCCAGGATAATCTCATAAAAAGGGGAATTTCTCAGTGATCAAGATGTTTTCTGTGCGGGGAAAATGCTGAAACTGTCACACATTTGTTTCTACATTGCAAGATTACAGACCAACTATGGAAAATCTTTATTAGTCTTAGGGGTATTTCATGGTCAATGCCATACAGGCTTAAAGATGTCCTTTATAGCTGGGAAGAAGCTGGAGCTGAAGCAACTAGTAGAGATAGATGGAGGACTGTCCCGGCTTGTATCTGGTAGACAGTTTGGAGGGAAAGGAACAATAGATGTTTTGAAGATAGAAGCAATCCAGTGCAGAAGATAAAACTCAATTGTATTCTTCTTTTTTGTTTTTGGTGCAAACACATTTACATAGAAGATATATTGACAATCATAGACATACTAGGATCTTGCTAGGTCTCGAATTAGAACATCTACTAATCCTCTCCATGTAAATCTGGTTTTCAGTGCAACCTATGTACTGATGTTTTTAATATATACAATAGTTACCAATTCAAAAAACAAAAAAGAAAGGGGCAGAAACTGTAAAAACTTTCAAGGATGTCTACATATATCACAAGAAGAAACTAAAAAGTACAAAGCTCCAAAAGTGAAATAGAGTCACTATGTAAAGACAAGATATGTTGAGGATGATCACTTAATTGTTTACCATACAAAACCTAGACAACAATGCAAAGATAATGCCTTTACCCGGCTCTAAGTACCTTGAAACGAGCATGAAGTGTTAACAATATATCATTCACTAACGGTGCTGGCCAAGCTGGGTCTGACAGTTCTGAAGCGATGATGGATTCCAATTCATCAAAAGACTCGTGAGGGCTTTGCATCCATATCAGTGCTTTTATTACCATTGCACGAACATAAACACATTCACATGCAACAGTTGTCCGCACCACCTCCATTAATGATGCCAATAAACTTGCAATTGTGTCCTTGGCACCAGTGGCATTAGATATCGAGGAAACTCGGCGTATGCCTAACCAAGGACAAGAAAATCAAAAAAAAGAGATGGAAGAATCAGGAGGAGTGACAATTCCGGATCCAACAAAGAGAACACAAAGACCATTGAAGAATTGAGGCCAGACTCCAATTATAATATGAGAGAAAACTGAGTTACTCCAACTAAATAAAGCCAACAAGTAAGCTATTCTTTACAGGACATAAAAGCAGCAGGTAATTCACAAAGAAAAATTACCTTAAGAGATGCAAAATCTATAAGTAAAAACGATGCGGGAAAAGACTGATATAATTAGTAATAGCATAAGAAAAATAATTCAACTTTTTTGAGAAAGGTAACAATATTACATATCTTTAGCACAAAGGCTGTGCTAAGAGCCATACTTACAGGTCATAGCAAGCAAAAGTATGTCCTTGTTCTTCTTGCAAAGACTATGATGTCTAACCACGGATCACATGACCTACAAATTCTTCTTTACACCAAAAGTAAAACAAGAGTAAACAATCCGTCTTGATTTATATATAGGGCTGCTAGATCCATCAAAACACCTTGTATTTCTCTCCCTCCACACAGTCCACCATATGATGGAATGGTTTTCCACCATTTGTTCTGTCTAACCAAACCTTGGAGCTGGTCCAGTATGCTCGTAACACCCTGTTTGTTTTAAGGATGGTCCATTGCAGTCCTTTCATGCTTCAGGAAAAGTTGCCAGAGTAGATCAGTTACTTCACAATGCGCAAAGAAAAAATAAAGATGACTATTGCTCTCTGCTTCCTTTCCACATACAGTGGCGGAGCCACCTTTGTCCAAGGAGTGTCAATTGACACCCTTTCGCCTGAAACTTACAATGTGTAGCTAGGTAAAATCTTTTTTTATGTATATATACTATATGTTAAATCCTCTTGACTTCTTCATGTGTTGTCTTCTTTATATTTTGCACTCCCTTAGTGAAAATCCTAGGTTCCGCCACTGTCCATAGGTAACATCTTGAGCAAAGCTGCAATCCCTCTCTTCAAATTCTCTTGAGTCAAATGAGCATCCTTGACAACTAGCCACACAACGTGATACATTAAATGGTATTTCAGCTTCTGAACAGATTTCCAATGCCAATTGTAAAACTGCTGTCCTGTAATACTACTTCATTTTGCTCATCCTATTTTAGTTACATGTGCTACATATTCATCTATCATGTCATTTCATGAAATTGTGAGCCCTGATATCTAAAATGTCTGTACTTAGGCACTGCAATCCGTCTAATCGCCTTAACTTCATTCTTCGTGTGTCCGCCAGTCGTGTATATACTATATCTTACCTTTACTTATCCTCAACCAGTCGTGTATATACTATATCTTACCTTTACTTATCCTCAACCCTTACTCTCTAGTCTAGACTAATTCTGCATAGTTCAAGCTTTTAGTTGACTCCCTCGCTGGTTTCATCCATTTAACACAATATCTTTTGCAAATAACACACCATGAACTCTATCCTGTATTATATTGGTTAGCTCATCCAGAACTACAGTAAGTAAGTATAAGGCTCAAGGCAAATAGCTAATGTGAACCCACGATTATGGGAAACTTCTTTATATCTCCTCTCACAGTCCACAAATTTTGTGATGGCTCCTATGTATATATCTTAGGTGCTCTCCAAAACTGGAAACTCTCTACATCTCATGCTTATTCTCTCTCTATGACCCAAAACTGCAAATTCCTTATATAGCCCATCTGTTACTCTATTTTAAGACCTTGAGAAAGATCATTTGCACCACATACAAGCAATTAATGAATTCTTCAACCGGTATGGCTTTTACAAACCATTCCATATCACAAAGAGAGAGAGAGAGGGGGGGGAGAGGGAGAGACCACGAATTATGGCTAAAATGCATATTCATTTTCATTACCTTCAGGGTGAGAAGTTTCATTATGATCTTGATCATATGAGTCGTTATTCTCAGGAAAGGTGTTAACATAAGCTCCTTCGTCAATATCTTGTAAGCCCAAAGCAAAAGCTGCAGCACGACTTTTACCCATTTCTTGCACCACCCGTGCTGCTGCATGAAGTACAGGCCGAGAGAAACTGCGAAAAGAACTCTCCAATCTGCCAAAATGAAGGGTGTTATCTTACCAATTCAGAACGAAAAAGTTGAACCTATGGGTTAGGAGGGGGCAGAGAGCAATAGAACAAGCTTGAGAACCTCCTCATCACAAGTTTGATCAAAGGTTGAGGACGCCTTGTCTTTGAAGACTTATCTTTGGAGGACTTTGACGGAGCTGCATCCTTTGATTCAGAATTTGAGTCTTTAGCTGATGGTGCTTCTGGAAGCTTAAGAATTTCTCTGGTCAGTCTATACCACCCAGCGGCTCGTTCCTCAGTCCTACAGAGTCCAGAAGTCCACAGAAGATCAAGTATTCATCAATCTTACAAATTAGGCAGTCTACAACATTAGGAAAAGAAAAGTTCTGTAGAAGGAGCTACCTCTCAGCATTATCAACTTTACCCAGCACACAAAGGATTGCCTCAAAACAAACTCTTTCACTAGGATCAAGAAGTAGCTGATAGAGCACTGAATTGAACTGAGTCTTAATGTCTGGCCTTTCTGCATATGCAATATGGAGTTCGCCAAGCAATCAGCCATTTTATCTACTCCCAGTCTCCAAACAGAAAAGGAACTTGCTTGCTCAGAATACATTTCAAATAGACATACCATCTAATGACCGAGCTCTGGATATACTGTGGCACAACCTAGCAAGTGCAACTCTAGCAAGAACATCATGCATATGGAGTACATCCTGTAGAGCCCCTGATTCAAACAAATTCTGATAGTATTAGTGGCTAATAAATGACTGGGAACTCAGAGAGTTAATATTAACTTACCACCAGGCTGCACAAGTTTCCCTGCAAAAAGACAAAAAAGCTATAGTCAAAAACCAACTCTAGACCATCAATCAAATACATCAACAAAGAAATTCTACACAATGATTTCATGAAAATCACTAAAAGTATTCTTTCTGTAGGTCTTAGCATAAGACACCACAGCATCATGATCTCAGTAACAAACATTAAGACATTGCTACTTGTCAAGTGAAAACCCACAAGAAAACAAATACAGAGTTATTTATCTAAAAGGAATACGAATGCAGATAGGAAATGAAGTCCTCCTTAAAGAGTCCACACCCTGATCGCTATAAACTCATGATAGTTTGAAGAATATCCCAGAAGTCCAGAACTTCGGCACTTGTAGGTCCTTTCCTCAGCTTATTCTTCACTTCTTTACTAATTGAACTGTGCTTCGTTTACAAAACACACTGTTCATTCTACTGTTTAAGGTGTTCCTTCTCTTCCCTCTAACTGTTAAAGTGAGGATTCTCAAGTTTCTATATCTTTCCACGACAGAGCACTTCAACAATTTATCAAGAAATATATTTCTTTTTCATATTTAGGGATGTGCGGACCTCGATAGAATTCAAATTTTTCAAAGGAGAAAAACCGAAACTATGGAACCTTTGCACTGCCCAACTGTTCCTATTTACTTAACACAACTGCACTATTTATTTAGCACCACTTCCCTCCTCGTTGGCTTTTATGTTCTTGATCAACAGATAGCACTATTTCTTCAAACACAATGAACTCCAAAGCGCTCCCTCCATAGCACTATTTCTTCAAACACAATGAACTCCAAAGCGCTCCCTCCAATAAGTCTCGAACAACTGGCTATAATCAGATTTCGCTTGTTTTGTTATTTCTTTAGAATATGGACTATAGAAACCTGAGAAATTAAACAATGAAAGAGCTATAGTGTCTCTATCTTGTGAAGATTCTTGAAGCAAAGCATTAACCCTCAATGATTGGACTTACTAAGCCTCTAGGGGAATTAATGTTCTTCAGGGAATCGATAGAGTAGATATCACAATTAAGTCAATTACATGAGGCAAGGAAAAGAACAGAAACAGGACACGAAATGAAACATCCTTTTCAGTCTTTTGGGAACTGCTAAATAAAGGATCTCTCTTCAATGCATCTATGATACTTCAAGGCTTTTTCCATTCAACAGGTTTTTACCCTTTGCCAGTTATCTCTATCCTCCATATTTTTAGTTCAGACACTTGACTGAAAATAATTCTGCTTTTGGTAAAAATGGTGTGGTAAAGTGCTCTTTAAACCACCTTTTCTTTTGTAACTTTTTTCTTTTGGGAGGACAGCAAATGCTCCTGCACGCGCACCTACAGAGCTACAATTTAGGTGAAAAAATTTGCCAGTGTTCATTAACATAAAACAAGAATCAGCATCGTAATGCACAGTATTGTAAGTTAACACAAAATAGAAATTGGAGTACAGAAACTGAAGTTCTTCAAACTATTAAAGCAAAAGAAACAATTGCCAAAAGCTTAAACACCTTATTGAGAATATTACCTAATCCCATTGCAACTCCATATGGATCACTTGTGGCTAAGTCAGAGAGAATTTCTAAAGAATGCCGCACAGCAACTGGATCAGCAAATGAGACACTGTATCACCATATAAAATGCCTTAAATTTGGCTGTTCGGCAATGCAAATAAAATTTAAACAAACTTAAATGTATTTTTTAACAAAACAGAATACTAAATTATTTTAGTAGACTAGTAATAGTTTGAAACACTGTTGCAGATGCAACACTGTATGACTTTTCTGCTCATTAAATAGAAGAGATCAGGTAATAGCTTATCAAGCCATGCTGAATTTCTGAAAGGCAAGAGCATATTTAATGGCCCAGGCCCCTTAGGCCGAAGACAATGCTCTTGGTAAACTTGAAAACCGGGGGCATGATTTTCACCTCTTGACGTTAAACCACTTTGTAGCAGACATCTCCAGGATTTATTAGGCAATCAATTTACCATATCCTCCATAATATGCCAGAAGAACATGGTTGGACCATACTTCATATGGTAAAAGTTACACTAGTAGTTATACCAGCATTGGTTAATTAAGCAGAGTTTAGACGCATGTAAACCAAGAATAAGACAATTTTTTGTTTCAGCAGATTTAGTGTCTCTGATTACGACAATAGACCACTAATGAAATTGGATATACCACAATTAAATAGCAAAATGAGAAAAAATAATCAAAATCTTTGTCCATTGATTAGAAAAATATCAACACTAGGGAGCAAACAAACCCTTGCACAGCACGATGATGGAAAGCTGGATTTCCTGGATCCAAGGGAAGTCTTCTCAACGCACTCAATGCAGCATATTGCAAATTACCCCGAATAATAGACTGAAAAATGAAGAAGGGGAGAAACAGTAAGTCGACAGCTTCCAAGCAGAACCATGAGATTGGTGAAAACTTGTAGCATCCAGCCGTGTGATATCTATTTGTCCAACAGCCCTTACCCCACCCAACTACAAAAAGAAAGAGAATAATTGCATTCGCACTTCAACTTAAATCAAAACCACTTAAAGCAAGGCTCAGTTACTCAAAAACGCCATGAGTCGACTCATTCAGCAACTACATTTAGATGATAGTGAAACAGTCTAGAACAAGTCTGTAAACAGTAGAAAACCATATTGCAAAAGGTAATTATTATACAACAGATGGATCTCCAAGATAAAACACGGATGTTATTTCAGAATTTCAAGGAACCATTATATACCCGAAATTGGCTCGTGATAACTGTTACGTATCACCACTTCATCAGTGTATAGAACTTCATGCAGTTGAACTATGTGAACCGTCTTGTCTAAACATTAAGATTATTTTTATTCTAATAAGTATTGTCATAGTGGATAGAACTATAAAGAGTAAAAACCTACAAAAGAATATGATTCTCTACAATAATAATCTCATAGGTGCACCCAAAATTAACTAAAAACAAAAGATGGGCACTCATTATAGCAAATCATTTTTCACACCTTCATATATTCTCTTGTTCTTTTTTTTATTTTTATTTTTTTGACGATGGTGTTTGGGCCGCTTGGCGTACTGACTATTTCACCGCGCACCTGCTCCCACCGACACAGGTATTGAGTAACTCTGCCCAACAAGGCGAAGGAAGATGCAATAAATCACTTGGTGCTTTTTGGCTTTGCTGGGATTTGAACCTGAGACCTCATGGTTCTCCTCTCACTTCATTAACCACTAGGGCACACCATTGGGTGCTAAAAAAGTTCTCTTGTTTCCTTCCCTCCAATGTATCTGTGTAATAGCCAAAGGACCTAAATCCCATGCATTACAGCTTCTTTTCCTCCTGCAGAAAACTTAGTGAACGTTACATTCTTAACTGTAGCCGACATCCTAAAGTTTAAAGTGTTAGAGATCGTGCATTTTTATTTAATTTTGTTCGGTCTTAAATAGCCCCTTCACGTGCATTTAAAGCCCCTCAAGATCCTCCTGCCACAGCTCTATCCATTTTTACTCATCAATTCTCATATCAGGATCTCGATGTTCTTTAGAGTTTGCCCTTAATCTGTTGGAAGCCACTTCAAACCACATCAAAAAGTTCTTCAAACTATTGAGTTGGGCCATCTCAGAATCATACAGCATCAAAGTATCATTCGTCCACCAATAGCAAATGAAATAAACTATAAGCTATTGATCTTTCCTCTCCTAGCTGTGAATCCCTTCAAATACACTAATGTCACTGCTCTATCCATTGTATTTGTTGAGTTCCTCGGTAACTATAATGAATTGCATGGTTGATAGAGGATCCTCTTGTCTCAATGTCATCGACTCCAGAAGAAGCTTAAGAGAGTCTAATCATGATTAAGAACATTACCGACTCATTAGTGATAGAGTGGATAGAAAAAAGGAATGTAGATTTGTTCTTCTTTTTCTTTCTTTTTTCTTTTTTTTTTTTTTGGGGTTTAGAATTATTATTTTCTTTACCATTTCATACAAGATACATCCCTTGGTCTAGATACGTAAATATTATTCTATCCTAGCATATGCCATCTAAGTAAAGATGTATTTGCAATTATTAGTATTTTAGAGTTCCAAGTCTAACAAAAAGATTGTAAAAGACATACTACCAACTCTTCTTTGAGATTCTGTAAAAATAATTTATCAACTAAAATTTGCACTCAGTTAACTTAGATCTAAGAGAGAGAGGACACATCTTCAAACTACAAAAATCCATTCACATGTACATTGGCCCAAAGATTTCAGGTCATAGAGAAGAAATTTTGTGTTCCTGTTTGTTGGAAAAATCTCCTTTCCTCGCTAGTTTGTAATATAAGAAATTATACCCAAGGAAAGAATAAAATAATTTGCAAACAAAATTTTTGATTTATTACTGTGATTTGATGAATGTACCTCCTTATCACCTCCTTTCGTCCCAAGGATGCCCTTCTTGCGTTTTTGTGGTGTATCAGCAACCTAACAATTGGAAGTCATCAATAAACAACTTGAGCCAAACTTTTTCAATGATTGAAGTAGATAAAGTCATTAAAGAACCTTATCCAAAAAGAAAGCTACTCAAGAAAAACGTTTACAGTTGTTTATCTAACAAAATTTATGTGACACTATTTCCTTAATAGTCCGTTCCAAAAAAGAACGACGTATTTCTATATTTGGTAACAATTGACTTTACCCTTCTCATCTAGAAGAAGCTTTTATAGCCACACAAATGTTATGCATGTTCAAGGGTACAAGTTTCAAATGTTTTATAGCCCCACTAATGTTATGGGCATATTTAAAATCACAAATTTCAAAAGTTTTCATTTTTTACTTAAACCCCGTCAGATTCAAACTATTTCACATAAACTAGAATGGAGGGAGTAGTAGTTGTGTTTATTTGAGGCAAAAACTCTTAGTTACTAGAAAGCATATTTATGATTTTTCTAGCATACTAGAATCAACAAACATAGTACCTGTGGTATAGATGTACTATTTGTTCTCATAAACCAAAAACAGAAATGTTCTTTTTTGACAAAGGTAACAAATTCAAAAAATAGAAATATTTTAATAAGCCACAACCACAAAATGCTATAAAGCACACTTTACATCTTGGAAAGAAAGACAATCTGGCAAAAGATTAATTTTATGTGTTAGTGATAGTGGTGCAGAAACAACATACAAGTAACTGGCAGGGACCTAAGTAGTTGACAATGGCGTCGTTCCTTTTCAAACTACCTTCCAAAGCCTCTTAGCTTTTTATTACCTCTCTGTAAGGACTTTCATTCGCTTTGGCCACAAGTATCATTATCAACTTTTCTTAATTTTTTTGGGATAAACCACATGAGTTCATACTTCACCAACAAGTAAATCATACTCATACAGTCAAAAGCATTAGGAATTTAGGAATTAAACAGCGTAAGGATTCCCAAGCACTTCAGTTGACAGATGGCGAATTAGTGTCACCAAAGAAGATAAGAATATTGAGGGCAGGAAATTTAAAAATTTCAGGTCAAGAAAATTTGCCAAAAGAGGAAGCAAAATTTTTAAAAGCAGGAAATTTATGCAAAAAAAATAGGATTAGCTTCACCATGAGGAATCTGAATTTTCCTGGCAAAACTAGGACCAAAAATTGGGTAAGACCTGCTCTTAACATGTCCAATTTCACCGGTTCCCCGAATACTACAATAAGAATTCACATGTGAACTTCAAAACATAATAGAAGCTCCAACAACTACTCCACTCATCCCGATTTATAAGACATTTTTTCATTTTGGATGTCTCAAAATTTGACACCATCGCATTTTCACATGACTTTTACCACTTTCAAGAATTTAAAATTCATAGAACTTTAAATATTTTGATCATTGAGGTGATGTTATCCCTAGTAAAAGAGTTTTTCAGAACTTATTTTAAAATATTATTATGTTGCCACTAATATAATATATGAGTCAAATTAACATCTTAAACTCTATATCCAATTAAATGCCATCATATAAAATAGGTTGGAGAAAGTAATAATATGCCCATTTAAAGAATTATAATCAGTGATTTATACGAATTTTACATTTGATGAATCAAAACACCGATGTGTAAAGATTATTCTTTTTTTATATTTTTGATAAGGTACTGTGTAATGATTAACCTCTCTTGATAAAAATTGAACGTTCTCAATAATTTCTTTGGACCGACTCTGTCCTTTGCTTTCTTTTAAGTAATACGGAGTAGTATTTTTTTTGATAAATCAATTTTTAAGGTTAGTAATTAGTATGTAGACACCTCCTGCATAAAATGTTTATTACTTTAAATTGCATTTTGCAGCATGCCTTTATCCCTTAGGGTAAATACAGCTAAATACCTTATAATCTGATTTTGATGCGTTTAATTAAAAATGAAAAACATCTTTACTTCCAGCAGGAAAGTGACCCATCCCTCCTACTACTCCTTTATAGGAAGGAAAGAGATAACATCATAACAGGGAAAATAAATTGGCTTTACTTATCAGGAAAAGAGGACCAGAACAAAGTGGAGAGAGAAAGCATATGCTTCATATGTACCACAACAACTCAACCACATTAATAATGAAAATGCAAAGTCATATGATATAGTATGTAAAGAGAAGCTATCTGTACAAAGGGATGGATTTTTTAACGCAAGTGTAAGAATATGTGGACGGTAAGATATATGTGTGGACAAACCTTATCTAGAATGCCAAAAACAATTTCGTATAACTTCTGCGAAATCTCAGAGCTGCTAGAAGGTGCATATGTAAGAGCCTTTAAAGCTTGAAGACGCCGTGCATGAACTTCAAAAACAAAAAGAAGCATCAGCAACTTCATCAACCGTATGAAACAAATTTTCTATTTAATAAAGAAGCTCTGCTTGTACTGACGCTAAGTATGATATGTAGAAGTTAACAAACATCATGTGTAAGAAATTTCTGTCGACCCACTGAATCTTAGAGAATGAATCGATTCATAATTTCCCTCTAGTCTGCTCTAATAGCAGCAAAATTCAAACAAAATAATGCCATGGACAAATTGAAGTGCATGGACAAAAACTTTGAGATTAAGATGACAGCAGAGCAACTATTTTTCTGGTGGGTAGGAATTCAGGTTACAAGAATTCACCCACAGCCTATACATTAATCTTGAGGAGGATTCAAAAGGTTGCATTCAAGCAATGCTCAAGAGGTCAAACATCAACAACAATAACATACCCAGTATAATCCCACAAGTGCGGTCTGGAGGTCGAACATCAAGAAGGAAAAAAGGTTACTTCTTACATCCCCATTGTGGCATCATAATTATCCCACAAAAAAAGGAAAAAAATAGGTTGGCTTCACAATTCAAACTTTGGATGGGTCATGGTTTTCCTGATGCAAGAAAACTTTGATATTCACTGATCTTTTGTCAAAAGACATGCAAGAGCCATGACTTTTACGGGCATAAACCAACTCTGTAGGTCAATCCAAAAAGCATTTGACAATTTGACTAGAGAGGATTTTAACAACAACAACGACCTAGTGAAATCCCAGTACTGGGGTCTAGGGAGGGTAGTGTGTACGCAGACCTTACCCCTACCCCGAGGGATAGAGAGGCTGTTTCCGAAAGAAACTCGGCTCAAGAAGACGAAAAGAAGACGAAAAGAGGCAATATATCAGTACCATCAATAAAAATCATAGAAAACTAGAGAGGATTTTAAGTGTTTTCTTAAAAGCTGCTTCCATGTGCTTCTATACAGTCATTTCGTTACCTTTTCTAATAGGTGACAATCGTACAGTTATTTGGTTACTTCTAAGTTATATCTCGTTCTCTGGCATGATTTTTTTTTTTTTTAAAAAAAAAAAGAATGATAATACATGGATATTGCAGCTAAAAGGGTGAATAATAGTAGTAGACTTTACATTCAACATCTTCATTTAAGGCCTCTGATGTTAACCGATCTACTATTCTAGGTACCACATCAGCTCTTGTCACTCCTCCAACTGCATCAATATCAGCTAAAGCATCCCAGTTTGGTGTAGGAATCCCACCACCTGAACTTACACCTTGCGAACCACTATCTGAGAGAATCCGGGCCAGGTAATAATAGACATAACGTAGAACAGTCCGGTCTTCACACTGTTGATCAAGCTGTAATGTAACAAAAGAAAGAAGAGTTGGCCAAGAAAATCACAGTTTATCATAAAGCTTAAACGAAATTGAAAAGTTCATTGCGTCCAGCATAAGAGTAATATAAGGAAAAACCAAAAGGTCGCTCCTGGCATATAAGCATAAAACAATTTTCACTAATTCAGAGTTTCCTTAAGGAAGCTATAAGATATTTTAACAAAATCACTTCTTTTGCTAAGTAGAATAATTCACAATCTCCTCCAAATAAAAGGAAAAGAACACTAGCAATAGCAAACTCCAGCAACTACCAAATCCTTCACCATACTTCTTGTATCAAAGGAAATGCTAAAGAAACAAGAAAAATACGATTACTTGTCAAAATGCACGCATTCAAGCTATAAACACTTACCATCAGCTGGGCTGTAATTGAACACCATTTCATGCAAATAAAGGTCACAAACGCTCAATGTATGCTTTTTTGGTATTATTCTCTACTCTTGCAAGCTAAAAGTTCTTTCTAGAGCTTCTTTTTATCTCTGGGAAGAAATAGCCAATGAAATGCAGAAACAAGATTATAGAAGTTGTAAGCCATACCATAAGAAGAGATGGCGCTAAAGAAGGGTCAACAGAATTGTATACGGCCAGTTTGGGGAACACATGATGAACCAATTGCCTCTGAGAACTTTTCTGCAAGTAATCACAAACAAAAAGTGAACATTTTAAAGAAAGAAATTTATCCAGTGGAAAGTACAATGTAAGAACACCAATGTACCTGATCAGACGTTGCTGCTAGCTCGTGGATACTCCTTGCAAGTTGCGCATAAGAAACTGGCTGTACAAAAACGTCAAGCAAACTGAGACAGGTACACTAGAAAGGCACACTAGAGACGAGATCAGAAAGATTCAACCAATGTTTAGTCAAAGACGAAAAGTCCCATTGCCTTAAAAACATACACCATTTAGGTTAGCTAGGTATAGTCCTATAATATGAATCCCTAAAGCTGGCAGAGACATATTTCCTTCTATAACACCTACAAAAGGGTGGAAGAGTTATATGAGTATACTCGCAATAAACTTGTGCATTGTGCACAGCGAGGCTTAGAAGAACATTTATGCACGAGAATGAAGTACGCAAAATTAGAGATGATTGGGTGTATTCAGTAAGCAACCATATTTGTATGGGTTCTCTGCTTTCTAATATATTATGTACTGGAGCTTTTCCCAAATCAACTAAACACAAGCATACACTGGGGCTTCCAAGCAACCCCGCATTGTTATGTGTCAAAACGCACATTCAACATAGTGTTCAAACTCATGTGCCTTCCAAAACAACGGGTGTCCGAGCCTACTGCATAGAATTAGCCAGCCTTGTGGCGGCAAAAGGATTAGACCTTCCCCCATGATTGAAGCATGGAAATGAGACAAACTCAAGGCCCTTCTTGCTCTAATACTATGTTGTATGACCACCTCATTTAAAAATTTAAACTATTAGAGATGTGACATTTTAATTTATTTCTTTTAGATCTGCAACAGCAGACATTGTTAGTGCATAGGCTCCGGAATTAGGATTAGATGACGAAAAACAAAATTAATTATGAGACCCTACTTTGAAGAAAAACAAAATGATATCAAATAAGTCATAAAACAATTACGAATCAACACCTAAAAATTGCAAACTAATTATGAGCTCCAGATCACTTCAATAAGAGTGATACATAATAACAACCACTACTATGCCTCAATTCAACAGCAGTCGGGTCAACTATATTCTTTTATGACCAGAAATCCATTGTTTTTAACTTCGATACTCAGGGATACAATGGGCCTGCTACTCTAATCTTCTATTGGACCTGTAAAAGAATAGTATTATTTAAAAAGTTACCTTTTTCTTTTGTTTCTGAGGCATAATGTTGGCACGAACAGCCTTAGCAGCAGAAATGGTATCACTTTGGATCTGCATCAGTGTGCCCTTCTTCTTCCGATCCGTCGATGCAGAAGCCGCCACAGTCGCCGTCTGTGAAGGTAGTGAGGGTGGTGGTGCAGCAGGTGTCGACTGTGATGAAGTGGAGGAGGTGGATGATGGGTCTGATGTTATCAGATCCATTAACGTCGTACCAGTCGAATCCTGCATCATAACAAAACCACAAAATTAATTTAGAAAAACACAAATCAATATGAAATTTAGGTAAATTTGTTATCATCTTTTTGAGTATTTGATGGGAGATGAAATGCAGAATGGGAGAGTGAGCTTGGTAGGAAATTTACTGCCATGATTGGGTTTGATTGGTTGGTATTGTTGAAGTGAATGGAGCAGAGAGACCAAAATTATGAAATGCACATTGATGGAGAGAAAACTGTGTAAATTCTTTGTTTGTTTGTTTGAAGAAGACGAGTTTCTGCTGGGCGGTTAAACGGGTCGGACTCTTTCCATTTGCTTTCGGTTCTATTAGGGAAGTTACACCTACATCCCTCCTTTATGATTATACAGCACTCAAAGTTGGCACTAAATACCAATTAGACCCTTTAAATATTTTTGTGACAGGATAGATACAGTTACTTAGCACAACTGCACCCCCGAATCCAGCAGATCTCATGTGTGAGTTTCAATCTTCATAACATGCAGAACTAACAAATTAATAAATGACACGTATAATTAAAAAAAGTTAAAAATACCTTTTTACGAGGTAAAATAATTTTGTTAAAGCAGCAAGCTGCATGAGCAAAATACAAAGAAAATGATTGTGTCTGCTTATTTACAAAATGCTAAGCCAATACAAAAATACAAAAGAGTGACTAGAAGTTGAGATTTCATCAACATATATGCAATTCTTTTATATCTAAATGTACAAAAAATACAAGCATACACCATTTTTTAGATCTTCTTGACGGATTTTATCAACTTTCCAAGGGCACCAGTGCTCATATGCTTTCTTAGTGTTGATAGGCATGACCTAAGCTAGTCCAAACTTTAAAAATAACTTACTCCAGAGATCGATTATTGCTAAATAGTGATGAAGCTGGTGATTCACACTCTCATATTCCTTTTGTTAACTAGAGCTAATGAACCAAGATGATAAGTTAATTGTAGTTAACTATGTAACTATAGTTAGAAGTTAGTTAGTACAGTAATTAGGAGTTAGTTATACTGTAGAAGTATAAATACATTATACACTCTGTAAAAACACATGCTTGTATCATTTCCTTCTTCTTCTAAATACAGAAAGTTGTTTCTTTTGAGTGTGTCCTTCATCTGCACGTCTTCTTCCTCAAGCTCGATCTCCAGATTTATGGCAGCTAACATGGTACCAGAGCCACCGGAGTGAATCGAAGACATCTCTCAAGCTAGTCCTTCCTCTCTTTACTTCAATTCACAATTATGTGGTAAACTATCCAATTGTAGCGTGTAGCTGAAAGCCTAGGGTTTACTCTTGAAGAAGCAGCTAAAAATGGCGATTGGAGAAGAAACTTCACTTCCAGCAACTACAATTCCCGGTATTGTCAATAATGCAGCCGACACAAACTGTGTTTCCTTAAATTGACCACAATCATCCACTCTTCCTTCAACCAACAGACACTCCAGGTAGTACTCTGATTTCTCTTCAACTTACCGGTTCAGATAACTACGCAATATGGAGTAGGTCTATAAGGATTTGTCTGTTAGGGAAGAGTAAGTTAGGCTTTGTAGATGATCGATTTCTTAAGTTTAAATTTGAACCTGAACTTCATGATCAATGGGAGAAAGTAAATGATGTAGTTCTCTCATGGATAATGAATGTTGAAAAGTCAGGTTTACTTAGTAGTGAGTATATGCTTCTAATGCTCAAAAGGTTTGGGAAGACTTAAAGGAGAGATTTAACAAGGTAAATGGATCTAGGATTTTGTATCTTCATAGAGAAATTCATAACCTCAGTCAAGGTAACATGTCTGTTACTGACTACTTCTTCAAGCTGAGAGACTTTTGGGATGAGTTTGATGCATTAATGCCCTGTCATGGTTGTCTTTGTTCTGAATCAAAGAAATATGCCCAACACTTTGAGTATCACAGGCTACTACAGTTTCTGATAGGATTGAATGAGTCCTACTCAAAGTCAAGGAGTCAGATCATGATGATATATCCAATTCCTAGCATCAACAAAGCCTACTCACTACTGATTGATCAAGAGAGCCAAAGGAGTCTGGCTAATTTCACTCAGACTAATCACACTACTGAAGGCATAGAAGGAGTTGTGTTCTATCGTAGTAAAAACTCAACAAGTACAGGTGGATACTTCAAGTTTATAAAGAATCAAGTGCAATGTGAATTTTGTCATTACAAGGGGCACATAAAGGAGAATCGCTACAAACTTCATGGCTATCCATCAGACTCCAAGGGAAAGAAGAAAGGGCAGAACTCTGGAGTGTATACAAATAATGTGAGTGGTTTAGTGTTTCCAAATGCTGATGAAACTGGCAATCAACAAGGTTCTTATGGAACTCAATCAGGAATACAGCAGGTTCAGCATGCCTACATGCCTCAGTTTGCTCAGACCACTCCTAACAATAGTCCTGCTGCTCCTTTCTTCACCAAAGAGCAGTATCAACAAATACTTCAGATGCTAGCCAAAGAGAATGAAGAGGGTCCAGAATCATCCAGCAAGTTAGCTGCTGCAGGTACTCTAATTACTCTAATATCCAACTTTCTCAAGCAAAACTGGATTATAGACACAGGAGCCTCAAATCATATGACTTCTCAACTTGATGCTCTTACTTCTTGTCAGTCCATTCCTAGTTCAAAGAAGTGCAAGGTCCAATTACCTACTGGCAATGTAGTATATGTATCACATAAAGGAACCTCCTCAGTACTTAGAAATAACAACATTTCTAATGTGCTGCGCATTCCAGATTTTAAATACAACCTACTCTCAGTATCTCAACTCACCAAAGAACTTCAATGCATGGCTGCCTTCCCTGACTTCTGTATTTTCTAGGATCTCTACAGTGGTCAGGTGAATGGGATTGGTAAGGAGGAGCATGGCTTATACATACTTCAAGGAGGACTATCACAGAATTCTACAGCAACACCAATCAATAAGTATGTTCACACAACCATCTTAACTGATTCTAAAGTAGTATGACATAGGAGGCTAGGACATACTCCTATTGATATAATAAGGAAGTTATATGCTCTTAGTTCCCTAAAGAAAGGAACTCAATATTGTCCTGTATGTCTAGTTGCTAAACAGTCTAAACTATCTTTCCCTTTAAGTATCTTAGTGTCTAAATCTGCATTTGACTTAGTGCATTGTGATATCTGGAGGCCATATAGGGTTCCCTCACATAGTGGTAAGAGGTACTTTGTTACGGTAGTTGATGACTATACCAAATACACTTGTATTTTTTTGCTCAACTTCAAGTCAGAAGTTATAGTTGTACTAAGAGACTTTCCAACTCAAATAAAGAAAATTTTTCAGCTCCTATAAAAGTCTTAAGGACTGATAATGGTAATGAGTTTAAACAATTTCTTTCCAATCTCGATATATTTCATCAGAGTTCATGTGTCTACACATCTCAACAAAATAGAATTGTTGAGAGAAAACACAGAACAATTCTAGACATGGCCAGGTCTCTCAGATTTCAAGGAGCTATACCTCTAAGGTTTTGGGGTGAATATGTTATCACAACAGTCTACCTCATCAACAGACTACCCTCTAGAACACTTGGATACAAATCACTATTTGAGTTGCTTTACTTACATCCTCCTTCTCTACAACACTTGAAGGTTTTTGGTTGTTTGTGTTATGCAGCATGCCCTAGCATTGTTGACAAGTTCTCATCAAGAGCTATTTCTGCTGCCTTCCTTGGCTACTCTTCTTCTCAAAAGGGATATGTTTTGTATGACTTGAATGTTAAGTCTTTCTTTGTTAACAAAAATGTTATTTTTCAGGAAGGCATTTTTCTTTTCAAGCATGTGTCATCTTCAGGTAGCACTATTTTTCCTATATTGTATCTACTATCACCAACTAGTGCATATCCTAGGATCTCTGCTGCATATTTCTCACCTGAAGTTGGTGTTCCTTCACATGAGTCTAGTTCTACATCTTAGAAGAAGCCTTCTCATGTGTCCACTCCTTACTACCATCCAAATCCTGAAGGTGATATCACAGATAATGCAGTTCCTGGTGATACTCCCCTTAAGGCTGATCTTGATGCTGCAACACCTAGTGCAGTGGCTACCTTACCTGATGTTGTTCCTATTCAGGTCAGAAAACCATCCAGGACCAGCAAACCTCCCATCTGGATGCAAGATTATGTGGTGCAATCCCAAGCTGCTCAGTGTTCCTTTCCATCTCTACTTATGTTAGCTATTCCCACATCACTCCCTCATATAGTAGAGTTTTGGTAGCTCATTCAGCTGGTTCTGAACCTCAGTCCTTTAATAAGGCAGTCACTAATCCTCAATGGGTAGAGGCTATGATGTTGGAGATTGCAACCCTAGAGGAAAACAAAACCTGGAGCACATCCTAGCAAAACTCCTATAGGTTGCAGGTGGATATTCAAAATTAAGTACAAGGCTTCAGAAGTAGTTGAAAGATACAAGGCCAGACTGGTTGCCAAAGGCTACAGTCAAAAGGAAGGTTTAGACTATAGTGAAACCTTCTCCCCTGTGGCTAAAATGGTTACAGTTAGGTCCATTGTGGCTCTTGCTGCATCTCAGCATTGGATGATTTACCAGATGGATGTTCATAATGCATTCCTAAATGGTGATTTGGTTGAAGAAGTGTATATGCACATTCCATAAGGTTTGCAAGCCAGGGGAGACTAAGAAGGTTTTCAAATTTCACAAGTCATTATAGGGTCTTAAACAAGCACCAAGACAGTGGAACATGAAGTTGATAAAGGTGCTTCTGCAGATGGGGTTCAAACAAAGTCATTATGACTATTCATTGTTCATTGGAAAAGCCAATGGTGACACAGTTATCATTTTGTGTATGTGGATGACTTGATAATCACATGGAACAATGATAAGTCACTTTATGACACCAGCGCAAAGTTTCAGAAGAAGTTCAAGATGAAGGACTTATGGGAGTTGAAATTCTTCCTTGGAATTGAGTTTGCCAGATCAAAGGAAAGAATTCTTATGTGTCAAAGAAAGTATGCACTTGAGTTGATATCTGAAACAGGTTTAGGTGGAGCAAAGCCTTCTGGTACACCATTGGAGTTGAATCAAAAATTCACATCTGTAAAGTATGACAAGTGCATTCAGAACTTCAAACAAGAAGGTGATCAGGAGCTCAAAAATCCTAGTTGTTACCAAAGGCTTGTTGGAAGGTTGTTATATCTTACCATGACCAGACCAGACATTGCTTTTGCAGTGCAGGTTCTAAGTCAGTATATGCATTGTCCCAAGGTGTCACACATGGAAGCTGCTCTCAAAGTAGTCAGATACATCGCACCAGGCCTGGGGCTACTTATGCCTGCAGAAAGTATAGACAAGCTGATTGCTTACTGTGACTCTAATTGGGGGTCTTTTAGAGTCAAGGAGATCAGTAACTGGGTACTTGGTCAAATTTGGAAATGCATTGGTGTCTTGAAAGTCAAAGAAACAAATGATTGTGTCCGGAAGTTCAGCTGAGGCTGAGTTTAGGAGTATGGATTCATGTGCAACAAAAGTCACCTGGATGATAGGGATATTCAAGGAACTTGGAGTGAAGATTCAATAGCCTATAAGTTTGATATGTGACAGCAAGGCTGCTATACAAATAGCATCCAACCCTATCTTCCATGAAAGTACTAAACATATTGACATTGATTGTCATTTTGTTAGAGAAAAAGTATGTAAAGGCAGAGTACGTGCATACTAAAGACCAACTACCAGATCTACTTACAAATAGTTTGGAGAAGTTTCAACATGATCAACTGCTGAACAAATTAGGAGTGAAGAATGTGTATAAACCATCAGCTTGAGGGGGAGTGTTAACTAGAGCTAATGAACCAAGCAGATAAGTTAATTGTAGTTAACTATGTAAGTATAGTTAGAAGTTAGTTAGTACAGTAATTAGGAGTTAGTTATACTGTAGAAGTATAAATACACTCTACACTTTGTAAAAACACATGCTTGTATCATTTTGTGATGACCCAAAAGGTCATCACTTGTTTTAGAAATAAATTCTGTGTTTCAAGGTCTTAAAATCCTCTTTTTGTCTCACCTCGATTTGCGTCCGTAGTCCGGCCGCGTATCTGGAAAGCCATTATGTGAAAATCTATGAAAAATGATAAATTTTGCTTTTAAAATGAAATTAAGTTGACTTCGGTCAATATTTTGGGTAAACGGACTCGGGCCCATGATTTGACGGTCCCGGAGGGTCCGTAGGAAAATATAGGACTTGGGCATATGCCCAAAATCGAATTCTGAGGTCCCAAGCACGAGAAATGAATTTTTAAAGAAAATTATTTTCTGGAAGATATATGAGTTTTTGGAAATAAAATATGTTTGAATTTGATGGTATCGGGCTCATATTTTGGTTCCAGAGCCCGGTACAAGTCTTATATGTGATTTAAGTTAAGCCTGTGAAATTTGGTAAGAAACGGAGGTCATATGACGTGATTCAGAACCTTAGTTGTAAAATTTGAAAGTTCTTGAGTTTTTTTTTTATTTTGATGATAAATTCATAGTTGTTAATGTTATTTTGATGATTTGATTGCACAAGCAAGTCTGTATGATATATTTAGGTTAGTGTGCATATTTGCTTTGGAGCCCCGAGGGCTCGGGTGAGTTTTGGATAGGCAACGGAGTGTAATTTGGACTTAGGAAATTGTTGGTATGTTGCAGGTCTACAGGTTTTTCATTTGCTAAGCCTGACTCACAAATGCGAGAAATTATCGCAAATGTGAAAGCTGACTTGGGCTGCCTTGGTCGCAAATGCGACTTTTTCATCGCAAATGCGATATCGCATTTGCGAAGGGTCCCTCGCAAATGCGAAGGTGACTGGAATTGCACTGGGTCGTAAATGTGACAAAATCTTCACATTTGCGAAGTTAGCAGGTTTTGAAGGGATTCGCAATTGCGAACCCTGGTCGCAATTGTGACATCTGCGACCTGCAAATTCATAACTTAGCCGAAAATCTTTCATTTTCAAACCTTTTCAAAACCTAAACACCTTTGGGCAATTTTTCAAAGACAAATACTCTTCCAAATCAATTGTAAGTCATTTCTAACTCGTTTTTATTAATCTCTAACATCTTTTCACATGATTTCAACTCAAAATCAAGGGTTTTCATGGGGAAATTGGGTGTTTTGGGTAGAACCTAGATTTTTTCAGATTTGGGGATTTGGACATCGATTTGAGGTCCGATTTCAAAATAAATTATATATTTGGGTTCGTGGGTGAATGAGTAATTGGGTTTTGGTTTGAACCTTAGGTTTTGACCATGTGGGCCCGGGGTCAATTTTTGACTTTTTGAGAAAAACTTTAGAAAACCTATTTTCATGCATTAGAATTGATTTATTTAGCATTTATTGATATAGTTAAGTAACTTGTGGCTAGATACAAGCGAATTGGTGGTGAAATCAAGAGGTAAAGCGATAGTTGAGGTTTGAATTGTGTTCGTGGCATCGAGGTAAGTGTTTGATCTAACTTAGCTTGAGGGATTAGGAGTTGTGTCCTATTTGCTATATGTTAGTTGTGAGTACGATGTATAGGCATGGTGACGATTATATATACGTTGGTGTCAAGCGTGCCCGTGAGTCTTATACTATGATTAATGTGACTCCGTTTGTATTGTTCATACCTTATGTGATGATTTATATTGTTGAGCAAGGCTTGTGGAAGTAATATTGGTATTTGAACATTGATGAGCATTGGGTCAAGTTGTAAAACGATTTGTTGAAGTATAAATTAGCAATTGAACCTTATAGAGCATTGGATCAAATTGTGAATTGAGTTGTGAAGTAAATGTGAAAAAGAAAAGAGGATTATGATATTGTCTCCCTTGCCGGGATATTGTTATTTTAATGTTAACTCCCTTGCCGGGATGTTATTGTTTTGATATTTTTTCTTTGCCGGGATATGATTGTTGTACTATTGTTCCCTTGCCGGTATTTTATTGTGAATTTGTTGATTCCCTTGCCCTTGTTGCTTTGTGATTGTTGTTTGGGTGAGTAAGAGTGTTAAAGCACGAAGGGTAATGCCGTGTATGATTTTTGTGAGGAAGAGTGTAAAGCACGAAGGGTGATGTCGTGTATGATATTTGTGAGAGAGTGTTAAAGTATGAAGGGTGATGTCGTGCCGCACGATGTACAATTCTGTGCCATGATATGAGTGTTAATGCACGAAGGATCATTCCGTGCCATGATTATGTGAGGTAAAAGCATGAAGGGTGATGCTGTGCCGATTTTATTGATTTTATGGTGAGGACGAGAGTAAAAGCACGAAGGGTGATGTCGTGCACTTGTATTTGATTTTCCTGATTTCTATTGATAATTGAGTTACGGTGTTCTTTACATTTAACTGTTGGTTTCTATTGCTATTTGTTATCCCCCACAGCATGATTCCCCATTCCTATCTTTAATTATCAAGTTTTGCTTTTATTTTCCACTGTATATGATTTAATTGCATAGGTTTATTTGGTAGTCCGGTCCTAGCATCGTCACTACTTCACCGAGGTTCGGCTAGGCACTTACCAACACATGGGGTCGGTTGTGCTGATACTATACTCTGCACTGTGTGCAGATCTCAGTACCAGAGCATACAGACCTTAGCTTTGGGTTGCTGCCTTCAGTCCATTTGGAGATCTGAGGTAGTCCTGCAGGCGTCAGCAGACCTTGGTGTCTCTTTCTATCCTTTCATCCTGTTTCATTTATGTATTTCCGAGACAGTATTGTATTTATTTTTCGGACCTTTATTTGTAGTATTCTTAGACCGTCTGTGAAATTGTGACACTAGTTTTGGGTAGTTTATGTATGGATTGGTATTGGCATCTTTATTAAAATATTACATTTTAGTCTTCCGCTTATTAAATTCCGATGTTTATCTAATGTTGGTTATTAATTGTTAAAGGATTAAAATGGGAAAAAGGTAAATTATTCAAATGGCCGGCTTGCCTAGCTTTCACTAGTAGGCGCCATCACGACTCCCGAGGGTGGGAAATTCGGGTTGTGACAAGTTGGTATCAGAGCTCTTGGTTACATAGGTCTCACAATTCACGGACAAGCTTAGTAATGTTTGAGGAATCGGTACAGAGACGTCTGTATTTATCCCCTAGAGGCTACAGAGTTAGGAAAAACTTCACATCTATTCTTTCATGTCGTGCGGTTTGGTTTCTCAATGCTAATTGAATTTCTACTCTGTTCTTTTGCAGATGGCGAGAACACGCGCTTCCTCATCCAGTGATCAGCAGCCTGAGCCCCCAGTAGCAGCTCCCACGAGGGGCAGAGGGAGAGGCCGAGGTAAGGAAAGAGCTCAGCCCAAAGCAGCAGCACCAGTGGCATAGCCTCAAGTTGAGTTTGATGATGAGGTTCCGTCCCAGGCAGTTCCGGTGGGCCCAACTCAGGTCCCAAAGGGGTTCATTGCTGCCCTAGTACTCCAGGATGCTCTGGTCCGTCTAGTAGGCCTTATGGATAGTGTCACCTGGCCAGGCTTACTTCCTATAGCACCAGCCGTCTCTTAGGTTGGATGATGAGCCCAAACTCCTGCTACCCGCACTCATGAGCAGATGGCTCCCAGTTTCAGACTCCAGCAGCTCAACTAGTTAGAGCAGTTTAGCCGAGTGTGGTAGCTCAAACCGGTGATGGAGCATATATGTCTGTTGATGCCTTGTGGAGATTGGACAGGTTCACCATGCTCTTTACTACCACTTCCAACGGTGCATCTTCTGAGGATTCCCAGGATTATTTAGATAACTGTCATGAGGTTCTCAGGAACATTGAGATAGTGGAGACCAATGAGGTCAATTTTGTTGTTTTTTGCTTATCTGGATCCGCCAAGACTTGGTGGAGAGATTATTGTTTGGCTAGACCAGCCGGGTCACCTGCTTTGACTTGGGAGCAATTTTCTCAGCTATTTTTGGAGAAGTTTCTCCCTATCATTCAGAGGGAGACCTATCGGAGGCAGTTTAAGCGTCTCCAGCAGGGTTCTATGACTGTTACTCAGTACGAGACCAGGTTTATTGATTTGGCCAGTCATGCTCTTCTTATACTTCCCACTGAGAGAGATAGAGAGAGGAGGTTCATTGAGGGACTTATTTAGCCTATTCGACTTTAGATGGCTAAGGAGATGGGGAGCAAGATTTCCTTTTAGGATGCGGCCAATGTGGCCAGGAGGGTTGAGATGGTTCTATCATAGAGGGGTAGTCAGGGGTATGACAAGAGGCCTCGTCATTCAGGAAGATTTAGTGGCGCCTCGTCTGGAGGCAGGGATTCGTATGGTAGAGGCCATCCTTCTAGGCCTTTTCAGTCAGCACTTCAGGTTTCTCACGGTGCTTCAGGTGGCCGTGGTTCTCATATGCAGTATTCTGATCAGCAGTCCTACAGTGCACCACCAGCTCCTATCAATGCACCGCTGCTCCAGAGTGTTCGGGGTGGTTATTCAGGTCATCAGGGTCAGCAGTCTCAACAGCCGATGGCTTGTTATACTTGTGGTGATATGGGCCATATTACTAGATTTTGCCCTTGAGCATCGAGCAGCTCTCAGCATTAGGGTTTCCATGCCATGGTCAGGCACCGAGTGTTCCACAACCCACTCAGCCAGCTAGAGGTGGAGGTAGAGGTGCTAGAGGTGGAGGTAGAGGTATTAGAGGTAGAGGTCAGGCCGCTAGAGGTGGAGGCCAACCAGCAGCAGGCCATCCTAGAGATGTAGTTCAGAGTGGTGGGCCCCAACCCCGATGTTATGCTCTTCCAGCCAGGCCTGAGGCTGAGGCTTCCGATGCAGTTATCACAGGTACTATTCTGGTTTATAGTAGAGATGCTTCAGTTCTATTTGATCCAGGATTTACGTACTCCTATGTATCATCTTTTTTTGCATCGTATCTGGTCATGCCTAGTGATTCTTTGAGTGCTCTTGTATATATGTCTACATCGGTGGGTGATTCTACTATGGTAGATCATGTCCATCGTTCATGTATAGTTGTGATTGGGGGTCTTGAGACTCGAGTAGATTTGTTACCTCTTGGCATGGTTGATTTTGATGTCATATTGGGGATGAACTAGTTATCACCTTACCACACTATCTTGGATTGTCATGCAAAGACTGTGACCTTAGCCTTGCTGGGGTTGCCTCGTTTAGAGTAGAGAGGGACTCCTAGTCATTCTACCCGTAGTGTTATCTCATATATGAAGGCTTGGCGTATGGTCGAGAAGGGGTGTTTGGCCTATTTGGCATATTTTCGTAATTCTAGCGCTGAGGCTCCTTCTATGAATTCTGTGCCTGTTGTTTGTGAGTTTCCTGAGGTATTTTCTTCAGACCTGCTGAGGATGCCACCCGACAGGGATATTGACTTCTGCATTGATTTGGCCCCGGGCACCCAGCCCATTTCTATCTTGCTGTATCGTATGGCCCCGCCTGAGTTGAAAGAGTTGATGTAGCAGTTGCAAGACTTGCTTGATAAGTGCTTCATTAGGCCTAGTGTCTCGCCTTTGGGTGCGCCGGTGTTGTTTGTCAAGAAGAAGGATGGATCGATGAGGATGTGTATAGATTACCGGCAGTTGAACAAGATTACAATCAAAAATAAGTATCCATTGCCGACGATTGATGATTTGTTGATCAACTTCAGGGTGCCAAGGTATTTTCGAAGATTGACTTGAGATCTGGCTACCATCAATTGAGGATTAGGGCATCCGATGTCCCTAAGACAGCTTTTCGCACTCGGTACGGGCATTATGAGTTCTTGGTGATGTCATTCGGGTTGACAAATGCCCAAACAGCTTTTTTGGATTTTATGAACCAAGTGTTCAAGCCTTACTTGGATTCATTTGTGATAGTCTTCATTGATGATATTTTGATCTATTCCCGCAGCCGGGAGGAGCATGAGCAGTATCTGAGAGTGGTTATCCAGACTTTGAGAGATAGTCAGTTGTATGTTAAGTTTTCGAAGTGTTAGTTCTGGTTGGGTTCAATTGCTTTCTTAGGTCATGTTGTTCAGTAGAGGGTATTCAGGTAGATCCAAAGAAGATAGAGGCAGTCAAGGACTGGCCTAGACCCGTATCGGCTACAGAGATCCGGAGTTTCTTGGGTTTGGCAGGCTGTTATCATCGGTTTGTGGATGGGTTTTCATCTATTGCAGCCCCGATGACCTGGTTGACCCAGAAGGGTGCCCAGTTCAAGTGGTCGAACGAGTATGAGGTGAGCTTTCAGAAGCTCAAGACAGCTTTGACTACAGCGCCAGTGTTTGTTTTGCCTACAGGTTCAGGGCCACATACAGTTTATTGTGATGCATCTCGTATTGTACTTGGTACGGTGTTGATGCAGGATGGCAAGGTCATTTCTTATGCTTCACGGCAGTTGAAGATTCATGAGAAGAATTATCCAGTTCATGATTTGGAGTTAGTAGCCATTGTTCACGCGTTGAAGATTTGGAGGAATTATCTATATGGCATGTCATGTGAGGTGTTCACAGATCACAAAAGTCTGCAGTACTTGTTCAAGCAGAAGGAGCTAAATTTGAGGCAGAGAAGGTGGTTGGAGCTGTTGAAAGACTATGATATCACCATCTTATATCATCCGGGAAAGGCCAATGTGGTGGCCAATGCTTTGAGTAGGAAGTCAGCTAGTATGGGCAGTCTTGCTTATATTCCGGTTGGTGAGAGACCGCTTGATTTAGATGTTCAGGCTTTGGCCAATCAGTTCGTGAGGTTGGATATTTCTGAGCCCAGCCGTGTATTAGCTTGCATAGTCGCTCGTTCTTCTTTATTGGAGCGTATCCGAGATCGACAGTATGATGACCCTCATTTGTGTCCTTAGGTACACGGTGCAGCAGGGAGGTGCCAAGCAGGTTACATTAGGAGATGATGGAGTTTTGAGGTTGCAGGGTCGAATTTGTGTGCCTAATGTGGATGGACTTCGAGAGTTGATTCTAGAGGAGGTCCATAGTTCCCGGTACTCTATTCATCCGGGCGCCGCTAAGATGTATCAGGATTTGCGGCAACATTATTGGTGGAGGAGGATGAAGAAGGACATTATTGCATATGTGGCTTTGTGTTTGAATTGTCAGTAGGTTAAGTACGAGCATCAGAGACCTTGTGGTTTGTTCCAGAAGATTGAGATTCCTGAGTGGAAGTGGGAGCATATCACTATGGACTTCATTGTTGGACTCCCGCAGACTCAGAGGAAGTTCGATGCAGTGTGGGTTATTGTTGATAGGCTGACCAAGTTAGCACATTTCATTCCGGTGGCAGTCTCCTATTCTTCCGAGAGGTTAGCTGAGATCTATATCCAGGAGATTGTTCGTCTTCATGGTATGCTCGTGTTTATAATTTTAGACCGAGGTACGTAGTTTACCTCACATTTCTGGAGAGCAGTTCAGCGTGAGTTGGGCACATGAATCGAGTTGAGCACAACATTTCATCCTCAGACGGACAGGCAGTCCGAGCGTACTATTCAGATTTTGGAGGATATGCTTCGAGCTTATGTCATTGACTTTGGAGGCTCATGGGATCAGTTTTTGCCTTTAGCAGAGTTTGCCTACAACAACAGCTACCAGTCGAGCATCTAGATGACTCCTTATGAGGCTTTATATGGTAGGCGGTGTCGGTCGCCGGTTGGATGGTTTGATCCGGAAGAGGCTCGGTTGTTGGGTACGGATCTAGAACAGGATGCCTGGGACAAGGTCAGGACTATTCAGGATAGTCTTCTTACAGCTCAGTCCAGGCAAAAGAGTTATGCCGACCGTAAGGTTCGTGATTTGGCATTCATGGTTGGTGAGCGGGTGTTGCTTCGGGTGTCTCCTATGAAGAGCATGATGAGATTTGGGAAGAGGGGCAAGCTTAGCCCTAGGTTCATTGGCCCGTTTGAGATTCTTGATCGAGTGGGAGAGGTGGCTTACAGACTTGCCTTGCCACCGAGCTTATCAGCCGTACATCCAGTGTTTCATGTGTCCATGCTCCGGAAGTATCACAACGATCCATCTTACGTGTTAGATTTCAGCACTGTCCAGTTGCACAAGGACTTGTCCTATGAGGAGGAGCCGGTAGCTATTCTAGACCGACAGGTTCGTCAGTTGAGATCGAAGAGTTTCCCTTCTGTTCGTGTTCAGTGGAGAGGTCATCCTGTTGAGACGTCGATCTAGGAGTCCGAGTCTGATATGCGGAGCCGTTATCCCCATCTTTTCTCTGACTCAAATACTTCCTTCTTATGTCCGTTCGAGGACGAAGATTGTTTTAGAGGTGGAGAATGTGATGACCCAAAAGGTCATCACTTGTTTTAGAAATAAATTCTATGTTCTGAGGTCTTAAAAACCTCTTTCCGTCTTACCTTGATTTGCCTGTACAGTCCAGGCGCGTATTCGGAATACCATTATGTGAAAATATGTGAAAAATGATAAATTTTGCTTTTAAAATGAATTTAAGTTGACTTCGGTCAACATTTTGGGTAAACGGACCCGGATCCATGATTTGACGGTCCCGGAGGGTCCGTAGGAAAATATGGGACTTGGGCGTATGCCCGGAATCGAATTTTGAGGTCCCAAGCCCGAGAAATGAATTTTTAAAGAAAATTATTTTTTGGAAGATATATGAGTTTTTGGAAATAAAATATGTTTGAATTTAATAGTATCGGGCCCGTATTGGTTCTGGAGCCCGGTACAGGTCTCATATGTGATTTGAGTTGAGCATGTGAAATTTGGTAAGAAACGGAGGTCATATGACGTGATTCGGAACCTTAGTTGTAAAATTTGAAACTTTGAAAGTTCTTGAGATTTTCTTTGATTTTGATGCTAAATTCATAGTTGTTGATGTTATTTTGATGATTTGATTGCACAAGCAAGTCCGTATGATATTTTTAGGTTAGTGTGCATGTTTGGTTTGGAGCTCCGAGGGCTCGGGTGAGATTTGGATAGGCCACAGAGTGAAATTTGGACTTAGGAAATTGCTGGTATGTTGCAGGTCTGCAGGCTTCGAGCTCGCAAATGCGAGAAAGTATCGCAAATGCGAAAATTGACTCGGGCTGCCTTGGTAGCAAATGCGACTTTTGTATCGCAAATGCGATATCGCATTTGCGAAGGGTCCCTCGCAAATGCGACAAAATTTTCGCATTTGTGAAGTTAGCAGGTTTTGAAGGGGTTCGCAATTGCGAACCCTGGTTGCAATTGCTACATATGCGACCTGCAAATTCATAACTTAGCCGAAAATCTTTCATTTTTCAAACCTTTTCAAAACCTAAATACCTTTGGGCAATTTTTCAAAGATAAGTACTCTTCCAAATCGATTGTAAGTCATTTCTAACTCGTTTTCATTAATCTTTAACATCTTTTCACATGATTTCAACTCAAAATCAAGGGTTTTCTTGGGGGAAATTTGGTGTTTTGGGTAGAACCTAGGTTTTTCAAATTTTGGGGATTTGGACCTCGATTTGAGGTCCGATTTCAAAATAAATTATATATTTGGGTTCGTGGGTGAATGAGTAATCGGGTTTTGGTTCGAACCTCGGGTTTTAACCATGTGGGCCCGGGGTCGATTTATGACCTTTTGGGAATAACTTTAGAAAAACTATTTTTATGCATTAGAATTGATTCATTTAGCATTTATTGATATAGTTAAGTAACTTGTGGCTAAATACAAGCGAATTGGTAGTGGAATCAAGAGGTAAAGCGATAGTTGAAGCTTGAATTGTGTTCGTGGCATCGAGGTAAGTTTTTGGTCTAACCTTAGCTTGAGGGATTAGGAGTTGTATCCTATTTGCTATGTGTTAGTTATGAGTACGACGTATAGGCATGGTGACGAGTATCTATACGTTGGTGTAAAGGATGCCCGTGAGTCTTATACTATGATTAATGTGACTCAGTTTGTATTATTCATGCCTTATGTGATAATTTATGTTGTTGAGCAAGACTTGTGGAAGTAATATTGGTATTTGAACATTGAAGAGCATTGACTCAAGTTGTAAAATGATTTGTGGAAGTATGAATTAACAATTGAACCTTATAGAGCATTAGCTCAAATTGTGAATTGAGTAGTGGAGTAAATGTGAAAAAGAAAAGAGGATTATGATATTGTCTCCCTTATCAGGATATTATTGTTTTAATATTATCTCCCTTGCCGGGATGTTATTGTTTTGATATTGTTTTCCTTGCCGGGATATGATTGTTGTACTATTGTTCCCTTGCCGGGATTTTATTGTGAATTTGTTAATTCCATTTCCCTTATTGATTTGTGATTGTTGTTTGGGTGAGGAAGAGTGTTAAAGCACGAATGGTGATGCCATGTATAATTTTTGTGAGGAAGAGTGTAAAGCACGAAGGGTAATACCGTGTATGATTTTTATGAGGAAGAGTGTAAAGCACGAAGGGTGATGCCGTGTATGATATTTGTGAGAGAGTGTTAAAGCACGAAGGGTGATGCCGTGCCGCACGATGTACAATTTCATGCCATGATATGAGTGTTAATGCACGAATGATCATTCCGTGCCATGATTATGTGAGGTAAAAGCACGAAGGGTGATGCCGTGCCGATTTTATTGATTTTATGGTGAGGACGAGAGTAAAAGTACGAAGGGTGATGCCGTGCACTTATCTTTGATTTTTCTGATTTCTATTGATAATTGAGTTACAGTGTTCTTTACATTTAACTATTGGTTTCTGTTACTATTTATTGTCCCCCGCAACATGATTCCCCCTTTCTGTTGATACTATACTCTACACTATGTGCAAATCCCGGTACTGGAGCATACGGACCTTAGCTTTGAGTTGCTGCCTTCAGTCCATTCGGAGATCTGAGGTAGTCCTGCAGGCGTCCACAGGCCTTGGCGTTTCCTTCTATCCTTTCATCCTATTTCATTTATGTATTTCCGAGACAGTATTGTATTTATTTTTGGACCTTTATTTGTAGTATTCTTAGACCGTCTGTGAAATTGTGACACCAGTTCTGGGTAGTTTATGTATGGATTGGTATTGGCATCTTTATTAAAATATTACATTTCAATCTTCCGCTTATTAAATTCCGCTGTTTATCTAATGTTGGTTATTAATTGTTAAAGGATTAAAATGGGACAAAGGTAAATAATTCAAATGGTCGACTTACCGAGCTTTCACTAGTAGGCGCTATCACGACTCCCGAGGGTGTAAAATCTGGGTTGTGACACATTTCCTTCTTCTTCTAAATACAGAAAGTTGTTTCTCTTGAGTGTGGCCTTCATCTTCTTGTCTTCTTCCTCAAGCTTGATCTTCAGATCTATGGCAGCTAACAGACACATATAACATATGCTCATTATCTGAAGTTTCTTCTACTCGGATTATCTTGTATTAGACAAGCTTAATATAAGGTACTAAGGGAAGCATATATTTATAGGTGGTTTAGTCCTCCATATGAGACCACCTAACTTATTTGAACCGCAACTTGTATACCCTTCTTTGGTAGAATTAGTCCCCACCCTTAAGTTGCCCCATATCATCTTGTCACTTTCAAATGGACTAATTGAGCAACTATCCAGTTTAGCTAGTAGTTCTACTTGAGAGTCTAAATCCAAATCTTGAATTTTTCTCCTCAATTACATAATCCATATGTTGTCATCTTTGTTTTGAGCTATAGTGGAGTCTAGGTTACTAGCTAATAGAAAATGTTCGGAAATTCCTCCTTTAGTATTAAGTTACCCAGCCATTTCCCTTCTAACATGATATGTGTGCTATATTTCCTACTTTGAAAGAGCAATTTTGCTGCAATTCTCCCTGGAATTTTGAGATGCACCTCCAAGGACCAGTTTCATGAGGTAATCTAATTTTGTTTTGTACACCGACTCTATTTTTTGTACTTTACTTGTATAAGTGACTTCCACAAACTAGGATTCTCCTGAATCTCCATGACTATTTCATTAATATACATATGTTATGTCCAACCAAATTCTTAATGCTCAATCCACCATATTCTTTAGAAAGTATTACTCTAGGCTTTAATCAGATGAAAGTTTGTGATTGTGTCTATTTTCTTCCCATGAGAATTTCCACGACCCAAAATTCCTATCTTCGGGATCGTAATGGTGCCTAACATTTTACTTGCTAGGCAAACCAACATTAGAATTTATTTCTAGCCATTTTTAACAAAATCCAATTAAATGATACCAAGAGACTAAATAAACTGAAATAGAGTGAATAAGCCAAAATATCAGCAATATCTAGATACAATCCCAGAACTAGTGTAACAAGTGCACGAGCGACTGGAATAATACAAATAATGGTCTGAATCAAAGTAAAATAGTCTGAAATAAATAAACAACTAGGATAAGGTAGAAGGAGACTTAAGGGCTACGAACGCTGAGCAGTTGTACCTCAAAGTCTCCGTCAGGCAATCAATTCGAGCAATCCATTGTCCCCCACTAAGACCAACTCTAAAATCTGCACAATAAGTGAAGAGTGTAGTATGAGTACAACCGATCCCATGTACTCTATAAGTGCCGACTCTAACCTCGACGAAGTAGTGACGAGGCTAAGGCAGACCGCTTATAATAACTTGTACACAGTATAATAATGATAATAAGAAAGGATCACAGTAAAAGTAAAGTAGTCAACTTACGAAAATAAACCCAATCTTCGAAATCAGTAAAACCAGAAACATTAGTCCTTGGAATCTCATATGAAAACACTGAAAGCTAACATAATACAACAAAAATGCAAAACACATAATTCATTGCGGTGCACAACCCGATCCCACCCTACAAACACAATCCTTACTTATTTCACCATATCAATATAAAAAATAACATGTAAAATCCGTTGCGGCACACAACCTGATCCCACCATATAATCTAAATCAATATCATAATTCTCCTTTATTTTACCATATCAAAATCAGATATAAAATCCGTTGCAACATGCAACCCGATCCCACCATATCAATATCAATCCTCCATTATTTCACTCGTTATGGCATGCAACCTGATACATAAATAAATTAATAAAAATAATCAATTCAATAACTCAATTCACAAGAATCTCGACGATTACACAATCATGAAAGCAAAGCCAATAAGTAACCTCGAACCAAATCAAGGAATGCTACAACTAATACAAAGCAATGAGACAAGCCAAATATATGACAGTTAAAGTGTGCAAGTAAGACAACTAAGGCAAGTAGCAATTAATCGTGGAAGCATTGAAGAAACGAATATTTCAGTACGAGAATAATAAGTGACAAGTAACAAGTTAAGGCACCTGAAGCAATTTAAGGCATGCAACAGTTAAGGCATGGAATAAAATAATTAATGAAATGCGGGAAATTGTGAAAATAATTATTTTGGTAGAGTATTGTAATAGCCTAGCCCGCTAGTGATATTGTTCGCTCTGGGCCTAGGCCCTCATAGGTTTAAAACGTGTCACTAGGGTCTAAAGGCTTGTTAACTTATATACCCAGCATCCCTCTTGTGTTTTGCTGATGTAGGACTCTATCTAAAGTTTAGGGTGTTACATACACCCCCTCTTATGGACTCAACGTCCTCACTGAGGTTTGCCCCACCGCATGGGATTCGCCTAGACGCAGCACTGAGGTTTGCCCCGCCTAACCGGGATTTGCCTAAACTCAGTTGAACTCTGACCTACTATCGGCAAGGTTGACACAAGAGTGGCTCTAATACTATTTGTAACAACCCAGCCCGCTAGTGATATTGTCCGCTATGGGCCTAGGCCCTCACAGGTTTGAAACGCGTCAGTAGGGTCTAAGGCTTGTTAACTTATATACCCAGCATCCCTCTTGTGTTTTGCCGATGTGGGACTCTGTCTAAAGCTTGAGGTGTTACACGTATATACGCTCGTCACCTTGCATATACGCCACTACACATGTAATTCACATAACACATAGTTCAGGGGTTCCTAATTCCCTCAAATCAAGGATAGACCCAACACTACCTCGTTTCGCAAGTAATTCAAAGCTCAACCAGTGTCTTCCTCTAAAATTCACTTCAAAACCAATCGAATCTGACCAAAATCAACTTAATATCAACAAACAATACTAGGTAATCAATTACAATACATAACGTTAAGATCTTCACACTTTTCTCAAAAAGTCAACGAAAGTCAATCCCGAGCTCGCTTAGTCAAAACCCGAGATTCGGACCAACTGATTACCCATTCTCCCCCAAGCTCAATTTTATAATTTATTTTGAAATCTGACCTCAATTCGAGGTATAAATCCCAAAGTTATAAAAATCCCTTATTCTACCCAAATCCCTAATTTTTACCATGAAAATCTTATATTTAATGTTGAAAACACTTTGAAAGTAAAAGGGTAATTGAAAATAAATAGATTAAAGTTGCTCACCAATGTTTTTGGAAAGAAAATCCTCTTAGAAAATCACCTCTAGGGTGTTTATGGTTGAGAGTTTGTGAAAAATGAACTAAATCTTGCATTCTCAGTTTTTTGTCTAGGCGCAGATGTCACAATTGCGACCTGGGATTCGCAATTACGAACCCACAAATGCGGGAAAACTATCACAATTGCAAAGAACTCCCATCTCTGCTTTCGTCGCATTTGCGATGAATTGTTCGCAAATGCAAACTTGGACATGCAAAAAGCGATCAAATGATCGCAAATGCGATCCCTGCTGCCCCAACCATCTTCAAAACTGCGAACAGGATGTTCGCAGATGCGAGCATCATAGACTTGGCCATATGTCGCAATTGCGAGCCCTGGTCTCGCAATTGCAAGATCCGTACACCAGGTTACACCAACGACTTTCTTAGTTCAAAAATCATTTTGTATCTTATCTGTAACTCAACCAAGCCTTTGGGCTCCGAACCAAAAATGCACACAAGTATAATAATATCATCCAAGCTCGCTAGCGTGATCAAAACCCCAAATTAACACATAGAACTATGAATCAGACATCCAAACAAATGAAAATTTCAAAGAAACTTACGAACTTTCAATTTTACAACCGGACGTCCAAATCTCGTCAAATCAACTCCATTTTATACCAATTTTTGCAGACAAGTCATAAATACTAAAATAAACGTATACTAAGTTCTAAACCGAAATCTAAACCCGGTAGCAACAAAGTCAACCTACGCTCAAACTTAGGAATTCTTTAAACCTTTAAATTGCTAGTTTTCAACAAATTACGTTAAATCAAGTTAGGGAATTCCAAATTCGATTCCGGGCATATGCCCAAATCCCAAATCATGATACAGACCTACTAGAATCGTCAAAACACTGATCCGGGTTCATTTACATAAAATGTTGATCGTAGTAAACACAAATGAGTTTTAAAGCAAAATTTTATATTTTCTTTAGTTTTTCCATAACAAAAATTTCGAAAAAAGATACGGACTGCTCACACACATCTAGAAAGGCTAAACAGAGCTATTCGATGTCTCAAAACACAGGAATGAAGTCTAAAACTGAAATTGATCTATCGGGTCATCATATTCTCCACCTTTAAAACAAACGTTCGTCCTCGAACGGACATAGAAAGGTACTTGGACTGGTGAAAAGGTGTGGATATCTACTCCGTATGTCCGACTCTGACTCCCACGTGGCCACCTCGATCGGCTGATCTCTCCACTACTCGAACTGAAGGATAACTCTTAGACCTCAACCATCGGACCTTCCGTGCTAAAATATCTACTAACTCCTCCTAATAAGTCAAATCCTTGTCCAATTGGAGTGAGCTGAAATCTAACACATGGGACGGATCAGTGTGATACTTCCGGATCATGGACACATGGAATACTGGATGGACTACTGATAAACTAGGTGACAATTTCAACTTGTAGGCCACCTTACCCACTATCTCAAGAATCTCAAAGGGTACGATATACCTAGGGCTCAACTTGCCCTTCTTTCTGAACTTTATCACACCCTTCATGGGTGAACCCTAAACAATACCCTCTCTCCAACCATGAATGCAACATCGTGAACTCTACAATCGGCATAACTCTTCTGCCTAGACTGAGCTGTGCGAAGTCGATCCTAAATAATCTTGACTTGATCCAAGGCATCTTGAACTAAATCGGTACCCGACAACCGAGCCTCTCCCGGCTCAAACCATCCAGCTGGCAAACGGAACCGCCTCCCTTATAGTGCCTCATAGCGAGCCATTTAAATGCTCGACTGGTAGTTGTTGTAGACAAACTCCGCAAGCGGCAAGAATTGATCCCAAGAACTGCCGAAATACATAACCCAAGCACAAAGCATATCCTCCAATATATGTATAGTGCACTAGGATTGCCCGTTCGTTTGGGGTGAAATGATGTGCTCAACTCAACCTATGTGCCTAACTCACATTGTACGACCCTCCAAAAGCGCAAGGTGAACTGTGTACCTCGATCAGAAATGATAGACACGGGCACACCGTGAAGATGGATAATTTTGCGGATGTAGAACTTAGCTAACCACTCTGAAGAATAGGTAGCTGCCACTAGAATGAAATGTGTCGACTTGGTCAACCTGTCCATAATGACCCATACCACGTCGAACTACTTCTAAGTCCGTGGGAGTCCAACAACAAAATTCATATTGATATAAAAACTGTGGATTAACATAAAAACATCGAGATAAGATATAATAAGTCTAAATTAACATAAATAGTTGAAACCTCAACAAAGCCAAAACATAGGTACATAAGTCAAACTTCCCCAAATCAGGAAATACAAAATGATGAGCTCTAACTGGGTACACATGAATATTAATAAGTATAATATTGTTTGAAAGTAAATACAACAATATGAAAATAAGAGAAAGGGACTCCAAGGGTTTGCGGCAACCATGAAGTACTACCTTGAATCCTCTCGAACAAACACAAGCTCACTTATGAGGTCCACTACCTCCAACATCATGATCGGTACAAAAAATTTGCAAAATATAGTATGAGTACGGAAAAACATGAACTCAGTAAGTGTAAAGGTTAACCTCGGTGAAGTAATAACGAGGTTCAATGTATGTAATGCGATATACACCCGTATACACATTACAATTAGACAAATAAGGTCAAAGACTAAAGGTTATTCCCTCATATAAGATTGGACAAGATACTGACCTGAATAAGCTCAAACAATCCTTTAAAATAGTCTTTCCTCTAAATATATCACCTTCTTCCAGCTCAAATCTAGCAAAAAAAATAACTCAATAACATCAAATAATGCTATAGGAATGAATTCCAAACTATAAAGTCTCAATCTTTACCCAATTCTCAAAAATCAATAAAAGTCAACTCCGGACCCACACAGTCAAAACCAGAGTCAAGGGGATCCCGACTACCTATAATCTCATAAGTCCAAATATGATTAGATTCCAAAATCGAGTCCAAATCAACTCTCAAATCCCCAATTTTTATTTTTCAAAATATAGTTTAAAAAAAAAACAAAAATTATCTTCCAAATTCCATAATCTAGGTATAATAATCCATGGGTAAACGAGATATGATATCAAAATCAATTAGAAATCACTCACCGTCTTGCTTTGTGTTAAAATCCCCCCTAACAACCGCCCATCTCTAAGTCTAGAGTTCAAAATATGAGATAATAGGTCAATCTCGAAATTCCCTCAATATAGTCAACTGCAGAAATCGCAATTACGAACAAAAGTTCACAATTGGGAGCCTTGCAAAAACGAACAGGCTCCCTCAACTTCAAACATCGCAATTGCAACCAGGAAGCTAGCAAATGCGCCCAAGTATTTCAAATGCAGACTCTCGTCCACAATTGCGACACCAACTTTTCAAATACGAAGTTAGCCTCCTCAGTTACCCAGTGCAAATGCAATTAAGGCACCGCAAGTTAGACCTTCGCAATTGTGAGATCTTCAGCACCAACAAAATCTGAACTTTTCTAAAAACCAATGTGAAACGAATCCGAGCACCAGCAAAATTTAACCAAGATTTTGACTTATGTGTAAACTACCTCGGAATGGTGATTCAATGGTTCCAATAGGTTTTGTATGGTAATTTTTGATTTAGGCATATGTTCGGATTTAGATTGGAGGTTCCTAGAGGATTGAGCTTATTTGTTGAAAGTTGACAATTTAAATTACTAGAGAGTTCTTAAATTTGACGGATAGTTGACTTTGATGATATTATCTCTGAATGTTGTTGTGAAACTTGGAATAGGTTCCTTTTGTTGTATGGATCTTGTGTGCAAAGTACTATTGTGATCCGGATTATTTAGGCTTGAATCAGATGCTTGGTTGGAAGCTTGGAAGTTCTTGAACTTAAGAGAAGTGCAGCTTGTGGTTTGATTCTTGATTCATAGATGTCATGATCTCGTATGTGTTTGAGAGCTTTGGATATGTCTGGTTAGTATTTATGGACTTATTGGTATGATTGTACGGGGTCCTGGAGGGATCGCATGAGTTTCAAACCACGCGGAGCATGTTTGTAGCATTGCTGAGTTATTGCTTGTTCTGGGGTATTGCAATAGAAGGGTTGCAATTGCAACCATTTCATTTGCTAAGTGGTCATCGTTTTTGCGACCTGGTAATGCTAGGAGGACCTTGCATTTGCGAGGTATTGTGTCGCATTTGCGATTGGGTAATTTTGAGGGGACCTTTGCAATTTGCGAGATGGCAAGCCAGGTGAAGTTTCGCATTTGCAAGCCCAACGTCGCATTTGCGATGCAAGCCCCAGATCACAAATACTGCATCTACAGCTGACTTAGAAGTTGAAATTTTGGGATTTAAGCCCATTCTCGTATTTTAAACCCTAGACTTGGAGAGGGACGATTTTGCTAGGAAATTTTCATACAAGACTTTAGGGTAAGTAATTTTTACTCATTTATAGTTAGTTTAAAAATGTACATTGATTATTAACACCTAAAACATGGAATTCTGAGATGAAATATGGGGTTTGTACCTTCATTTTAAGAGAATGAAATTTGAGGTTTTGAGCCATGATTTGGACTTGGATTTGAAAATCAAACATATATTTGGACTCATGGGGTTATGAGCATTCGGTATCTACCCCTTGACTCAGATTTTGACCATGTAGGCCCGGAGTTAATTTTTGTTGGTTTTTGAGAATTGATTAAAAATTAAAACTTTATTGTTTGAAATTGATTCCTATGATATTGTTTAACATTATTAAGTGATATTTGGCTAGATTTTAGCAAGTTAAAAGTGATTTCTAAAGGGAAGGTGGTTTTGGAAGATTGATTTGCAATTGTTAAGGAAAGTATCTTGCCTAATCTTGTTGTAAGGAAATAACCCTTAGGATTTGACCTTACTTGTCTATTTGGAATGTGTGAGAAATGAAATATATGCGAGGTGACGAGTGTATATGCGGGTGTTATATATGATTCATGACCGGATTAGACTTTAGCCTTCTGTTATGCCTTATTTAAGATACGTGCTTTATATGATTCAAGTTTAATCATTTGTATGACTACATGAACTTGTCTTTTCATGCTAGTGACCATGTTTAGGATTATTAGCTATAAATTGGCCAAGACGGGCTGTTTGTGAAATTATTACTATAATTGATTTATCCATAGTCATCCTTTACATATTGAGCACATATCTGAACTATATTATTATTATGTTCTTGTACACCTTTTTTGATTAATGCGAGCATATCTCTTGAGATGAAACGCTATTTCAAATTGTTATGATTATAACACCATTGGACATATTAAGAGGATATGATTTGAAAATGGAATGAGGTCTCTTCTGTGCAGATATTACATATGGTATTAAATGCTATAACACAAGGTCTTTACCGTGCAGATAAAATGATACTGTTATTGTTTTGCACGAGTATATTGTGCAGTGTGTGGATTTGGATCCATCCCACTAGGGTCGCCCTCTCATGTTTCTCTCTTGATGTCATACACGCGTATTGTGATAAATTAACAGATATTGGTTGATTCTAATATAGGATCCGATGATAATGATTTTTGAGCATGAAGGTAGAAGTTTGGCAATGCGAATGAATCCTTTATTGTCATGCCCCAAACTTAAAGAGTTGTGGCCGGCACCCGGTGACATACTCGGCCCGAGCATACCACTCTGTAACTGTTAACTCTGGAGGGGTAACCCTTAACTTTGGCTGATGAGTCCATATTATGAATTATATGAAAATAACATCTACAACCAACAATACAAAACTAAACATTTACATAGGGCTGGTAAAGCCATAATACTGATATAAAAAATGTACAGGACTTGTCTACAAGCCTCTAGGAATAACTAGACTATATTATGGTTGGGACAGGGCCTCGACCTACCCATCAAACCTATATATATACAAAATAAACTCCAAGGTATAGACCTGGTAACTTCGAGAAAGTGGAACTAACCAACCAAGCTGATGTTTGAATTTTTCTACTGGGAAGGTCTATCCAGCTGTCTATCAGGACCTGCAGGCATGAAATCCAGAGTCCCCAGCAAAAGAGACGTCAATACGAAATAATTTACCGAGTATATAAGGCAATAGAATAACGGAAAGCTGAAACTGAACTGATAATATAATAACTAAAAGTACCTGGGAGTCATTTATAATTTGATAATATGCTTACCTACTGATGCTGACTCATCTCTCTCAATATAGTAAGTAAAATAATTCTCCGGCCCTATAAGGCTCGATATGTGTAACAACTCTATCGTAGTAGGCTCGCTCATAGGCGCTCGGCCATACTAGGCTCTGTATCTCGACCATTCTAGGCTCGCTCATAGGTGCTCGGCCACTGTAGGCTCGGTATATAACTTACCATCTTATTAGAGGTAAAACCAATAGGGGCCTGTCCATCAATTGTAGCTCGATGGTTGTGAAAATACTGTAATATGCTACATATATATATATATATATATATATATATATATATATATATATATATATATACGCACACTGTTTGTTCTCTTTGATGAAAAAGACAAAACTAAACTGAATATAAAGTCCCGATAAGGGAGAATACTGTAGCTTATGAGACTAAGATAATGTACATAAATTCAGAAATAAGAATTATTTTATACCTCGTTATCAAACACATGTAGTTACGGGATCATGCCAAAATGAAGGAAAGGTTTCGCCTTAACATACCTTATGTCCGTTGAGTCCTTAATACCTTCCAAGCAATTCTTCAAATAACTTAACTCAATCAACCAGAACTTAAGGAGATTCAAAATCAGTGCTGAGTAAAGGCTAAGTCCGTAATTTAAACTAGTAGCTCGTTTACGTAAATTTGGGCAGCATCTCCCCGATAACAAGGACCTCCTCCAATATCATATACCAACAACAACAAGAAAACAACAGTAAAAACATGTATGAATCATTTTTCTAACCTTATCTCCATCATAATACACAACAAAATAGCCCACACACCCTAATCATTTCATACATAAAACAACAACCAAAGTAGTGCCAAACAACTTAAAAAAATATGACCACGAATGACCAGCCCACCATCCCGTCATTATGTGGTGTTTTTCCACACCTTTTCTCCTCCAAAACTCCATAAAACATCAGCATAAGAGGCTAACATGAGTGAAATACAAAATAGTCCACTAAAAGTGAAATAAATCGAACTCACGGTTTTCGATCACCGTAGGGTGAGTTCTAACTATTAGGAAACGAATTTATCAACCTTTCTTGACATTTAAAAGCTTAAATACAGAAAGTAGGCATTTTCGTAACTATGAAGTACCTTCCAAAACTCAAACTACAAAGAAAAAGACAGGTGATATAGCTTACTTACATCGTAGGGATTGTTCTAATATTGTCACTTCTTGATATCGTACCTGTGATGTTAAACTTCTTGGAAACCCTTGTAGAGAGCTGAAGGGTAAGTTTTTGAGGGTTATATGGTCGTGTTCTATGAAAAATGAAGAGAAAGACGATTTAAAACCTATATATATCAGCTTTTGAAAAGTCAAAGAGGTGCTAGCTTGGCACCCTAGCATTGCCCTTTTTCCGACGCTTATATCTTTTTATCCGAATGTCGTATGAATGAACGATTAAGAGAATTAGAAACTAAATTCCAAGACCTTAAATTTGGTATATACTATGTCCCAAAAAGATCTAATATAACATACGAAATGTATTGCTCAAAAAGCTTTAGTGACACACCTATTTGTCACCGATGCAGTCTACGCAGTCTCGCAAAACTTCAAATATATCTCTACTCCTATGTCGTTCGACGAACGGTTTAATAAGTTATAAACAAGACTCGTAGATTATCAATTTGGTAGGTATATCATCCCTTAATTCCAAGTATATTGGGAGAAAATCTCAGCTACATTTGACCTAAGTTTCAACACATTTATGAATGTAACTTGTGATGACTTTTTCCAACTTTTGTTCCACAACTCTCTTGACTTCAAAAAATGACACACGTCTATCATAAAGCTAATATAAACCATACCATTAGCTCCTAATAATGTTAAGCACCTTAGTCTTACCCGAAAGTGCATGTTATAACATTGCCAACTTGTCGACTTTTGACGAAACTTATTTTCTTTAATTCGTTTAGCTTCTAACGATTCCAACCCTCATGGTACGTGGAATTCGTGATCTTATAGATTTGTAACCTCCACGGTAACATGATTAACTTACTTTATAAACTTTTCAAAGATGATCTCATTTATGAGCTTACATCAATTGACTTACGACGTACTCTTACGTACGAAAACATGGGGTGTAACATCATTCCCCTCTTTGGAACATTCGTCCTCGAATGTTGATTAATGCACTTATCAGTCTCATAACCTATAGCTCTTACAAATACTTTACTTTTGTCCTTTCCATTTAGGCAACTGTTATGTGAATAAATCTATAGACCAATGCATTGCCCCATTTAGGCCTCTTTCTCACACCACGACCTGTGGTCAGAATTCTTCCAATCTCGCAACTGTTGAGACCTTTTGTCATGCAGCCTGTACGACTTTTTCCTTGTATGTGCGCCTATGATACTCCTCTGTCCTTTTTCCTCTAGCTTTTATCCAATCTCCAAGTCTCACTTTGGGAACATATATATAGAACTATGACAAGTTGTTCCTCCCGGTATATATAGGTGTACTAAAGTTCTTCGCTCGGTACGTATTTGAACTTACGACTATTGCTATATCTTGTTTCATAGCCTTGCATGTCTATCATTATGTCTTTACTACATCTAGATAGGTTATATTATACCATAACACTTACTTCGATTTATTATTACCGAGGTTTGCTACCTAACTTCAGGTTACTCTCTCGCTGCTTATCCTATATGTATAAATCGAAGTCCTTTAGTTTTTCCTCATTATTGTTCATCTTATAATGACGGCCTAATCTCATCTCATACTTTGTAACTTTTATCCATCTATTGTTGATTCACCATAATGTTGATCTATAATCTACCACTAATAACTTGAAACCTCTTATGTAACACATTTTCACTAGGGCTCATGTCTTATCGGGAATATCTGCAGTTATTTGCCTGATCCATCTAGGGATGATACTAAACATCAATAATCGTATTTCATCGCATCCCAATGTGATTCATCTTATTTGGGGGGGGGGTACTCTAATCCTGTGCAATTCATGAAATCCATTCTCTTTAAATCATTACTCAATCAAAGTCCTAAATGTTATTATCTTATCATTTATCATAATTTCACGCTCATTCTACTACCAAGGCAACATTCCATCTTTTCTAAATGCTCCTAGTCTTGGACTCCTCTGAGTTCATTCAGGCAATACTGAGCATTTTATAACTTACGAAAACTATCAGCTCTCTTGTTGTGATGGTTTTAATCCCGAGGCCTTACCTATTCTCGTCACCTTCTCCCTCACCTTTTCTTATCCTTACTCCTCTCTACATAAAACCTTATCGCTCTACCATACTTTAGCTTGCGACCTTTACATATCTATTTATACTACTCGCAGTCTTCCTTTAACTTGCTAGCACCATAGATTTTCTTATATTATTCTGGAACCTCAAGCGAGACATCACGTCGTCTCTAAATCTTCTTTACTCTCTTAATTAGGATTATCAGTACTTGGAAACCATAGAGTGAAAGATATGCTAGTAACGACACCACTATCATATATGGATACTGAATCACAACACTTCTAGACCTCTATCTGAAGTCTGAACTATTACCAAGCTTTTGCACTTGAGTATATCGTACCTTCGTTACCTTTACCTTACTTACCTTTGAATCTCGCATCATATATTCTGTCTCTTTCATAACCTCCCTTCTACATATGTGGAATTCACATCCATAACTTGAAGCTCTACTATAATACTTGCACCTCTAGTGCATACATGTTCTGGTGGGAGCTTCATATTGACTTCTTATAAGACTTGTACTCTTTTAACTAACTTTATCGTAGAGCCATTATAGAATATGACTACTGTACTATCTCTCTTATACCTCTGATATTAAAAGTGATTCTGTAATGTTCTGAATCCCGATTTATATACTCATCGATGTCTAATAATCAGACTCCTCATTCACTTAGCTGATGTAACTCTTTAGTTTCCTCTTGTATCTCAGCCTTTAAGTAGGCTTAAGCTATCTTCCTATATACGGCTCAGGGTATTAGTTATTACTATAGCACCTCGTGGACGCTATGGAATATCCATGATATAACCTTCTAGCAATTCATGCTTTTGTCTGTGACGTGGACCCAATTCTTTCTTTTGACTTATATCAGAGTCTCCTATAACTGTAGAATGTCACCATATATGTTGCATAAATAATACTCTGAAATCTTAAGTGCGGTTGTAACGTAACTAACTCTGGGTCATAGATTGAATAATTCATTTCGTGCCTCCTCAGTTGTTTTTAAACGTAAACAATTACTTATCTTGGTCTTTCTGGCACTTGTTGCATGAATACTTAGGCTTATCTTTGTGCCCACATATATTGGAATTTTGTGCAACTCATATGATCACGAATAGTACTTTTGATTTTACTTCCCATTCATAGGTCACGAAAGGTGCCGTTTTCTTATGGAGTGCATACAATATTGTAATGAGTTTGTTGTTCAAAGATCATTTCTTCTCCAGTTCATTATGCTTAGGTTAAAACCTTCTTTCTTATTTCCTCAGCTAATCTTTTATTGTAGTACTTAGGGGAGATCCTCTGACTCTTGTAAAAATGTGAGCTTATTACATTGTATACCCCACAGAATCTTTGATGTTCTTACTCGCCTATAATTATCTTTAGTCAATTACCTCCGTGCCCTTGTGCTTATAGGGTTACTTCTGAACCCAAATTTTTGATAGTCTCCCCAGTGGTACTCTTTTTTTTATGTAACACTTATACGGTACCTTTAACTACCCCAATTCCTATTTGAATATTTATCATGAATCACAATGTCATCATATATGAGAGACTGAATTCCTTATGCTGGGATTCACTACGTTTATCTTACACGATATATTGATTTATTTGTATCCTCTTGTCTAGCCATAATTAGACTCTTCTTGAATCAACTACTAACTATTCGTTGGTCCATTCTCATATCAAGATTCCGCGTAATCTCTCTTGGGTTATGTCCTTTGTCTTAACTTACCTCTCACACTAGCTCTTTATGTATCAAGTGTTTAGTCGCACTTATTTATCACTAAAATCCTATGCGGGAACCTTACTGCCCCTCCCCGATGTCGTACTTACATAATGTTCTAGAACCGAAACATATCTGTAGAATTTGAATAAATGCTATCTCATTCTTTTTGCCTTTTTACTATTCTATAGTTTTTTGAACTACTTAACTCTGGCATAATTCCATATCACACCATCTTTCCCTCTTTAGGGGAGTACTAACATTTAATGATGTGAAGATTTACCTATATATGTTTTACCCCTTCATCTTTGGCGTCTTTTCACATCTTCACTGACTCTTACGTATGTACCTATATATGTTATACGCCTTGCAATAACACTTATGTACCAAGATAACTCAATTTCTTACGCACGAGGTGACACCTAGTGTAACAAGCATACTTAGTCCCTTAAGGTTAACTCTTCTCACAGTGCTTTCTTCAGGGAAGCGTCTTCCTGAATGACCTTCAAAGATTATTCTTCTGTTGTCCATTCAATTATTGTCGGAATGTGATCTATGAATTTCTCACGATGCCGAATAGTATCAAATCCTTCGGTCCCTAAATCATGTTCGATTGTTTTTGTTTACTAGACCATACTAATTCCTATTACTCCGGGGTTCTAACTTAGCCTTCTAGTAATAAAATTGGGGTCGCCAACTCATTTATTGAAATAAGGATATGACTTTATGGCTTATCCTCTTTATGGTCTCAAGGCCACCTCTTGTCGTTTCCTTCGCTTGATTATAGACTCTGTCATCCTTTCATATTTTGATTTACCGTTATCATCAATTTATCACATCTTATATATAATACTTCATTTACTTTCTTCTTATTCGCCTGCTAATATCTCTGTCTATTACCTTATTCTGAAAACTTCAACAAAATATTCTTTCACTTTTAGCTCCCCTTGCTCCATCTACTGGCTCTTCGGGTCGCCTAACATTCTCTCTTAACTAAGGACGGGAGCCATACTAAGGTAAATATTTATCCCTTCTAGGATTCAACTGCCTGTCTTCTGAAATTTCTGAATATTCTAGTATTCATATTTGACTGTTCTATTCTAGAGTGCACCATCTAGGTATCTCACAAGGACATCTATTACCACGTTTGCACTATCCTTTGGAAATGTTATCTAATGATAACAATCCATCCACCATTTTGGGTTACTCTAACCCCAGCTAGATCCCGATATCCTATCTTTCTCTTAAATAATAAATGTTAGCTCCCATAGGGCATAACTGAGATGGGTGTGACCAGTTATTTATCTCTCTGTTGCAGTGGAAAGTAACTCAGAATGCTTATATTTCTCTGGCTAAATTGTAAATACAGATAATCTTCACTAACTGGGTACCATGTACCCTTCTTCACCTTGCTTCTTTTACTTGTCGAAAGTTGTATTTACCTTCTGATTCTCTTATTGTTTTTACCATATAGATGGATAGATATTCATGCCTTAGGGTTCCTTATCAAGAAGCTTACACGTCTTAGTACACACATGATCTGCTGAACACCTCACATTTACTCATCGTAAGCATGATGCAAAATTGAGTTCTTCTGACTCAGCTCTTCCACAGCCACATTCCATCTCTTACCAATTGTCTTTCTGGATGTAGGTATCATTGTATTATGAATAAAATAGAATTTAGGAGTGTTGAATTCTTACAACTGAGCTCTACCACACAATCTAGAGTAAAAAGAAAGAGTGACAATCCTAAATGCCCTGTAGCCTCTTGTTTATAAGTGTGGTTCACAACACACCCATAAACAAGATTCTACTAGACACAGCTTGTAGACTCCCTAGACAGAACTGCTCTATACTAAGTTTGTCATGCCCTAAACCTGAAGAGGTGTGGCCGGCACCCGGTGCCATACTCGGCCCGAGCATACCACTCCGTAACTGTGAAGCCTGGAGGGGTAACTGCGACGACCCAAAATCCACTGGTCGTGATGTCACCTAACCCAACCCTATAGGTAAGCCAACTACTAACTGTCGCACCCCCTTTTTTCTCGCAAAATCAGGTTTATGACATTTTTGGTTGGGACAACTCTTTCCTTTTGGGAAAGGGGGTTTGCATTTTTGTAGAGTCGCCACCTAACAATTTAAGGTGCGTTAGGGCACCTATAGGGTTTATTTCTAACTACTTTTGATAACCAGAGACAGGGTAAGGAATTGAAATTATCCCAAGGGGAAGGTGTTAGGCACGCCTCAGGATCCATTAGTGTGGTTCTCGGCCAAACAGTTTTTGTGAATTTGTACAAGTAGCAAATAAACAAGTATGACTCAAATAGTAAGGGATTTAAGTTTAAATACACAAGTGTTTGAAAAACAATTAGTGAAAAGCGAGATTTTTAAAAGAATTACAATCTAAGCATATTGGTGAACGTAAAGGGGGGGGGGTGTCCTAAATTTGTTTATAATATGGATCACATCAATGCAATACCCGGTATGACACTCCTCAAAGAGGGGCTACACGTGGTATTAACGCACTTGTCATCATGTCCATATCTACCCTTTCCCCACCCGTGAAGGTAATTAACGCGAAGGTTGGTCTCGACCCCTATTGCATGCTGTTACCCATCCATTTCTATTAGTCTCAGAGGAATTTAGGACTCCTATCCTATAAAAAGGGGGTTCTAGGCAGACCCTCAAGTTTAAAGGCAAAATACTAAGGCAACATACAATAAACAAGTAGGACTTCAATTAAGGGGAGCATGGAAAACAAATGAAAGGCTCAGATATACCTCCACACATAGTACACATAAACATTATGACTCATACACAATTAAGGTCTAAATTCAAATCCTAAGCATGGTATCTAAGTGACAACAACAGAGTCATATTTATAACATAACTCAAATAGGAAGTCCTAATCAAGCTTGCCTACTGATTTTAACATGCTGACAGTAAAACATTAATCACAAAGGCGGCTCTGATTTTTATTTAAGCTATATTACCTAAGGCTTGCCTAGGCGTAAAATAATATGCAGCAGTTACCAAAATTATTGAAACAGTTTGGAAGTTGTTTTTACCTAAAACATGCTATTCTAAATGTTGCAAAAAAACATACAGGGATTGTGACCAATTTTACCTAAACAAGATAATCAAACATGAGACTGTTTTATGTACTTTTTTATGCATTATTGGTTTAACTAGGTGTGACTGAGCAAGTTCCTAAAATAGGGTATCTAACTTGCACATATGAAAAATGCAGAATGATTGCAGAATATGCAGAATTCCTAGAGCATGGTTTCTAAGTGCAGGAGCAACATTTTATGTTAATACTGTTATTTAGCCTAAAGTAGAATTTCTATGTGGCAAAAATGATATCAAATGCAATGCTGAAACAACAATCCTAAGAATATGGTATCTAATGCATGACATGCTTTGAATGGGTTGATAAAGCACATATAGGAAATGTAAACCTAAGACATGATTTCTACCCATTGATGTTGATAGCATACATAACTACCCTCCCCTTTTCACTAGTCAGCCCCAATAATTGTTTACAACAGATTGTTACAGACTAATACTGAAATGAATTACATAAGAAAAAAAAAAGTTACACTATAGAGAGTCTGAAAATAGGCCCAGGTTTCTAGGACCTGATTAAGACTTCCTATCGGAGTTATATAATAAATCACCTCAAGTGCCAAGATTGTTTCATAGTTTTTCTTATATCTGGGTGTGTCAGAGTCCCCTAAGGACCTCAAGGGATCCCGGGCAGTGCTCACACCCAGATTTCATAGCCAAGACAGAGTAAGTGCAGTGTGGAAAGGCCAGCTTTCATGTGTCCAAGTTTAGAGGGAGCTCAAGGGTCCCAAGGCAAGGCTCACACAAAAGGGGCAGAAATTAGTGGTCTAAGAGTAGAGTGAGAGTGCTTGATGAAAGACTTAGTAAAGTAGTTTGGAAGTGAAAGGTTCAGAAATAGTTTTTAAAGATACTAGGAATCATCAGCTTTGAGAAGAATGCTAGGAGTAGGAGCAGCAGTTTTGAAATCATTCTTTGAGAAAAGCATACTCAGCAAACAACCCAATTAACCATAGAATACCCAAATTTACTTGACAAGCAGACTTATAAACAAGGGGAAGGGATTGGGAACATATAGGTTTGAATTCACATAAATAGGGAAACATTTGACATAACAAATATACAGAACAACTATGAGTCTACTGAACAAATCAGTCATGGTAACAAACATTTAGAACATAGGGAAAAATGCAGCAGGATCATATTGAAGACAAGAGTTTTGTTGAACAAAATTTGACATACCATTAGGGCCAATAAAAAGGAACTAAGTGAACATGCTGGACAAATATAAAGAACTAAGTAAAGTCTGATATGATGATTACACATAAGGGCAGAATTTAGACATGCTTAATAACATCAAACAAATTGAAGAACTAGTACAACAACAAGCATGGATGTATAGGCATGGAACACATAAAGTTGAGTTTCAAATTTAAACTAGAGACATACCAGTTAAGGAAGCAAAATGCAGAAAGTAAAGCAAGTAGAGTTCCACAGTCTAACCTTGACTTTCAGCCGGCTAGACAAGCAGTTAACAGAAATAGTAGAGAAGAGAATTTTTTTATGTGTGTGTGTGTTTTGAACTAATTGTTCGTGTGTTAAGACTGTAGAAGAGAGTCATTTATATAGTAGTTAGAAAACTGGTTAAAAATAAGGCAATAATCAATTCTTCAGTAATTATAGAACTCAGTATAAAAAATTGGTTCGAATCTCCCTTTAATTAAAGGAGTCAGTGTAAACGGTAAAAAGCAGGTGGCAAGTAAGGAAAGAAATCATACACAGCTAGAGTATAACAAATAAGGAAAGATTTCAAAATAGTACCAGCATAGAGCAGGTAATTAAGGCTAGGTTCAGAAAGTTTTTAAACTAAGGAAACAATTAGAAAAAATTAAGATGCAATGCAGACAAGGCAAGGGAAAATTAATTAAGGCAAGCAACTAATCAAATTAGGTGGAAAGGTAGGAGTCGAGATTCAGTAGCATAAAGTAGTTGATTAGGACCAAATTCATAAAGCCTTGATTAAGGACACAACTTAGTAGAAATAAGTATCATAGCAAATATGGTAAGGAAATCAGTCAGCTTAACAGATGGGGCAAATCATTTAGGGTTTTGAAATAAAATTTTCAATCACCATCAATTAAGGAAACCAGAATCAATCAAAAGGGAGTCATGACTCTGCACTTTCAACATATAAATAGAGGAGGTCCACAGATGTAGCAAGAAAACATATTCGAAGCACAGTCAGAGAAAGAAGCAAGAGATGAACGAACAAAGTGAGCATAGTCACACAGAAGCGACATAAGTAGGCTAGGGATTCAGGAAAACATATTCGAAGTAGGGTAATCACAGGACTTCAAGTAAGCAGGCTAACACACAGAAATGAAGTAAAGAAAGCATGCTAACCCTCATAGAAGCAAAGTAAGGAAAATCATGCTAACAGGCATAAAAACAAAGTAAAGAAAATCTTTAAAAAAATAGGGCTTTTAACAGAGTCAAGTTAAAGCAGTAAGAGCACAAAATCGGTCAAAACAAACAAGGGAAAAGATTTAATCATAACGAAATCAGTTAGAACATGCGTAAAAGAACTCCGAGAAACCCTAGTTTTAGAAAAAAATGACTAAAATCGAAATAGTTAGTTAAAATAGGAGATTTTTAAAGGAAAATACTTAATAATACTTGAATCACCTCAGATCTATAAAGATCTGAGAAGAATTGAACAGTAGCGAACTAAGGTTTTCAGAAAATAGTAGAGATGAAGAGAATCGGTTAAAAACTTACGGATTCAAATGAAAAAAACAAGAGGAAATCCTTTCTTACAAACGAAAATGACCGGAGACAGGCCAGTAAACGAGTTTCAAACTGGAGCAGGTTGGCTTTCCTTGAGATTTTCTCAAGGACTCATGAAATCGAAGAGCCATGGAGTATAGGAGACCAGAGGTGGTCGGAGAAGGCACGAAAACACCATAAGAAGGAGGTTCTTGCCATGACGGCGATTAAGGTTAGGCTGAGTTGAGAGAGAATTTGGAGATGAGAGAGTTTGAGGGCAGTTGTATCTGAATTATGGGACTAGGATTAGGGGTCGGGTGAAATTAAAAAGGAAAGGGTGCGTTTGGACCGTTGATCTAGGAGATCAACGGTCGAGATTAAAAAGGGTAGGTGAGTTTTGGGTTTGGTTAAGGGTTAATAGGGTATGGGTCGGGTGATTCGGGTGTGAAATTGGCTGGAAAGGGGTCCAATTTTGGCTATAATTGAAAGCCAAATTTGGTTGTTATTTAAATAGCCAATTTTCCCCCATTTAGTTTATAAAATATAATAGGTAATTTTTGGAAAATAAATTAATGTGCCAAAATCATTTAAAATACATAATTAACAATTGAAAAATACAGGGTCCAATTTTATGCATATAGAACATAATTAAATCTTAAAAGGGCTAATATTGCAATTATGTGCAATTTAGCTTTAAAAATATTAAATGTAATTATAAAACTTACCTTAGCCATAGTTTTGCATAAATATAGAAATCTAATATATGAATTATCAAAAAAATAATTTTGGAAATAATTATTGGGGATTTTATGGATAAAATGGGAGAAAATAAATCAATTTAAGACCTTAAAATTATGGAAAAAATAATGAAAACCTTGGACATGTTTATATATGAATATATGCTATTTTGAAGGTATTTTGCATATTTAGAATATATAAGAAAAAATTGGGTATCAACGGCTGTCCCTCTTTACCCGGGAAGGATAAAAGAGTTGTCGGGTAAAGATATGATGGCCAATTTTGACCGAGCGAAATGGTTTGGGAAGATTTAGGCTGCACCCTGACTTCTAAGCTGCCTACATATCTCTAGTTTCATAGGAACCAGGCCATATGTAGTTCCGGATCTATTGACAGAGTATATCGATGAAGTCATTTCAAGAACGGACACAACATCTAGGGCTGGGTGAGTGAACGGTTTACGGGAATGGTTAGGTTTGATATGGATGAGGGAACTGGAGCGGGATTGCTCCTACTGGGATAGCCGTTGCTCGCCGGCTTACCTGCAAATAGAAGCAAAACAAGCGTATATTATGCATAAATTTAAACATGATGCAAATTCCCGTTGGACCATGAATATTGTCTTCGGACGATGAGGATGATGTCCTTAGACCATGATATCCTGGGCCATGAAGCGTATGATAAGGGATTCGCAGGCCATGAAATGATGTTCTCGGGCTATGAGTATGGTGCCTCTGAACCATGACGCCTTTGAATAATGATATGCAAAAGATTGAAAGAGATCCTCGGGCCATGACATGGTGTTCTCGGGCTATGAAGATGGTGCCTCCGAATGATGACGCCTTTGGATGAGTTGGCGATATTTTAGCCCATAAAGGATGTAGTAGTATGATGCGGACAAGATAGAGCTCTATCTTGCGAATTGAAGGGCAGAGCTTGGCCCGTAAGAGAAATGAGATAAATAGTGTTTGAGATAGCGCTTTGTTTCGAAGAAAATTGGAGGCAGAGCTTAGCCTTGGAAGGCAGAATGGTAGCCTTATGCAATGCAGATGCAGATGGAGGTAGAGCATAACCTCGGAAGGCAGAATGATAGCCTTATGCAGATTGTAAGGCAGAATAATAGCCTTATACAATGCAGATGCAGATGGAGACATCGTTTAGTCTAGGAAGGCAGAATGGTAGCCTTATGCAGATTGGAAGGCAGAATGGTAGCCTTATGCAATGCAGATGCAGTTGGAGGTAGAGCTTAACCTCAGAAGGTAGAATGGTAGCCTTATGCAGATTGGAAGGCAGAATGGTAGCCTTATGCAATGCACATGCAGATGCAGGTAGAACTTAACCTCGGAAGGCAGAATGGTAGCCTTATATAGATTGGAAGGCAGAATAGTAGCCTTATCCAATACAGATGCAGGTGGAGACAGCGTTTAGTCTCGGAAGGCAGAATGGTAGCCTTATGCAGGAAATAAGATAACAAATAACAGTAGAGTTTTCTTAGTTGATAGTAGATTGCGACGTTGTGATTAATGGGAGCATTGTGACATATGGAACATCACTGGTGTGTGCTGATTGCAAATGTTGGCAAGTGCAACGGTTCTGAGAATCGTATTTTGAACAATGTTTGTCTCGTGGGTGTACAGTATGTCTAATAATTTTGCAATCCTATTGCCTACATCCAAAGAAGAATCGTGAGTTTTGTAAGGGGGGAGGTTAGTTCGTATCCCCGCTGGCTTTGCTTGACTTGTTCGGCTTTGATATGGTGATACCGTCTGTATTATTTCCTCTAGTAGCCTGGATACTTCTTTTGCGTCGACACATCTTAATAATCCTAAATTGGGAGTCCTCATATACATGATTCCTCCGATGTGAAAGAAGTTGTTGGACAATCTCCGAAGTGTGCGTTTCTGAGTAGGATTCGCAAGCTCCGGGTACTCTCCTTTTGCCAAATATTCCTTGATATCATGAAACCAAGGCATTCCATCTGCTTCCTCTTCAATATGGGTACAATAAGCTGGCTGATTATGGATTTTCACCGGAATGGGATCAATAAAATTCTTGTTGGGATGCTGTATCATAGATGATAGGGTAGCCAATACATCAGCAAACTCATTCTGGATTCTGGGAACATGCTGGAGTTTTGTCTTCGTGAACCTCTTTCTCAATTCCTATACATGATGCAGATACGGGAGTATCTTGGAGTTCTTGGTTGTCCATTCTGCTCGTACCTGATGTATAAGGAAGTCTGAATCTCCAATCACTAGCAACTCTTGAACGTTCATGTCAATGGCCATTTTGAGTCCTAAGATGTAGGCTTCATACTCGGCCATATTGTTAGTGCAGGGGAACCTGAGTTTGGCAGACACCGGATAATGCTGACTGATTTCTGATATTAGTACTACTCCTATGCCAACTCCTTTGAAGTTTGCTGCTCCATCGAAGAACATTCTCCAACCGTCATAGGATTCCACAATGTCTTTTCCTATGAATGATACCTTTTCATCAGAAAAATACGTTTTCAGGGGTTCGTATCCTCCATCCACAGGGTTTTCAGCAAGTTAGTCTATTAGTGCCTGTCCCTTGACCGCTTTCTAAGTTACGTAAATAATATCGAACTCACTCAACAGGATTTGCCACTTGGCTAGCTTTCCGGTGGGCATGGGCTTCTGAAAGATGTACTTCAAGGGATCTATTCTTGATATGAGATATGTAGTATAGGCGCAGAAGTAATGTCTCAGCTTCTGAGCTACCCAAGTCAAAGCACAACAGGTGCGTTCTAATAGAGAATACCGGGCCTCATATGGGGTGAACTTCTTACTAAGATAATAAATGACTAGTTCTTTCCTCCATGTTTCATCATGCTTCCCCAGAACACAGCCGAAAGCTCCATTTAACACTGCAAGGTAGAGTAATAAAGGTCTACCTGATTACTCTACCTGGCTCGGGTGGGACTAAGATTGGTGGTGTTGACAGGTAATCTTTGATTTTGTCGAAGGCATTTTGGCAGTCATCGGTCCATTTGGCGGTGGCGGCCTTCTTTAACATCTTAAAGATTGGCTCACAGATAATTGTAGACTGTGCTATGAATTAGCTGATTTAATTAAGCCTTCCCAAGAAACTCATCACATCCTTTTTATTCTTTGGCGGTGGTAGTTCTTAAATGTCTTTGACTTTTTATGGATCAAGTTCTATTCCTCGGCGGCTCACAATAAACCCAAGCAATTTCCCAGCAAGAATCCCAAATGCACACTTTGCAGGGTTTAGTTTTAGGTTGTATCTCCGTAGTCTATTGAAGAACTTCCTCAGATATTCTATGTGGTCAGTGGCCTTCTTGGATTTGATAATAACATCATCCACATATACCTCTATCTCCTTGTGTATGATATCATGTAAGATGGTAGTCATGGCCCTCATGTAGGTGGCCCCTGCATTCGTCAGGCCGAATGGCATCATCTTGTAACAGTACACTCCCCACGGCGTAATGAAAGCCATTTTCTCAGCATCTTTCTCATCCATCCAGATCTGATGATAAGTAGCAAAGCAATCTACGAATGATGTAGCTCATGCTTGGCGCAATTATCAATTAAGATGTGTATATTTGGCAAAGGGAAGTCATCTTTCGGACTGACCCGATTGAGATCCCAGTAGTCGACACAGACTCTGACCTTCCTATCCTTCTTTGGCACTGGCACAATGTTGGCTAACCCTGTCGGGTATTCTACTACCCTGAGAACCTTATCATTGAATTGCTTGGTGACTTCTTCCTTGATTTTCAAACTCATATCAGGCTTGAAATTTTTGAGCTTTTGCCTTACCGGTGGACATATTGAATCGATTGGCAGTTTGTGAGCCACGATAGACGTACTCAGACCAGTCATGTTATCATACGACCAGGCGAATATGTCCTCATACTCCTTTAGAAATTTTGTGTATTCTTTCTTCTCTGACAGCGATAGGTGAATGCTGATTTGCGTTTCCTTGACGTTTTCTGCATCTCCTAGGTTGACAATTTCGGTCTCGTCCAGGCTGGACTTAGGTCTGTTCTCAAAGCTCTCAAATTCTTTGACAATCTCATCAGGTATGTCATCTTCTTCTGAATCCATATCCATTTGTTGCGTTGTCTTATTGCACGTGACAATCATTGGTTCATCAAGACAAGTAATAGTAATGATGTATTGGTAAAGCAAAGAGAAAAAATGATAGCAATAAATATTAATTCATAAGAAAAATCAGAATGCTTTTAATAGATTGAGTAACGGTTTTGAACACTGAAGATCTTATTGAGGGAATTGAAAAATGCAAAAAGAAAATCATTTAGTAAATAAAATAGTGAATAATACTTGTTTTAGCCTTGCTACCCTGAGGCTCGTCGGGCTTTGGTTGTCCTGATGGTCCAATTCTTGAGATGTGCCCCTCTGCTCACAGCCTGTATGGAAGGGCCTTCCTCCCCCTCCTCTTCGAGAATAATGCAACAGTCCATATCACTGTCCTCTAGAAATAAGTTTTTCACTGCTGCAAGTGCTTCTTCTTCATCTGACCCATAAATAATGTCGACATGTTGGAAGGTCTGCTCCAGATGCGGTATTGGCTGCTCTAGTGGGTAGTAAGGACCACGCCATAGTGGTGACCAACTATTGAATTCTTCCCAGGTGTATTCATATCCCAAACCGAAGGTAGTGCCATGTTTCTTGAGTTTTATGGGTTTAGAGATTCCTCAGAGGTTCTTGCCGAGCCCTTTGTCGGGTTCGTACCCACTCCAACTCAGTATACTCTTGATTTTGCTATCCCACCATTTGTCTTTGTCGATAGCATTGACTCGCTCAATGTGGTGGTAAGTTTCTCCACCCAGCTTCCTTCTTCCCTCGATTGCCGGAATGGTCTGGCGATTGTATATTACCGTCGCCGTGAATGATCACTTCCTGGTGATTCCATTCGAACTTTACTACCTGATGCAGCGTTGATGCTACAGTCCCAGTAGCATGAATCCATGATCGTCCCAGCAGCAATTTGTAAGACGCTGGTACATCTATTACCTGGAAATCGACCTCGAACTAGGTTGGTCCCATCTGCAAGTATAGACTAATCTCACTAATGGTGGACCTCTGAGAACCATAGAAGGCTTTCACATTGATTGCTCCATCCTTTATCTCATGCAGCCCTTTACCCAACTTCTTGAGTGTTACCAGCGGGCAAATGTTGAGACTGGAACCTCCATCGATCAGGATTCTGGTGATAAAGTAATCTTCGCATTGCACAGTGATGTGCAGTGCTTTGTTGTACCCCAACCCTTCAGGTGGCAGCTCGTTTTCATAAAAGGTGATCTTATGACTTTCCAGCACTTGTCCTACCATATTAGCCACTTCCCCGCTAGTGATGTTACTTGGTACGTACGCTGGCATCTTGTTTAACTGGTCGATGACCGAATATTCCTTAGCCTGTATTTTCCTCCAAAGGTCGTTCGAACCTATCTTAATGAGGGGCGGCCTATTGGAGGTCTGCTTCCTTGATTCAGCCAGATGTTCAGGGGTATAGACTTTACGAGTTCTTGTCATACCCTGTGCTGCGACAATTTCTTCAATCTTAACCTTGCCCTTCCTTCTCGCCTCAACTGTGTAGTCCTAGGGTACAACATTTTTATAGAAGGATGGCATAGTTGACATTGCCACTGGAATCAGCGTGGCTATCCTCGCTTTGAATGGAACATGTGTCTTGGGTGGCAAGACTGCAACCTCAAATGGTGCGGGTGCATTTGTCGGAGACTCGAATTCAACCTCAATTGCAGCCAAAAGAGGACTGTTGGACCCTCAAAAGAGCAGTTGAAGGTTTGATTGAAGCCGAAAGAATTATTTTTTAGGATGAAGAAGCTTTTGATATGATGAACAATTTGTTGCCTGCCCACAACAGCGGGCCAATAGTCGAAATGATTTGTGAAGCTGAGGAATTTGATCCAGCACTGAAGGCCATTGCAGCCATTGCAGAGACAGAAGAAAAGCCGAAAAACGGTCGCCAAGCCTGAAAGTTCCCTATCAGACGGGAGTCTCGGTAACCAGTCTTGCTATCCTTTCTGCACCCGGATTATCTCAGGGTGTGATCCGGATGTTTTACTTTATTGTCTTACTTTCCGATGTAAACCCTTCTATCTTCAAAAAATTGAAAAAAATCAAATGAAATTAATATTTCATTATCTAGGTATATCTCTTCTCTTAATCTTGTCACTTTTCTTATTCTCTTTTTAGTTCTATTAAATGTAGATTTCAATAACATGACATGCTTGCGGACTTCATGCCCAGATCATGAAACGATGTCAGACCTCGAAATAATGAATCAAGAGTTAGATTGCAATGAAGATAAGTTTAAGGAAATAAAATAAAGAGCTGGAACAACTGAAGGAAAATTGGTTCCAGATTGGAAAGATCCATATATTGCAACAAGAGTACTGCCAAAAGAGTGCGTTGTACTTGGGACACATCGAAGGAAATGTCCCTGAAACAAATGTCAATACAAATGCAGTCAAAAGGTACTATGTTGGCTCCTCTATATAGCATTAATATTCTCCGATTGGGATGAAGAAGGTTTTCTTTCTCACTATCCAAATACTATCAACCCTTTGCAAACCCTTTTGAGCCGGTTACTTTTCTTTGATTACCCTCTTTGGAACCTGAAAGTGTTATTGAAAAAATAAAAATTGAAAAATAAAATGAAGAAAAAAAATGATAAAAAAAGAAGAAAAAGAAAGATACAAAAAAAAAGAAGAAAAGGCAAAGAAAATGAAATAAAAAAAATAAAGAAAGGAAAAAGGAAAGGAAAAAGAGAGAAAACAAAACAAAACAGAAAAAACAAAAGAAAACCAAAAACAAAGTTCCTTGAACTACGTTCGACTTGATTCTGAAAGGATACATAGGCAGCCTCTCTCTGGGGTTCAGTCACACTAAAATAAAAATCGAAATTCCCTCAAAAGTGAAACTGGGGCAGATCGATGTTATAATGGTTCGGCGATGGTTTCTCCCGAAAGATTCCAAAGTTGTAACTCAATCCAAATCCTTTTTACCCCAAAATCCTGTTCAAGTCCTTCTGATCAATCGGCAAAGAGGTTCAAAATGGGAAGATAAAGTTACTTGTATCTGATACAAGAAAATGAGAGAAATAAAATGAGAGAGTCTTATTGGTAAAAACCCACATGGACGCCGTAGGCGATGGTAAGCAGAGAAATGAAATGAGAGAGTCTTATTGGTGAAAATCCACACGGGCACTATGAGGCGACAATAAGCAGAGAAATTGAAATGAGAGAGTCTTGTTAGTGAAAACTCACAAAGAGCACTATAAGGCGATGGTGAGAAGAAAAATGAGAGAGGTTAGCTCATGAAAACTCGCAAAGGGCATCCCTGATCGAAAAGAGGATCCTCACAGCCATCAGCGTCGTCAGAATCCTGGCAAGGTTTCTCAATTTTGAGGCAAAAGTTGTGATGAATTTTTGAGAGTCAGACGGTTTACACGGATCAGGCATCCAGTCCAAAAGACATGTCATGTACATTGAAGTCCGCATGTACTCCAGATAAGTCCTTCTTTCCTTTCCCCGAGAGGGACACTTTTTGTTTAAATTCATTGTCCATTCCATTGTTTGTTTTTCTTTGAATCCCTTTCGGTATAATTCTATTCTGAAACTAAGACAAAGAAAGGATGGTAAAACTGATTTACAGGGCTTTCGTTTGATACAAGCTAATGTTCAAAAGGAACCCAGCCTCGTCAGGGGCATCATGTCGACCTCGACTGGCCATGGCGACCAATGTTTCGAAATCAAAACTCTCAAAAAGAGAAAATCAAATTGAAGTGCCTATAAAGGCAAATGAAGTTGAAAAGGTTGAGTCCCACGTGGCTAACCGTCTCGGCAACGTTTTGAAAAGCCAAGGTACCCAAATGATCTGAAATTAAAGTTGGAAGAAAGAATCCAGAAGTGAAAGGCCTACGGAGGCGAAACAAAGTTGAAAAAGGTTAAGTCCCATGCGACTAGCCGTTGCACCAAAGTTCGAGGAGAAAAAGAAAAAAAAGAGAGAAAAAAACAAGAAAGAAAAAAACAAGAAAAAAAAGGAAGTCAAAAGGGAAAGGCCTACGAAGACAAAATAAAGTCGATAAGGTTGAGTTCCACCGACCAATCATCATGTCGAAGTCTAGAAAAGCCAGAGTTTCTCCAGAGTCAGAAATGCAATCGGTATTCAGGAAGCAACGAGTTGTAGTTGAAAGGGCCGAGATCAAGTGATTGAAATAATCAAGGCCACAAAACCAACCACCGTTTCAAGCTAACAATTGTTCTTTATTTGAAAACATGAAACATGTGCAATCCAATGCAACCTTGAAAGAAGCAGGTGCAACCAAAGAGAAACTGCGTAAGGGCTAGAAACAGCTTTGTAGCAATAATCAATCCAAAAGAAAAGTCTCCTCCAAATTCTTTCCTGCATTTTTACTCATCTTCTTAAAAACAATGAATGAAAAGAAAGAAGAAAAATTCAAAATCATGGTAGCATAGGGTCTTACTCCATAGCTGGCATCAGCATAACCTGGTAATATTTTCCAACATAGGGTCCCATTCCCTAGTCGATGCCAGCATAACCTGGTAATATTTCCAACATAGGGTCTCATTCCCTGGTCGCTGCCAGCATAACCTGGTAGTCTTTTCCAGTATAGGGTCACATTCCCTAGTTGATCCCCGGTATAACCCGAGGACCTTTCCGGCATAACCTGATGTCCTTCCCCGGCATAACCCGAGGACCTTTTCCGGCATAACTCGATGACTTTCCCGGCATAACCCGTGGACCACCCTGGCATAACCCGTGGATCTTTTTCGGCATAACCCGATGAATTTCCCAGCATAACCCGTGGACTCCCCGGCATACCCGAGGACCTTTTTCTTTTCCGGCATAACCCGATGACTTTCCCAGCATAAACCGTGGACCCTCCCGGCATAACCCGAGGACCTTTTTCTTTTCCATCATAACCCGATGATTTTTCCGACATAACCCGTGGACCTCCCCGGCATAACCCGAGGACCTTTTTATTTTCCGGCATAACCCGATGACTTTTCCGGCATAACTCGTGGACCTCCCCGGCATAACCCGAAGACCTTTTTCTTTTCCGGCATAACCCGATGGCTTTCCCGGCATAACCCGTGGACTTCCCCAGCATAAACCGAGAACCTTTTTTCCTTTTCCGGCATAGCCCTATGACCTTTCCTGGCATAACCCGTGGACCTCCCCGGCATAACCCGTGGACCTCCCCAGCATAACCCGAGGACCTTTTTCCTTTCCCGTCATAACCCGTGGACCTCCCCAGCATAACCCGAGGATCTTTTTTCTTTTCCGGCATAACCAGTGGACCTCCCCGGCATAACCCGAGGACCTTTTTTCTTTTCCGGCATAGCCCGATGACCTTTTCCGGCATAACCCATGGACCTCCCCCGCATAACTTGGAGACCTTTTTCTTTTCCGGCATAACCCGGTGACTTTCCTGGCATAACCGGTGGACCTCCCCGGCATAATCCGAGGACCTTTTTCTTTTCCGGCATAACCCGATGACTTTTCCGGCATAACCCGAGGACCCCGGGCATAACCCGGTCATTTTTCCAGCATAACCTGGTAATCTTCCCAACTTGGGGCCTCCGATCCCCATTTGATTGCATTTTTAATATAGGATCTCCACTCCCTAATCTCTTTTTCATAGGGATACACAATCCCGATTTTAATTGCTTTCAATAAAGAAATAGTTTAGATTTTGTTACAATAACTCATGAAATTTTCCTAGTGAAAACAGGGGCGAAAAAATTTCATTCGTTTGTTTGCTTTGGTGCGTGAACAGGTTTTCACCGTGGGGCACAAGGTTTGAAGAAGTCTCAACCCAAATAAAAGAAAAGAAGAAACAAGAAAATAAGTTGAACTCAAAGTCTAGAAGCGGAGAAAAGTTGCGGACTCCTCAAGATATGATTGCAGTCACAAGCTTTGCATGACCCGCCTTGATCCGAAAAGTCGAAGAAGAATGAATCAGCGGTTGCAGTTAAACGACCATCAAGATTCAGATCAGAGTCAGTAGGAAGAACCAGTCAAGACTCAAGATCAAGCTTTAGAATGTTTATAGATAGGAATCTTGTAACTCGTAGTTGATAGGCTTAGCTAATTTAGCTTTTTTATTTTTCATTTTGTTGTAATAAGGGGCTCAGCAAGCAGAAACAGCAGCAATATCAGTGAAATAACAGTTTCTCGGTAGTCCAAGCTACCAAAACTTACAAAACTACACCGACCTGATTCTTTTATAACCAAGGATATGTAGGCAACCTCCGAAGTAAGGTTCGGTCAAATGTTTTCAAAATGCTTCCAAATGGAGTCTCAAACGAGCAAAAATCGCTCGTATCTGCTCACTTTATCTTTGCCAGAAAAACTCTTCGTGTTTCCGAGCAAAGAGCGGCAACTGTGAGCACGTGATTTTTGCCCTATACGAGATACTCCTATAAAATCCCAAGAAAATAGAATTTTTGTAGAATTTTTATTAATTGTTTGCATTTCTGTGCATGTTTAATTTTTATTAAAATCATGAAAAATACCATGCACTGCATTTAGGCTTCTTTTTACATTTTTAGGATTTATTATTTAATTTTTTGCGTTATTAAAAATAAAAATCACAAAAATAACTCATTGTTACCCTTTTTCCTTTTATTTTTAGATTATTGATTTTTTTACTTTTAATTTAGGATTAAGTAATTTTTATAATTATTGTAATTTAGTAATTAGTTTTGTTTTACAATTTAGATAATTTAGAATTTTAATTTCTAGGATTTTTAATTAAATAAAAAATAAAGAAAAGGAAATAAGAAGTTTAATTAATTGGGTTTAAATTTAGAACTTGGGCCATTTTAAAGACAAAATCAGTCCAAATAATTACCCAAGCCCATAACCGGATTTTTCCATCTCTTTTAAAACCCTCTTCTTCCTTAACCCTAAAAAAAGGGCATCAGATAATTAGAGACCCCTAGACAAAGAACTGCGGATCTGAAGGAGCAAAAAGGGAAGCAACGAAAGAGAACAAAAAATTTTCGCCGATAACTATGGAAAAAATCAGCCACGACTTCTTTCTCTTAAAGGGAAGTTTACACAAACAGGGAGATATTGAACGGACAAAATTTGGGTTTTGGTTTATGGGTTTGTCACCTTCTAATTTCTGATTTTAGTTTTTGACATATAAAAAGGAGGGCAAGTTCTCCTAGATTTTTTCCTTTAGCTTCAGAAACCAGAAAACAAAAATTAGTGTTCCTTTCGTTAGATTTTTAGATGTTAGGGATGGAGTTTAATTGAGGTCATGTTTGGTTTGAGATTTTATGATGTCGTTCGCGTTTCCGGTGGTTGTTCGCCGTCTCCGTTCGTCATCGCCATTCCTGTTAAATTTCGGATTTCATGCTACTTGAGCTATGGAAAGGCTGTCTACATTCATCTGCTGGTTTCTAATCTGTCACGGCTGAGCTCCATCTTTGGAGTATTTTGGTTGTTATTCGATTTTTTGAAGTTTGTTTCACTTGCCGCTAGGTATGTGATTGCTCACTTTGTAATTTTCCCTTAATTGTATGAATGAAAACTCGAACTGTTTGCTGAATCTAGGTTTGATTTTTGTGGGTTCATTATGGTTGGCTACTAGATTCCTCTCCATCTGATTTGTTCGGTTTAAATGTTTAAACTTAAAGATTTAAGTTGGATATTAGTGATTGCTAGGAATGCCTTGAAGCCTGGTCAAAGAATTATTCTGAATTTGTTTTGGCTGTGTAGCTGAAATTTTTATCATGTCTAAATTCTCGGCCGCTATAAATATTTGTTTATGTAATTAGGGTGGATCCATGTATTTGTGGGTTTTATAATTGAAATTCCTCTTCTGAAATTAATCAAATCCATGCTTGGCCATGTGAATTGTTGATACTTTCATTTACGTTAATTTGTTAGCAATGAATGAGAATGCTTTGAATGTAAAGATTCATTTTTTATACAGCAGAAACTATTAGGCAATGAAATAGATTTGACTGTGTAATGTGATTCTCTTAGTTTTTACTTTATGTCTTAGCAATAATGGTCCATGAAAAAGACGTAGCAATATTTGTGTTATAGCATCTCTCACTTCAATCTGTCCTTTTCTAAAAAAGGTTTTTGCAAATACGACATCGGGTTTTCTTAACACGTTTGTCCTCTCAAAGAAAATAGTGAACAATAGTTAAATGTCAAATTTCTTTCAAATTGATGCAATTAGACGTATTAGATTGAATTGTAGTCTTTTATCTTTTTTTTGTTAACTAACTATAATTGATTGATTACTGAATACCTCCAATGCAATAATCTCAAACTTAGAAAGAAATAATCATGAACATCGTAGCTTGCTTTAGGCGCGATTAATAAACCATCGTGACTATGAGTACGATTTTCGTGGCATAGTCGTGATACCTAATTCCCAAATTCGGAGGTGCATTTCATGTAACCCGATTATAACAACATCAAATAATAAAACCCTTTGAAATAAATTGAGAGGTGTCATGCCATAATCCATGGCCCTCATAAGATTAGATTCAAGAACTAATACTTATAAAAAAATGTTTGAGGTGTGCCATAAATAAATTAAATCATCCATGGCCCTCACAAATGTTGCTATTGAAAATAAACTGGTGACTTGGGACACCATAATAAATATCCCAAGTGGCGACTCTGAAAAATAAATAAAATAATCTCATTTCGATTTATGTCACTTTAATTGAAAAAACTCCCTTATATACCCCTCGGGTGTAAAAAGGAGGTGTGACAATAGGTACGGTATGATTTGCTGTGACCGTACCTTTCATACAGGTAGTCAAAAGGGATGTTACACTAGACCGGCCAGTCCTCCTATCTCCTCTAGAAAAGGTGTCATTTCGATGTCCCCAAAGCGAAACACGGCCCTTTCACAATCCCAAAATAGGATAGCAACTTCTATTATCATGTTGTTAGGCTGGATCTCCAGGAGGGATGGTAGTATACCCTTATATTTTCTGACGAGGGTTTTGTCACAGGAATGTAAATCTTCCCACCAACTCAGCAATCTTGGGTGGATATTGGTGACTATGCCGAATCTGGGGACTTCGTGCCTCATATTTCTACAAGGTAAACAAGGTTAGGCCCTTACCCCCACCAGATTCGACTATTAATATCAATAATTAGCATGAAGCATTTAGTTCTCCAAATAGATGCACATAACGTGATAATGTCCGTTTGGGTTTAGGGAAACCCAGTGTACTTTTGGACAAGGCTATCTTAAAGGATCATTATGTGGACAACATAACTGACCCGGCTAGGTTTGACCATGATACATGCACAATTTAAACAGAGTAAGGTTTCTATGGGGTTTTAGGCTGGTACCCTTGAGCGGACAACTCAAGGGGGAAGGCACAGAACTGTCGACTGCATCGCTGATCGAGTAGTTTTACCGCAAATAAGCCTTTCCAAATTTAGGAGGTAATGATATAGGAAGGGCGCAACCACTCATCAAGCGTTGCTATAGTATTTGTTTGGCACCAGTGGAGTATGATGTTGAGCATGATTATGCAATAATTAAAAGCATGTTGGCATGTATTTGCGCGTTAAGAAAGCGATAAATACAACAGTTTTATTGTCACACCTCCTTTTTGCGCGCCCGCCCCGAAGGGTAAGATGCGCGAGGGGAGTTTTTCCAATTTAAGTGACAATATTCGAAATGGGATTATTTATTTAATTCAGAGTCGCCACTTGGGAAAGGTTTGGCTTTTGGTGTCCCAAGTCACCGGTTTATCTTGAATCCCAAATCGAGGAAATTTTCGACTTTTCCAAATGAAGTCTGCGAACCAGAAATTCTAAGTAAGGAATTCTGTTGACCCGAGGGAAGGTGTTAGGCACCCTCGAATCCCGTGGTTCTAGCACGGTCGCTTAAATTGTTATAATGGCTAAATATTTGATTAAATACATGTTGTGACCTATGTGCTTTTATTAAGTTTAAAACCGTTATCATTTATTTTTATAGAATTGCAACGTAGTAAAAATGCATCTCGAACCACGTCACAATCAATGCACCCGTGATCGTCAACACATTTTGACTCCGTTGAGATTTGGATTTGGGTCACATCAATGTGCACCCGAATTTAAGAATGTAATTCAATTAAGCCGCGCCTAAAGGGCCTAACGCGTTATTATCTTTGGGAAAGGCCATGAAATTCACTAAACGGCCTGTCCCGAATTCTAAATATTTATTATGTTTAGTTATTAAGGGCCCCGCAATTGGCATTTTTATTTGGCGAGGCTCATCTCATTATTTTAGAAAAGGATATCCTAAAGCGACTACATTTCTATTACATTTGTCTCTAAAAATAAAAAGAGAAAGATACCAAACTTACTTGTTTAAACGACTAACATACTAAATCTCGACTATGTGGGACGAGTCCAGATTTTGCTTGATTACCTAATTGGTTGCTTATGAGGTGAGAATTATTTCATGCCTTGTCTTCAAAGAGTGAATAAACTTTGTTAATTTGATAAGGGAGATTGTAAGCAAACAAATAACACATACTAAATTTAACATTAAACAAACCTTAAGTTTGAATTTCAAAATTAACTTATTTAGGCTTGATAAATGAAATCGGCTATTTATTAAGAAAAAACTACTATTAATTAGATTCGAAAAATGCCTATTAGTTTTCCTCAAAAGTCATCGCATTATTTCGAAAAAATGAATCTATATTGAAGCCCATATCGAACCTATATAGGAACAAGTAATCTAACAAAAGGGTTGGCATACATTATCACCCTGTTATCGTAACGCTACATGAGAATTAGCTTGGGGTACACTTATCTTGAAATTAAATGGAACCGAATGTAACAGATTTGATAGTTCAGAGATCTAGACAAAATACGTACGGATGCTTTCTATGATTCTATGTTATAATGTCATAACTAAAACAAAAACCTAATGGTTGTATGCATTAAAACACGTCCGATCTAACAAACAAATGCTATCTAGTAGTTCGTCTCAAATCAGAATGTATGTTAACCCATACAGAGTATTTGTAGTTTGAAATTAAACAAGTACAGGCCAAACTAACATTCGACCTATTTTGAATACAAGTATTGTAAAGTAAAAAAAATGTTCAGTTCTTTATTTCTGCTTCAAACTTCAAACTTTCAACCAACAAGGTTTCAGGAGTGTGTACCTGGGAATGCTTATAATCGAAGAAGAAAGGAAGTCAGTAGAATGACAATGGCAACAGAGACAGCAGCAGTAACAGCAGGTAACAGATAGAATAACTCCCAGTGCAGGATACAGTTAGAGCCGATGGAAAAATGGCAGAAAAACAGCAGCAAACAATGCAGTAGAAACAAAACTCCAAGACAGATCAAATCCAGGAGAAACAAACAATGTGAATCCACCAATGAACTCAGCTGATACTTGAAAGAAAACAGAGTTGATTGAACAGGTTGAACGAACTGAGAAATCACACAAACAAGGAAGAAACAGTTGCTGATTTTCTGTATATCCCTTCCCCCTGTCTCCTTTCTTTTCAAAATCCAATATCAGTCTTCAGTTTTGAAATTATACTTGAGTTATCAGAAAGAAAACTTTTCCAGTTTTTTACTGTTTTTTCCAGAACTCAACTCTCCTAAAAATGTTCCCTCTCAATTCACTCTCTATTATCAATGTCTGTCTGTGTGTGTGTATTCTTGCTCTCTCTCATCTTCTCTATATATATATGTGTATCTCTTTTTTTCTCTCTCTAATATCAGGTTGTTCTCCTTTTTCTTTTTTTGATCCATGGAAGTCCTTCCCTTTTATAAGCCTTAACATCAGCCCTTTAACAGCCTGTTAGACCAAAAGAACACCCCTCCCATGTGTTATCTTCTTTTCAGTTTCCACTTAACTATTTAAGTATTAACCCCCCCATCACATTCCCTGGCAGACTTACTCTTTTAAACGAGGTTTAATACTTCTTAAACTAAAGCAGGGTAATGGGCAGCAGAATATATCTGACAGCATATGCTGTCAAACTATTTTTAAATCAAAAAGCCCTTTATGCAGGAACCAGGCTGTGCACAAATGCACCTGTGGTGCACAAATGCACATGTTGTGCACAAGTGCACATGCCCTCCAATTCAGAACTGTAACTAAACAAAACATTCCTTTTACATTTCTGATTCAAATTAACAACTATAAGTAAACAAACTCAGTTCCTAATTGATTCAAGCAAATGCTTAGCAGAAGTAAGTCGATTTGTTATTGTTCGGACAACTGAAACTAATTGACGACATATGTCGACTCGACTATACTAGTTATAACACATACAATCGAAACCAAAATCAGACATTTAACAGTATCGAACACATGATTCGAATTGTACCGACTAAGCAAAATTGTACTCGAGGAATCAGTTGGTCAGTTCAAATTTGAAAATCAGCTAATTGCACAACACATACATACATACGCATTATCAGAACAAGTAGAAGAAGGACTCAATCAAACGCAGAGGTTCAGGCAAGGTGGACAGGACACAGTTGGTAAAATTCGAAACACAAATTTCACAAAACATGAACAGCCTTTTAAACAATCACATGGACTAAAACAAATAAAGAAAAGAAAGCAAAACTCACCTTAAACCCCGAAAAATCAAAAACCTTAGCTTGGACTCGAACAGACCTTTCTTAAGGCTGAACGGACTTTAATCGAAGTGTTTCTCATATGAGAAACACTTCGATTAAGGTCCATTAGACCTTAATCTCTTGGTTTAAACGAGATACGGACCAGTGACGAGGAACCCTAAGGTTCCAAAAATTAGATCCGGGATTCATGCTTCCCTGGTCAGATTCGGACCAAACCAAGCATGGTTTGGCCACGAGGGGGGTCTGGGGAGTGTCTGGTGTGAAGTTGAGGCCGATTGGTGTAAATCAGGTTCCGACTCGAATCTTCAAATGAAGATTCGAGAAGGTGGGAGGGGATTCGAAGTGTGTGATTGGTGGATTTGGGTTCAGGATGGTGAGGAGCATCTACGGTGTTAAGGGTGGGGTCACCGGCGTCCATGCCGCCGGCTTTCATGGTGAAAGTATACAGGGGCAGCTAGGGTTTGAAGGCCCGAGGTCTGGGGTGAAGACGAAGGCTGGGGTATTGGATAGGGGGGCAGGGTATGGTTGGAAACTTATATATGAGATGGGTGGGGTTGATCTCAGCCGTTGGATGAGGCGAAATGGAAGGCTCAGATCTTTCATCTGATGAGGAAACGGTGTCGTTTCTCATTCAGGGTTTGGGGGTTGGTTTGGGTAAGACGGGTCGGGTTAGTTCATGGGTATGGGAATGTGATCTAAGCCGTTGATCAATCTGAGATCAACGGCCCAGATTAGATCAGGTTAAAACGGCGTCGTTTGGACGCTCTGGGTATCAGCTGGTCTGGACCGGGTTACACAGGGGTTTTGGGTTTGAGTTTTGGGCCTCGAATTAAAAATGAAAAATAAGCCCAACTGATTTTCAACCCAATTTTGCACTCTCTTTTATTATTATTATTTTTTTTTATTTTAAAACAAAACCTAAGTAAATCAAATTTAAATTAAATAAACACTTAATACAATTATTTGAACACACATATTAAAATATTTAAAACAGGTAAAATTAAACAAAACAAAAATCACGGACGAAGACGCATATTTATGATTTTCTATTTAACAACCGGATTGCGGTTCAAATTACGCATGACACACACAATTTTTGTATTTTATTTTAATAAAATAAAAATGGGCAAAAATCATAAATAATTAACAAAGTGTCACGTAAAAATCCAAAAATTGTACAGCAGGACCATTTGTTATTATTTTTTATTTCTTTTGGAGCGATTGTTGCGTAAGACAAAAATCACGTGCTCACATTTATAATTTAAAGCAGTTATAAAGGAAGGAAACAAGAAAGATATGTTAGTTTTGCTTTTGAAGAAATTAAACGCTTAAAGAAATTAAACAAATAATTGCACATCGGGAGGGGTACAAATTCACAAAAATGGTATGAAATGGTAAAAGCCTAAATATCCCCAGCCGAGTCGCCATGCTGTCCCGCCCCTTTTTTTCTCGCGAAATCGGGTTTATGACATTTTTGATTGGGACAACTATTTCCTTTTGGGAAAGGGGGTTTGCATTTTTGAAGAGTCGCCACCTAACGATTTAAGGTGCGTTAGGGCACCTATATGGTTTATTTCTAACTACGTTCGATAATCAGAGACAGGGTAAGGGCTTGAAATTATCCCAAGGGGAAGGTGTTAGGCACCCCTCAGGATCCCCTAGTGTGGTTCCTGGACAAATAGTTTTTATGAATTTGTACAAGTAGCAAATAAACAAGTATGACTCAAATAGTAGGGGATTTAAGTTTAAATACACAAGTGTTTGAAAAACAATTAGTGAAAAGCGAGATTTTGAAAAGAATTACAATCTAAGCATATTGGTGAACGTAAAGGGGAGGGGGTGTCCTAAGTTTGTTTATAATATGGATCACATCAATGCAATACCGGTATGACACTCCTCAAAGAGGGGCTACACGTGGTATTAACACACCGGTCATCATGTCCATATCTACCCTTTCCCTAACCGTGAAGGTAATTAAACCGAAGGTTGGTCTCGATCCCTATTGCATGCTGTTACCCGTCCATTCCTATCAGTCCCGGAGGAATTTAGGACTCCTATCCTATAAAAAAGGGGTTCTAGACAGACCCTCAAGTTTAAAGGTAAAATACTAAGGCAACATATAATAAACAAGTAGGAATTCAATTAAGGAGAGCATAGAAAACGAATGAAAGACTCAGATATACCTCTACACACAATACACATAAACAACATGACTCATACATAATTAAGGTTTGAATTCAGATCCTAAGCATGGTATCTAAGTGATAACAGAAGAGTCATATTTATAACATAACTCAAATAGGAAGTCCTAATCAAGCTTGCCTACTGATTTTAACGTGCTAACGGTAAAACATTAATCACAAAGGCAGTTCTGATTTTTATTTAAGCTATATTACCTAAGGCTTGCCTAGGCGTAAAATAATATGCAGCAGTTACCAGAATTATTGAAACAGTTTGGAAGTTGTTTTTACCTAAAACATGTTGTTCTAAATGTTGAAAAAAAACATGCAGGGATTGTGACCAGTTTTACCCAAACATGAGACTGTTTTATGTCCTTTTTCATGCATTATTGGTTTAACTAGGTGTGAGTAAGAAAGTTCCTAAAACAGGGTATCCAACGTGCACATATGAAAAATGCAGAATATGCAGAATTCCTAGAGCATGGTTTCTAAGTGCATGAGCAACATTTTATGTTTATGCTGTTATTTAGCCTAAAGCAGAATTTCTAAGTGGCAAAGTGATGTCAAATGAAATGCTGAAACAACAATCCTAAGAACATGGTATCTAATGCATGACATGCTTTGAATGGGTTGATAATGCACATATAGGAAATGTAAACCTAAGACACGGTTTGTACCCATTAATGTTGATAGCATACATAACTACCCTCCCCTTTTCACTAGCCATCCCCAATACTTGTTTACAATAGATTGTTACAGACCAATACTAAAATGAATTACATAAGAAAAATAAAAGTTACACTATAGAGAGTCTGAAAACAGGCCCAGGATTCCAGGACCTGATTAAGACTTCCTCTCTGAGTTATATAATAAATCACCTCAAGTGCTAAGATTGTTTCATGGCTTTTCTCATACTGGGTGTGTCAGAGTTCCCTAGGGACCTCAAGGGATCCCGGGCAGTGCTCACACTCAGATTTCATAGCCAAGACAGAGCAAGTGCAGTGTGGAAAGGCCAGCTTTCATGTGTCCAAGTTCAAAGGGAGTTCAAGGGTCCCAAGGCAAGGCTCACACAAAAGAGGTAGAACTTAGTGGTCTAAGAGTAGAGTGAGAGTGCTTGATGAAAGACTTAGTAAAGCAGTTTGGAAGTGAAAGGTTCAGAAATAGTTTTTAAAGATACTAGGAATCATCAGTTTTGAGAAGAATGCTAGGAGTAGGAACAACAGTTTTGAAATCATTCTTTGAGAAAAACATACTCAGCAAACAACCCAATTAACCATAAAATACCCAGATTTACTTGACAAGTAGACTTATAAACAGGGTGAAGGGATTGAGAACATATAGGTTTGAAATCACATAAATAGGGAAACATTTGACATAACAAATATACAGAACAACTATGAGTCTACTGAACAAATCAATCATGGTAATAGACATTTAAAACATAGGGAAGAATGCAGCAGGATCATATTGAAGACAAGAGTTTTGTTGAACAAAATTTGACATACCATTAGGGCCAATAGAATGCACTAGAAGACTAAGTGACTACATAGTTATACCAGTTAAGGGATGGGTAAGGGAACTAAGTGAACATACTGGACAAGTATCAAAGAACTAAGTAAAGTCTGATATGATGATTACGCATAAGGGTGAAATTAGATATGCTTAATAACAACAAACAAATTGAAGAACTAGTACAATAACACGCATGGATGTATAGGCATGTAACACATAAAGTTGAGTTTCAAATTTAAACTAGAGACATACCCGTTAAGAAAGCAAAATGCAGAAAGTAAAGCAAGTAGAGTTCCACAGAAATAGCAAAGAAGTGAAATTTTTATATGTGTGTGTTTTTTAAAACTAATTGTTCGTGTGTTAAAACTGTAGAAGAGAGTCATTTATATAGTAGTTTAAAAACTGGTTAAAAATAAGGCAATTATCAATTATTTAGTAATTATAGAACTCAGTATAAAAATTGGTTCGAATCTCTCTTTAATTAAGGGAGTCAATGTAAACGGTAAAGAGCAGGTGGCAAGTAAGGAAAGAAATTATACATGGCTGGAGTATAACAAATAAGGAAAGATTTCAAAATAGTACAAGTATAGAGCAAGTAATTAAGGCTAGGTTCAGAAAGTTTTTAAACTAAGGAAACAATCAGTAAGAATTAAATAGCAGTGCAGACAAGGCAAGGGAAAATTAATTAAGGCAAGCAACTAATCAAATTACGTGGAAAGGTAGGAGTCGAGATTCAGTAGCATAGAGTAGTCGATTAGGACCAAATTCAGAAAGCCTTGATTAAGGACACAACTTAGTAGAAATAAGTATCATAACAAATATGGTAAGGAAATCAGTCAGCTTAACAGACGGGGCAAAGCTTTTAGGGTTTTGAAAGAAAATTTTCAATCACCATCAATTAAGGAAATCAGAATCGATCAAAAGGGAGTCATGACTCTGCACTTTCAACATATAAATAGAGGAGGTCCACAGACGTAGCAAGAAAACATATCCGAAGCATAGTCACAGAAAATAGTAAGAGATGAACGAACAAAATGAGCATAGTCACACAGAAGCGACATAAGTAGGCTAGGAATTCAGGAAAACATATTCGAAGCAGGGTAATCACAAGACTTCAAGTAAGCAGGCTAACACACATAAACGAAGTAAAGAAAGCATGCTAACCCTAATTAAAGAAAGCATGCTAATCCTCATATAAGCAAAGTAAGAAAAATCATGCTAACATTCATAGAAACAAAGTAAAGAAAATCTTTAAAAAAAGGGCTTTTAACAGAGTAAAGTTAAAAGCAGTAAGAGCACAAAATCGGTTAAAACAAACAAGGGAAAAGGTTTAATCATAACGAAATCAGTTAGAACATGCGTAAAAGAACTCTGAGAAACCCTAGTTTTAGAAAAGAATGACTAAAATCGAAATAGTTAGTTAAAACAGGAGATTTATAAAGGAAAACGTTTAATAATACTCGAATCACCTCAGATCTATAAAGATTTGAAAAGAATCGAACAGTAGCGAACTAGGGTTTTAAGAAAATAGTAGAGATGAAGAGAATTGGTTAAGAATTCATGGATTTAAACGAAAAAAACAAGAGGAAATCCTTTCTTACAAAAGAAAATGGCCAGAGACAGGCCAGTAAACGAGTTTCAAACCGGAGCAAGTTGGCTTTCCTTGAAATCATCTCAAGGACTCATGAAGTTGAAGAGCCATGGAGTATAGGAGACCAGATGTGGTCGGAGAAGGCACGAAAATACCATAGGAAGGAGGTTCTCGCTGGTGACAGCGATTAGGGTTAAGGTGAGTTGAGAGAGAATTTGGAGATGAGAGAGTTTGAGGACGACTGTCTCTGAATTATGAGACTAGGGTTAGGGGTCGGGTGAAATTAAAAAGGAAAGGGTGTGTTTGGACCGTTGATCTGGGAGATCAACAGTCGAGATTAAAATGGGTAGGTGGGTTTCGGGTTTGGGTAAGGGTTAATAGGGTATGGGTCGAGTGATTTGGGTGTGAAATTGGGCTGGAAAGGGGTCCAATTTTGGCTATAATTGAAAGTTAAATTTGGCTGTTATTTAAATAGCCAATTTTCCTCCATTTAGTTTATAAAAAATAATAGTTAATTTTTGGAAAATAAATTAAGGTGCCAAAATGATTTAAAATACATAATTAACAATTTAAAAATATAGGGTCCAATTTTATACATATAGAACACAATTAAATCTTAAAAGGACTAATATTGCAATTATGTGCAATTTAGCTTTAAAAATACTAAATGTAATTATAAAAATAAATAAAAATTATCTTAGCCATATTTTGGCATAAATATAGAAATCCAACTGATAAATTATCAAAACAATAATTTTAGAAATAATTATTGGGTATTTTATAGATAAAAAGGGAGAAAATAAATCAATTTAAGACCTTAAAATTATGAAAAAATAATAAAAACTTTGGACATGCTTATATATGCATATATATGCTATTTTGAAGGTACTTTGCATATTTAGAATATATAAGAAAAAATTGGGGATCAACATTAACTATTCAATTTCAATAATATTAATTAAACAATTAAGCGAAGGAATTTTCTGAATCTTTTACATTTCTCAAGGACTGGTAATACAAATCATGAGCTTCTAAGAATAGAGTTTACAAAGCTGACATGAAGTAAATACATCATCTATTTGAAAAATACATAAACAGAGTTTTATAATTTTAAGGCTACCATGAACAAAAGGCAGCTACAATAGGGGTGCATGCATGCCTTCAAATCCAGCAACCATCGAACACAACATCGGCATCCGGGATCTGCACGCAATGTGTAGGAAGTGTAGTATGAGTACAACCGACGTCATGTACTCAAAAAGTAACAAACTTAAACTTAAGTTTAAAGCAGTGACGAGCTGGACACAGGTCGGGTCCAACACCAATAACCAATTCATAACAACGTATAGCATATAGAAACAAGGAAATAGCTCAGAGATAAAATACTCAGCTTTTCACAATTTTCTGAAAACAGTTCCGCTTTTCAAGTATATCAATGAAAATCCAAATCACTTACCGAAATCGTCAAAAATATAAGTAAGTTTCCCAAAAGATTTTTATCAGGTAAATGTTTCATTTTTAGATAGCATGAGGAAAGTACATCTCTATGCCTACATGTCAAGATACAAGTAAAAATCATGAATGACATCAAAACCGAACTACAAAAGGAAATGCATCTTAGTGATGAACTCATGTACTCACACTCTCAGAGTACTCAACCTCGTTGTCTCACATGTTTACCGTGAAAATGGTAATAACAATTAGATTTGATTTTATGGTTCTAAAATATGCGATCTATTTTTATGCTATTTGTTAGGAAATAGATGTTAAGTATGAGACTAGAAAATAAGATAAGAATTTGAAAGCAATATGTTTAAGCAAACCGAGTGGCTGAGAATCAGGGCCTCGAGCCAGGTTATACGGGGCCTCGAGGACGAGCTCGATACTAAGCTGTGTACAGCCAATGAAGGACTAATAGTTTTGAGAGCTTTGATGAGGGCTCTTTATGGTCAATAATAGTAATAAATGAAGAACAATTAATGAAACACAATAAATATAAGCAATAAATATGAATAATAAACTCAAGGGAGGTTAAGAGACAATGTGTTAGAGAGCAAAAAGAGTGTTCTTGTGTATTCAATATTGTATATCAGATGTCCTTATAAAATGACAAGGATCCCCTTTATATATGTGAGAGGAACCTCAACATAGCACAAATGCATTTATTACAAAAATATATGGCTGGTACAACCATTTAATGCCACGGTACGGGCTCATGCTAGCCTAATAAACATAGGTCAGCTTTAATCACGTGCTTTGGGAACTTCCTATTTGTCCATCATAGCCTTTGATTTGTACTGCCTCGGGGTCGACCATTGAGAACCCTCGGGGGCGAACTCCGAGCTAAACTTCGAGCCTTCCGGGGGCGGTCCCTACGAGGCGCCCTAATGATCATAATATTGATCCCTCTGATTTTATCGTATACAGATAATCCCCGCGTTTCTTAGAATTAAATGATAAGAAACGATTGTGACACCGATCACCTCGAGCCTCTTGTAGTGATGTCATGCTTGTGACATCAACCTTTGCGATAATTGAGACATCCAACCGATACGTCTTTTCTAGGAACATTTATTATAGTGTCGGTTTATTTTCTCAAAGCGATAATATCGCCGCCGATCCGTCTCCCAACAGGCATTGATTGCGCCTGTCGATACATTTCCCAAGGACATTGATGTCGTCGTAGGTTGCCCTACCATCTTTTCTATAAATGGAAGCTTTCTTGAACCAAAGCTTCATTCAATCGTTCTTCAATAGCCTTTTTACTCCCTTCTTCTCTTCGTCCTCATCCAGTGCTATTTCTCATGTCTGAAGCTCGTGGCCTTAAGGTCACATGGCAGTATTCTCATCAGTTATGCCATGGCCCTTTCCTAGAGCTTTCCCCTACTGGGCGGGATTGTACTGATTTGTTGTTGTTGGCCCGAGGTAATGACAGAGAAATCTCAAATTATCTTCGCATAAAAGGATATGCGGACTACGAACTTCTATTCACCTCTCTCAACTACCCGGTGTGGCGCCTCACTCCTTTTACTTTCCGTGGAGTGAGGTGGTTCCATCTACTAATTGTTGCATCCCGCATTGGTGCAATGTCTCAAGAAGTGGCTTCACAATTGTAGTGCTAGCGAGATCCATACTCGCCAAATTTTTCACCCATCCACTTCTTCATCCCTCTCCATTTCTTTATCTGTTTCTGCTTCTTCTTCATCCTTGAAGATGCCGTTTGGAAGATCGAGATGAGGCCCCCGAGGAAATGATTCTTGAAGATACTGCCGCCGAGGACGCACCCTCGAGAATAAATCAAACTCTTAGTTTCTATCTTTTTTGCTTCTTTGTTTTTATGTTAGGATCCTTCGTGGGCTTTTGTAATTATGTGTAAGCACCCCTCATGGGCTTTTGTAATCATGGTTTATTAATACAAAGATGTTTCTCCTATTTGTCTCTGATTTATGCTGGATTTCCTTTTATTTGCGTTTGTGAAGAATCTGAGCATGCGACTCTACCGATTAGTCTGAATAACGGACTCGGGTGTGGGTATTCCCTTAGTTCTTGATCGGTTAATATGATTTTCCCTGAAACCCTTTGCCATCTCTCGGACCAAGTCCGAGTCGACTTGGTATAGACTTAGACTGCCGAGACTAGCGACTTTGAGTCGAGTGAGAATGAGGCCTCGATTTTTAGAACAAACTTAGCTCCTTTTAGACCTCGTTGGTAGTCGTGGAGGGAGAATTTGCTCAAACGTCTGAGAATAAAGGTAGACCCAGGACTTTCACAGACAATCCCCGAATTAGATTTAGCCCAAGTTCCGGTGTCCTAAGAAACTTGATTTGAACATAGAGTGAAGGTAGCCCTAAGGCTTCATTAGTAACTCTTGAGCGTGAACTGGCTCGAGCTCAGGTAGCTCGAGGGCCAAGGAACCGAGTGAACGATCCGCATTCGTAATAGCATAAATCCTCAAGGTAAAATACCACCTAGAGGTTGGGCTTATATATGAGTAGCTCTTTAGAGCTTATCTTTTGTTTTGACAGGGATCCCTCGAGATCGGGCACCATCTCGAGACTCATAGTGATATTAATGGCTCCTTAGAGCCTATCTTCTTTATGACGGAGGTCCTCGAGATCGGGTACCATCTTGAGGCTTGTAATGATATTAATGGCTCCGTAAAGCCTTCCTTCTTTTTGGGAGGAGGTCCTCGAGATCGGGTATCATCTCGAGGCTCGTAATGAAATTAATGGCTCTTTAAAACCTTTCTTCTATTTTGGCAGAGGTCTTCGAGATCGGGTACCATCTCGAGGCTCGTAATGATATTAATGGCTCCTTAGAGCCTTTCTTCTTTTTTGACGGAGGTCCTCGAGATCAGGTACCATCTCGAGGCTCGTAATGATATTAAAGTCTCCTTAGAGCCTTCAGTCATGGGAGCAGAAATCCCCGAGATGGGGTACCATCTCGAGGCTAGGTTGATGTGGGGGTCTTTAATCCCAAAACATCGCATGGCAATTTTCGTCAGAAAAACCTCCCAACGTTCAGGGTCATTGGGAGTATGCCTCGAAGTTTATTCTTTAATAGGAGAGGGGAACCTTGAGTCAGTGAGGAAAGATTGTGGATGGGGGGAGAAGGTAGCACTGCAGGTACCTTCCTGGAGGAGAGCATTATGGATCGTGCCCGACCAAAAAGACGAAATGAGCAGAAAATTTGTATATATCAATGGAGGAAATAACCATGTGGAAAAAAAGACAGAAATTCTCTACAATTACACTGTGGAACAATTGAAGGGATGTGGCGCAGCTTGGTAGTACGTTTGTTTTGGGTACAAAATGTCACAGGTTCAAATCATGCCATCCCTACCTATTACTGCTCAAAGGAGCAGTAACGAGGGATCAATTGAGATCGCCTCAAATTGGACATAATCTTTGATTTTTATCATGCTATTCTAGTATATGCATACAAAATGTATTGGGGTTATGAAAAGAATCCTTTTGTTTACAGTCTTATCTATTCTGATAAGAAAGCGCTCTTAGTTCAGTTCGGTAGAACGTGGGTCTCCAAAACCCGATGTCGTAGGTTCAAATCCTACAGAGCGTGATTTTTTTCTTCTTAGATCGAATTAGAATAAAATAGATTCATTCAGTAACTTTCACAACAATCGGAATTTGACCTCCTGTGCCTGTGAATTAAAGAAAGGACAGAGTTCAAAAAGGTCAAATCTTTGATGATTCCATCATCTATGATTGAGTTGCGAAAGCTTCTGGATAGGTATCCTCCAGCTGAACCAAATTCTTTTTGGTTAAAGAATCTCTTTCTAGTAGCTCTGGAACAATTAGGAGATTCTATACGGGGTTTTTCTTCTGGCGGCAACATGCTTGGTCCCGCTTATGGGGCCAAATCAATACGCTCTAAGAAGAAAGATTGGAATATCAATCTCATTAAGATCATCGATCTCATACCAAATCCCATCAATAGAATCACTTTTTCGAGAAAATACAAGACATCTAAGTCATACAAGTAAAGAGATCTATTCATTTTTAAGAAAAAGAAAAAACGGGGATTGGATTGATGATAAAATAGAATCCTGGGTCGCGAACAGTGATTCAATTGAGGATGAAGAAAGAGAATTCTTGGTTCGGTTCTCCACCTTAACGACAGAAAATAGGATTGATCAAATTCTAATGAGTCTGACCCATAGTGATCATTTATCAAAGAATGACTCTGGTTATCAAATGATTGAACATTCGGGAGCAATTTACTTACGATACTTAGTTGACATTCATAAAAAACATCTAATGAATTCTGAGTTCAATCCATCATGTTTAGCAGAAAGACGGATATTCCTTGCTCATTATCAGAAAATCACTTATTCACAAACTTCGTGTGGGGAAAATCGTTTTCATGGAAAACCCTTTTCGCTCCGCTTAGCCTTATCCACCTTCTAGGGGTATTTTAGTGATAGGTTCTATAGGAACTGGACGATCCTATTTGGTCAAATACCTAGCGACAAACTCATATGTTCCTTTCATTACGGTATTTCTGGACAAGTTCCTGGATAAGAAGCCTAAAAGTTTTCTTCTTGATGAGATCGATATTGATGATAGTGACCTTGATACGGAGCTGGAGCTGCTAACTAGGATGGATGAGGATGAGCTAGGCTTTCAACAGCATAAGGCACATTCGTGAAGTGCAGCTTGACAACAATAAGGAATCAGTCTCCCCTATCACCAACCTATACCTTCTTTCAATGCACCATTTAAGGCCAAAAAGCATGGCCTTTGCTTTTGCCCAGTTGCTGGTTCCAGCACCCAAGGGAATGGAGTAAGCTATAATAAGAGCACCCATACTATCTCTGACAACACCACCACCTTCGCAAATACCATCTCTACAGCTACCATCACTATTAAGCTTGACAAAAAACAGTGGTGGTTTGATCCACCTAACCAAAGACACAGATTTCTAAGTCATTAAAGCATCATACAAATGACAGATACTCTTCCAGCTCTCACCTACTCTAACCTTGCCAAACTGAGAATGCAGCAGGTGAGATAAGGAGTATGTGATCAATGCCTTGGATCTATTGAGTGATGGTTTTTCAGAACCATATTTATTGTTGCACCTAAACCTCCACAACTCCCAGCAAACCAAAGGAGGCATGACCTTAGTAATATATGAAGCCACAGGATTAAGGACCTTGTGGTTCCACCAATTAAGAAGTAGCATTTAACAATTGATGTTCCCAAACCAGTTGAGCAAAAACACCAGAGCAAAAGAGATGCTCAACAGATTCTAAACTTGAGTTCACAGTAGAGTCAACACGGCAATAACATTTAAGGGGAAAGAGAATGACCAAACCCAAGCACTCTCTTATCAGTTGAGAGTTTATCATGGACTGCTCTGCAGGTAAGAAATGCCATTTTAAAAGGCACATCCCTATGCCATATCTTTGAATCTATAAATGACACCTCTTTTTTCTGTCTAAACATATTCCAGGCTGAAGCAAGAGAGAATTTACCTGATGCAGTTTTCGATTAGGCGAACCAGTCCAACTAGGCCAAAATACAACCGTCCACTCCCTTTCACGGCTTTAGCAAAGCTTAGGTCCTCGGGTCCAAAACGAGCCTATCGGTCCAATCCCTATTCCCCTTCTATTATTCAATGAAAAAAGTAGAAATTCCCTTGGCCTCCTTCTTTATATCGATTTCACAACTCTTTATGGTTGGTATAGGCAAGGGCTCATCTTTGAATGAATCCATTTTCCTCTCCTCCCCACTTCCACCTTCTTTGTATTGGTTTTTGTGGGAGATCAGGTCGAAAGGAGCGAAGGGAAAGTGCCCGTCTTGACCGACCAACTTCCGGAATGTCCTTGCTTGGGTCAGTTCTTCAGGGGTCAAGTCTTTTGACAACTTGTTCTAGGGTTACCTTTCTTAGTCACGCATTTTCTTTTTGCTTTTTGATGGGTCTAGTCCCTTAGCCTCTCAAACAAAACTTCTCCAATCGGCCTCTTTCTTCTCATTATTCTGTCGGGCCTAGGGTACTACGGCCTTTCTTATTCCACTTTCTCGAAATGTAGAGCAGCGAATCGAGAGTCTCTCGCTCTCTTCCCATTCCTTATTCTATGGCCGATCTTCTTGAATCCAAAGCCGGTGCAAACGATCTCATAGGTGGATCACGGGAAATCACTCGAGATAGGAAAGCATTAAGCAAGAAAAAGCTTTGACTAAAGAAGGCCGATTCCCCTAAGCAATTAAAGGGCTACGGCTTTCGCGGGCAATCGCTTCTTCGAGACCAATTCCAACAATATCGAGATTGGAATGAAATTCTAGTTAGACCCCGGCCGCTTTCTTGGAACTAATTGATAGGCACTTAGTTTTCTATAGAACAAGCGGGCGATATGCAGCATCAATCAAGGTAAAAAGGTAGTCACGGCCTGTGCTATAATGCACAAAAGCCCTCCACCCCACCAAAAAGTAAAGAACCCGTGGTGCCTGCTTGTGACACATAGGGCTTGCTTTTCGTGATTACTATGAAATAGATGGCGGACTCAATTCATCAGGAACTGGAAGGACGACATCTCTCTCAGAAAAAAGGGAAATAAAAGACGAGAGAATCCTGCCTTTATTTTGACTACCCTAGGCTAGAGGACTTGACGGACCACCTCAGAGGTCGGAAGAAGATTCTTGGAGACCACGTCAACCCTTGCTGAAAGGGGTATGGGGGACAAGCAGGGCATATAGCCCATAAAGAGGGGGAATCCGTTCGTTCATACGCACACCAACTGGATCATCCACAGCGAAGATAATACTCGAAAAGGGACTACGAGTCACCTTCTTTGAGCAATATTCTATTTTTCAGAGAGAAGAATGACCAAAAGTAGACCTGACCTGAACAAGTACATCCGACCTTTCGTCTTGATTCATAATCAAGAAAGACGGGATCTAAAGGCACGCAATTCTTGATCTTTTTAGAATTCTGAAGGACATCGATCTTTCGCCTTGCGCAAGGATATCTCTCTTTTCTTAGACTCCATAAGGAGAGAATAGTCCACTTGGGTGGAAGGGGAGGCCAGGTTTTATTTTACCTGGGCCAAAGACTGTCCCCTCTGCTCTTCCGGGAAAAGTCGCTTCCTTTTTTCGGGGACTTTTCCGCAACTCCTTATCACTATTTCGCTTTCTATAAAGCATAGTGTCAGTCTCCCTTACTTTATAGGGTAGGAGAAGGTATCTCAAATCTTTCCACTGGAGAACCAAACCAGGACTAGGTTAGGGGCCTTGAAAAAGGGAATTCCCTCCTATCTTCCCCTTGTTGAAGAAGGGTTGACGTAATGGATAAGGTTCAGGAGGTTACCGGAGCCGGAGTTCCAATTAGCAATAAGAGAAAAAGAAAAAAAGAAGTGAAATAAGCCTTAAAAGGCCAACCCCCGGGCAGAGTTGGGCCAAGACTAACTGCGAGTTTAAAGTGGTTTACTATGTATATTTCAAGGGAAAGCAGGTATAGGCATAAGCTTATGGGACTAAGGCGCGCCACCTTAAGCGGAATGGAGCAAGGAGTTATCCACTAAATGATAGAAAGGCTACCTTCTCAAGGAGGAAGACTTCTTTCAATATAAAGCAAGGTGTAAGCAAGCTTCTTTCCGACCAGACTGACCTGGCAAAGAAGTATCTTCCTATAGATAGCTCCTTGCTTATAAAAAGATTTATAATGAGAATCAGCTGAAGCTTATTCAGGATTGATCTTTCTTATCCGAGAGTCTTATCAAACTCTCTGCCACTGTAGGTGCGACACAGGTAGTAGTGACTGAAAGAGCTGATGCGGCATGATCGCGATTATAAGCGTCCTATTTAGTTTAGGGATTTAGGGACTAGGCCTGTTGAGGAACTGAGATGATTCATCTTAGTCTTAGTATGCCGGGTATGCCTTTGGCCAAGCCCAGGGATTGACAAATCTATAGTGGCGGGTCTATCTTCTTCTGGGCGAGCTGCGGAGCTACTTTTTCTTTCTTTCATTCCATCTGTCTTGCTTGATTGGTTAAAGAGAGCGCTTTGATAAGACTGTTCCGCAGAGAGTGTGGCTAAACACTTCTTCACCTTTCGGCCTTCAAAGGAATGGTCGGAACTGTGATCCCGATTAGATAGTTGCATTCTTCTCCTCTCTCTATTTTGGCTTGGGGCACTGTTAGGCTCATCTCTCTGAGTTCGTTGAACTCCTCCCAGGCGAATCAATAATGATTGTGGCTGGACTCCTCTATTCATCTATCAATCTCGTTTATGAATGTTATGATGGCCAGGCATAGCCGGAACTCTTTCGTAGGCAGCTCTCGAGGCAGTGGCTTTTTTCTAATCTCCCGCAGTCACCCACCATGATCGGAGCTGAGATGATTCATACTAGCTTGGTTAGGTCAATATCTGTACCATCGCTTCTATTTGATGTAATATAGTATAGAGGCTGAAGGTGAGAAATCATCAATTAAAGTAGATGCAGCTTCCCTGGCTTAAAGGACGGAACTCCAGCAAGAAATCTATTGAAGAGTTGGTGCTGGGTTAGCCGAAAATCAAAGTTTATCCGGTCCCTGAAAAATTCGCTTTTTATGATTACATCGGCAATAATCCAGAAAAGGGTGGATTGTTCATAGCGGACTCAATGGAGTCAGTTATAGCATCCTGCTTCTTCTTACAAAAGAAATTTCATAAGAGAGATGAGGCAAAGAAGGAATTGATAGAGGTGCGTCGAGAAGTTCAATACCTTCTTGATCGAGAAAATGTCCTTGCTTGTACTTCTCTTTATTTTTCGAGATTGGGTTGGTGTTCAGTCTACTTCTAAATAAGTACTCCGCTTTGTTTAGTCTCTTTCTTCATGCAAGTCTACTAGTTGATCGAGAAAGCACCGCCCAAAGGGCCTCATAGAGGCGGTCACCGGTAGGCTCATCTCAAAGCTGAAATGAAGAAAGTAAAGTTCTTGCATTTTTCAACCATAAGGTTGGCTTTTCACTAGAAGCTCAGCCTAGAGTTGATCGACCAATTCCCCCGAGCTTAGGGGTCAATTACGGGGGAGTCGGAAACTATTGTATCTTTTCTAAAGCGGCATTCTCCCTTCTATCTATCTTGAATTGAATTATGGAGGTGCAATTTATTTGGAGGAGGTGGGTTCGAGAAGAAAAGCCATGTACTATTATATGGTGTAATTCTAGATCTCATTCGTATTCCAGTGGTTTGGGCTTAGATGTGGCCTTTCATTCCTTAGGGAGTGAGAGGGTAAAGGGGAAAGGGTGGGTGGCCCCCTACAAGTTCTTGAAGTCGGATGGAACGAAAGCGCATATAGGAAACGAAACTCAGACCTATGGTGCCATATAAGATAAGCATTTCCTGATCGGGTAAAGATTTCGAGATTAGAATTGAGTGAGGGCAGCGGTTCCTCCATAATAGCTATGAAAAAGGGAAGTGGAATTTCACCACGAAAGGTAAGGAAGAACTGTGGTTCAACTCCACAGCGTGGTTAGAGCAGCACCACAAGCCAATCAACCAACAAAGAGATACGCTTCACAGAAGGAAGAGATAGAATCCAGCTTTTGTTTGTTATCAGGAGTGCAAGTTCCCAACATCGCTCCGGTTGGAATTAGAGAAACTAAGTTCGTTTCGGTATGAGAAAATAACCAATCCTGAATAAGGGATAAGTCAGGCGTGTACAGACTATGGCATCGTTAAGCCCTTTTAATTAAGTGTGAAATGTGTTGTTTCAAAGTAGCTAAGGGAAGTTTGGTCGGAGACCTGATCTTTGGTCATATAGCCGTGTGAGAAGTCTGGTACTCTATTAAGAAGAAAATTCCCTGATCGTCTGTCATATGCGCTGCCCATATCCTGAGCCTGCTTAGAAGGGACTCAATAACGGAGATCTTCTTTGACACGCGGACCTAGTTTCCACCAACCCAGATGTACCCGATTCAGTGATGACACTGACGGTACTATCCCATTTTTTTTGGCTTAGGGCCTGATGCTTAGTTTCCTTCTAACTTAGTACTGATCTTTATTGTCCGATTTGCTTTCTTAGTGCTGACACCCTCGTATGCCGATCAACCAATGAAGCGGCAGAAGAACCTATTTGACAGTAATCTAGAAGGAACTTCAGAAAAAGACTGGAAAGTAAGGAACGAAGTGCTCGACCGAACAAGCAACGGCTGACGAGATAGGGGCGCGCTAGCGCTCAAGCCTATTCTAATAAGGGCGTTAGCGCATCCGTTTTCTTGCTGGGGCGTAGCGGTTTGAAATTTGGAAAATATGGAGAGTCACAGAACGAACATGGTGCGGAGATTGGAGGTGTTGAAAAAAGGAGAATATTGAGATGTTGGAAGATTTTTTAATGAACTTTCCATGATGCAACCGAGTTGCCATATTGATACAGCACAGCTACTTGAACGGTGAAGAAGCAGCTACCAAGTAGAGAAGAAAGAGAAAGAGTGAATGCAGTCCGGGTTCTAGTCTTAAGCAAGACAGAAGTAGGGCTTTCAAGCGGGTAGTGAGTCCTAAGTCAGAGGGGAGCAGGTCGCAAGGGTTCTATCCTATGGTGATCCGTTGGGCCTTTCGAACATTAGCTGCCCTTTCCAAGGTTTAAGCCTTAGCAATCTCAGTTTGCTGCTGCCAATCCTTAGCAAACTTGTAAGCAGAGGGGCTCCTTCCCGTGTAGCCGGCCACAACCGTGTGGGGAGCCAAAGGTTGCTGGCCTATCGCTAACTCGAACAGACAGATGCAGAGCTTTTTTGCAAGTTTTAGCAGAATTGTGCTACGTCCAGCAGCTGCACCCGGTTGGCACTCACAAAGTGCCCCACGGAGCGGTACTCCTCCAATAACGCATTGATCCTTTCGGCCATCTGCCCTAACTGAAATGGGGATGAAGACTCGTGGAGAAGTTCAGCTTTGATTTGACCCCAAGAGTTTGAATACTTCTGTCCAGAATCTTCCTGTGAACCTGAAACATTAAGTCGTTCAGTCGTGTTGCGTCACGAGTCTACAAGCCTCATGTTGAGGAAGAAAGATGAGTTTCAATTTGGCATGGAAGCGAAGGAAGCATTTCATGAAATCAAGGATGAGCCCTATTTGCCTTTCGCCCAAAGATTTTTTACTATTCAACTTCATCAAACAAACTGGAGTTAGGCCAACTTTCTTTTCTGGGTATGGCCACATCCGTTGGTGCCATATTTTTCCTTACGCTGGGTGGGTTCCATGGGTGTTGCTTGGATTCGGACTGATTGTCATGTCCTTTCCTTGCGTTGACGAAGATTTTGACCTTGTTGGCCCAAAACGGTAGCATGGTCTTCTATTTATCGAGTAATTCTCCACCCGCGGTCATCAGCTCCGCGGGACTTCTATATTTTTTTGCTCCCGTCAGTGTGTCTAGAGTGCTAAAAGAAATAGATATAGTTCAAAAGAAGGTGGTGAGACTTGTTAAGTCATCAAATGAACTTCTTAAAAATGAATCTTTTCTCATTGGGAGCTGGCTGTAATAGGACAGCGAGCATTTTGACCCCCAACGAGAAAGGAATGGGCATTTTCGGGCGGGGGGCGGTTTGGTTTCAAGGCCCTCGCAGCAGGAAGAGGCAGTTGTCATTTGAAAGGAAAGGCCCTTTGTATAGAGTTCGAACCCGCGACTTCTGGCGTGACAGACCAGCACTCTAACCGACTGAGCTATTTCCCCCTTTCGTCGCTACTTTGATTCAAAAGTAACCTACCGGCCTATTAGTTTACAAAGTCAACATCGGAGAGTATTCTTAACAGCTGTACTAATGCCGTTCGCCTTTGGTACTTCAGTAGGGCTTGCATACGAAGGGCTTGCGGGGTGAACGGCATTCTGTTGTACTACTAACACTAGCTGTACTAGAGTAGTTTAGTAGCGCCTTTTGAATCAAATAGGCTCACCCTTTCCGAAAGGCGAACAGCCTGCTTTGCAAGCAAATATATAGCCCCCGCCCCTTTGAGTCGTTGCGAGCCGGAAAGCGTACCGGCTGTTTGAGTCACGAAAGGAACAAGCAACGGATTGATTAAGCGCTAACGCGCTCAAGCCTATAGCGTTAGCCTCGCGCATCCGTTTTCTTGCTTGCTTAATCTTTTTATTATTATAATAATATATATATAAATAATATATATATAAACAAAGAAGAAAATCCTTTTTTTAGAAAATTCTTCATTCCTGGGAAGAGAAAGAAGCAGATAGAGCAAGGGCCGCTACAATTGCTTTAGCGCTAGGTCTCTCGAGCCTTGCCTTTTTCCATGTCTCCCGAAGAAGATTAAGAGCTGAAAGCGAATTCCCAATTATCTGACACTGGATCAGTAGAAAAACCTTTGTCATTACAATAGGAAATAGATGCGAAGCTGTTCATTTATCCAGTTGAGACTGCAACAATTTCTTTTGCGGGAACCGAAACAAGAGCTTGAACAGGAGCTGCTGTCGATATTGGCAACGTTTTTAGGGAGCTCTTTGGGAGCGAAATGACTGACGCGCTAGGAGTGGTCTTTAAGAGCCTGCTTTCGAGTCACCCGGTAAATTTACCAACCCTGTTCGACTTCATCGCTACGCCCCTTACCTCTTCATTGGGAGCAGGTTGACTACAGAGGGTTCCCCCCTAATTGAACTCAAGCTTCTTTTTATGCTATTTGGAGCGAAATTCACTAGAACTAGAAGGAGTGAATAGCTACAATTGCTTTAGTGAGTCTTAGGCCCCTAACCGGAAATACGCTATTTGGACTACAATGACTTTTGCACCAACTCTTCTGGAAGCAGGGGCCGAAACAATGCTTTAGCGGTAGGAGCGGAATCCCCTTTTGGTTTGGAAGGTTGATATAGCAGAAATTCAAGTTTTAGACCCCTCCCTATCAGTCCCAGAAACAGGCCTTCAAACGCGTTTTTATGGCCAATGCTGAGATTCTTTAGTTCGACGACCCAGGCTTTGTCTCGGAATGCTAAGATTGAGAACACTCCTAGCCCCACAGCTCTTTGACCTTCCCTCTGTTAAACAGCTCAGCGACTTGGGAAAGAGCTTGCCCACTGCACACTGATTGATCCGATAAAGCAAAGCAACCTGGCCCACAGCTCTTTGTGTTGGGGCTTGATTCCCAGCCGAGATAACCATTTCATACCTCCCCTGATCCTTGAAATTGCCAGTTGCCAAGGTTTGCTTGCTTGCCTTCTACAGCTTAATCCGCAGGCGAAGGAGCAGCAGAAAGAGCTTTTGCGGCAGCAGGTCTCAAGGGAGACTAGCTCTACAGAGCCTTACTGCTTGGGATACTGTGCCATAAATGGGAATAGGTCCATACGATCGAATAGGGTCTCTGCCAACCAGTGAGGAGGGCTTTACGCCTGTCCTTGAAGGTTTTCAGTGCCAGTAAGGAAAATGACCTTCACGTTTGCGTCGCCCTTTAGAGAAATAATTACCTTTAGGTTAGCTTTCTTTCTCTGCTCTCATTGCCCCTCTTCTTATTTGTAAAGTGCCATTCTTTCCTCAGCGCAGTCTGGGCCTTTCTGAGTTAGGGAGGTTTCTTTCTCTCTCTTCGAAAAGTGCTTCTCTGCATTGTCTCTCTCCTTATTCCTTTATAGCAGTAGGGAAGATATAATAGTTGATGCTACGCTTGGGATAGGTTCCTCTTTGCTTAGCTTGGTCTATTCTGGCTAAGCATTCACGGTGCCATCCTCGTCTCTAGCTCCAACTGCATTGTGTGACTAGGCTGCTTCGGGAGACAGTGAGGTTGTTCTGCTTGGGGAGTAGCCCGTCAAAGAGTCTTTCTATCTACTAAAGCATATAAAGGAAAAATCTAAGATTGAGGCGAGCTTATAGGTGTATTCGGAATCGTGGAGTGCATTAGCTGTGATATACTCTATTAACAGAACAGCCACTCTTCGTATTGGCTAACATGATGGAGCCCCTGATTAGAGACTTGGCGAGGTTGTGATTGGATAGAATCGTCTTTCCTTTTGCTATAAGCCTCGGTCTGTGGAAGCCTTAGCGACTTGTTCGCTTGATGGGTTCAGTCTTTAGTGGATTAGCGTCAAGCTTTTCTTTGTTCCGTTTCTGCATTCCTGCATGACCTAAATTTCAGGTATGCCCTTTGCCCTGAAGGAACTCGCGTCCTTCTCTCGTGACTTCAGGCGCTCAAGTTTGCGTCATTCATCCGGTGCTAACGGGTCACGTCGTCCACAGCCTCTTGCCCTACCCATGCTTTCCGCTTTCCTAGTATTACAGCCCTTCGTGTAGGAAGGTGTAGGAGCGAAGCCACTCTTGCCCCTTCTTCCACTAGTCTTAGAGCTAGGAACTGGGAAAGAGTAACCGAGAAAAGGCAAGAAAGAAGGAAGCTCTTAGCCCTCCTTTTGACTTTAGTTACGGGCTTACATGCTTCTTTCCTTCCGCCGCGAGTTCAACTCCCAGTCTCAGGTCAAATGCAGAAGAGAGACTTCGTACCTCGGGAAAGGAGTAAGCAACTTAAGACCGGAAGAGGTTGAGACCAGATAAGCGGCAAGAAGAGCATTTGAAATAGGAGCAGAGTCTGTCACGTGCAGCCTACTCTCTTCGCTCCCCTCCTCTTATCCTTCCTTTCTTTCATAAGGCAAGGCCTTTAGACTAGCCCTCTTCTGGAAAGAGATTCTATAGCACCGGAGTCGTGAAAAGAGCCCTTCTTTCTATTTTGTGCGTGTCAACTATTGATTCTATGCCATCAAAGCATGCTAACAGCAGAAATGCAAGTACATACAACTGCGGTAATGCCGCATCGTTGATAAAGAACCTTGCCATCCCCAGCTTTGTCCCCTGCTTAAAGTTCATTGGCATATTCCCCTTCCCCTTCTATTCCCAATTCAATAGGCTTCCTTTATTGATTCAAAAAGCTTCTTTCCCGCGACAATATTTGGACACTAAGGTTAGTTTCCATAGGGCGAAGCGGCGACCTCATTCATTCATTCTAACAACCAACTCATTGCCCTATTTTATCTAGTCTCTATAATTACCGAGACCCGTACATACAAAGATAGTTCTAGCTTATCTCCTTCTAAGGAAGTCTGAGCTCCTTCCCATGCTAAGAGCCTTTCTAAACTCTTGAACTTAAGAGAGGCTTCTTTTCAAGCTGAGTAGAAATATCGTATAAAGAAAATGACAAAAGAAATATCACACGGAGATCAGTGTACCCATATATTGATATGAAATCTCATTCTCATATATCATATATATAAACACTGATGCTCGAATCATCTCCGATCCGATTTAGCAAAGCGAAAGCCAATAGCTTCGCTATAGCGACTACGTTCCAGCTTGGATTTGGAAATCGAATCTCTCAGTCGGCGGGGGAATTCGGGACCCAGAGTTCTGTTCTCCCCCGGTTGCAAGTCCATTTCAAATTCAAAAGCCCTAAGCCCATACTTTACTTTTTTACGAACGGAAGCTCTTATTTTCATATTTCTCATTCCTTACCTTAATTCTGAATCTATTTCTTGGAAGAAAATAAGTTTCTTGAAATTTTTCATCTCGAATTGTATTCCCACGAAAGGAATGGTGAAGTTGAAAAACGAATCCTTCAAATCTTTGTTGTGGAGTCGATAAATTATACGCCCTTTGGTTGAATCATAAGGACTTACTTCAATTTTGACTCTATCTCCTGGCAGTATCCGTATAAAACTATGCCGGATCTTTCCTGAAACATAATTTATAATCAGATCTAAACAAACCCGGAACAGACCGTTGGGAAGCGATTCAGTAATTAAAGCTTCATGACTCCTTTTTGGTTCTTAAAGTCCCTTTGAGGTATCAACTAATAAGAAAGATATTAGACAACCCCCCTTTTTTCTTTTTCACAAATAGGAAGTTTCGAATCCAATTTGGATATTAAAAGGATTACCAGATATAACACAAAATCTCTCCACCTATTCCTTCTAGTCGAGCCTCTCGGTCTGTCATTATACCTCGAGAAGTAGAAAGAATTACAATCCCCATTCCACCTAAAATTCGCGGAATTCGTTGATAATTAGAATAGATTCGTAGACCAGGTCGACTGATTCGTTTTAAATTTAAAATATTTCTATAGGGTCTTTTCCTATTCCTTCTATGTCGCAGGGTTAAAACCAAAAAATATTTGTTTTTTTCTCGATGTTTTCTCACGTTTTCGATAAAACCTTCTCGTAAAAGTATTTGAACAATATTTTCGGTAATATTAGTAGATGCTATTCGAACCACCCTTTTTCGATCCATATCAGCATTTCGTATAGAAGTTATTATCTCAGCAATAGTGTCCCTACCCATGATGAACTAAAATTATTGGGGCCTCCAAATTTGATATAATCAACGTGTTTTTTACTTATTTTTTTTTTGAATATGATATGAATTATTAAAGATATATGCGTGAGACACAATCTACTAATTAATCTATTTCTTTCAAATACCCCACTAGAAACAGATCACAATTTCATTTTATAATACCTCGGGAGCTAATGAAACTATTTTAGTAAAATTTAATTCTCTCAATTCCCGGGCGATTGCATTTGTCTTCCAAGTCAAAAATAGTTTAGTTCTAAACTCCTTTCTTTTTCCATTTAGCTTTTATTGTTTGTTTGGGTTTGTAACTATGTGACCACTGGAAGTGGAAGAGCTATTTGATGAGACTTCATCAGATGATTGTACAAGAAGGAACTAGATAGATTAGAGAGAAAAAAAGAACAGATGAGAAAAAATGATAATGATAAATAAATAAAGGAATTTTGGATTGGGTCAGGAATCCAAGTTTGGGGCGGTATGGATAAAAGAACTTCCTATGTTATACTATTCAATTCTCGACGACGAATTGATTTGATAGTTCAGATATTGTTATTCATGATATTGATCCGATTCAAGATCATCGAGAGGTAATATTCATTCATTGAATTTACAGGCCAAAGATTTATCATCTCTATGGGATTAAATCCCGAGTTATTGCGAAGTAAAAAACCGATGAGATTATGGAAGTAAATATTCTTGCATTTATTGCTACTGCACTATTTATTCTAGTTCCTACCGCTTTTCTACTTATCATTTACGTAAAAACAGTCAGTCAAAACGATTAATTATTAACTAATTTGAATGAAACTTGACTTCTGAGTTCTTAGCCAAAATTGACGAAATAAAATGAAAAAGATTCTAATTTCATGTCTTAAATGAAATGAGTGGACTAGAATCGGCAGTATTCTAATAGATAGATAGTATGGTAGAAAGAAAGATTCATCTATTTCTTTCTACCATACTATTTATTAGTTAGATTGTAGTTATAAAGCTGCCCCCTGGAATAAAATAAAGATAGAGGCTGCATTTGATATGGATCTTTTGATATGGATCTATAGATCAATCTACAATATTATCTTGATATATGTGAATATCAATTTCATATATGGGATTGACATAGCATCCAATTCCATTTATTTGCTATATCTATTTGTTCTGATCAATCTGAATTACTCTTATGTCTTATAGTTTGAATTACTAGATTTTTGATTTCCAATCTGAATCTCGGTATCTATTGAAAGAATCAAATCAATGAAGGAAAAGCGATAGATATAGGCATATTAAAAAAATCATGTAGTAATCTTTTTTTTTTAACATTCCCAAGAAGTAATTGTGTAAACCATTGACAGTAGTTCCACGGGCATCGAAAAGAAAGAGTAACCCTCACCGATTTTTAACGCCTGAACCATGATATGAAATAAGTCGATAAAGCATAAATCCAATTTCAAAAATTTGAAAGCGGTAAATGCGCAATATGTGACTCACCAGAAGAGGGGTTTTTGAACATATACGCATACCCCTTTACGCTAGATCCCCTTGATAGGGTTGTGCTCGACTTATATCGAAAGTATCGGGCTACCTTGGCACAGGTTCATCCGTCATTTTGGAGGATAGTATTGATGATGTGATTCTTTGTGGAGGAAGCAGGGCTCGAGTTCACCCTTAGCCATCTTATCAGGTTGTACCGGCCTTTTCACCACCGAGGCCTGCTAACTCTACAATGCCGATTGATCAGGCCCTTCGTTATCGATGATGAAGAAGATGGGGATCGGGGATAGATGAGTCGATTCGTCCAAATACGGACTGTTGACATTATCCCCGCGGAGTTTCTACCATTTTCCGAGGAATGGAATCTTACACGTAAGTGGTACACTTTTGCCTTTGTTGTTTTATTTATGACGGAGGCGGGCCCCGTAAATGTGCCTTTATTTCCCTTTTTGCAGCAATCCCATGGATGCCATACGAGGTCCCCGACCTGACGGATTGGGCTTCGAAGTTGGCGACCCACTCGACTTATGATGGGCGTAAGTGGTGAGACTTGACTAAGGGTAGATGGGAGGCAAAACACCATGGTACGTGCTACGTGATTTGCTCCCTTTTTGAAAGGCACTTTCTTTTTACGCGTACTAACTCTGTCATCGTAGGCATTGTCACACCTCCTTTTTACACCCGAGAAGGGATATAAGGGAGTTTTTTCAATTAAAGTGACAAAAATCGAAATGGGATTATTTTATTTATTTTAGAGTCGCCAGTTGGAATAATTTATTATGGTATCCCAAGTCATCAGTTTATTTTAAATCCCAAATTGAGGAAATTTAAAAGTTTGTGAAACCAAAAAAACTAGGTAAGGAATTTTGTTAACCCGGGAGAAGGTGTTAAGCATTCCCGGGTTCCGTGGTTCTAGCACGGTGGCTTAACTATTAATAATTGTCCTAATTATCTGATTAATTACATGTTTTAAACCTATTGTGTATTTTTAACTTTTATAACCGCTTTTATTTATTTAATCGCTTTTTAGGATTTATGAAATTATTTTTTGAACAAGTTACGATTATCGTACACTTGCCGTTTTGGAACACGTTGCAAACCACGCTATATAAAATACACTCGCGATTTGCGACATGTTTATTTTTATTATTGTTCGAAGTTGTTATGATCGGGTCGCATGAAATGCACACCTGAATTGGATTAGGTATCACGACCATGCCACGAGAACCGTACCTATCTATAGCCGTGATGATTTATTAATTATTGTGCCTAAAGCAAGCTACGATATTTTAGGTATAACGTAAAATGTTCATCTAACTGGAAAGAGGTAAAATGTTCATCTAACTGTAAATGTCAGATATGAAGACAACCCCAACAAATAAGTAGACCTTGCCTTACTTGGAATGTAAGACAATGTTTTTTTGAGTACAGATATATTGTTGATACAGCATAGCTTTTTTGTTTAACACAGTATAAACTGTACCTTTCAATTTCAGAGTTCTCAAATGATTTCATATCTTCTAATTGTGTCCCATACTGTTAGTATTTTAGTTTTCTCCCAAAAAAAATTATGTATATTAGTAAGGAGGTATGAAAGTAAATTCATGTAATGGACAAAATATATCATTAAAAAAAGAAGAAGATGATCTAACCTATATCTCGATCTATACAGCCATGTAATACACAGATGAGACAAACAAATAATAGTATCAATTTCAGTTAACCATTGCAAGATGCATATTCATTGGCATACATGTGCAGCTCTTGCTATTAGACAATGAAGGAATTTGATTACAAGAAAAAATTACCTTTGAGTTCATGATTTTCTCTCTACACCAAGTTATGCACCTCATTGTATAGCCTCGAAGTGGTGACGAACTCATACCTTGACAGCGACTAAAAGATCCAAAATCAAAGAAAAATCCGAATGGCAGAAATTTTGGAGTTCAGCCATTGATTCATGAAAATGTGCGATAACATGCCGAAAGCCAAATAAGAGCGAAATGCTTCAAATCGGAACCCAGCAGAAGTTTCAGCATTCAACAACACTTTCGAAATCCAAGCAACTCCAAACACCGAAATCAGTGGTAACGGCAACAAAAGCAGAAGGAAGAATAGCAGAAAACAATCAACCTCTTCAACTCAGAATAGCTTTAAAGGCCCAAAGATATGCAACAGTCGAATGAATTCAAAACCAACTTTAATTGAATTTTTTTTTATTTTATGGATTTCGTCTCTGTTTTGGGAGTTTAGGATCGTTTTGGATCTGAAATTCAGAATTTGAGCATGTTTTCTTTCCCCTTTTCGTGCGTGTGATGTGCAAGGATGGAGGGTGAGAGGTCAGTGAGATTGAAAGAGAAGAAGAAGAAGAAGGGTCGCTGCTCAGTCGAAGAAGTGAGGGGTCTGGTTTGTTTTTGGGTGGACACGGCGCTCCATTTTTTTTTTTGGAAGAAGAGGGTCTGATGATCTCTCTAGGTTTTAAGGGAAAGAGGGTTTTAATGTAGACAAATGGGCATTGGGATTTTGGGGTCGAAGGGAGTTGGGTCATTGTGAAGCTGGCCCAACTCGAAATTTAAGGCAAAACTAACCCTTTTTTATTTATTGGACCTTTCAGAAATGGTCACATTAATTCTAATTGAATTTGTTTTTGCAAAAGACCTAATTAATTAAAGCTAATGTATGTATATATATATATATATATATATATATATGACTTTTGTTTAATAATGTAATTAATTCAATGTAATTAATTTCTAAATGCAAATTAAACCTAAGATAGCATGGACTAAAATGTGATAGTTTTTTATAATTTTAAAATATTAAACATGCATGAAATCCAACTAAATAAATAATAACTCTTAAAATCCATTAATATCATTTTTTTCTATTTTTAGGAGTTATTTTCACGCGGGGCAAAAATTAGGTGCTCACAGCTGTTCCTCTTTGCTGGGAAACATGAAGAGTTTTCGGACAAAGATAAAGTGAGCAATTAAGAGCAATTTTTGCCCGTTTGAAACTCCATGGGAAGCATTTTTTGAAAAAAGTCTGACTGACCCTTGCTTTGGAGGTTGCCTTCATATCCTTGGCTATAAAGGAATAAGGTCAGTGTAGTTCTAGAAGTTTTGGTAGCTGGGACTACCGAATAGCTGTGATTTCACTGCTGTTACTGTTGTTTCTGCTTGTTGAGCTCCTTATTACACCAAAATGAAAGATGAAAATCTAAACTAGCTAAGCCTATCAACTATGAGTTACAAGATTTATATTTACAAACCTTCTAAAGCTTGATCTTGAGTCTTTGCTGGTTCTTCCTGCAGACTCTGATCTGAATCTTGATGCTCGTTAGCTGCAACCGCTGGTTCATTCTTCTTCAGTTTTTCGGATCAAAGCGGGACATGCAAAGCTTGTGACTTCAATCATATCTTGAGTAGTCCACATCTTTTCTCCACTTCTACACTTAGAGTTCAACTTCTTTTCTTTTATTTGGATTGAGACTTCTTCTTTTGGTCATCTCAAACCTCGTGCCTTATGGTAAAAACCCGTTCAAGCACCAAAACAAACAAACAAACGAAATATTTTTGCTGCAGTTTTCACTAGGAAAATTTTGTGAGTTATTGCAACAAAATCTAAACTATTTCTTTATTGAAAGCAATAAAATCAGGATTGTGTATCCTTGAGAAAAAGAAATTAGGGAGTGGAGAACCTATATCTAAAATGAAATCCGATGGGGATCGGAGGCCCTAAGTTGGAAAGACTACCAGGTTATGCTGGCATCAACTAGGGAGTGGGACCTTGTGCCAGAAAAGATCACCAGGTTATGCTGGCAAAGCTAGGGAGTGGGACCCTATGTTGAAAAAGATTATCAGATTAAGCTGGCATCAGCAAGGGAGTGGGACCCTATGTTGGAAAATATTACCAGGTTATGCTGGCATTAGCTAGGGAGTGGGACCATATGTTGGAAAAGATTACCAGGTTATGCTGGAAAAATCATCGGGTTATGCCGGAAAAGTCCTCGGGTTATGCCGGGAAAGACATCGAATTATGCCAGAAAAATCATCGGGTTATGTCGGAAAAGTCCTCGGGTTATGCTGGGAAAGTCATCGGGTTATGCAGGAAAAGTCCTCAGGTTATGCCGGGAAAGTCATCGAGTTATGCCGGAAAAGTTCTCGAGTTATGCCGAGAAAGTCATCGGGTTATGCCGGGAAAGTCATCGTGTTATGCTGGAAAAGTCATCGGGTTATGTCGAAAAAGTCATCGGGTTATGCCGGGAAAGTCATCGGGTTATGCCGGAAAATTCATCGGGTTATGCCGGAAAAGTCCTCGGGTTATACTGGAAAAGTCCTCGAGTTATGCCGGGAAAGTCATTGGGTTATGCCGGGAAAGTTATCGGGTTATGCCGGAAAAGTCCTCGGGTTATGCGAGAAAAGTCCTCGGGTTATGCCGAAAAAATCCTCAGGTTATGCCGGGAAAGTCATCGGGTTATGCCGAAAAAGTCCTTAGGTTATGCCGGAAAAGTCCTCGAGTTATGCCGTGAAAGTCCTTGGGTTATGCCGGAAAATTCATCGGGTTATGCCGGAAAAGTCCTCGGGTTATACCGGAAAAGTCCTCGAGTTATGCCGGGAAAGTCATCGGGTTATGCCAGAAAAGTCCTCGGGTTATGCCGGGAAAGTCATCGAGTTATGTCGGGAAAGTCATCGGGTTATGTCGGAAAAGTCATCGGGCTATGCCGGAAAAGTCCTCGGGTTATGCCGGGAAAGTCCTCGGGTTATGCCGGAAAAGTCCTCGTGGTATGCCGGAAAAGTCATCAGGTTATGCCGGGAAAGTCCTCAGGTTATGCCGGAAAAGTCCTCTATTTATGCCGGGAAAGTCCTCGGGTTATGCCGGAAAAGTCATCGGGTTATGCCGGAAAACTATGCCGGAAAAGTCTACGGGTTATGTTGGAGTCAATTAGGGAGTGGGACCCTATGTTGGAAAGATTACCAGGTTATGTTGGCATCGACTAGGGAATGGGACCCTATGTTGGAAAAGACGTAGCTAGAGATTGGAGACCCTATGCTACCATGGTTTTGAATTTTTCTTCTTCTTTCTTTTCATTTCACTTTTAGCATTTTTTTATCTAAGAAAATGAATAAAAATGCAGGAAAGAATTTGGAGGAGACTTCCCTTTTTGGGATGTTGCCGCAAAGCTATTTCTAGCCCTTGCGCAGTTTTGTTTTTGGTTGCACCTGCTTTTTGCAAGGTTGCTTTGGATTGCACCTGTTTCCGGTTTTTCAAACAAAGAACAATTTGTCAGTTTGAAACAGCGGTTGACTTTGTGGCCTTGATTATTTCAATCACTTGTTCTCAGGCATGTTCATCTGTAACTAGTTGTTTCCTGAATACCGATTACATTTCTAACCTAGGAGAAACTCTGGATTTTCCAGACTCTGCCACGATGATTGGTCGGTGAGATTCAACCTTTTCAACTTTATTTTACCTCTATAGGCCTTTTCCTTCTGACTTGTTGTTTTTCTTTTTTTAACTTCGGAACATTGGGGAACTTTTGGCTCCTCAAACTTTGGCGCAACGGCTAGTCGCGTGGGACGTAACCTTTTCCAACTTTGTTTTGCCTTCGTAGGCCTTTCATTTCTGGCTTCTTTCTTCCGACATCAATTTCAGAGTATTTGGGGTACCTTGGCTTTTCAAACCTTTGCCAAGACGGTTAGCCATGTGGTACTCAATCTTTTCAACTTCATTTGCCTTTATAGGCACTTCAATTTGATTTTCTCCTTCCAAGAGTTTTGATTACGAAGCATCGGCCGCCATGGCCAGTCGAGGTCGACTTGATGCCCCCTGAAGATGCTGGGTGCCTTTTGCATATTAGCTTGTATTAAGCAAGAGCCCTATAAATCAGTCTTACCATCCTTTCTTTGTCTTAGTTTCGAAAAAGAGTTAGACCGAAAGGGATTCAAAGAAAACAAACAATGGAATGGAGAATGAGTTTAAAACAAGAAGTGTCCCTTTCGGGTAAAGTAAAGAAGGACTTATCTGGAGTACATGCGGACTTCAATGAACATGACATGCCTTTTGGACTGGATGCCTGATCTGTGTAAACCGTCCAACTCTCAAAAATTCATCACGACTTTTGCCTCGAAACCGGGAAACCTTGCCTAGGATTGTGTCAATGTCAGCGACTGAAGATCCTTTTTTCAATCAATGGTGCCATTTGCGAGTTTTCACGAGCTGACCTCTCTCGTTTCTCTTCTCACCATCGCCTTATAGTGCTCTTTGCGAGTTTTCACTAACAAGACTCTCTCATTTTTAGTTTCTCTAATTACTGTCGCCTCACGGTGCCCGTATGAGTTTTCACCAATAAGACTCTCTCATTTTATTTCTCTTATTTTGTTGTGTCAGATCCAAGTAACTGTATCCTCCCATTTTGAACATCTTTGTCGATTGATCAGAAGGACTTGAACAGGGTTTTGGGGTAAAAAGCATTTGGATTTAAGTACAACTTTGGAACCTTTCAGGCGAACCCCTCGCCGAACCATCTACCCCAATTTCACTTTTAGGGGAATTTGGATTTTTATTTTGGTGTGACTGAACCCCAGAGAGAGGCTGCCTACGTATCCTTTCAGAATCAAGTCGAACGTAGTTCAGGAAACTTTGTTTTTGATTTTCTTTTGTTTTCTTCTGTTTTGGTTTCTTTTCTCTTTCTTTTTCCTTTCATTTTTCCTCTTTTTTCATTTTTTTATTTCATTTTCTTTGTCCTTTCTTCCTTTTTTGTATCTTTCTTTTTCTTCTCTTTTCATTTTTTATTTTATTTTTTATTCATCATTTTTCTCAATGATAACTTCCAAGTTCCAAAGAGGGTAATTAAAGAATGGGAGCCAGCTCAAAGGGTTTACAAAGGGTTGAATATTTAGATAGTGAGAAAGAAAGCCTTCTTCATCCCAATCGGAGAATATTAATGTTATATAGATGATCCAACAAAGTACCTTTTGACTGCATTTGGATTGACAGTTATTTGAAGGACATTTCCTTCGATGTGTCCCAAGTACAACGCACTCTTTTGGCAGTACTCTTGTTGAAATGTATGGACCTTTCCAATTCTGGAACCGATTTTCTTTCAGCTATTCCAACTCTTTGTTTTATTTCCTTAAACTTATCTTCATTGCGATCTAATTCTTGATTCATTATTTCGATGTTTGACAGCTTTCAGGATCTGGGCATGAAGTCCGCAAGCATGTCATATTATTGAAATTTGCATTTAATAGAACTGAAAGAGAATAAGAAAAGTGACAAGATTAAGAAAAGAGACATTCCTGGACAGTGAAATATTTATTTCACTTGATTTTTTTTGATTTTGATGATTTTTAAAAAAAAAATAAAAAGAAGGGTTAACATCGGAAAGTAAGACAATAAAGTAAAACATCCGGATCACACCTTGCGATAATCCGACGCAGAAAGGATAGCAAGAATGGCTACCAAGATTCCCGTCTGATAGGGAACTTTCGGGCTTGGCGCCTATTTTTGGCCTCCTTTTTTTGTCACGGTAATGGTTGCAATGGCCTTCAGTGCCAGATCAAATTTTCCTCATCTTAACAAACCATTCCGACTATTGGCCCAGTGTTGTGAGCAGGCAACAGATTGTTCATCATATCAGGAGCTTCTTCGTCCCAAAAAATGGTTCTTTCAGCTTCAATCAAGTTTTCAACTGCCTTTTTAAGGGTCCAACAGTCCTCCGTACTGTGTCCTACTGCTCCAGAATGGTATTCACATCTAGCATCAGTTTGGTGCGGGGGGGACTCGGGGTTCGACCGGTTCGGGGCCACTGACTGCAATAGATCTAGCCTGATTAGCTTTTGGAACAAACTTGAATACGATTTACTAGTAGGGGTGAACTAATTCTTTATGAAAGGCTCTCTTGGGCGAGGATTGTACTGGGGAACATTTGGTTGGAGATTATATGGAGCTTGGTAAGAATGGGCATTTATGGGAGGTGGAGCTCGATTTTGTGTATGATGTTGTGGCCGTGTGTAAGTTTGTGCATTCATCACCGCATAAGGAGGTGGTGCCACGGCATAAGAAGCATTTTGAAGGGGATAACAATGTTGAAGGACCTCAGGAAGCATATATAATTGGCTAAATGACATGCGAACCCCCCTCGAGCTGGAAGACATCATGGCTCCTTCTTCTCTCCCATTTCCATTTATCAAACCCTCTGAACCATTTTGAATATCTGGTGTTGTGGCTTTAAAAGCAGCATGACTCAAGATTCGACCAGTTTTTAGCCCACTTTCAACCATCTCCCAAATTTTGATAGCCTCAGCAAACGGCTTTACCATAGCGGACATCATGTTCTGGAAGTAGTCCGCCTCTTGGGCATGTATAAAGACTGTGACCATTTCAATTTCATCCATTGGAGGCTTTACCCTGGCAGCTTGCTCACGCCATTTGACATCACATTCGCGGAAGCTTTCCACAGTTTTTATTTCAAATTGGACAAAGAGTTTCTGTCGGGAGCGATGTCCACATTATACTGGAACTGGCAGACAAAATCTTAGGCCATATCTTCCCACACATGCCAATAAGTAATTTCTTGATCCGTATACCACTCATAAGCGATTCCGGTGAGGTTTTCCCCAAAATAGGCCATTAGCAGCTCCTCTTTTCCACCAGCACCTCTCAACTGGTTACAGTATCGTTTCATGTAAGCGACCAAGTCTCCATTCCCATTGTACTTTTTAAATTTTGGCATCTTAAAGCCAGCTGGCAAGTGGACATATGGAAACATACAATGGTCAGAGTATGAGACACTTTTTTGGCCACTCAGACCTTGCATGTTTTTCAGGTTTTGTACCATGCTTTTCATCTTCGAGCCATTTCCTCTTGCTCGGGATTTTTAACAATCTTTTCTTGCTCCCTCGAGAGATCATATTGTGGAGGTTGAGTGAAAGAGTATGGGGTCACATACGTTATTTCTGATTGAAGTTGTGGACCCTGAAAGGTAAACATTCTCAGTATACGGTCGTGGTAAAGTTGGTTGTGCTCTGGTGCAGACTGGTGCTGCAGAGAACAATATTGGAGGTGCCCTGGAAACTGGTGTAACACCTCCTTTTTCCCGAGTAGATAAGAAAGAAAGGAGTTTTTCCAATTTAAGTGACATTATTTGAAAAAGAATTAATTTATTCTAATATAAAGAGTCGCCACTTGGAATTGAGTTTTGGTATCCCAAGTCACCATTTATTTTAAAATCCCAATTCAAGAAAATTGACTCTGATTAAGTCTGCGAAACACAAAAGACCAGGTAAGGAATTTTGTTAACCCAGGAGAAGGTGTGAGGCACTCCCGAGTTCCGTGGTTCTAGCACGGTCGCTTTAATAATTATACTTGGCTTAACTAATTCTGGATGTTTTATGTTCTAGAGAAATTTATGCATTTTTGCCTTAAAACCACTTTTAATTGCTTGATTATTTGTAATTATGAAATTATCTTGAAACGAGTCACGCGTACGTGTACTCTTTTGTATGGTGTGTCAAAATCATGTCACACATATGTTGTGATGACCCGGCCGGTCGTCTTAAGAATTAATGCCCCGATTCCCCTATTAACTGTTTCCCTGAGTTTATTTCTACTATTTTGATTTGTCGGGATGTTCGGTTTTGAGTTTCGGATAGTTTTGGGACACTTAGTCCCTAAATAAGAGCTTAAGGATTGGAAAGTTGACTATAGTCAGAACAGTGTAAAGACGGCCTTGGAATGGAAATCTGATGGTTCTGTTAGCTCCGTTGGGTGATTTCGGGGTTAGGAGCGTGTTTGGATTGTGTTTTTGTGACGACCCAAAGGGTCATCACCGTAATTCTTCCTTGTTCCGTGCTTCCGAGGCCTTGAAAACCTCGCTTTTAGTTGCCTCGATATTGCGTGCGCAGTTCGGGCGCGAAGCCGGAAAGCTTTTATGTTGAAATATGCGAATTTTGCGAGAAATTTGATGAATTTTGATATTTAATACGCATAATATTGACTTCGGTCAACATTTTGGGTAAACGGACCCGGACCTGTGATTCGACGGTCCCGGAGGGTCCGTAGAAAAATATGGGACTTGGGCGTGTGCCCGGAATTAAATTCCGAGGTCCCAAGCCCGAGAAATGAATTTTTGTGTGAAATTGTTTTCTGAAATTAATTAAGGAAAATGAAGAAGAAAATTGATCAGAAAACTGTGGTATCGGGCTCGTATTTTGGTTCCGACGCCCGGTACGAGTCTTAAATATGTTTTAAGCACTATCTGTAAAGTTTGGCTAAAAACGGACGTCATATGACGTGTTTCGGACTTAAAATGGGGAATTTGAGTTTTTATGAAAGTTGAAAGAAAATCATGTATTATGAGGCTTGATCCTATGTATATGATGTTATTTTGGCGATTTGATCGCACGAGTAAGTCCGTAAGGTGTTTTCGAGATCATATGAATGTTTGGTTTGGAGCCCCGAGGGCTCGGGTGAGTTTTGAGTAGGGCCCGGGAGGTCTTAGACTTAGAAAAATATACAGGTTCAGATGTTGCAGGCCCAGCACAGCCGCGGCCATTTCCGCGCGGTCCGCGCTGGCAGCCACGCGGCCGCGGTGCTTTTCTATGTGGTCCGCGTGTTGGGGTTTAGAGGGTCGACCAGCGCGGCCGCGCACCAAATCAGTGCGGTCCGCGCTGGGTGGGTTCAGAGAGAACCCACTTCTCCCCTCCCTCGGCGCGGCCGCGGTGCATTTCTGTGCGGTCCGCGCTAGCCCCCAGAAAAATGTATAAATTCGGGATTTTTAGTCATTTTTCCACTTTTCAAAAACCCAAAACCTAAGAGGCGATTTTCCAAATAACTTTTCTTCTTCAAAACGATTGGTGAGTGACTCTAACTCATTTTCTTCACTTATTAACATCTTTTAACATGATTTCAACTTCAAAACAAAAGATTTTCATGGGGGAAATTGGGTGTTTTGGGTAGAACCTAGGTTTTCTACAAATTGAGGAGTTGGACCTCAATTTGAGGTCCGATTTCAAAACAAATCATATATTTGGACTCGTGGGAGAATGGGTAACCGGGTTTTGGTCCGAACCTCGAGTTTCGACCACGTGGGTCCGAGGGTGTTTTTGACCATTTTGGGAAAAACCTTGTAAAATTTATTTTCATGCATGAGGAGTGATTCATTTAGTAATTATTAATGTGATTAAGTAACTTATGACTAGATTTGAGCGGATTGGTGGTGGAATCAAGAGGTAAAGCTATACTAGAAGCGTGAGTTGAGTTTGGAGCATTCGAGGTAAGTGTTTGTTCTAACTTTGGCTTGAGGGATTAGGATTTGGATGTTATTTGCTACGTGTTAACTGTGGAGTACGGTGTGTAGGCATGGTGACAGTTATCTATGCACCGGAGTCTAGCATGACCGTGAGTCGTAGTTGCTTTTAAATTCGAAAGATGTGAAACAGTTGAGCTAATTACTTGCTAATATAATTATGAAGTGATAGTTGAGAAGCGGATGAGTTAAAGAGGAAGTGTGGTATTTTTCCCTTGCCGGGACTTATTGTTGATTTTTTCTCCCTTGCCGGGATGTTTTATCTTGTTGTATATTCCTTTCCCCGATTGGTTGCGACTGATGATTGGGTGAGGAAGAGCGATTATGCACGAAGGGTCTTTCCGTGCCATGTTTTTATAATTATGCACGAAGGGTCTTTCCGTGCCATGTCTCTAATTATTTGAGCACGAAGGGTCATTCCGTGCCTTGATGTGAGAGTTATGTGAGTAAAAGCACGAAGAGTGATGTCGTACACTATATTTGACAATTTTGGTGAGAATTGAGAGTAAAAGCACGAAGGTTGGTGCCGTGCAGTTGTTGATTCACTTGCTCTCTTTCATAGATGTTAATTATTTAGTTTCCATCTCTCTGTTCGTTGGTCTTATATCTAAATTGTTACACCCCACAGCATGTCCCCTCCCTATTATCTGTTTAAATTCTATATATCTTTCCGTTGTTGCACATATATCTATACAGGTTAATTGTGGTAGGTTCGGTCTAGCCTCGACACTACCTCGCCGGGGTTAGGCCATGCACTTACCAGCACATGGGGTCGGTTGTGCTGATGCTACACTTCTGTGCCCTTTTTGTGCACAGATTCAGGAGTAGCTTACGGACCGCAGTAGTAGTAGATTGGGAGCGTGCCTTCAGTCTAGAGACTCCTAGGTAGTTTGCTGGCATGCGTGGGCCCTGAGTCTCATCTATTTCATTTCTGTTTGTTTTTATTGTATCGAAGCAGACTCCTTGTGTATTTTCTTTCAAACTCTTATTTGTAGTATCTTATAGTAGTCCGTGAGTATTGTGACACTAGATCTTGGGTAGAGGATGATGTTAATTTTTCCGCATTTTCGTTCATTTAATATTAAATTAAGACTTCCGCTTGAATTTATTGTTTTTATTATTATCTTGTTGAAAATTAGTTGAAAAGGTATGTTAAGGTTGGCTTGACTAGCTCCGACAGTAGGCGCCATCACGACTCCCGATGGTGGGGAATTCGGGTCGTGACAAGTTGGTATCAGAGCCCTAGGTTACTTAGGTCTCACAAGTCACGGACAAGCTCAGTAGAGTCTGAGGGATCAGTACAGAGACGTCTGTATTTATCCCCCAGAGGCTACAGAGTTAGGGAAAAAAATTTCACTTTGTTCATTTTTGTCGTGCGATTCTGTTTCTCAAATATTGATTGTCGTTCTACTCTGTTCTTTTCTAGATGGCGAGAACACGTGCGTCTTCTTCTACCGCGCAGCAGCCCGAGCTCCCAGCAACAGCTCTCGCGAGGGGCAGGGGCCGAGGCCGTGTCAGAGGCCGTGGTAGGGGTAGAGCTCAGCCCCAGGCAGCAGTTCCAGAGGTGGATCCTCATATTGACTTTGACGAGGAGGTTCCAGCCCCAGTAGCTCCAGTGGGCCCAGCTCAGGTCCTAGGAGGGGTTATGTTCTCCCCGGACCTCCAGTATGCTCTCGTCCGTATAGCAGGCTTTATGGACAGTGTCACTAGAGCGGGTTTGCTACCAGTAGCACCAGCCACTTCCTAGGCTGGAGGAGGGTTTCAGACTCCTGCTATGCATACTCCGGAGCAGGTAGCTCCCCGGACTCAAGTTCTAGTGGTTCAGCCCACAGTGGCAGCTCAGACAGGTATTACAGCACAGGTCGGGGATGGAGCGGCCATGTCTTCGGATGCTTTGTGGAGACTTGATCGGTTCTCCAAGCTTATCACCACCACTTTCAGCGGTACTTCATCGGAGGATCCCCAGGATTTTCTATTCAGTTGTCATGAGATCCTCAGGACTATGGGTATAGTGGAGACCAATGGGGTCGATTTTTGCACCTTCAGGCTTGCAGGATCCGCCAAGACTTGGTGGAGAGATTATTGCCTATCTAGGCCAGCAGGGTCTCCAACTTTGACATGGGATCAGTTTGCGGAGTTGTTCTTGGATAAGTTTCTCCCCGTCACTCAGCGGGAGGCACTTCGTAGACAGTTTGAGCGCCTCCATCAGGGCTCCATGACAGTTACACAGTATGAGACTAGATTTATTGAATTGGCACGCCATGCAGTTGTGATACTCCCTACAGAGCGAGAGAGGGTCCGGAGGTTCATTGATGGATTGATTCAGCCGATCCGCCTTCAGATAGCCATGGGAGTTGGTAGCGATATTTCCTTTTAGGAGGCGGCCAATGCGGCCCGACGAGTAGAGATGGCACTTGTTCGAGGAGGTAGTCAGGGTTCAGATAAGAGGCCTCGCCATTCTGGTAAGTTCAGTGGTGCCTCATCTGGAGGTAGGGATTCATATGACAGAGGCCACTCTCAGAGGCCCTTCCAGTCGGCACTTCAGGTTTCTCATGGTACTCCAGGTGGTGGTGGTCCTCAGCAGTATTATTCGGATTAACAGACCTTCAGCGCACCACCATCCCCCATCCGTGCACCGCCACTTCAGAGCTTCAGGGGAGGACATACAGGTCGACAGGGCCAGCAGTCCCAGCAGCCGAGGGCATGTTATGGTTGTGGTGACCCGAGTCACATTGTCAGGTTTTGCCCCCGAGCCTCGAGTAGTTCTCAGCAGCAGGGTCCTCGCCCTACGATTCAGGCAGCAGGTGATCCACAGGCCGCCCAGCCGGCTAGAGGCGGGGGTAGGGATCATAGGGGTGGAGGGAGAGACCGTAGATGTGGAGCTCGGACCGCCAGAGGCAGGGGTCAGCCAGCAGCCGATCGCTCTAGAGACACAGTTCAGGGAGGTGGGGGGTCAGCCCCGTTGTTATGCTTTCCGGCCAGGCCAGAGGCCGAGTCATCAGATGTTGTGATTACAGGTACTATTCTGGTCGCTGGTAGGGGTGCTTCTGTGTTATTTGACCCAGGATCTACGTATTCTTATGTGTCGTCCTATTTTGCACCCTATTTGATCATGCCTAGTGAGGCTTTGGGTATTCCTGTATATGTGTCAACACCGATTGGTGAATCTATAGTGGTCGACCGAGTGCATCGTTCATGTGTGGTGGTATTTGACAATCTTGAGACCCGTGTCGACTTATTGCTTTTAGATATGGTGGACTTTGACGCTATATTAGGGATGGACTGGTTGTCCCCGTATCATGCTATTCTGGATTATCACGCCAAGACCGTGACCTTGGCCTTGCCAGATTTGTCCCAACTTGAGTGGAGAGGGACCCTAGACCATGCCACCCGCAGTGTTATTTCGTATATCATGGCTCGACGTATGGTCGAGAAGGGGTGTCTAGCATATCTGGGGTATGTTCGCGACTCCAACGCAGAGGTTCCATCTATTGACTCTGTTTCTATTGTTCGGGAGTTCCCCGAGGTTTTCCCTTCAGACCTGCCGGGTATGCCGCCCGACAGGGATATTGATTTCTATATTGATCTGGCTCCGGGCACTCAGCCTATTTCCATTCTGCCATATCGCATGGCCCCGCCAGAGTTGAAAGAGTTGAAAGAGCAGCTTCAGGACTTGCTTGATAAGGGTTTCATTAGACCCAGTGTATCACCTTGGGGTGCAGCAGTGTTGTTCGTGAAGAAAAAGGATGGGTCGATGAGGATGTGCATTGATTACCGGCAGTTGAACAAGGTGACAATAAAGAACAAGTATCCACTACCGCAGATTGACGATTTGTTCGACCAGCTTCACGATGCGAGGGTGTTTTCAAAGATAGATTTGAGATCTGGCTACCACCAGCTGAGGATTAGGGAGTCTGATGTCCCTAAGACAGCATTTCGCACTCGGTGTGGGCACTATGAGTTTTTGGTCATGTCATTCGGATTGACTAATGCCCCAGCAGCGTTTATGGAGTTGATGAACCGAGTGTTCAGACCTTATTTGGACTTGTTCGTGATAGTCTTTATCGACGATATTCTGATATACTCCCGCAGTCAGGAGGAGAATGAGCAGCACCTCAGAGTGGTTCTTCAGAACCTGAAGGATAGTCAGTTGTATGCTAAGTTCTCAAAGTGCGAGTTTTGGTTGAGTTCGGTCGCATTCCTGAGTCATGTCTTATCAGCAGCAGGTATTCAGGTAGACTGGAAGAAGATAGAGGCAGTCAAGAACTGGCCTCGACCAGCTTCAGCTGCGGAGATTCGGAGTTTCCTGGGGTTAGCAGGTTACTATCGTCGGTTCGTGGAGGGGTTTTCATCCATTGCAGCCCCTATGACCAGATTGACCCAGAAGGGTGCCCAGTTCAGGTGGTCAGACGAGTGTAAGGCGATCTTTTAGAAGCTCAAGACGGCTCTAACTACGGCACCGGTATTGGTTTTGCCCACAGGTTCAGGGCCATATACGGTCTATTGTGATGCGTCTCGTATTGGGCTTGGTACAATTTTGATGCAGGAAGGCAAAGTCATTGCCTATGCTTCGAGGCAGTTGAAGATCCACGAGAAGAATTATCCGGTTCATGATCTCGAGTTGGCAGCCATTGTTCATGCCTTAAAGATCTGGAGGCATTACTTATATGGCGTGACGTGTGAGGTTTACACTGATCACAAGAGTCTTCAGTATCTGTTCAAGCAGAAAGAGTTGAATTTGAGGCAGAGGAGGTGGTTAGAGTTGCTAAAGGATTATGATGTTACTATCTTATACCACCCGGGGAAGGCCAATGTGGTGGCCGATGCATTGAGCAGGAAGTCCGCCAGCATGGGTAGTCTTGCTTATATTCCAGTCAGCCAGAGATCGCTTGCTTTGGATGTTCAGGCCTTGGCCAATCGTCTTGTGAGGTTGGATATTTCTGAGCCTAGTAGAGTGTTAGCTTGCACGGTTGCTCGTTCCTCACTATTAGAGCGTATCCGCGAGCGGCAGTTTGAGGATCCTCATTTGTGTGTCTTGAGAGACACGGTGCAGCGTGGAGGTGCCAAGAAAGTAACCTTAGATGATGATGATGTATTGAGATTGTAGGGGCGAGTTTGTGTGCCCAATGTTGATGGGATTCGAGAGTTGATCTTAGCGGAGGCCCACAGTTCTCGGTATTCTATTCACCCGGGTGCCGCAAAGATGTATCAGGATCTGAGGCAGCACTATTGGTGGCGTAAGATGAAGAAAACATCGTGTTGCATGTGGCTCGATGTTTGAATTGTCAGCAGGTTAAGTACGAGCATCAAAGACCTGGTGGTCTATTTCAGAGGATTGCACTTCCCGAGTGGAAGTGGGAGAGGATTACGATGGATTTCATTACTGGACTTCCGATGACTCGAAAAAAGTTTGATGCAGTTTGGGTCATTGTTGATAGGCTGACCAAGTCAGCGCATTTTGTTCCTGTTGCAGCCACCTATTCGTCCGAAAGGTTAGCCGAGATTTATATCAGGGAGATTGTTCGCCTTCATGGGGTGCCGCTATCTATCATTTCGGATCGGGGTACGCAGTTTACCTCGCATTTCTGGAGAGCGGTTCAACGAGAGTTGGGCACCCAGGTTGAGTTGAGTACAACATTTCATCCCCAGACGGACGGTCAGTCCGAGAGGACTATTCAGATTCTTGAGGACATGCTCCGAGCCTGTGTCATTGATTTTGGAGGCTCGTGGGACCAGTTTTTGCCTTTAGCAGAGTTCGCCTACAACAATAGCTACCAGTCCAGCATTCAGATGGCTCCGTATGAGGCGTTGTATGGTAGGCGATGTCGGTCTCCAGTTGGATGGTTTGAGCCGGGAGAGGCTCGATTATTGGGTATGGATCTGGTTCAGGAGGTCTTGGACAAGGTCAAGATTATTCAGGATAGACTTCGTACAGCTCAGTCCAGACAGAAGAGTTATGCAGACCGCAAGGTCAGAGATGTTGCTTTCATGGTTGGTGAGCGGGTATTGCTCCGTGTATCGCCTATGAAGGGCGTGATGAGATTTGGGAAGAAGGGCAAGCTCAGCCCTAGGTTCATCGGTCCATTTGAGATTCTTGATCGTGTGGGAGAGGTGGCTTATAGACTTGCCTTGCCACCTAGCTTGTCAGCTGTGCATCCCGTGTTTCATGTATCTATGCTCCGGAAGTATCGCGGAGATCCATCGCACGTGTTAGATTTCAGCACTGTCCAATTGGACAAAGATCTGTCATACGAAGAGGAGCCGGTGGCTATTCTAGACCGGCAGGTTCGACAGTTGAGGTCGAAGAGTTTTCCTTCGGTGCGTGTTCAGTGGAGAGGTCAGCCTCCTGAAGCATCGACCTGGGAGTCCGAGTCCGATATGCAGAGCCGTTATCCTCATTTATTTCCCGACATAGGTACTTCTTTCTTTTGTCCGTTCGAGGACGAACGGTTGTTTTAGAGGTGGAGAATGTGACGACCCAAAGGGTCATCACCATAATTCTTCCTTGTTCCGTGCTTCCGAGGCCTTGAAAACCTCGCTTTTAGTTGTCTCGATATTGCGTGCGCAGTCCGGGCGCGAAGCCGAAAAGCTTTTATGTTGAAATAGTCGAATTTTGCGAGAAATTTGATGAATTTTGATATTTAATACGCATAATATTGACTTCGGTTAACATTTTGGGTAAACGGACCCGGACCTGTGATTCGACAGTCCCGGAGGGTCCGTAGAAAAATATGGGACTTGGGCGTGTGCCCGGAATTAAATTCCGAGGTCCCAAGCCCGAGAAATGAATTTTTGTGTGAAATTGTTTTCTGAAATTAATTAACGAAAATGAAGAAGAAAATTGATCAGAAAACTGTGGTATCGGGCTCGTATTTTGGTTCCGACGCCCGGTACGAGTTTTAAATATGTTTTAAGCACTATCTGTAAAGGTTTGGCTAAAAACGGACGTCATATGACGTGTTTCGGACTTAAAATGGGGAATTTGAGTTTTTATGAAAGTTGAAAGAAAATCATGTATTATGAGGCTTGATCCTATGTATATGATGTTATTTTGGCAATTTGATCGCATGAGTAAGTCCGTAAAGTGTTTTCGAGATCATATGAATGTTTGGTTTGGAGCCCTGAGGGCTCGGGTGAGTTTTGAGTAGGGCCCGGGAGGTCTTAGACTTAGAAAAATATACAGGTTGAGATGTTGCAGGCCCAGCGCGGCCGCAGCCATTTCCGCGCGGTCTGCGCTGGCAGCCACGCGGCCGCGGTGCTTTTCTGTGTGGTCCGCGTGTTGGGGTTCAGAGGGTCGACCAGCGCGGCCGCGCACCAAATCAGTGCGGTCCGCGCTGGGTGGGTTCAGAGAGAACCCACTTCTCCCCTCCCTCGGCGCGGCCGCGGTGCATTTCTGTGCGGTCCGCGCTAGCCCCCAGAAAAATGTATAAATTCGGGATTTTTAGTCATTTTTCCACTTTTCAAAAACCCAAAACCTAAGAGGCGATTTTCCAAATAACTTTTCTTCTTCAAAACGATTGGTGAGTGACTCTAACTCATTTTCTTCACTTATTAACATCTTTTAACATGATTTCAACTTCAAAACAAAAGATTTTCATGGGGGAAATTGGGTGTTTTGGGTAGAACCTAGGTTTTCTACAAATTGAGGAGTTGGACCTCAATTTGAGGTCCGATTTCAAAACAAATCATATATTTGGACTCGTAGGAGAATGGGTAACCGGGTTTTGGTCCGAACCTCGAGTTTCGACCACGTGGGTCCGGGGGTGTTTTTGACCATTTTGGGAAAAACCTTGTAAAATTTATTTTCATGCATGGGTAGTGATTCATTTAGTAATTATTAATGTGATTAAGTAACTTATGACTAGATTTGAGCGGATTGGTGGTGGAATCAAGAGGTAAAGCTATACTAGAAGCGTGACTTGAGTTTGGAGCATTCGAGGTAAGTATTTGTTCTAACTTTGGCTTGAGGGATTAGGATTTGGATGTTATTTGCTACGTGTTAACTGTGGAGTACGGTGTGTAGGCATGGTGACGGTTATCTATACACCGGAGTCTAGCATGACCGTGAGTCGTAGTTGTTTTTAAATTCGAAAGATGTGAAACAGTTGAGCTAATTACTTGCAAATATAATTATGAAGTGATAGTTGAGAAGCAGATGAGTTAAAGAAGGAAGTGTGGTATTTTTCCCTTGCCGGGACTTATTGTTGATTTGTTCTCCCTTGCCGGGATGTTTAATCTTGTTGTATATTCCCTTCCCCGATTGGTTGCGACTGATGATTGGGTGAAGAAGAGCAATTATGCACGAAGGGTCTTTCCGTGCCATGTTTTGATAATTTTGCACGAAGGGTCTTTCCGTGCCATGTCTCTAATTATTTGAGCACGAAGGGTCATTTCGTGCCTTGATGTGAGAGTTATGTGAGGAAAAGCACGAAGGGTGATGTCGTGCACTATATTTGACAGTTATGGTGAGAATTGAGAGTAAAAGCACGAAGGTTGGTACCGTGAAGTTGTTGATTCACTTGCTCTTTTTCATAGATGTTAATTATTCAGTTTCCATCTCTCTGTTCGTTGGTCTTATATCTAAATTGTTACACCCCACAACATGTCCCCTCCCTATTATCTGTTTAAATTCTGTATATCTTTCCGTTGTTGCACATATATCTATACAGGTTAATTGTGGTAGGTCCGGTCTAGCCTCGTCACTACCTCGTCGGGGTTAGGCCAGGCACTTACCAGCACATGGGGTCGGTTGTGCTGATGCTACACTTCTGTGCCCTTTTTTTGCACAGATTCGGGAGTAGCTTACGGACGGCAGTAGCAGTAGATTGGGAGCGTGCCTTCAGTCCAGAGACTCTTAGGTAGTTCGCTGGCGTGCGTGGGCCCTGAGTCTCATCTATTTCATTTCTATTTGTTTTCATTATATCGAAGCAGACTCCTTGTGTATTTTCTTTCAAACTCTTATTTGTAGTATCTTATAGTAGTCCGTGAGTATTGTGACACTAAATCTTGGGTAGAGGATGATGTTAATTTTTCCGCATTTTCGTTCATTAATATTAAATTAAGACTTCCGCTTGAATTTATTGTTTTTATTATTATCTTGTTGAAAATTAGTTGAAAAGGTATGTTAAGGTTGGCTTGCCTAGCTCCGACAGTAGGCGCCATCACGACTCCCGATGGTGGGGAATTCGGTTCGTGACAGTTTTAGAGGTCCGTAGCTAATATAGGCTTGAAATGCCGAAGGTTGAATTTTTGAACTTTCCGGTTCGATAACGAGATTTTTATCCGAGGGTCGGAATGGAGTTCTGAGAGCTGGAGTAGTTCCGTTGTGTCATTTGGGATGTGCCTGCAAAATTTCAGGTCATTCAGACGTGGTTTGGTTGGGTTTTTGATCAAAAATGTGATTTAGAAGATTTTTGAAACTTAGGCTTGAATCCGATGTGTTTTGGTTGATTTGATGTTGTTTGAAGTGTTTTGAACATTGGTACAAGTTTGAATAAGGTATTAGATGATGTTTGTGCTTTTGGTTGAGGTCTCGGAGGCCTCGGGTGATTTGGGATGGTTGGCGGAGAGTTTGGAATTTTTGAAGAAGCTTCAGATTTGCTGCTTCTGGTGTTTCCGCACCTGCAGATTTGGGGACCGCGGGTGCGATGCCGCAGATGCGGGGAAAATGAGCGCAGAAGCAGAAAAGGCTTGGGAAGGCTGGAACCGCAGAAGCGACTTACGGTCCGCATCTACGATGCCACAAATGCGGGAAGAGGATCGCAGAAGCGAAAATTCGGACTTAAGTGAAAAACCGCAGATATGGTTCAAGGAGCGCAAATGCGGTACCGCTAAAGCGGAAATTGGGCCGCAGATGCGAAAATGCCTGGGCCAGAACATATAAATAGTTGCCTTCGCGAATTTGAGCTATTCTTTCACCATTTTCATCCGGGTTTGAAGCTTTTGAGAGAGATTTTTGAGAAAAATAAAGGGGAATCACTTGGAGGTAACATACTTGACTTCATAACTTGTTTTTTATGTGATTAAAGACCTAATTAGGGGTAAAATATTTTGGAGAAAATGGGTGATTAGGGCTTGAGTTTAAGAGACCTTTAAATGAGGATTTGAGGGGCCATTTGGACTCCGATTTCAGTGTTCTTATTATGTATAGACTCGTGAGAGTACGAGGGTTCTGAAAATGTAAATTTCACCCGATTTCGAGATGTGGGCCCAAAGGGTGTTTTGGTCATTTTACATAATTTCACGTATTAGCTTAGAGTTTAATTGTAGAATCGGTTACTTGAAGTGTTATTTACATTATGCAATTGAATTGAATAGATTTGGGCCATTTGGAGTCGAGTACTCATGGCAAGAACGTGGTCTCGGGTTGATTTTTGAGCCGGTTCTAGGTAAGTGACTTGTCTAACCTTGTGTGGGGGACCTTTCCCTTAGGATTGGTATATTTGGTAATTGATATGCCTTGTACGTGAGGTGATGAGTGCGTACTTGTGCAAATTTTTGAGAAATCTGTCTTTCATTAAGTATTGACTAGTGTGTTCTTTTTTCCTGCTTTCTTTACTTGTACCATTAAACATGTTGTTAGTTTAGGAAAGCATGCCTAAGTGATTTCATTGCCTTATTTGTCCAACCTGCTTTACCTGAACTCTCTGCAGCATGCTAGGCTAGAATTATTTGTTGCCTTAATATGAAATTTCCATTTCTGAATATTTTCTTGCTGTTGTTGTGTATTTACATTGGGACTATGGATGTGGAACTCCGGTAGCTCCCCCTTGCCTGTTTATTTTTGTACTACGGATATGGGATTTCGGTAGATCCCCCCTGCACAGTTATATGGAACTACGAGAATGCACCTGATAGATTCCCCTAGTACAGAGTATTTACATTTGGGACTACAGAACGGGATTCCGGTAGATCCTGCGCACTACAAGTTGAACTACGGGACGGTATCCTGGGAGGCCTATCGGAAATCTGGATTTGGGACTACAGGACGGTATTCTGGGATATCCCCGTTTTGTTACTATTGGTACTGAGCTGTATCTATTTCCGTCTTTACTCTGCTTCTGTATAGTTGTTGTTGCCATGTATAACCTGTTTATTTCACTGATGTACTCATCTATATTGTTTGTTGTATATTGTTGAAACTTTTTATTTTGTTTAACCTCAGTAAGGTCCTGACCTTCCTCATCACTACTCGACCGAGGTTAGGCTTGGCACTTACTGAGTACCGTTGTGGTGTAGTCATGCCCCTTCTGAGCATGTTTTTCATGTGCAGATCCAGGTACCGCTACTCAGGCCTATCATCCTTGAGAAAGCGACTGCTCTAGAGACTTCGAGGTACATTTGCCGCGTCCGTAGACCGAGAAGTCGCTTTCTATTCCTGCTTTTAGTATTTAGCCCTTTTGTATTTTTCTGTTCTTGTTAGACATTCCGGAGATAGAGCTACGTAGTATTGATCTTAGCTTGTGATTCGTATATTTTTAGGTTTTGGATTTACGTATTGGTATGGGGAGTTAAACATGGTGTATGCCGAGTGGCACATTTAAACACTATTATTACTTATTCCCGTTTTAAATTGTTTTACTTCCATATATTTTGGTTTTTCTTCCGTAATTTAGGCTTACCTAGTTGTAGAGACTAGGTGCCGTCATGATGGTTCACGGAAGGCAAACCAGGGTCGTGACAAGTTGGTATTAGAGCTCTAGGTTCATAGGAGTCATGGATCACAAGCCGGTTTATTAGAGTCTCGCTGATCGGTATGGAGACATCTGTACTTATCTATGAGAGGCTATGTAACTGTTAGGAAAATTTTCACTTCATTTGATTTCCTTGTCGTGCGATATTTTGACATCACAATTCTAAACTTATGTCTTCTATTCTCTCACAGATGGTGAGGACACGTGCTACTCGAGATGATCAGGCACCCACGCTCCCTACTGTAGCCGTTAGAGGCTGGGGCTGGGGTGGAGGCCGAGGACGCGCACGTGGTACAACCAGAGCACCTACGCAAACTGCCGCTGAGGTACCACCAGCAGTTTCAACCGGAGTTCAGGCACCTGACACGCCTACTGCTATTACTACTTCAGCTCTTTAGGAGACTCTGGCACAGTTCATGAGCATGTACACTACTTTGGCTCAAGTAGGGTTGCTTCTCCTTGCTGCAGCCACATCCCAAGCTGGGGGAGGAGCATAGACTCCTGCCGCCCGCACTCCTGAGCAGTGAGTGCATATTGAGAAGGTCCCTGAGATTATTCTTATACCATCTGCAGTGCCAATTTAGCCCGAGGTCAGGGCAGCGGCTTCCGAGGAGGAGCAGTTGAGGCTTGAGAGGTTCAAGAGGTACAAGCCTCTTGTATTTAGTGGTCTAGCATCGAAGGATGCTTTGGTATTTCTTTATGAGTGTTGTCGTATTCTTCATACCATGGGTATCTCAGGATCGAGCGGGGTTTCTTTCACTACCTTCCAGCTTCAAGGAGCCGCCTATGAGTGGTGGTGCACCTATGAGTTAAACAGTCCAGACGAGGCTACTTCACTGACTTGGACTTAGTTTTCAAATCTGTTCCTGAAGGAGTATGTTCCTCAGAGCCTCAGAGACGCATGGCGCGCAGAGTTTGAGCATTTACGCTAGGGTGCTATGACTATTTCAGAGTATGTTGTCCGTTACACCAGTTTGGCTAGGCATGCACCAGCCTTGGTTTCTACTGTCAGCGAGAGGGTTCGCCGACTTATTGAGGGCTTTATTCCCAGCATCAGATCTAGCATGGCTCGTGAGTTGGAGATGGATATTTCTTATCAGCAGGTGGTGAGCATTGCTAGGAGGATTGAGGGTATGCATGCTAGGGAGAGAGAGGAGAGGGAGGCCAAGAGGTCTCAAGAGTCGGACTATTATTTTGGTGCCCGTACCCTAGTTGCAGGTCATCATAGTAGGGGTTATATGAGTTGCCATGTTCATTCAGCTCTTCTAGCAGCCAGTAGTGCTCCAGCTCCTCGTAGGCCTCAGGAGTCTTATTATGCACCTCCGATTTCTAGCGCGCCTCCTGTGCGGGGTGCTTTCAGAGGTCAGTCCAGCAGAGCTGGACCTAGCCAATCACAACCATCACGTCCTCCCAGAGCTTGTTTTAAGTGTGGTGACACGCGCCATATGGTGAGGGATTGCCCCAGATTTGGGAGGGGTGCACCTCCATAGACTTCTCAGCCACAGCGTGCCCCGCAGAGTTCTTAGGCTATGGTTACAACTCTAGTTGCTACCCCACCTGCTCAGCCAGCTAGAGGTAGAGGTTAGGGAGGTAAAGGTCGCCCTAGAGGGGGAGGCCAGACCAGATACTATGCTCTTCCTGCCCGTACCAAGGTCGTTGCCTCCGATTCTGTTATCACAGGTATTATATTGGTTTGTCACAGAAATGCATCGGTTCTATTCGATCCAGGCTCCACTTATTCTTATGTGTCTTCTTATTTTGCTCCGCATTTGGGTGTATCTCGGTATTCTTTGAGTTCCCCTGTTTATCTTTCTACTCCTGTGGGAGATTCTCTTGTTATGGACCACGATTATCAGTCGTGTTTGGTTGCTCTTAGTGGTTTTGAGACCAGAGCTGATTTATTATTACTCAGTATGGTTGACTTCGATATTATCTTAGGCATGGACTGGTTGTCGCCCCATTATGCTATTCTTGATTGTCACGCCAAAATCGTGACGCTGGCTATGCTTGGTGTACCGCGTGTTGAGTGGACGGGTACTTTAGATCACACTCCCAGTAGAGTTATTTCTTTCCTTAAGGCTCAGCGTATGGTTGAGAAGGGGTGTGATGCGTATTTAACTTATGTGAGAGATGTTAGTATTGACACCCTTTCAGTTGACTCAGTCCCAGTAGTACGTGATTTTCCTAATGTGTTTCCAGCTGATCTTCCAGGCATGCCGCCTGATAGAGATGTTGATTTTGGCATTGATCTGTTGCTGGTCACTCAACCCATTTCTATTCCTCCATATCGTATGGCTCCTCCTAAGTTGAAGGAATTGAAGGATTAGTTACAGGAATTTCTTGATAAAGGTTTTATTCGGCCTAGTGTATCACCTTGGAGTGCTCCTATCTTGCTTGTGAAGAAAAAAATGGTTCTATGCGTATGTGTATTGATTATCGCCAGTTGAACAAGGTTACAGTGAAAAACCATTATCCTTTGCCTCGTATTGATGATCTGTTTGACCAGCTTCAGTGCGCACGGGTGTTTTTTAAGATTGATTTGCGCTCAAGTTACCATCAGTTGAAGATTCGGGAGCCAGATATCCCGAAGACTACTTTCAGGATTCGATATGGTCATTAGGAGTTCCTTGTCATGTCATTTGGGTTGACCAATGCCCCAGTAGCCTTTATGCATTTGATGCATAGTGTGTTCCGACCGTATCTTGACTCGTTCATCATTGTCTTTATTGATGATATTCTGGTGTACTCCCGGAGTCGGGAAGATCATGAGCAGCACCTGAGGACTGTGCTTCAGACTTTGAGAGAGAAGAAGTTATATGCTAAATTCTCGAAATGTGAGTTTTGGTTGGATTCAGTGGCATTATTAGGCCACGTGGTATCGAGTGAGGGTATTAAGGTGGATCCAAAGAAGATAAAGGTCGTGCAGAGTTAGCCCAAACCATCCTCAGCGACCGAGATTCGCAGTTTTCTTGGTTTGGCGGGCTACTATCGTCATTTTGTGGAGGAGTTTTCATCGATTGTATCCCCTATGACTAGGTTGACCTAGAAGGGTGCTCCATTCCAGTGGACGGAGGAGTGTGAGGCGAGCTTTCAAAAGCTCAAGCCAGCTTTGACCACAGCCCTAATTTTGATACTGCCTACAAGTTCGGGGACCTATGCGGTCTATTGTGATGCCTCGAGGGTTGGCCTCAGAGCGGTGTTGATACAGAACAGTAGGGTGATTGCCTACGCGTCCAGACAGTTGAAGATACATGAGAATAACTACCCCATTCACGATCTTGAGTTAGCTACCATTGTTCACGCCCTGAAAATTTGGCGCCATTATTTATACGGGGTTCCCTATGAGATTTATACTGACCATCAGAGCTTGCAACACCTGTTCAAGCAAAAAGATCTAAACTTGCGCTAGAGGAGGTGGTTAGAGTTGCTAAAGGACTATGATATCACTATTCTGTATCACTCGGGCAAGGCCAATGTGGTGGCCGATGCTTTGAGTCGCCGGGCAGAGAGTTTGGGGAGTTTGGCTTATTTACCAGCATCGGAGAGGCCTATGGCGATGGATGTTCAGGCCTTAGCTAGCCAGTTTATGAGATTGGATCTTTCGAAGCCCAGTCGGGTTCTAGGTGCGTGGTTTCTCGGTCTTCCTTATTTGATCGCATCAGGGAGAGGTAGTATGATGACCCTCATTTGCTTGTCCTCAAGGACAAGGTCCAGCACGGTGATGCCATAGATGTGACTATTGGTGATGATGGGGTATTGAGGATGTAGGGTTGGATTTGTGTACCCAATGTTGATGGGCTTCGAGAGTTGATTCTAGAGGAGGCCCATAGTACACGGTATTCCATCCATTCGGATGCTGCGAAGATGTATCAGGAGTTGAGACAACACTATTGGTGGAGGTGGATGAAGAAGGATATAGTTGAATTTGTATCTCGATGCCTCAACTGTCAGCAGGTGAAGTATGAGCACCAGAGACCGGGTGGATTGCTTCAGCAGATGGAGATTCCGGAGTGGAAGTGAGAGTGGATCACCATGGACTTGTAGTTGGTCTCCCACGGACTTTGAGGAGATTTGATGCTATTTGGGTGATTGTGGATCGGCTGACCAAGTCCGCTCATTTCATCCCTGTGTGTACTACTTATTCTTCAGAGCGGTTGGCGGAGATTTACATCCGGGAGATTGTTCGTCTGCATGGTATTCCAGTTTCCATCATTTCAGATAGAGGTACTCACTTCACATCACTGTTCTAAAGAGCCGTTCAGCATGAGTTGGGTACTCGGGTGGAGTTGAGTACAACATTCACCCTCAGATGGACGGACAGTTCGAGCGCACTATTCAGATTCTTGAGGATATGTTCCGTGCGTGTGTGATTGAGTTTGGAGGGTCTTGCGATCAGTTCTTGCCATTGGCGGAGTTTGCTAACAACAATAGCTATCAGTTTTGCATTCAGATGGCATCCTATGAGGCTTTATGTGGGAGACGGTATAGATCCTCGGTGGGTTGATTTGAGCCAGGTGAGGCCAGATTATTGGGCATAGACTTAGTTTAGGATGCTTTGGAGAAGGTTAAGGTGATTCATGATAGACTCCGTATAGCCCAGTCCAGACAGAAGAGTTACGCGGATCGAAAAGTTTGTGATGTTTCTTATATGGTTGGAGAGCGGGTTCTGCTTCGGGTTTTGCCTATAAAGGGCGTTATGAGATTCGAGAAGAAAGGAAAGTTGAGTCCGAGGTTTATTGACCCTTTTGGAATATTGAGGCATGTTGGGGAGGTTGATTATGAGCTTGCCTTACCTCCCAGCTTGGTAGGAGTTCATTCGGTATTTCATATTTCGATGCTCTGGAGGTATCACGGTGATCCGTCGCACGTGTTGGATTTCAGTTCAGTCCAGTTGGACAAGGATATATCTTATGTTGAGGAGCCAGTGGCAATATTGGACATGCAGGTTAGGAAGCTGAGGTCAAAGAACATTGCTGCAGTAAAGGTTCAGTGGCGGGGCCAGCCGGTCGAGGAGGCAACCTGGGAGACCGAGCAGGATATAAGCAACCGTTACTCTCATCTTTTCACTACTTCAGGTATGTCTCTATGCTCGTTCGAGGACGAACGAATGTTTAAGTGTAGGAGAATGTGATGACCCGACCGGTCGTCTTAAGAATTAATGCCCCGATCCCCCTATTAATTGTTTCCCCAAGTTTATTTTTGCTATTTTGATTTGCGGGGATGTTCGATTTTGAGTTTCAGAGAGTTTTGGGACACTTAGTCTCTAAATGAGAGCTTAAGGATTGGAAAGTTGACCGTAGTTGGAACAGTGTGAAGACGGCCTCGAAATGGAAATCTAATGGTTCCGTTAGCTCCGTTGGATGATTTCGGGGTTAGGAGCGTATTTGGATTGTGTTTTGGAGGCCTATAGCTAATTTAGGCTTGAAATACCGAAGGTTGAATTTTTTGAACTTTCCGGTTCGATGGCGAGATTTTGATCCGAGGGTCGGAATGGAGTTCTGAGTGCTGCAGTAGTTCTGTTGTGTCATTTGGGATTTGCGTGCAAAATTTCAGGTCATTCGGACATGGTTTGGTTGGGTTTTTGATCAAAAACGTGATTTAGAAGATTTTTGAAACTTAAGCTTTAATCCGATGTGTTTTGGTTGATTTGATGTTGTTTGAAGTGTTTTGAAGATTGGTACAAGTTTTAATAAGGTATTAGGTGATGTTTGTGCTTTTGGTTGAGGTCTCAGGGGCCTCGGGGTGATTTCGGATAATTGACGGAGAGTTTGGAATTTTTGAAGAAGCTTCAGATTTGCTGCTTCTGGTGTTTCAGCACCTGCGGATTTAGGGACCGCAGGTGCGATGCCGTAGATGCGGGGAAAATGAGCGCAGAAGCGGAAAGGGCCTGGGAAGGCTGGAACCGCAGAAGTGGCTTAGGGGCCGCATCTGCGATGCCGCAGATGCGGAAATAGGATCGCAGAAGCGAAAATTGGGACTTAAGTGAAAAACCGCAGATGCGGTTCAAGGACCGCAAATACAGTACCATAAAAGCGGAAATTAGGACGCAGATGCGAAAATGCCTGGGACAGAACATATAAATAGTTGCCTTCGCGAATTTGAGCTATTCTTTCACCATTTTCATCCAGGTTTGAAGCTTTTGAGAGAAATTTTTGAGAAAAACAAAGGAGAATCACTTGGAGGTAACATCCTTGACTTCATAACTCGTTTTTATGTGATTAAAGACCTAATTAGTGGTGAAAAATTTGGGAAAAATGAGTGATTAGGGTTTGAGTTTAAGAGACCTTTAAATGAGGATTTGAGGGGTCATTTGGACTCCAATTTCAGTGTTCTTGTTATGTATAGACCTGTGAGAGTACGAGGGTTTTGAAAATGTAAATTTCACCCGATTCCAAGACGTGGGCCCGAGGGGCATTTTGGTCATTTTACATAATTTCACGTATTAGCTTAGAGTTTAATTGTAAAATCAGTTACTTGAAGTGTTATTTACATTATGCAATTGAATTGAATAAATTTTGGCCAATTGGAGTAGAGTACTCGTGGCATGAAGTGGTCTCGGGTTGATTTTTGAGTCGGTTCGAGGTAAGTGGCTTGTCTAACCTTGTGTGGAGGACCTTCCCCTTAGGATTGGTATATTTGGTAATTGAAATGCCTTGTACGTGAGGTGACGAGTGAGTACTTGTGCAAATTGTTGAGAAATCCGTCTTTCATTAAGTATTTACTAGTGTGTTCTTTTTTCCTACTTTCTTTACTTGTACCATTAAACCTGTTGTTAGTTTAGGAAAGCATGTCTAAGTGATTTCATTGCCTTATTTGCCCAACCTGCTTTACCTGAACTCTGTGCAGCATGCTAGGCTAGAATTATTTGTTGCCTTAATATGAAATTTCCATTTCTGAATTTTTTCTTGCTGCTGCTGTGTATTTACGTTGGGACTACGGATGTGGGATTCCGGTAGCTCCCCCTTGCATGTTTATTTTGGGACTATGGATGTGGGATTTCGGTAAATCCCCCTTGCACAGTTATATGGAACTACGAGAATGCACCCGGTAGATTTTCCCAGTACTAGGTATTTACATTTGGGACTACAGAACGGGATTCCGGTAGATCCCCGCGCACTACGAGTTGAACTACGGGACGGTATCCCGGGAGGCCTATCGGATATGTGGAATTGGGACTACAAGATGGTATCCTGGGAGATCCCCATTTTGTTACTATTGGTACTGAGTTGTATCTCTTTCCGTGTTTACTCTGCTTCTGTATAGTTGTTGTTGCCCTATATAACCTGTTTATTTCATTGCTATACTCATTTATATTGTCTGTTTTATACTGTTGAAACTTTATATTTTGTTTAACCTCAGTAAGGCCCTGACCTTCCTCGTCACTACCCGACTGAGGTTAGGCTTGGCACTTACTGAGTACCGTTGTGGTGTACTCATGCCCCTTCTGTGCATGTTTTTCATGTGCAGATCCAGGTACCGCTACTCAGGCCTATCATCCTTGAAGAGGCGACTGCTCTAGAGATTTCGAGGTACATTTGCCTCGTCCACATACCGAGAAGTCCCTTTCTATTCCTGCTTTTAGTATTTAGCCCTTCTGTATTTTTCTATTCTTGTTAGCGGAAGCTGCGGGTTCGAGCCCCGTCAGTCCCGACGGATTCAATAAATATATCAATTCATCTCTCCATTTTCTGTGAAAAGGGGGACATGGAGAATAATTTCATTCCCAACGGGGGGTCTTTTTTTTCTTTTTTGTTTCGCATTTCTCATCACGTTCCAGAGATAGAGCTACATAGTATTGATCTTAGCTTGCGATTCGTGGGTTTCCGGGTCTTGGATTTACGTATTGGTATGGAGAATTAAACATGGTGTATGTCAAGTGGCACATTTAAACACTATTATTACTTATTACTGCTTTAAATTGTTTTACTTCCGCATATTTTGGTTTTTCTTCCGCAATTTAGGTTTACCTAGTCATAGAGACTAGGTGCCGTCATGATGGTTCACGGAGGGCGAACCGGGGTCGTGACATACGTGTAAATAATTAATAACACAAAAAAGTTATTAAGATTGTTTGGCCAAAATTGCGCGGACGCATACCTTGATTTATTTTGGAGATAATAATTATGTCATGCGAACGTATACATAATCATGAAAATAGATTAAAAGCGTGCCTCGAGCATTCTACGAGTATTCAAGAGTTATTGTCCTAAGCTAGTTTGAGATTACTGTGAGGTCATGGATTATGGATATGTAATTGTTACAATATGGTTTAGCTATCAAGTCGTCCATACTTATAGAACCAGTTACAACTTAATAATCTTATCTTTTGAATTAACTCTAATCAATGCTAATTACATGTAAAGGGGAAGATTGGTGATAGGAGTGAAAACTAACCACTTAAAGGATTATAAATTACCAAAAGTCACTAAACAATGTTTGAAATTAGTCTGGCCAAACGATAAAACTAGGATTAGGAACTAACTCAAATTGTTAAGTTATTTTGATAAGGAAAACGAACTTTACAACACCAATTCCTATGACCCCAAATGCTTCACTGTTACCATCATTTAAACCCAAACCTATTTAGTCCTAATTAAATTTCATCACCCAATTAATTCATAGTAAATATTTATGCATCAACTTAAACAAGAAAAGATAACATAATAGTCTAAGCAATGTTGAGAAATGGGCTAGCTAACAAAGATCCAACGCATTACATGGCATGGCAGGGAATAAATATTAAATCAATGATGAGAAATGAAATAGATAGTGTATTATCCAAATTTACGAATCACCAATTTAATATGCTAAACGAGGAAAGAACAAAATAAGCACACCATTGTATATACATATATGAAGAAAGACAGTGGAAACAAAATTATATTTTATTGCCAAAAAGAACACATGAGAACAAAAAGAATCAAAAACTTTTGCATTACTTAAAATGGGATGAGAAAAGAACCTCAATGAGCACTTGATGCAAAATTTCTAGACAAAGAGCTTCTTATGGACTAAGAGACTCAAACGTGACTTCAACTCTTCCTCTTGACTTCTGTGTCTTTTCTCCTTTTCTATTGTTGCTGAGTTTCTCCCCCCAAAAAAATCCCCCCCAGAATAAAGTGTATGCCAACTATATATAGAATGTGTGTGCTTAAAAGGTGAGGATTGGAGGAGTAGGCAACAAGATGTGGGGCTGATCGTGGGTGTCTGTGCAACGTGTGTGAGTGAAGTGAGGGGTGGGGGATGTTCAGATTGTTATCAGATAGGAGTTTGTTTATTTTGTTATCTCTTTTTTGTTTGCTTTGTTTTCGTTAGTTTTTAGTATTATTATTTATTATTATTATTTTTAACTTTTTAATAACTCCTTTTTATTAAATAAAAACGAAAGTAATATATATATATATACAAAATCAAAAGGCGCCAGTTGAGCTTGCCATCTAACAAATATTAATTTAGATGCATCATGTTTGAAATCTTTGTCAAACATATATTTAACAGATTGAGCATCAGTTTTTATTAAAAACTTTTGATTATATAAATCGTCTTGAAATTTTAAAACACATTTAACAATAGTCAACATTTCATGAGCCACAGTAGCATATTTCTTCTGGGCTTCGGTCCATTTATCAGAGTGAAATCTTATCAGGTATTCACTCTTATTGTTGGGATTCACTTGTTTTAAAATCCCACCGTAGCCAATGTTGGACGCATCAGTCTCAATAATTTTTTGCCATGTAGGATTAGCAAGAGTTAAGCAAGGTAAAGACATAACACGCTGTTTAATATTTTTGACTAACGTAGTATGCTGGTCAGTCCAAGGCTTCTTTCTCTCTTTGTCAGATAATATTATTTCTGGCTGCATCGGCTGTGAATCTTCTTCTGCGATATCATCGCCACTTGTTTCACTGTGCATTGATGTGTCTGATCTTTCACATTGATTCAAAGTTTGAAGTAAATTTCTTTTTACTTCTTCCAGATATTTATTTACTAATTCGGTTTTATCTCCGTCTTGAACAGAGATTCTTCGAGCAATATGTTTGACGGAGCTGTCATCAAATATTTTCTTCTGTGGAGTGGACGAGTATACTTGGATTTGTGTTTTAATAGAATCCAATAATTCTTGTCCATATAACATTTTTGTTTTGAGATCATTCTTCATCAATTTGTCCCAAAAATTATTGTAAAATACCATGTATAAGCAAGTGATTTGTTCCTCCGTAAAACCTAATTCAGGAGTCCATTTATGAATCCATGGGATAGAGAATTCAATAAAGAAACAAATTTGATCAATTTTTTCTAGGCAACAGATATGATCTGCGTGATATAACTCGGTTAGGAATGGAGAATTTTTTGCCCATTCTTTGTATAACTTAAGGAATGGCTCAGGCAGGATTTTCGTTGTGGGACCGTGGTATGACCACCAATTTAAGAACCAGTTGGGGATAGGTCCTGTAAATATTTTTGCACATACTTTAATAAACCAAGTATGTTTATGCCTCTCATTGTTATAATAAAGCACTCTATCAAATGCTTGGATATAATCCCAATAAGTAAAATTCATGGATGATTTATTAAGGCTTATCTGCCTTTCTTTCATTGTTGAAATCCCCCATTCTTCAACAGATATAATCTGTTTGATAATGACTTTTGAGAAGTTATAAACGTTCTCATTTGTGTTATAACCCGAAAAGTGCTGGAATTTTGCACTACCTGTACTGATTAGAATAGTCTCATAATAATATCTATGTTGAATATTTCATATCTATTACATATTTACCAAGAAAATTCCTAGACTCTGATACCATCTACACAAGGATCAGGGTAGGTGGGCGGTAGTCCGCACGACCATCCATCCAGATCTAGCTGTTTCAGTACCTTTGAAGGTTGGCGGTAGTCCGCGCGACCAGTAAAGATTCAAAATAGACTGTCTGAAGTTCAGATTTCTAGCATCTCTAAGAGCTGCTAAAAAGGTCTATTTTAATCCTTTAAGGGTTAACGGTTTAAACGCAATTTGAACCTTACCAATATGCAGATAATGATAATGATGTTTATATAAATCTATATCGTGTTTGTTTAATAAACGAATAGTCTGTTCAGACGAATTTAATGACAAAGACTGTTCAGTCGTTTTTATCAATTGTTTAGAAGAAAGTTTATCAAACCAACCATAATCATAAATGGTTTTTATAGAAACTTTAGGAATTGTCCATTTATTTAATAAATCAAGGTTTTGAGGTATATCTACCTCTTCAAGTCTAGTACTTTTAGTACTTGTTTCTCCCAGATCCATTCCAAAAGCTTCATATCTATGTTGAATATTTCATATCTTTTACATATTTACCATGAAAATTCCTAGGCTCTGATACCATCTACACCAGGATCAGGGTAGGCGGGCGGTAGTCCGCACGGCCATCCGGAACCGCTATAAGACGTATTAGTCTGATTCCAATCGCGTTCCTCAATCAACACTTCTTGAGGAGTAGGACGGGGATAATAATAAGTTTGCATCCTTGGTTTGTCAGCATACCTACTAGTGGGTTAACTATACCTTTGAGTTAATTAAACTCTGACCATATCTCAGTTTTATAATTAGAAACGGTCTCAATTCTATCAGCAAATTTTTAGATAAATCAATTGGTCTAACATTCAAACCAGAAAGCTTTTTATCGAGGAGTTGTGCTAAGTCATCAAGAGATTTAAATTTAAAATCCTGAATCTCAGGAGGTCTTTGAATATGAGTAAGAATAGCTTGATCAACTGTTTTACTACATGAAGTGGAGGCAATATCAGTTGATCCTTTCTTAGTACTCATTTCTTTTATTAAAATAGTCAAATCATCAAGTTTTTATCAAGAGAATCGATATGTTCTCCTAAAATCTTTACATATAAACCCAAATAATTGTTTTGAGAAATCAATTTATTAATTTCTGCGATACTAATAGCTACAACGTTATCATCAATAAATTTTTGAAAGGTAATGAATGTAATACCAGTATTATTAGGTAAAATAAAGGGGGTCTGAGGAGGATAATAGGCTTTAGTAATATTACCACTCCCATCTTTATAAGATCTTTCTAGTACCTTTATAAAAAGAGGCAAATAAGTTGTTATAAACCAAGGAACAAAATATATAATTTGATTATACAAAAAACAAGTTTCATAAAATTCTTGAGAAATACTATTCAAATCATCTTTGCTATAAGCATCAAAAAACCACGTTTTAAACTGGCTCCATTTATCACTAAAAAATTCCTTTTGAATATATTTTTGTGCCCGAGAACCGGGGCTAAAATCAATTTGGTGTGGAATCATTAAGTACTATTGGGGTCGAAATCCATCTCGGATACAGAAGGAATATCCTTATCTGAAATATTGTCATTGTCCTGAACAATATTTGTTTGAGGGTTAACTTTAACCCTTTCAACCCTTTCGACAGGCTTATTACTAACTTTACTAGTAATAGTGTGTAAAGAGGCTGCACGATTGCGAGCTGGACCGTAGACTGGTTCAACAGGAGAAATATGTTGAATAGCAGGTAGAAGTCTATGATTAGAAAATGTCTATTATAAATAGTAGACTTATCATCAAATTGAATACAAATCCTACCATCCGGATTTTGAGTAACATACGAAAATTCAGTATTCGACAAGTCGTTAGTAATCTGACTTGGGGATATAACCGAATTTAAAGTCCAAGTAGTTGGGAAATTAATTTCTTCCCACCTAATAGGTCTCCTAGTGGTGACCTTGGACCTTGCAAAATTGGTTTTTACCAGTATGGTCTGATCTGATGTATCATATAACTTACATCTAGGATTCAAAGTAGATAATAATTTAAAATAAATCCTATAAGACAGACATATAAGTTCAGAACCAGGCGCATAATTATAACCATGCGTTTTCATATTTAAAGTCAAGACATCAAGAATATTAACATCAGAAAGAGATAGTTGCAGATTGGGTTGAGTATTACAATATATGGGACCATAGGCCACAGTAGATTCAATCGAACCCATCAGAGACTGTCTGAAGTTCAGATTTCTAGCATCTCTAAGAGCTGCTAAAAAGGTCTCTGGTAATCCTTTAAGGGTTAACGGTTTAAACGCAATTTGAACCATACCAATATGCAGATAATGATAATGATGTTTATATAAATCTATATCGTGTTTGTTTAACAAATGAATAGTCTGTTCAGACGAATTTAATGTCAAAGACTGTTTAGTCGTTTTTAATTGTTTAGAAGAAAGTTTATCAAACCAACCATAATCATAAATTGTTTTTATAGAAACTTTAAGAATTGTCCATTTATTTAATAAATCAAGGTTTTGAGGTATATCTACAATATACTCGTCCACTCCACAGAAGAAAATATTTGATGATAGCTCCGTCAAACATATTGCTCAAAGAATCTCTGTTCAAGACGGAGATAAAACCGAATTGGTAAATAAATATCTGGAAGAAGTAAAAAGAAATTTACTTCAAACTTTGAATCAATGTGAAAGAAGCCTTGGACTGACCAACATACTACGATAGTCAAAAATATTAAACAGTGTGTTATGTCTTTACCTTGCTTAACTCTTGCTAATCCTACATGGCAAAAAATTATTGAGACTGATGCGTCCAACATTGGCTACGGTGGGATTTTAAAATAAGTGAATCCCAATAATAAGAGTGAATACCTGATAAGATTTCACTCTGGTAAATGGACCGAAGCCCAGAAGAAATATGCTACTGTGGCTCATGAAATGTTGACTATTGTTAAATATGTTTTAAAATTTCAAGATGATTTATATAATCAAAAGTTTTTAATAAAAACTGATGCTCAATTTGTTAAATATATGTTTGACAAAGATTTCAAACATGATGCATCTAAATTAATATTTGCTAGATGACAAGCTCAACTGGCGCCTTTTGATTTTGAAATTCAATATAAAAAAGGAATTGATAATTCCCTTCCGGATTTCTTATCCTGAGAATACCTTGATTAATTATGAATTTCTATACAACTTTTTTAGAGGAAGAATTGTTAATTACTATCCTGAAAGTGGTTAGATTAAATCGAGATCTACAAAGTCTCATAATTGATTTGATAATTGAAGATATCGTTGATAACCTGATTGAAAATCATAATCATGATGAAATTGTTAGGAATTCATACCTATACTAAAATTATTAGGGATGATATGCTGGATTATTACTTCTAAATTGACTTGTTATTTATGCAGAATGGACCCTTCATGGGCCACCAGAGGCAGAGGTAGGGGAAGATCTTCCCCTAGTAGATCATATTCTCAAGGATCGTCATACGGATCCTCATCAAATTCTCCAGTGATACAAGCAGGAAAAAGGAGTTTAATAAACTCAAAGATTTTTCATAAAGGAGATTCTTCATCAGGTCCGTCTATACATCTGGATGATATTCCAGAAGATGATCCATTATATGGTCATCTACAGGCATATTTGGCTTCCAAAAAGCAAAGTAATACATTTGCTTCAATCGCTATAGAAGAAGACAATGATGATATTAAGTCTTACGAAAAATTTCCAAAGAAAGAAATATATTTCTCCTAGAAAACTCTGAGATTCAGCGAAAAGATGAACCATGGAAGATATTCCAGAGATATCTGATTAATGGATTATACTACCCGGGTGAGTCATATAAAACCCGCACTTATTTTGAGACTATTCTAATCAGTACAGATAGTGCAAAATTCCAGAACTTTTCGGGTTATAACACAAATGAGAACGTTTATAACTTCTCAAAAGTCATTATCAAACAGATTATATCTATTGAAGAATGGAGGATTTCAACAATGAAAGAAAGGCAGATAAACCTTAATAAATCACCCATGAATTTTACTTATTGGAATTATATCCAAGCATTTGATAGAGTGTTTTATTATAACAATGAGAGGCAAAAACATACTTGGTTTATTAAAGTATGTGCAAAAATATTTACAGGACCTATCCCCAACAGGTTCTTAAATTGGTGGTCATACCACGGTCCCACAACGAAAATCATGCCTGAGTCATTCCTTAAGTTATACAAAGAATGGGCAAAAATTTCACCATTCCTAACCGAGTTATATCACGCAGATCATATCTGTTGCCTAGAAAAAATTGATCAAATTTGTTTCTTTATTGAATTCTCTATCCCATGGATTCATAAATGGACACCTGAATTAGGTTTTATGGAGGAACAAATCTCTTGCTTATACAGGGTATTTTACAACAATTTTTGGGACAAATTGATGAAGAATGATCCCAAAACAAAAATGTTATATGGATTAGAATTATTGGATTCTATTAAAATACAAATCCAAGTATACTCGTCCACCCCACAGAAGAAAATATTTGATGACAACTCCGTCAAACATATTGCTCGAAGAATCTCTGTTCAAGACGGAGATAAAACCGAATTAGTAAATAAATATCTGGAAGAAGTAAAAAGAAATTTACTTCAAACTTTGAATCAATGTGAAAGATCAGACACATCAATGCACAGTGAAACAAGTGGTGATTATATCGCAGAAGAAGATTCACAGCCGATGCAGCCAGAAATAATATTATCTGACAAAGAGAGAGAAAAGGTGGAAAATTTCCTCCAACAAATGAATGATTTAGACAAAAGAAGACTTTGACTAAAGCCGCCGAAGACCCCACACAACAGTAGATACACTGTTCCCAACAGTAGAAACACTGTATAAGGGACCCAGATACACTATTCTCAATAGTAGAAAACTATATAGGGACCCAGATGTGGGACCCAATCTACTATTTAAAGATTCTTTATATTTTTTTCCTTCTTTAAATAGAGGACCTCTTCATTTGAAGAGGCAGGTCGTGAGAACCCCCTCTCTCTCTAAACTCTCTCCTTCTTGTAAAACTTTTAGCTTATTAGTTTTGTAAATCAATTGAAGATTAATAAAAGTTTTGAAGTTCAGTTCATCTTCAGGGCCTTGCTTCTCGGCCTTAAAGGTATTTATTTTATTTTATTATATAGTATTTTATATACTTAGTTTCTCTCCCCAGCCGTGACTATGTCCGGCTAAATGGATTCATATCTATGTTGAAAAACTAATTTCTCTTGCATATTAACCATGAAGAATCCAGACTCTTTCAAAATATAAAGGAATTTTAATATAGTTTCTTGGCTTGGTTCTAAGATTGTGGTACAGTCGACTCTGGTACTACTCTTATTGGCTTTGCCTTAGTGGCTACGTCTAGCCAGCTGTGACATTAAAGCCCGCTGAAGTTGTCAAAAGGGCTATCCCTTTCAGAGTTAGAACTGCTAGACACATGGGCTCAATAAGAGTATGTATCGGACCTAGACAGGCCCCTTGCTTGGGTAAAAGAATAGATCCTTCCATACAGTCATTAAAACTATAATAAAATTCTCATATATTTCGAATCTTTACTGGTCGCGCGGACTACCGCCAACCTTCAAAGGTACTGAAACTGCTAGATCTGGATGGCCGTGCGGACTACCGCCCGCCCACCCTGATCCTGGTGTAGATGGTATCAGAGCCTAGGAATTTTCATGGTAAATATGTAATAGATATGAAATATTCAACATAGATATGAAGCTTTTGGAATGGATCTGGGAGAAACAAGTACTAAAAGTACTAGACTTGAAGAGGTAGATATACCTCAAAACCTTGATTTATTAAATAAATGGACAATTCCTAAAGTTTCTATAAAAACCATTTATGATTATGGTTGGTTTGATAAACTTTCTTCTAAACAATTGATAAAAACGACTGAACAGTCTTTGGCATTAAATTCGTCTGAACAGACTATTCATTTGTTAAACAAACACGATATAGATTTATATAAACATCATTATCATTATCTGCATATTGGTATGGTTCAAATTGCGTTTAAACCGTTAACCCTTAAAGGATTACCAGAGACCTTTTTAGCAGCTCTTAGAGATGCTAGAAATCTGAACTTCAGACAGTCTCTGATGGGTTCGATTGAATCTACTGTGGCCTATGGTCCAGTATATTATAATACTTAACCCAATCTGCAACTATCTCTTTCTGATGTTAATATTCTTGATGCCTTGACTTTAAATGTGAAAACGCATGGTTATAATTATGCGCCTGGTTCTGAACTTATATGTTTGTCTTATAGGATTTATTTTAAATTATTATCTACTTTGAATCCTAGATGTAAGTTATATGATACATCAGATCAGACCATACTGGTAGAAACCAACTTTGCACGGTCCAAGGTCACCACTAGGAGACCTATTAGGTGGGAAGAAATTAATTTCCCAACTACTTGGACTTTAAATTCGGTTATATCCCCAAGTCAGATTACTAACGACTTGTCGAATACTGAATTTTCGCATGTTACTCAAAATCCGGATGGTAGGATTTGTATTCAATTTGATGATAAGTCTATTATTTATAATAGACATTCGTTTTCTAATCATAGACTTTTACCTGCTATTCAACATATTTCTCCTGTTGAACCAGTCTACGGTCTAGCTCGCATGTGACAACCCAAAGGGGCATCACCGTAGTTCTTCCTTGTTCTGCGCTTCCGAGGCCTTGATAACCTTGCTTTTAGTTGCCTCGATTTGCGTGCGTAGTTCGGGCGCATAGCCGGAAAGTTTTTATGTTAGAATATGTGAATTTTGTGAAAACAATTTGATGGATTTTGATATTAATATGTATAATATTGACTTCGGTCAACATTTTGGGTAAACGGACCCGGAGGGTCCGTAGAAAAATATGGGACTTGGGCGTGTGCCCGGAATCAAATTCCGAGGTCCCAAGCCCGAGAAATGAATTTTTGAAAGAAATTATTTTCTGAAATTTGATATGAAAATTTGAAATGAAAAGGAGTTAGAAAATATAGGTATCGGGCTCGTATTTTAGTTCCGATGCCCGGTACAAGTCTTAAATATGTGTTAAGCACTATCTGTAAAGTTTGGCTAAAAACGGACGTCATATGACGCGTTTCGGACAAAAAATGGAGAATTTGAGTTATGAAATTTGAAGAAAGAAAATCATGTGTTTGAGGCTTGATCCTATGTATATGATGTTATTTTGGCGATTTGATCGCACGAGTAAGTCCGTAAGATGTTTTAAGGTTGTGTGCATGTTTGGTTTAGAGCCCCGAGGGCTCGGGTGAGTTTTGAATGGGGCCCGGGAGGTCTTGGACTTAAGAAAATGCAGGTTTGGGTGTTGCAGATACCAGCGCGGCCGCGGTCATTTCCGCGCGGTCCGCGCTGGAGCTGCGCGGCCGCGATGCCTTTCTGTGCGGTCCGCGTGGCTGAATCTGAGGGCTAGGGTTTCAGGTTAACCAGCGCGGCCACGCACCAGAACAGTGCAGTCCGCGCTGGAAGGGTTCAGAGAAGCCCCAATTTTTTCTCCCACTCGGCGCGGCCGCAAAACATTTTTGTGCGGTCCGCGCCAGGTCCTCAGAAAGGTATACAAGTTCGGAAAATCTCAGTCATTTTTCACTTTTCAAAAACCCAAAACCTAAGAGGCGATTTTCCAAATAACTTTTCTTCTCCAAAACCATTGGTAAGTGATTCCTAACTTAATTTCTTCACTTCTTAACATCTTTTAACATGATTTCAACTTCAAATCAAAGATTTTCATGAGGAAATTGGGTGTTTTAGGTAGAACCAAGGTTTTCTACAAATTGAGAAGTTGGACCTCAATTTGGGGTCCGATTTCAAAACAAAACATATATTTGGATTCGTGGGAGAATGGGTAACAGGGTTTTGGTCCGAACCTCGAGTTTCGACCACGTGGGTTCGGGGGCATTTTTGACCTTTTTGGGAAAAACCTTGTAAAAACTATTTTTGTGCATTGGGGTTAGTTCCAATAGTAATTATTAATGCATTCAAGTAATTTGTGACTAGATTCGAGCGGTTGGGTGGTGAATTCGAGAGGTAAAGCTATAATCGAGACTTGAGTTGGAGCATTCGAGGTAAGTGGCTTGTCTAACCTTGTGTGGGGGACCTTTCCCCTTAGGATGTGCTATATTTGATAATTGAAATGCCCTGTACGTGAGGTGACGAGCGCGTACTTGAGCTAATTGTTGAAAAACCGTTTTTTTTTTCTTAAGTATTTCAATTGAGTTCTTTCTTGTTTTATTCTACTTGTGAATTTAGCATGTTGCTAGTCTAGAAAGGCATGTTTAGTTGACTAAATTGCCTATTTGCTTAAATTGCCTAAATTGCATTACGTGAAGCATGTTAGGCTAGAAGTAAATGTTTACTTGGTACGAAATTAGCGTCTAATTTAATATTCTTGTGTTGCTGCTCTGTGTTTTAAATTGGGACTACGGGTTAGATTCCCGGGAGATTCCCCCTGCACATTTACTTTGGGACTATGGGTTAGATTCCCGGGAGATCCCCCGTGCATATATTGAGGATACCAAGAGATCCTCGAGATACCAAGAGATCCCTGACTTATATTGAGGATACCGAGAGATCCTCGGGATACCAAGAGATCCCTAGTACATATTGAGGATACCAAGATATCCTCGAGATACCAAGAGATCCTTGGCTTATATTGAGGATACCGAGAGATCCTCGGGATACCAAGAGATTCCTAGTACATGTCGAGGATACTAAGAGATCATCGGGATACTTAGAGATCCCCGGTTACTTTCCTTATAGTTTGCTTTCATCATTGTTTTCGTTATTGTACTCTCATTATCCTGTATAGATTCTAACTGTAGGTTCTCAATTGCACTGATTATCTTATCCTGACATCTTTATATTTTATATAACCTCAGTAGGGCCCTGACCTTCCTCGTCACTACCCAACCGAGGTTAGGCTTGGCACTTACTGAGTACCGTTGTGGTGTACTCACGCCTCTTCTGCGCATGTTTTCATGTGCAGATCTAGGTATCTTTACTCAGGCGCACTATCAGTGAGACAGGAGGACTACGGAGGCTTCGAGGTAGATCTGCTGCATCCGCAGACCGATGAGTCTCCCTCTTTATTCTATCTTTAGTACTTAGTTCTCTTTCCTTCCGTTTGTTAGATATTCTGGAGTTTAGAGCCTCACTATACATTTCCGTAGCCTGTGTTTTCCCGTGAGTTTCCGAGTTTTGGGATTGTTTTAGTCTTGAGATATTGAGTCATATATGCCGAGCGACATTCAGTACAATTTCCTAGATAATTAAATATGGTATTCTATTTTTCCGCAATTATTATGTTTCCGCAAGTGTTAGGCTTACCTGGTCACGAAGACTAGGTGCCGTCGTGACATGTTCACGGTTGGTGAACTAGGGTCGTGACAAGTTGGTATCAGAGGTCTAGGTTTATAGGAGTCACGGGACACAGGCCGGTTTATTAGAGTCTCGCTGATCGGTACAGAGACGTCTGTACTTATCTACGAGAGGCTATGTAACTATTTAGGAAAAATTCTTCAGTTCATTGATCTCCTTGTCGTGCGATATTTTTGACATCAATTCTAAATTTCTGTCTTCTATTCTCTCACAGATGGTGAGGACACGTGCTACTCGGGACGATCAGGCACCCGCACTCCCTCCTGCAGCCGTCAGAGGCAGGGGTCGGGGCAGAGGCCGTGGATGCGCACGGGGTGCAGCCAAAGCACCTGCGCGAGCTGCCGCTGAGGTACCGCCAGCAGATCCAGCCGGAGTTCAGGCACCCGACACGCCTACAACCACTACTACTACTACAGCCCTTCAGGAGACATTGGCACAGTTTATGAGTATGTACACCACGCTAGCTCAGGCAGTGTTGCTTCCCCTTGCTGCAGCCATATCCCAGGCCGGGGGAGGGGCACAGACTCCCGCCATCCGCACTCCTGAGCAGCGAGTGTAGGTTGAGCAGGTCCCAGAGATCATTCATGTATAGACTGTAGTTCCAGTTCAGCCCGAGGATGGGGCAGCTGCTTCTGAGGATGAGTAGTAGAGACTCAAGAGGTTCAAGAAGTATGATCCTCCAGTTTTCAGTGGACTAGCGACAAATGATGCCTTGGGATTTCTGGAGGATTGCCACCATATTCTTCGTACTATGGGTATTATCGGATCGAGCGGGGTTTCTTTCACTGCTTTCCAACTTTAGGGAGCTGCCTATGAGTGGTGGTGCACCTATGAATTCCAGACGAGACTGCTTCACTGACTTGGACCCAGTTCTCAAACATGTTTTTGAGGGAGTTCGTCCCTCAGAGCCTCAGGGACGCATGGTGTGCAGAGTTTGAGCATTTGCGCCAGGGTGCTATGATTGTTTCAGAGTATGCTATCCGTTACACTAGATTGGCTAGGCATGCACCAGCCTTGGTTGCTACTGTCCGCGAGAGGGTTCGCTGGTTTATTGAGGGGCTTATTCCTTCCATCAGATCTAGCATGGCTCGTGAGTTGGAGATGGATATTTCTTATCAGCGGGTAGTGAGCATTGCTAGGAGGGTTGAGGGTATGCATGCTAGGGAGAGAGAGGAGAGGTAGGCCAAGAGGTCTCGTGAGTCAGGCCATTTTTCTGGTGCCCGTACCCCAGCTACAGGTCATCATGGTAGGGTCTATATGAGTCTCCCCGTTCATTCAGCTCTTCCAGCAGCCAGCAATGCTCCAGCTCCTCCCAGATCTCAGGAGCCATATTATGCACCTCTAGTTTCTAGCGCGCCTCTTGCGCGGGGTGCTTTCAGAGGTCAGCCTAGCAGACCTGGCCCTAGCCAGTCACAGTCACCACGTCCTCCCAGAGCTTGTTTCGAGTGTCGTGACACACGCCACGTGGTGAGGGATTGCCCTTGACTTGGGAGGGGTGCACCTCCACACACTTCTCATCCACAGCGTGCCCTGCAGAGTTCTCAGGCCATTGTTCCAGCTCCAGCTGCCACCCCACCTGCCCAGCCAGTCAGGGGCGAAGATTGGGGAGATAGAGGTCACCCTCGAGGGAGGGGCCGGGACAGATTATCGAGGCTGTCGCCTCCGATTCTGTTATCACAGGTATTATATTGGTTAGTCACAAAGAGGCATCGGTTCTATTCGATCCAGGCTCTACTTATTCTTATGTGTCATCTTATTTTGCTTCGCATTTGGGTACAACCCGAGAGACTTTGAGCTCTCCTGTTTATGTTTCTACTCCCGTGGGAGATTCCCTTGTTGTGGACCGCGTATATCGGTCATGTTTGGTTACTATTCGTGGTTTTGAGACCAGGGTAGATCTTTTATTACTTGATATGGTTGATTTCGATATTATCTTGGGCATGGACTGGTTGTCGCCCCAGTATGCTATTGTTGATTGTCACGCTAAGACCGTGACGCTGGCTATGCCAGGTATTCCCCGTATTGAGTGGAGTGGTACTTTTGATCACACTCCCAGTATAGTTATATCTTTTCTTAAGGCTCAGCATATGGTTGAGAAGGGGTACGCCACGTATTTAGCTTATGTGAGAGATGTCAGTGCTGATACCCCTTCTGTTGACTCTATCCCAGTAATACGGGATTTCGCCGATGTGTTTCCAGCTGATCTTCCGGGCATGCCGCCTGACTGAGACATTGATTTTGGTATTGATTTGTTGTCGGGCACTCAGCCCATATCTATTCCTCCTTACCGTATGGCTCCTCTTGAGTTGAAGGAGTTGAAGGATCAGTTACAGGAATTACTTAATAAGGGTTTTATTCGACCCAGTGTTTCACCGTGGGGTGCTCCTGTCTTGTTCATAAAGAAAAAGGATGGTTCTATGCGCATGTGTATCGATTATCGTCAGTTGAACAATGTTACAGTGAAGAACCGATATCCTTTGCCTCGTATTGATGATCTATTTGACCAGCTTCAAGGCGCACATGTGTTTTCTAAGATTGATTTTCGCTCAGGCTATCACCAACTAAAGATTCGGGAGCCGGATATCCCGAAGACTGCTTTCAGGACTCGGTATGGTCATTACGAATTCCTTGTCATGTCACTTGGGTTGACCAACGCCCCAGCAGCTTTTATGCATTTGATGCACAATGTATTCAGGCCCTATCTCGACTGGTTTGTCATTATTTTTATAGATGATATTCTTGTATACTCCCGGAGTAGGGAAGATCATGAGCAGCACCTGAGGACAGTGCTTCAGACCTTGAGGGAAAAGAAATTATATGCAAAGTTCTCAAAATGTGAGTTTTGGTTGAGTTCTGTGGCGTTCTTAGGCCACGTGGTATCAAGTGAGGGCATTCGGGTAGATCCAAAGAAGGTGGAGGCCGTGCAGAGTTGGCCCAGGCCCTCCTCAGCTACTGAGATCCATAGTTTTCTTGGCCTGGCGGGGTATTACCGTCGTTTTGTGGAGGGGTTCTCATCGATTGCAACCCCTATGACTAGATTGACCCAGAAGGGTGCTCCTTTTCAGTGGTCAGACGAGTGTGAGGCGAGCTTCCAAAAGCTCAAGACGGCTTTGACTTCAGCCCCTATTCTAATTTTGCCTACTGGTTCGGGGTCCTATACGGTTTATTATGATGCCTCACGAGTTGGACTGGGAGCGGTGTTGATGCAGGACGGTAGGGTGATTGCCTACGCGTCCAGACAGTTGAAGGTACATGAAAAGAACTATCCTATCCATGACCTTGAGTTAGCTGCTATTGTTCATGCCTTGAAGATCTGGCGACATTATTTGTACGACGTGCCTTGTGAGATTTACACGGATCATCGGAGTTTACATCACTTGTTCAAGCAGAAGGATCTGAACTTGCGCCAGAGGAGATGGTTGGAGCTACTGAAGGATTATGATATCACTATTCTATATCACCCGGGCAAGGCCAATGTGGTAGCCGATGCCTTGAGTCGCCGGGCTGAGAGTTTGGGGAGTTTGGCATAGTTACCAGCTTCAGAGAGGCCCATGGCGATGGATGTTCAGGCTTTAGCCAGTCAGTTCGTGAGATTGGACCTTTCGAAGCCCAGTCGGGTTCTAGCCTGTGTGGTTTAGCGGTCTTCATTGTTTGATCGTATCAGGGAGCGGCAGTATGATGACCCTCATTTGCTTGTCCTTAGGGACACAGTTCAGCATGGCGATGCTAGGAATGTGACTATTGGAGATGACGGGGTATTGAGGATGCAGGGTCGTATCTGTGTACCCGATGTGGACGATATTCGGGAGTTGATATTGACCGAGGCCCATAGCTCGCGGTACTCTATCCATCCGGGTGCCGCGAAGATGTATCAGGATCTGAGGTAGCATTACTGGTGGAGGCGGATGAAGAAGGATATAGTAGAGTTTGTAGCTAGATGCCTCAACTGTCAGTAGGTAAAGGCTGAGCACCAGAGGCCGGGAGGGTTACTCCAGCAGATGGAGATTTCGGAGTGGAAATGGGAGAAGATCACTATGGATTTTGTGACTGGTCTCCCTCTGACGGCGAGGAAGTTTGTATCTATTTGGGTTGTTGTGGATCGGTTGACCAAGTCCGCTCATTTCATTCCAGTGTGTACTTCTTACTCAGCGGAGCGGTTAGCAGGGATTTATATCAGGGAGATTGTCCGTTTGCACGGCATTCCAGTTTCTATCATTTCAGACAGGGGTTCAGTGTTTACATCACGGTTCTGGAGGGCCGTCCAGCATGAGTTGGGTACCCAGGTGACTATGAGTACAGCTTTTCACCCTCAGACGGACGGTCAGTCCGAGAGGACTATTCAGATTCTTGAAGATATGCTCCGAGCCTGTGTTATTGATTTTGGAGGCTCGTGGGACCAGTTTCTTCCTTTAGCAGAGTTCGCCTACAACAACAGCTACCAGTCCAGCATCCAGATGGCTCCGTATAAGGCGTTGTATGGTAGGCGATGTCGGTCTCCAGTTGGATGGTTTGAGCCGGGAGAGGCTCGATTATTGGGTACTGATTTGGTTCAGGAGGCCTTGGATAAAGTCCGGATTATTCAGGATAGACTTCGTACAGCTCAGTCCAGACAGAAGAGTTACGCAGACCGCAAGGTCAGAGATGTTGCTTTCATGGTTGGTGAGCGGGTATTGCTCCGTGTATCGCCTATGAAGGGCGTGATGAGATTTGGGAAGAAGGGCAAGCTCAGCCCTAGGTTCATCGGTCCATTTGAGATTCTTGATCGTGTGGGAGAGGTAGTTTATAGACTTGCCTTGCCACCTAGCTTGTCAGCTGTGCATCCCGTGTTTCATGTATCTATGCTCCGGAAGTATCGCGGAGATCCATCGCACGTGTTAGACTTCAGCACTGTCCAATTGGACAAGGATCTGTCATATGAGGAGGAACCGGTGGCTATTCTAGACCGGCAGGTTCGACAGTTGAGGTCGAAGAGTTTTCCTTCGGTGCGTGTTCAGTGGAGAGGTCAGCCTCCTGAGGCATCGACCTGGGAGTCCGAGTCCGATATGCGGGGCCGTTATCCCCATCTATTTCCCGACTCAGGTACTTCTTTCTTTTCTCCGTTCGAGGATGAACGGTTGTTTTAGAGGTGGAGAATGTGACAACCCAAAGGGGCATCACCGTAGTTCTTCCTTGTTCCGTGCTTTCGAGGCCTTGAAAACCTCGCTTTTAGTTTCATCGATTTGCGTGCACAGTTCAGGCGCATAGCCGGAAAGTTTTTATGTTAGAATATGTGAATTTTGTGAAAACAATTTGATGGATTTTGATATTAATATGCATAATATTGACTTCGGTCAACATTTTGGGTAAACGGACCCGAACCTGTGATTCGACGGTCCCGGAGGGTCCGTAGAAAAATATGGGACTTGGGCATGTGCCCGGAATCAAATTCCGAGGTCCCAAGCCCGAGAAATGAATTTTTGAAAGAAATTGTTTTCTGAAATTTGATATGAAAATTTGAAATGAAAAGGAGTTAGAAAATATAGGTATCAGGCTCGTATTTTGGTTCCGACACCTGGTACAAGTCTTAAATATGTGTTAAGCACTATCTGTAAAGTTTGGCTATAAACGGACGTCATATGACGCATTTCGGACTAAAAATGGAGAATTTGAGTTATGAAAGTTGAAGAAAGAAAATCATGTGTTTGAGGCTTGATCCTATGTATATGATGTTATTTTGGCGATTTGATTGCACGAGTAAGTCTGTAAGATGTTTTAAGGTTGTGTGCATGTTTGGTTTGGAGCCCCGAGGGCTCGGGTGAGTTTTGAATGGGGCCCGGGAGATCTTGGACTTAAGAAAATGCAGGTTGGGGTGTTGCAGACACCAGCGCGGCCGCGGTCATTTCCGCGCGGTCCGCGCGGCCGCGATGCCTTTCTGTGCGGTCCGCGTGGCTGAGTCTGAGGGCTAGGGTTTCAGGTTAACCAGCGCGGCCGCGCACCAAAACAGTGCGGTCCGCACTGGAAGGGTTCAGAGAAGCCCCAATTTTTTCTCCCACTCGGCGCGGCCGCAACACATTTTTGTGCGGTCCGCGCCAGGTCCTCAGAAAGGTATACAAGTTCGGAAAATCTCAGTCATTTTTCACTTTTCAAAAACCCAAAACCTAAGAGGCGATTTTCCAAACAACTTTTCTTCTCCAAAACCATTGGTAAGTGATTTCTAACTTAATTTCTTCACTTCTTAACATCTTTTAACATGATTTCAACTTCAAATCAAAGATTTTCATGGGGAAATTGGGTGTTTTGGGTAGAACCTAGGTTTTCTACAAATTGAGAAGTTGGACCTCAATTTGGGGTCCGATTTCAAAACAAAACATATATTTGGATTCGTGGGAGAATGGGTAACAGGGTTTTGGTCCAAACCTCGAGTTTCGACCACGTGGGTCCGGGGGTATTTTTGACCTTTTTGGGAAAAACCTTGTAAAAACTATTTTTGTGCATTGGGGTTAGTTCCAATAGTAATTATTAATGCATTCAAGTAATTTGTGACTAGATTCGAGCGGTTGGGTGGTGAATTCGAGAGGTAAAGCTATAATCGAGACTTGAGTTGGAGCATTCGAGGTAAGTGGCTTGTCTAACCTTGTGTGGGGGACCTTTCCCCTTAGGATGTGCTATATTTGATAATTGAAATGCCTTGTACGTGAGGTGACGAGCGCGTACTTGAGCTAATTGTTGAAAAACTGTTTTTTTCTTAAGTATTTCAATTGAGTTCTTTCTTGTTTTATTCTACTTGTGAATTTAGCATGTTGCTAGTCTAGAAAGGCATGTTTAGTTGACTAAATTGCCTATTTGCTTAAATTGCCTGAATTGCATTACGTGAAACATGTTAGGCTAGAAGTAAATGTTTACTTGGTACGAAATTAGCGTTTAATTTAATATTCTTGTGTTGTTGCTCTGTGTTTTAAATTGGGACTACGGGTTAGATTCCCGGGAGATTCCCCCTGCACATTTACTTTGGGACTACGGGTTAGATTCCCGGGAGATCCCCCGCGCATATATTGAGGATACCAAGAGATCCCTGACTTATATTGAGGATACCGAGAGATCCTCGGGATACCAAGCGATCCTTAGTACATATTGAGGATACCAAGAGATCCTCGGGATACCAAGATATCCCTGGCTTATATTGAGGATACCGAGAGATCCTCGGTATACCAAGAGATCCCTAGTACATGTCGAGGATACTAAGAGATCCTCGGGATACTTAGAGATCCCCGGTTACTTTCCTTATGGTTTGCTTTCATCATTGTTTCCGTTATTGTACTCTCATTATCTTTCATAGATTCTTACTGTAGGTTCTCAATTGCACTGCTTATCTTATCCTAACATCTTTATATTTTATATAACCTCAGTAGGGCCCTGACCTTCCTCGTCACTACCCAACCGAGGTTAGGCTTGGCACTTACTGAGTACCGTTGTGGTGTACTCACGCCTCTTCTGCGCATGTTTTCATGTGCAGATCCAGGTACCTCTACTCAGGCGCACTATCAGTGAGGCAGGAGGACTACGGAGGCTTCGAGGTAGATCTTCTGCGTCCGCAGACCGACGAGTCTCCCTCTTTATTCTATCTTTAGTACTTAGTTCTCTTTCCTTCCGTTTGTTAGATATTCTGGAGTTTGGAGCCTCACTATACATTTCTATAGCCTGTGTTTTCCCGTGAGTTTCCGGGTTTTGGGATTGTTTTAGTCTTGAGATATTGAGTCATATATGCCGAGCGGTATTCAGTACAATTTCCGTTTTAGATAATTAAATATGGTATTCTATTTTTCCGCAATTATTATGTTTCCGCAAGTGTTAGGCTTACCTGGTCACGAAGACTAGGTGCCGTCATGACATGTTCACGGTTGGTGAACTAGGGTCGTGACATCGCAATCGTGCAGCCTTTACACACTATTACTAGTAAAGTTAGTAATAAGTCTGTCAAAAGGGTTGAAAGGGTTAAAGTTAACCCTCAAACAAATATTGTTCAGGATAATGACAATATTTCAGATAAGGATATTCCTTCTGTATCCTAGATGGATTTCGACCCTAATAGTACTTAGTGATTCCACACCAATGATTTTAGCCCCGGTTCTCGGGCACGAAAATATATTCAAAAGGAATTTTTTAGTGATAAATGGAGCCAGTTTAAAACGTGATTTTTTATGCTTATAGCAAAGATGATTTGAATAGTATTTCTCAAGAATTTTATGAAACTTGTGCTTTGCATAATCAAATTATGTATTTTGTTCCTTGGTTTATAACAACTTATTTGCCTCTTTTTATAAAGGTACTAGAAAGATCTTATAAAGATGAGAGTGGTAATATTACTAAAGCCATTTATCCTCCTCAAGACCCCTTTATTTTACCTAATAATACTGGTATTACATTCACTGCCTTTCAAAAATTTATTGATGATAACGTTGCAGCTATTAGTATCACAGAAATTAATAAATTGATTTCTCAAAACAATTATTTGGGTTTATATGTAAAGATTTTAGGAGAACATATCGGTTCTCTGGATAAAAAAACTTGATGATTTGACTATTTTAATAAAAGAAATGAGTACTAAGAAATGACCAACTGATATTGCCTCCACTTCAGGTAGTAAAACAGTTGATCAAGCTATTCTTACTCATATTCAAAGACCTCCTGAGATTCTGGATTTTAAATTTAAATCTCTTGATGACTTAGCACAACTCCTCGATAAAAAGCTTTCTGGTTTGAATGTTAGACCAATTGATTTATCTAAAAGTTTTGCTGATAGAATTGAGACCGTTTCTGATTATAAACTGAGACATGGTCAGAGTTTAATAAACTCAAAGGTATAGTTAAACCCAATAGTAGGTATGCTGACAAACCAAGGATGCAAACTTATTATTATCCCCGTCCTACTCCTCAAGATGTGTTGATTGAGGAACGCGATTGGAATCAGACTAATACGTCTTATAGCGGTTCCGAAATTTATGAATGGAATCTTGATGGTTTAACTGATAGACAATTAACCATTCTCGTACATAGAATGCTTATGTATTCGACTATCTGCAAAAGTGTTAAAAATACGGATAGAACTATTTGCAAAATAATTATTGCAGGCTTTACTGGCCAACTTCGTGGCTGGTGGGATAATTATTATTTGTTGAAGAAAAGGCTTTCGTTATTCATGCTACAGCCATAGACGAAGGTGTTGATAATATAGGTATGGCTCTAGTTAAGGGTAGAGAAGATGCAGTGTATACCCTTATCCCTACAATTTTAGAGCATTTCAATGGTAGATTTACCTCAAATCATGAGACCATCAGAACCTTACTTAATGGGCTTAGATGTAAGACCCTTAGTGAATTTAGATGGTATAAAGATATTTTTATGAGTAGGGTTATGGAACTACCCGAGAATAAATATGAGCATTGGAAAGCTAAGTTTATAGACGGCCTCCCTTCCTTATTTGCTGAAAGGGTAAGGAAAGTATTAAGGGGTAGTTACGGTGAAATTCAGTATGGTAATTATACCTATGGTAAACTTATAGGAGTGTGTACACAAGAAGGATTAAACTTGTGTAATGAGCTAAAGCTTTCTAGACAGCTTAAGATTGATAAGCTTAAAGAGAAATCCCAATTAGGTGACTTTTGTACCTAGTTCGGTTTACCCGGAACCTCTACTCAAAGTAGGAAGAAGAAGAAAAACAGATATCATAGGTATTCTAACCCGGATAGCCCATATAAGAAAAAGAGGTCTAGATATAGGTCTAAGGAAGAGCGTGATACTAGAAAAGCGCATCGGAAATCTACTCGATTTACGAAGAATAGATCAAAGAGAGATCTCGCTGATATTAAGTGTTATAAGTGTGGAAAGTTTGGTCATATTTCTCCAAATTGCAAGCTTCAAAAGCTGAAAACCTTAGAACTCGATGATGAGTTACGCGATAAGGTTTATGGCTTGTTATACACTTCAGGATCAGAATCTGACTATTACTCTGAAACTGAATCTGAAGATGAAGTTGATTTAATTGATTTATCTGATAGTGATAAAAATGTTGATACTTCTTGCACTGCTTGCAAAGGTGATATTTGTACTTGTGATGATGACGAATTTTATAAATTGCAATCACAATTTCATGATTTAAATATGAAAACTATTACATCTGAAAATGTAATAGAACTTTTAAAGGAAGTTACCGATGAAAAACTTCGTGAAAAAATTATTAATCTAGCTGCAAGTTCTAGTTCTAGTAGTTCAAAACCTTTTGAAAAATATAAGAACGAATTTGAACATTTTGCGCCTTATTCTTTGTCTTAAATTAATAAACGACTTTATAAGTCCAGTACACCTAGCAGAGATGCTTCTTTTGATGATTTGAAAATCAAAATTGAGAAATTGAAAAAAGATATTAAGTCTCTTAAACAAAATCAAATGATTTGTGATCACCGGATTACTCAAATTGAGAAAAATAATTCTCTAACTGATATTCCAACTGATTTTTCAGCTAAAGGAATTTCTGAATCGTCAAATGAAAAGGGAAAAGAAATTTCTGATCAGATTGATTCGATTAATGAAAATTCTGATATGTTTTTAGGAATGATGCAGGTTGTTACGGCTCATAAGTGGTACATTAAATGTACTATCTTTATTGATAATACTTTCTCTCTAACTGATGTAGCAATGATTGATAGTGGAGCAGATATAAGTTGTATTCAAGAGGGTCTTGTTCCTACTAAATATTTTCAAAAGACCACTCATTTGGTCAAATCTGCTTCTGGTCATACATTAGATATAGAGTATAAATTACCAAATACTCGTATTTGCCAAAATAGAGTTTGTATTCCTCATTTCTTCTTTTTGGTAAAAAACCAGTTATACCCTCCGATTATACTCGGAACACCTTTTATTAATGCTATTTACCCTTTTAATAACATAGATGCACAAGGTTTTTCTGCTACTTATCAAGATAGAGAGATAAGTTATTCTTTTATTACAGATCCCGTAACTAGAGATATTAACGCCTTGATTAATATGAAACAAAGGCATGTTAATTCATTACAATCAGAAATATTAAGCATGAATATATTTGATACTTTACAATCTGCTAAGGTTCAGCAAAAGATTAAATTGATTGCTGAACAGATGGCTGTTGATGTCTGCGTCGATCACCCTAGTGCCTTTTGGAATCGAAAAAGGCATATTGTAACTCTTCCTTATGAAGAAAACTTCTCCGAAGATGATATCCCTACTAAGTCTCGACCTTGCTAGATGAATGTTGAATTGGTCGAATTCTGCAAAAACGAGATTGACAGCTTGTTACAAAAGGGTTTGATAAAACCCTCAAAATCTCCTTGGTCATGTTCTGCCTTTTATGTTAATAATGCTACAGAAAAGGAACGTGGTATTCCTAGATTAGCTATAAATTATAAACCATTGAATAAACATCTAAAATGGATTAGATATCCTATCCCCAATAAAAGGGACTTGCTATCTAGATTATATGACGCCAATATATTTTCAAAATTCGATTTAAAATCTGGATATTGGCAAATTCAAATTTTTAAGGAGCATACTTATAGAACTGCTTTTAATGTTCCATTTGGGCAATATGAATGGAATGTCATGCCATTTGGTTTAAAAAATGCCCCTTCTGAATTTCAGAAAATTATGAATGATATTTTTAACCCTTATCTAGATTTTATCATCGTTTATATTGACGACATATTAGTATTTTCTAAAACATTAGAGATGCATATTAAGCATCTTGATATTTTTAAGAAAATTGTAATACAAAACGGTTTAGTAATTTCTAAACCAAAAATGAGTCTATTCCAAACAAATGTTCGATTTTTAGGTCATAATATTTGCCAAGGAAAAATTACCCCGATACAAAGATCGATTGATTTTGCCTCAAAATTTCCTGATGTTATTACTGACAGGACTCAATTACAAAGATTTTTGGGAAGTTTGAATTATATATCTCCTTTCTACAAAAGTTTATCTCGTGATCTAGCCCCTCTATACGACAGGCTGAAAAAGGATCATAAGAAGCCTTGGACTGACCAGCATACTACGTTAGTCAAAAATATTAAACAGTGTGTTATGTCTTTACCTTGCTTAACTCTTGCTAATCCTACATGGCAAAAAATTATTGAGACTGATGCGTCCAACATTGGCTACGGTGGGATTTTAAAACAAGTGAATCCCAACAATAAGAGTGAATACCGGATAAGATTTCACTCTGGTAAATGGACCGAAGCCCAGAAGAAATATGCTACTGTGGCTCATGAAATGTTGACTATTGTTAAATGTGTTTTAAAATTTCAGGACGATTTATATCATCAAAAGTTTTTAATAAAAACTGATGCTCAATCTGTTAAATATATGTTTGACAAAGATTTCAAACATGATGCATCTAAATTAATATTTGCTAGATGGCAAGCTCAACTGGCGCCTTTTGATTTTGAAATTCAATACAAAAAAGGAATTGATAATTCCCTTCCGGATTTCTTATCCCGAGAATACCTTGATTAATTATGAATTTCTATACAACTTTTTTAGAGGAAGAATTGTTAATTACTATCCTGAAAGTGGTTAGATTAAATCGAGATCTACAAAGTCTCATAATTGATTTGATAATTGAAGATATCGTTGATAACCTGATTGAAAATCATAATCATGATGAAATTGTTAGGAATTCATACCTATACTAAAATTATTAGGAATGATATGCTGAATTATTACTTCTAAATTGACTTGTTATTTGTGCAGAATGGACCCTTCATAGGCCACCAGAGGCAAAGGTAGGGGAAGATCTTCCCCTAGTAGATCATATTCTCAAGGATCGTCATACGGATCCTCATCAAATTCTCCAGTGATACAAGCAGGAAAAAGGAGTTTAATAAACTCAAAGATTTTTCATAAAGGAGATTTTTCATCAGGTCCGTCTATATATCTGGATGATATTCCAGAAGATGATCCATTATATGGTCATCTACAGGCATATTTGGCTTCCAAAAAGCAAAGTAATACATTTGCTTCAATCGCTAGAGAAGAAGACAACTATGATATTAAGTCTTACGAAAAATTACCAAAGAAAGAAATAATATTTCTCCTAGAAAACTCTGAGATTCAGCGAAAAGATGAACCATGGAAGATATTCCAGAGATATCTGATTAATGGATTATACTACCCGGGTGAATCATATAAAACCCGCACTTATTATGAGACTATTCTAATCAGTACAGGTAGTGCAAAATTCCAGCACTTTTCGGGTTATAACACAAATGAGAACGTTTATAACTTCTCAAAAATCATTATCAAACAGATTATATCTGTTGAAGAATGGGGTATTTCAACAATGAAAGAAAGACATATAAGCCTTAATAAATCACCCATGAATTTTACTTATTGGGATTATATCCAAGCATTTGATAGAGTGCTTTATTATAACAATGAGAGGCATAAACATACTTGGTTTATTAAAGTATGTGCAAAAATATTTACAGGACCTATCCCCAACTGGTTCTTAAATTGGTGGTCATACCACGGTCCCACAATGAAAATCCTTCCTGAGCCATTCCTTAAGTTATACAAAGAATGGGCAAAAATTTCACCATTCCTAACCGAGTTATATCACGCAGATCATATCTGTTGCCTAGAAAAAATTGATCAAATTTGTTTCTTTATTGAATTCTCTATCCCATGGATTCATAAATGGACTCCTGAATTAGGTTTTACGGAGGAACAAATCCCTTGCTTACACAGGGTATTTTACAATAATTTTTGGGACAAATTGATGAAGAATGATCCCAAAACAAAAATGTTATATGGACAAGAATTATTGGATTCTATTAAAACACAAATCCAAGTATACTCGTCCACTCCACAGAAGAAAATATTTGATGACAGCTCCGTCAAACATATTGCTCGAAGAATCTCTGTTCAAGACGGAGATAAAACCGAATTAGTAAATAAATATCTGGAAGAAGTAAAAAGAAATTTACTTCAAACTTTGAATCAATGTGAAAGATCAGACACATCAATGCACAGTGAAACAAGTGGCGATGATATCGCAGAAGAAGATTCACAGCCGATGCATCCAGAAATAATATTATCTGACAAAGAGAGAGAAAAGGTGGAAAATTTCCTCCAACAAATGAACGATTTAGACAAAAGAAGACTTTGACTAAAGCTGCCGAAGACCCCACACAACAGTAGATACACTGTTCCCAACAGTAGAAACACTGTATTAGGGACCCAGATACGTTATTCCCAACAGTAGAAAAACTGTTTAATATTTTTGACTATCGTAGTATGCTGGTCAGTCCAAGGCTTCTTATGATCCTTTTTCAGCCTGTCATATAGAGGGGCTAGATCACGAGATAAACTTTTGTAGAAAGGAGATACATAATTCAAACTTCCCAAAAATCTTTGTAATTGAGTCCTGTCAGTAATAACATCAGGAAATTTTGAGGCAAAATCAATCGATCTTTGTATCAGGGTAATTTTTCCTTGGCAAATATTATGACCTAAAAATCGAACATTTATTTGGAATAGACTCATTTTTGTTTAGAAATTACTAAACCGTTTTGTATTACAATTTTCTTAAAAATATCAAGATGCTTAATATGCATCTCTAATGTTTTAGAAAATACTAATATGTCGTCAATATAAACAATGATAAAATCTTGATAAGGGTTAAAAATATCATTCATAATTTTCTGAAATTCAGAAGGGGCATTTTTTAAACCAAATGGCATGACATTCCATTCATATTGCCCAAATGGAACATTATCAGTTCTATAAGTATGCTCCTTAAAAATTTGAATTTGCCAATATCTAGATTTTAAATCGAATTTTGAAAATATATTGGTGTCATATAATCTAGATAGCAAGTCCCTTTTATTGGGGATAGGATATCTAATCCATTTTAGATGTTTATTCAATGGTTTATAATTTATAACTAATCTAGGAATACCATGTTCCTTTTCTGCAGCATTATTAACATTAAAGGCAGAACATGACCAAGGAGATTTTGAGGGTTTTATCAAACCCTTTTGTAACAAGCTGTCAATCTCGTTTTTGCAGAATTCGACCAATTCAGCATTCATTTGGCAAGGTCGAGACTTAGTAGGGATATCATCTTCGGAGAAGTTTTCTTCATAAGGAAGAGTTATAATATGCCTTTTTCGATTCCAAAAGGCACTAGGGTGATCGGCGCAGACATCAACAGCCATCTGTTCAGCAATCAATTTAATCTTTTGCTGAACCTTAGCAGATTATAAAGTATCAAATATATTCATGCTTAATATTTTTAATTATAATGAATTAACATGCCTTTGTTTCATATTAATCAAGGCGTTAATATCTCTAGTTACGGGATCTGTAACAAAAGAATAACTTATCTCTCTATCTTGATAAGTAGCAGAAAAACCTTGTGCATCTATGTTATTAAAAGGGTAAATAGCATTAATAAAAGGGGTTCTGAGTATAATCGGAGGGTATAACTGGTTTTTTACCAAAAAGAAGAAATGAGGAATACAAACTCTATTTTGGCAAATACGAGTATTTGGTAATTTATACTCTATATCTAAAGTATGATCAGAAGCAAATTTGACCAAATGAGTGGTCTTTTGAAAATATTTAGTAGGAACAAGACCCTCTTTAATACAACTTACATCTGCTCCACTATCAATCATTGCTACATCAGTTAGAGAGAAAGTATTATCAATCAAGATAGTACATTTAATGTACCACTTATGAGCCGTAACAACCTGCATCATTCCTAAAAACATATCAGAATTTTCATTAATCGAATCAATCTGATCAGAAATTTCTTTTCCCTTTTCATTTGACGATTCGAAAATTCCTTTAGCGGAAAAATTAGTTGGAAAATCAGTTAGAGAATTATTTTTCTCAATTTGAGTAATCCGGTGATCACAAATCATTTGATTTTGTTTAAGAGACTTAATATCTTTTTTCAAATTCTCAATTTCGATTTTCAAATCATCAAAAGAAGTATCTCTGCTAGGTGTACTGGACTTATGAAGTCGTTTATTAATTTCAGACAAAGAATAAGGAGCAAAATGTTCAAATTCGTTCTTATATTTTTCAAAAGGTTTTGAACTACTAGAACTTGCAGCTAGATTAATAATTTTTTCACGAAGTTTTTCATCGGTAACTTCCTTTAAAAGTTCTATTACATTTTCAGATGTAATAGATTTCATATTTGAATCATGAAATTGTGATTACAATTTATAAAATTCGTCATCATCACAAGTACAAATATCACCTTTGCAAGTAGTGCAAGAAGTATCAACATTTTTATCACTATCAGATAAATCAATTAAATCAACTTCATCTTCAGATTCAGATTCAGTTTCAGAGTAATAGTCAGATTCTGATCCTGAAGTGTATAACAAGCCATAAACCTTATCGCGTAACTCATCATCGAGTTATAAGGTTTTCAGCTTTTGAAGCTTGCAATTTGGAGAAATATGACCAAACTTTCCACACTTATAACACTTAATATCAGCGAGATCTCTCTTTGATCTATTCTTCGTAAATCGAGTAGATTTCCGATGCGCTTTTCTAGTATCACGAAATTTCCTTAGACCTATATCTAGACCTCTTTTTCTTATACGGGCTATCCGGGTTAGGATACCTATGATATCTGTTTTTCTTCTTCTTCCTACTTTAAGTAGAGGTTCCGGGTAAACCGAACTTGGTACAAAAGTCACCTAATTGGGATTTCTCTTTAAGTTTATCAATCTTAAGCTGTCTAGAAAGCTTTAGCTCATTACACAAGTTTAATCCTTCTTGTGTACACACTCTTATAAGTTTACCATAGGTATAATTACCATACTGAATTTCACCGTAACTACCCCTTAATACTTTCCTTACCCTTTCAACAAATAAGGAAGGGAGGCCGTCTATAAACTTAGCTTTCCAATGCTCATATTTATTCTCGGGTAGTTCCATAACCCTACTCATAAAAGTATCTTTATACCATCTAAATTCACTAAGGGTCTTAAATCTAAGCCCATTAAGTAAGGTTCTGATGGTCTCATGATTTGAGGTAAATCTACCATTGAAATGCTCTAAAATTGTAGGGATAAGGGTATACACTGCATCTTCTCTACCCTTAACTAGAGCCATACCTATATTATCAACACCTTCGTCTATGGATGTAGCATTAATAACGAAAGCCCTTTCTTCAAAAAATAATAATTATCCCACCAGCCACGAAGTTGGCCAGTAAAGCCTGCAATAATCATTTTGCAAATAGTTCTATCCGTATTTTTAACACTTTTACAAATAGTCGAATACATAAGCATTCTATGTACGAGAATGGTTAATTGTCTATCAGTTAAACCATCAAGATTCCATTCATAAATTTCGGAATCGCTATAAGACGTATTAGTCTGATTCCAATCGCGTTCCTCAATCAACACTTCTTGAGGAGTAGGACGGGGATAATAATAAGTTTGCATCCTTGGTTTGTCAGCATACCTACTATTGGGTTTAACTATACCTTTGAGTTTATTAAACTCTGACCATGTCTCAGTTTTATAATCAGAAACGGTCTCAATTCTATCAGCAAATTTTTTAGATAAATCAATTTGTCTAACATTCAAACCAAAAAGCTTTTTATCGAGGAGTTGTGCTAAGTCATCAAGAGATTTAAATTTAAAATCCTGAATCTCAGGAGGTCTTTGAATATGAGTAAGAATAGCTTGATCAACTGTTTTACTACCTGAAGTGGAGGCAATATCAGTTGGTCCTTTCTTAGTACTCATTTCTTTTATTAAAATAGTCAAATCATCAAGTTTTTTATCAAGAGAACCGATATGTTCTCCTAAAATCTTTACATATAAACCCAAATAATTGTTTTGAGAAATCAATTTAGTAATTTCTGCGATACTAATAGCTGCAACGTTATCATCAATAAATTTTTGAAAGGCAGTGAATGTAATACCAGTATTATTAGGTAAAATAAAGGGGGCCTGAGGAGGATAAATGGCTTTAGTAATATTACCACTCCCATCTTTATAAGATCTTTCTAGTGTAACGACCCGATCGGTTGTTTTGAGCTCCGGCGCATTATTCAGCAGTTTGAGGCCATGAACAGCTTCATCTCAGGTATATTGACTTGTGTGTATGGTCAGAATTAAAATTCAGGAAGTTTGGAGTAAAATCTAAATGGAAATTCTCATTTTGAAAGCTTAAAATTGAAGAAATGAACTAAGATCGGAATTTTGAGTAAACGACCTCGGAATTGGGATCTGAAGGTTTCAGCAGGTTCGTATGATGATTTCGAACTTGGGCGTATGATCAGATCGGGTTTTGGATAACCCAGGAGCGTTTTGGCGCCTATTGTGGAAGATATCATTTTAGAAGAAATTGCATCAGTTTGGCTTAAAATGCATTTTAGTGTTATTGATGTCCGTTTGGAATTTCGAGACTGGGAGTAGCTCCGTATGGTGATTCTGGATTTGGGAGCACGATCGGAAGTGAATTCGGAGGTCCGTAGGTCATTTTGGAGCAGTTTGGCTAAATATAGAAATTTGAAGGTTTTTGAGAAAATTCGACCGGAAGTGGAAATTTTGATATCGGGGTCGGAATGCGATTTCGAAAGTTGGGGCAAGTCCGTAATATCGAATGTGACTTGTGTGCAAAATTTGAAGTCATTCTTGAATGATTTTGGTAAGGTTTGAGACATCTAGTCTCTTTTAAGGAAGCTTAAGTTGGAAAAGTCAACCGGATATTGACTTATGTGTTAGAGCGCTCGAAATGCAAATTTTATGGTTCGGATAGCTTTGTTAGGTGATTTGGGACTTAGGAGTGTGTCCGGAATATTTTTGTGATGACCGGTGTAGAATTAAGCTTGAATCGGCAAAGTTAGTATTTTGGTGAATTCCGGTTGATAGGTAAGATTTTGATCCGAGGCTCGGAATGGAATTACGAGAGTTGCTGTAGTTTCGTTATGTCATTTTGGACTTGTCTGCAAAATTTGAGATCATTCGGACTAGTTTTGACGTGTTTCGACATCGGATGTGAAAATTAGAAGTTTCAAAGTTCATATGCTTAAATCAGAGGTGAATTTAGTATTTTTGCGTTGTTTTTGGTGATTCGAAGAAACAACTAAGTTTGTGTCATATTATGGGACTTGTTAGTATACTTTGTTGGGATCCCATGAGGCTCGGACAAATTTTGGAAGAGTTTTTGGAAGATTTTTGCCGTTTTGAGCATAAATGTAATGATCTAAAGGTTCATTTTGAGTTCTAGAGATCCAAATTTGATTCCGAGACTTCCAAAATTTTGGTAATGAATTATAAGACTGATCTGGAAATTTTGGTCTAATTTCATCAAGTCGCGATTGGGTTTTTGATGCGAAACATGAGTAATTGTTTAACGAGCGAAATGGATATCGCACTGGGCAAATGAGCTCCGAATTGAGTTTCAATTGAAGGGTTGTGTTCGTATTATTATTTGTGACTCATAGGAACAAGAATCGTCTAATTCCGAGTTCGTATGAAGGAGTTAGAGCCTTTTTAGTGAAATTAAAGAGTGCTGGTGCATCAGGTTTGGTGTGGCACTTTTAGCGACCAGATTAGCACCTTTAGCGACCAGATTTGGGTCTTTAGCAACCAGATTTGCTTATTAAAAGTTGCTGCGTTTCTGCTCGTTTTTTTTTACCTATTTTCTTGCAAAATAACACAGTTTGGGGCGATTTTTGAGCAAGAAATCATGAGAAATCTTGAGGTAAGTCACTTGTGATTATTTCTACTCCATAATATTGAATTATCATCGAATAATCCGACTAGATTACATGTTTTTGAGGTGTAAATTGGGGATTTTGGACCTAGGGATTTGAAAATAAGATTTGAAGATTTGAGGGGTCATTTGAACTCCGATTTTGGTAAATATTATATGTACGGACTCGTGGCGAGACGAGGAATCCGGTGATGTGACTTTCGTAATTTTTCGAGAAGTGAGCTCGGGGCTCGGGTTTTGCCAACTTCGAGATTTTTAGTGTTTTTCGAGTATTTTCAATTGGGTATTGTTCCCTTAGCATATTGTGATGTATTCGCTCTGATTTTGGTTAGATTCGATGCGCGTGGAGGCCGATTTGAGGGGCAAAGGCGTCGCAAGCTATAGATTTCACCGGTTCGAGGTGAGTAATGATTTTAAATGATGCACTGAGGGTTTGAAACCCCGGATTGCACAACATACTACTATGTTGAGATGACACGTGTTGTATGACGAGCGCGGGGTCATTTACTATTGGGGATTGTGACTTGGTCCATCCCAGTTGATATTTTTATCGCGTAATTGATAAAGATTTATTGTTTTTCACTATGATTAGGGCTTATTGCCATATTTGGGCTTCGTGCAAATTATCTAAAATCTTTTGTGAATTTACATCACTATTTTCCTCACGAATTGAAATATTATTTGAACTCAGTCCAATTGAATTATATTATTTTGTGAACTCAGCTACATTTATACTCAACTCGAGATTTAATGATATTTATAATGTTGTTGAGCTGAGCACTATTGTTTTACTGATGCCCAAGAGGCTTATGATTATTTTCTGGACTGATTGAGGCCGAGGGCCATACGTGAGGATATGTTGAGTGATGTGAGGAGGCTTTCAGGCCTCGAGTGTTATATGAGGAGGCTTTCAGGCCTCGTGTGTGATGTGTGAAGGCTTTCAGGCCTATTGATATTGCGCTTGGGCTGTAGGAGCCCCTCCGGAGTCTGTACACACCCCCAGTGAGCGCAGGGTACCCAGGTGAGTTGGGAGTGGGCCCGAGAGGCCGTTGCTTGTGTGTGGTGAGTTGGGAGTGAGCCCGAGGGGCTGATGTTGTGTGCTGGTGAGTTGGGAGTGAGCCCGAGGGGCTGATACTATACTGAGATTTACATATTGAGCCCGAGGGGCAAGCTTTTGATTTATCCTTACTGTGGAAATTATTTGTCTTTACTGTTTTAAAAGAAGAATTATCTGATACTCACTATTTTACTGTATAACTGATTTTACTGCTTGGGATAGCGCTATATTCCCATCTTTATAAGATCTTTCTAGTACCTTTATAAAAAGAGGCAAATAAGTTGTTATAAACCAAGGAACAAAATACATAATTTGATTATGCAAAGCACAAGTTTCATAAAATTCTTGAGAAATACTATTCAAATCATCTTTGCTATAAGCATCAAAAACCACGTTTTAAACTGGCTCCATTTATCACTAAAAAATTCCTTTTGAATATATTTTCGTGCCCGAGAACCGGGGCTAAAATCAATTTGGTGTGGAATCATTAAGTACTATTGGGGTCGAAATCCATCTCGGATACAGAAGGAATATCCTTATCTGAAATATTGTCATTGTCCTGAACAATATTTGTTTGAGGGTTAACTTTAACCCTTTCAACCCTTTCGACAGGCTTATTACTAACTTTACTAGTAATAGTGTGTAAAGAGGCTGCACGATTGCGAGCTGGACCGTAGACTGGTTTAACAGGAGAAATATGTTGAATAGCAGGTAGAAGCCTATGATTAGAAAACGAATGTCTATTATAAATAGTAGACTTATCATCAAATTGAATACAAATCCTACCATCCGGATTTTGAGTAACATGCGAAAATTCAGTATTCGACAAGTCGTTAGTAATCTGACTTGGGGATATAACCGAATTTAAAGTCCAAGTAGTTGGGAAATTAATTTCTTCCCACCTAATAGGTCTCCTAGTGGTGACCTTGGACCGTGCAAAGTTGGTTTCTACCAGTATGGTCTGATCTGATGTATCATATAACTTACATCTAGGATTCAAAGTAGATAATAATTTAAAATAAATCCTATAAGACAGACATATAAGTTCAGAACCAGGTGCATAATTATAACCATGCGTTTTCACATTTAAAGTCAAGGCATCAAGAATATTAACATCAGAAAGAGATAGTTGCAGATTGGGTTGAGTATTAAAATATACTGGACCATAGGCCATAGTAGATTCAATCGAACCCATCAGAGACTGTCTGAAGTTCAGATTTCTAGCATCTCTAAGAGATGCTAAAAAGGTCTCTGGTAATCCTTTAAGGGATAACGGTTTAAACACAATTTGAACCATACCAATATGCAGATAATGATAATGATGTTTATATAAATCTATATCGTGTTTGTTTAACAAACGAATAGTCTGTTCAGACGAATTTAATGCCAAAGACTGTTCAGTCGTTTTTATCAATTGTTTAGAAGAAAGTTTATCAAACCAACCATAATCATAAATGGTTTTTGTAGAAACTTTAGGAATTGTCCATTTATTTAATAAATCAAGATTTTGAGGTATATCTACCTCTTCAAGTCTAGTACTTTTAGTACTTGTTTCTCCCAGATCCATTCCAAAAGTTTCATATCTATGTTGAATATTTCATATCTATTACATATTTACCATGAAAATTCCTAGGCTCTGATACCATCTACACCAGGATCAGGGTAGGCGGGCGGTAGTCCGCACGGCCATCCAGATCTAGCTGTTTCAGTACCTTTGAAGGTTGGCGGTAGTCCGCGCGACCAGTAAATATTCGAAATATACGGGAATTTTATTATAGTTTTAATGACTGTATGGAAGGATCTATCCTTTTACCCAAGCAAGGGGCCTGTCTAGGTCCGATACATACTCTTATTGAGCCCATGTGTCTAGCAGTTCTAACTGTGAAAGGGATAGCCCTTTTGACAACTTTCTGATTATAAAACTGAGACATGGTCATAGTTTAATAAACTCAAAGGTATAGTTAAACCCAATAGTAGGTATGCTGACAAACCAAGGATGCAAACTTATTATTATCCCCGTCCTACTCTTCAAGATGTGTTGATTGAGGAACGCGATTGGAATCAGACTAATACGTCTTATAGCGGTTCCGAAATTTATAAATGTAATCTTGATGGTTTAACTGATAGACAATTAACCATTCTCGTACATAGAATGCTTATGTATTCGACTATCTGCAAAAGTGTTAAAAATACGGATAGAACTATTTGCAAAATGATTATTGCAGGTTTTACTGGCCAACTTCGTGGCTGGTGGGATAATTATTTATCTGTTGAAGAAAAGGCTTTCGTTATTAATGCTACAACCGTAGACGAATATGTTGATAATATAGGTATGGCTCTAGTTAAGGGTAGAGAAGATGCAGTGTATACCCTTATCCTTACAATTTTAGAGCATTTCAATGGTAGATTTACCTCAAATCATGAGACCATCAGAACCTTACTTAATGGGCTTAGATGTAAGACCCTTAGTGAATTTAGATGGTATAAAGATACTTTTATGAGTAGGGTTATGGAACTACCCGAGAATAAATATGAGCATTGGAAAGTTAAGTTTATAGACGGTCTCCCTTCCTTATTTACTGAAAGGGTAAGGAAAGTATTAAGGGGTAGTTACGGTGAAATTCAGTATGGTAATTATACCTATGGTAAACTTATAGGAGTGTGTACACAAGAAGGATTAAACTTGTGTAATGAGGTAAAGCTTTCTAGATAGTTTAAGATTGATAAGCTTAAAGAGAAATCCCAATTAGGTGACTTTTGTACCCAGTTCGGTTTACCCGGAACCTCTACTCAAAGTAAGAAGAAGAAGAAAAAAAGATATCATAGGTATCCTAACCCGGATAGCCCGTATAAGAAAAAGAGGTCTAGATATAGGTCTAAGGAAGAGCGTGATACTAGAAAAGCGCATCGGAAATCTACTCGATTTACGAAGAATAGATCAAAGAGAGATCTCGCTGATATTAAGTGTTATAAGTGTGGAAAGTTTGGTCATATTTCTCCAAATTGCAAGCTTCAAAAGCTGAAAACCTTAGAACTTGATGATGAGTTACGCGATAAGGTTTATGGCTTGTTATACACTTCAGGATCAGAATCTGACTATTACTCTGAAACTGAATCTGAAGATGAAGTTGATTTAATTTATTTATCTAATAGTGATAAAAATGTTGATACTTCTTGCACTGCTTGCAAAGGTGATATTTGTACTTGTGATGATGATGAATTTTATAAATTGCAATCACAATTTGATGATTTAAATATGAAAACTATTACATCTGAAAATGTAATAGAACTTTTAAAGGAAGTTACCGATGAAAAACTTCGTGAAAAAATTATTAATCTAGCTGCAAGTTCTAGTTCTAGTAGTTCAAAACCTTTTGAAAAATATAAGAACGAATTTGAACATTTTGCGCCTTATTCTTTGTCTGAAATTAATAAACGACTTCATAAGTCCAGTACACCTAGCAGAGATGCTTCTTTTGATGATTTGAAAATCAAAATTGAGAATTTGAAAAAAGATATTAAGTCTCTTAAACAAAATCAAATGATTTGTGATCACCGGATTACTCAAATTGAGAAAAATAATTCTCTAACTGATTTTCCAATTAATTTTTCGGCTAAAGGAATTTCCGAATCATCAAATGAAAAGGGAAAAGAAATTTCTGATCAGATTGATTCGATTAATGAAAATTCTGATATGTTTTTAGGAATGATGCAGGTTGTTACGGCTCATAAGTAGTACATTAAATGTACTGATAATACTTTCTCTCTAACTGATGTAGCAATGATTGATAGTGGAGCAGATGTAAGTTGTATTAAAGAGGGTCTTGTTCCTACTAAATATTTTCAAAAAACCACTCATTTGGTCAAATCTGCTTCTGGTCATGCTTTAGATATAGAGTATAAATTACCAAATACTCGTATTTGCCAAAATAGAGTTTGTATTCCTCATTTCTTCTTTTTGGTAAAAAACTAGTTATACCCTCCGATTATACTCAGAACCCCTTTTATTAATGCTATTTACCCTTTTAATAACATAGATGTCACGACCCAAAATCCCAACCCGGTCCTGATGGAGCCTCTCGTGAGGACAAGGCCAGCCAATCAACAAAACAATACATCTCTTTATAATTACTTAGCAGGAATAAGTCTAAATCATGGGCAATATAATCTTAAATGCGAAATAAACGTGATAGAACAAGGAAAACCCTCCCAACTCAGCCCGAAATCGGGGTGTCACAAGTCATGAGCTACTACAGAGTTTACTAATATTTTACAAAGTCTGGAATTATCATAAATAACAAAGATAAGGGAGAAAACGGGGTTGCGGACGTCAACAGCTACCTCGTTACTCCTAGTCACCGCCTGGTTTGGAAAGAATCAGTGGTCAGGAGCGAACTCAGCTCTACCTGTATCTGCACACATGGTGCAGGGAGTAATGTGAGTACTCCGACCCAGTGAGTAATAAAAATAAATAACGACTGAAAACATGAAATCTCATAACGGCACAATATAGCGCTATCCTAAGCAGTAAAATCAGTTATACAGTAAAATAGTGAGTATCAGATAATTCTTCTTTTAAAACAGTAAAGACAAATAATTTCCACATTAAGGATAAATCAAAAGCTTGCCCCTAGGGCTCAATATGTAAATCTCAGTATAGTATCAGCCCCTCGGGCTCACTCCCAACTCACCACACACAAGCAACGGCCTCTCGGGACCACTCCCAACTCACCTGGGTACCCTGCGCTCACTGGGGGTGTGTACAGACTCCGGAGGGGCTCCTACAGCCCAAGCGCAATATCAATAGGCCTGAAAGCCTTCACACATCACTCAACAAATCCTCACGTATGGCCCTCGGCCTCAATTAGTCCAGAAAATGATCATAAGCCTCTTGGGCATCACTAAAACAATAGTGCTCACCTCAACAACATTATAAATATCATTAAATCTCGAGTTGAGTATAAATGTAGCTGAGTTCACAAAATAATATAATTCAATTGGACTAAGTTCAAATAATATTTCAATTCGTGAGGAAAATAGTGATGTAAATTCACAAAAGATTTCAGATAATTGGCACGAAGCCCAAATATGGCAATAAGCCCAATCATAGTGAAAAACAATAAATCTTTATCAATTACGCGGTAAAAATATCAACTGGGATGGACCAAGTCACAATCCCCAATAGTAAATGACCTCGCGCTCGTCATACAACACGTGTCTCATCTCAACATAGCAGTATGTTGTGCAATCCGGGGTTTCAAACCCTCAGTGCATCATTTAAAATCATTACTCACCTCAAACCGGCCAAAGCTCTAGCTTGCTATGCCCTTGCCTCTCAAATTAGCCTCCTCGTGCGACGAATCTGCACAAAATCACAACGAATATGTCGCATTATGCTAAAGGGACAATACCCAATCGAAAACACTCGAAAAATATCAAAATTAGAGAATTTGGCAAAACCCGAGCCCCGGGCCCACGTCTCGAAACTCAAAAATTTTTACATCAACGGGTTCCTTGTCTCCCCACGAGTCTAACCATACCAAAATTATCAAATTCCCATAACATTTCAACCCTCAAATCCACAATTCTATCCGAGAGAGTTTCTAACTTTTCCCGCTAAATTCACGGATTTAATGCCAAAACTTGTAATAGATTCGAGTAATCTAACCAAAATTGAGTAAAGAATACTTACCCTGTTGTTCTCTCCGAAAATCTCTCGAAAAATCGCCTTATCCGAGCTCCAAATCGTTAAAAATGGAAAATATCCCGAACTTAACATTCTGTCTGGTACTGTTCACGGGGTTACTGTTCACTGTTCACCCGCGCGGTTACTGTTCACGCGCGGGTACTGTTCACTGCTGCAGAAAATACAGCAGCTTTTAAGAAGTTTGCAGCACAACCATTTTTCACTAAAATGGCTCTAACTCCATCATACGAACTCGGAATTAGACGATTCTTGTTCCTATGAGTCACAAATAATAATACGAACACAACCCTTCAATCGAAACTCAATTCGGAGCTCGTTTGCCCAGTTCAATACCCATTTCGCTCGTTAAACAATTAACTCACATTTCACGTCAAAAACCCAATCGCGACTTGATGAAATTAAACCAAAATTTCCAGATCAGTCCTATAATTCATGATTTAAATTCTGGAAGTCTCGAAATCAAATTTGGATCTCTAGAACTAAAAATGAACCTTTAGATCATTACATTTATGCTCAAAACGGCAAAAATCTTCCAAAAATGACCCGTTGGGCATCCGAAACACACCCGAGGCCCCCGGGACCCCGACCAATAATACCAACCAGTCCCAAAATACATTACGGACTTGCTCGAGGCCTCAAATCACATCAAACAACGCTAAAATCATGAATCAACCTCCAATCCAAGTTTTATGAACTTTAGAATTTCCAACTTCTATTTCTGATGCCGAAACCTATCAAATCACGTCCGATTGACTTAAAATTTTGCACACAAATCCAAAATGACATAACGAAGCTACAGAAATTCTCGGAATTCCATTCCGACCGTCGGATCAAAATTTCACCTATCAACCGGAAATCGCCAAAACACTAACTTCGCCAAAATGAGCTAATTTCTTCACCGGACCTCCAAAATTAATTCCGATTGCGCTCCTAGGCCTTAAATCATCCCCCGAAACTAACCGAATCATCGGAATTCAATTCTGAGCCCTCTAACTCACAAATCAACGTCCGGTTAACTTTTCCAAACTAATTCTTCCTTAAAGAGACTAATTGTCCCATTCCATACCAAACTCGATCCGAATTGACTCAAATTCACCAAGTACACATATTGAAACTTGAATAAGCATTTAACGGGGAATACGGGACGAAAATACAGGAAACGACGGTTTGGGTCGTTACATTCTCCCCAACTAAAACAAACGTTCGTCCTCGAACGTGCCCAGAGTTGTCCCAATAGCCAAACAATCGCTTAGTAACCTCGCCACGCATATACCCGGGGGTGATCCCACGTCACCCTATCTCATATAGGTCCGACAATACATTGTAACTTAAATTTTGCAATCCAATCTAGCCCATAAGCCATAGGACCACGTTTCCACTTTTGAAATCTTTCATATGATCAGAATCCCACATTTATACTGTGAATAAGCCCGAACAAGTTGTAATAATCCACACCTGCAACCTCAGGTGCTATTACATGATATACCACATAACTCAAACGCTTGTAGTGATACCTCCTAATCACAACAGCTGCACACAAGACCCGAATGCCGATAGAAAAACTCTTATCAACTAAAGTCTCATCTCACACTTTCATATGATGCCAATGATGACTAAATCACGCGGTAAGCCATAACCATTTCCCATATCAACCAAGTGCAATTTGATGTCTAGAACCACAAGAGAATCATCATGCCCATGGAGAAGTACATAATACAATGTCATACCAGTAAACCTCACTATTGCACCATCCAGTTACCCCAGAAAGGGAAAATACCTCAAAGAAGAGAGCCGCTTTGCAAGTTCCACAAGTACCACCCCAACGATATGCTATGAGCTCGTCAATCACAGTGGAACCAAGATACATGAATAGAATAATAATAACCGGCTCTTCTATAACTCACATTGACATTAACTTCACGAGCAACTTAATTGCAAATAACATAATCCACCTGGCACGGTCACAAACCTCCAATCCAAGCATATCATATAGAAGTAATCCAGCAAGTACACATGTATATGCTAAGTGAAACAAGATTCTCATGCTCCTGGACTGGCATAAATAACACTCTATATCGTAGTCATGAGCAAACTGCGTTGTCATAGCTCAAATCAGCAAGTTAGCACAGAATTAGTAATTACCAAGTTTGTTCTGGAATTTAGCATCTTGGAAATCTCAAGTATAGTCCAGATAGTTCTTAACAGAGTTACGAATACGAGAAACATTATACCTTTAAGCTCAATATCCCACTCTAGGCATATCATAGCCTACGTATCTTCCGAGCACGAATATTGGCTCGGTGCTTGCACACATGTTCAAACCTCACATATATCTACACTCACAGCGTATAGTTATCACCATCAATTAGCTCGACTAGTGCATCCAATGAGTTAGATAAAATACTCTCCTCAACATGCCACAATCCCGAAATAGTATATTTTTTAGAATTACCTGTCTCCAAATTCATAGATCACATAAATCACTGTAACTAATCACAACCTCAGCACCCAAATGACTGACACGTCTCTCAAGTACGATCATCCCAAGATAATTATTTTCAAAAAATTTCTAAATACATAACAAGATCGAAATATTGGTAGTCGATCAACCAAGTGAGCGTTGAAACGCCAATAGACATCTGTTAATCAGAATGTAATGTGCATCCTTCTCGGGCCTTACCGAGCAGTTACAACATTCAATCTAAATATCTGAAACTGACTATTCTATCCAGAATTCATGTCCTTTTCTTCAAGAATGAACTGCCACCTCGTATATGAAAATATTAAACATGCATAACATACCACGTCTATTATGCCATCATTTTGCAAATGCAAGAATATCATTAGAATTTCTGGGCTATAGGAAAATTACATTCCGGCAGTTAGAGATATTCTATTTTCTCCCATTTAGGAGGGGTTCATAATATACAATATTGTCCGCGCACCGGTAAGATATCCGGCTCGAACCATGGTAAAACCATCAAGAAAACTTTCAAATCTGTTCGCACATAACCAAGCTATCAATACGAGGCAAAGGGTACTTGTTCTTCACTGTTACTTTATTCAATTGGCTATAATCAATGCACATTCTCATTGTGCCATCGTCCTTCTTCACAAATAAGACTGGTGCACCCCAAGGTGACACACTAGGCCGAATGAACCCCCCTTTTTTCTAGGAGTTCCTGAAGCTGCTCTTTCAATTCCTTCAGCTCCGCTGGTGCCATATGGTACGGTGGAATAGAAATGGGCTGAGTGCCCGGCACCAAGTCGATACCGAAATCAATATCCCTATCTGGTGTCATGCCCGGCAGGTCTGCAGGAAATACATTGGGAAAAATCCCTCACAACTGTGACAGAATCAATACTAGGGGTCTCAGCGCCAACTTCTCGCACAAAAACTAGATATGACAGACAACCTTTCCCAACCATACGCTGGGCTTTCAAGAAAGAAATTACTCTGCTAGGAACATAATCAGTCATACCACGCCACTCGATCCGCGGTACACCTGGCATAGCCAAAGTAACTGTCTTAGCATGACAGAACATGACACAGAGATAACCAATCCATGCCCAATATAACATCAAAATCCACCATGCTCAATAGCAATAGATCAACTCGGGTCTTCAGATCCTCAATAATCACAACACATGACCGGTACACACGGTCCACAACAACAGTATCGCACTATGGGTAGATACATGAACAGATAAAGAAAGAAACTCCAGGGGCGTACCCAAATAATGAGCAAAATATGAGGACACATAAGAATAGGTGGAACCCGGATCGAACAATACAAAGGCATCTCTGTGGCAGACTGGAACAATTCCTATAATGACATCATCTAAAGCAATAGCATCTGTCCTTCCTGGAATAGCATAAAAATGGGTCCGGCCACCGCCTAATCGACCTTAAATCTCCGTAAGCCATAACTGACTCACCAACACGCCTCAAACTGGAACCAATATAGCACATAACCGTGCAATCGACTTAATTAATAGCAAACTCCCCAACTTGGCTCAAAGCCATAGATCAAAATGCACTCAATAATTCACAACGCATATACTCTATTGCTGCCGTAATACCATAGTGAGATTAAACTCACTCCTTCATAAGCTTGTGGAAACACGAATCATCTAGAATTTTAACTCTTCTGTAATTCTTGCATTCACTCACATAACAGTTAAGCCCACTCTTTAGGAGGCCCAATTTAGATTTCAATGCATATTCTTCACTTGTAAATGAGATCTTCTAATAGACAACATAAGGATCGCACCACCTTAGGACACTCCTCAGGAGATAACCCACCTGTTTCACCTCCAATTAACATTTTTGTATACCTTCCACGGTCATACACATTACACAATCACTTAATCTTTCTGAGTCTAAACTCATACCGTAACATGAAATTCACTTCACTCCAAATAAGAGACATGAAAAGATTCTCCACGCGCCCATAATTCGGGGCTACACATCTAATCACAATGAAAATCAAACACTTAATAGTTCATCTATCATCCTGCAGCCCTTCCTCGTCACTTCCAAGTCATATAGATACATCTCGTAGTACTAACATACTCCTCACGTAGCTATCCAACCATCATTCCCACTAATAGGGACAATACCAGACATATAAGTTCAGAACACTTGCTCGCACAATTAGCACCTTGGTGCTCAAGCCATAGGCAAAGATCCGTCCTCAAGTCCTTCAGACTAGCCCAACATCAACTCACAGAGGTCACATCTCACCCTTCGATCAGGTAATCACAATCCATCAAGGCACATCTAATACTGAGTGCTCGTTCGCGCATACGAACACGTGGAAGGAATTATAAGAGTCACTTTTTCAAGCTGAATCAAAGACGCACGATAAGAATTCAAGAATATGAAGTCTTTCCTAAAGGTGCTGCAGACTCTCGAGGATAAATACAGACATCTCCATACCGATCCACGAGACTCTGCTAAACCTGCTCATGACTCGTGAGACCTATGTAACCTAGGCTCTGATACCAACTTGTCACGACCCAAAATCTCAACCCCGTCGTGATGGCGCCTCTCGTGAGGACAAGGCCATCCAATCAACAAAACAGTACATCTCTTTATAATTACTTAGCAGGAATAAGTCTAAATCATGGGCAATATAATCTTAAATGCGAAATAAACGTGATAGTACAAGGAAAACCCTCCCAACTCAGCCCGAAATCGGGGTGTCACAAGTCATGAGCTACTACATAGTTTACTAATATTTTACAAAGTCTGGAATTATCATAAATAACAAAGATAAGGGAGAAAACGGGGTTGCGGACGTCAACAGCTACCTCGTTACTCCTAGTCACCGCCTGGTCTGGAAAGAATCAGCGCTCAGGAGCGAACTCAGCTCTGCCTGTATCTGCACACATGGTGCAGGGAGTAATGTGAGTACTCCGACCCAGTGAGTAATAAAAATAAATAACGACTGAAAACATGAAATCTCATAACGGCACAATATAGCGCTATCCCAAGCAGTAAAATCAGTTATACAGTAAAATAGTGAGTATCAGATAATTCTTCTTTTAAAACAGTAAAGACAAATAATTTCCACAGTAAGGATAAATCAAAAGCTTGCCCCTCGGGCTCAATATGTAAATCTCAGTATAGTATCAGCCCCTCGGGCTCACTCCCAACTCACCAGCACACAACATCAGCCCCTCGGGCTCACTCCCAACTCACCACACACAAGCAACGGCCTCTCGGGCCCACTCCCAACTCACCTGGGTACCCTGCGCTCACTGGGGGTGTGTACAGACTCCGGAGGGGCTCCTACAGCCCAAGCGCAATATCAATAGGCCTGAAAGCCTTCACACATCACACACGAGGCCTGAAAGCCTCCTCATATAACACTCGAGGCCTGAAAGCCTCCTCACATCACTCAACATATCCTCACGTATGGCCCTCGGCCTCAATCAGTCCAGAAAATAATCATAAGCCTCTTGGGCATCAGTAAAACAATAGTGCTCAGCTCAACAACATTATAAATATCATTAAATCTCGAGTTGAGTATAAATGTAGCTGAGTTCACAAAATAATATAATTCAATTGGACTGAGTTCAAATAATATTTCAATTCGTGAGGAAAATAGTGATGTAAATTCACAAAAGATTTCAGATAATTGGCACGAAGCCCAAATATGGCAATAAGCCCAATCATAGTGAAAAACAATAAATCTTTATCAATTACGCGGTAAAAATATCAACTGGGATGGACCAAGTCACAATCCCCAATAGTAAATGACCCCGCGCTCGTCATACAACGCGTGTCTCATCTCAACATAGCAGTATGTTGTGCAATCCGGGGTTTCAAACCCTCAGTGCATCATTTAAAATCATTACTCACCTCAAGACGGTCCAACGTCTACTCCGCTATGCCCTTGTCTCTCAAATTTACCTCTTCGCGCGTCGAATCTGGTCAAAACCACAACGAATTAATTACAATAGGCTAAGGGAATATAACCCAATCGAAAAGACTCGAAAAATATCGAAATTCACGAAATTTGCAAAACCCGAGCCCCGGTCCCACTTCTCGAAAAATTATGAAAGTCACATCACCGGATTCCTCGTCTCTCCACGAGTCCGTACATATAAAATTTACCAAAATTGGAGTTCAAATGACCTCTCAAATCTTCAAATCTTATTTTCAAATCCCTAGGCCTAAATCTTCAATTTACTCCTCAAAAACATGTAATCTAGTCGGATTATTCGATGATAATTTCATATTATGGAGTGGAAATAATCACAAGTGACTTACCTCAAGATTTCTCAAGATTTCTTGCTAAAAATCGCCCAAAATCCGATCTTGGAAGTCAAAAAAAATGACCAAACTCGGACTGCTGGACATTAAATCTGTCCAGAAATTTTCAGTACTGTTCACGCGGGGCACTGTTCATGTGCGTGAGGCCACTGTTCACTATTCACCCGTGCAGTTACTGTTCACGCGCGGGTACTGTTCACTGCTGCAGAAAATACAGCAGCTTTTAAGAGGTTTGCAGCACAGCCATTTTTCACTAAAATGGCTCTAACTCCATCATACGAATTCGGAATTAGATGATTTTTGTTCCTATGAGTAATAAATAATAATACGAACACAACCCTTCAATCAAAACTCAATTTGGAGCTCGTTTTCCCAGTTCAATACCCATTTCGCTCGTTAAACAATTAACTCACATTTCACGTCAAAAACCCAATCGCGACTTGATGAAATTAAACCAAAATTTTCAGATCAGTCCTATAATTCCTGATTTAAATTCTGGAAGTCTCAAAATCAATTTTGGATCTCTATAACTAAAAATGAACCTTTAGATCATTACATTTATGCTCAAAACGGCAAAAATCTTCCAAAAATGACCCGTTGGGCATCCGAAACACACCCGAGGCCCCCGGGACCCCGACCAATAATACCAACCAGTCCCAAAATACATTACGGACTTGCTCGAGGCCTCAAATCACATCAAACAACGCTAAAATCATGAATCAACCTCCAATCCAAGTTTTATGAACTTTAGAATTTCCAACTTCTATTTCCGATGCCGAAACCTATCAAATCACGTCCGATTGACTTCAAATTTTGCACACAAGTCCAAAATGACATAACGAAGCTACAGAAATTCTCGGAATTCCATTCCGACCGTCGGATCAAAATTTCACCTATCAACCGGAAATCGCCAAAACACTAACTTCGCCAAAATGAGCTAATTTCTTCACTGGACCTCCAGAATTAATTCCGATTGCGCTCCTAGGCCTTAAATCATCCCCCGAAACTAACCGAATCATCGGAATTCAATTCCGAGCCCTCTAACTCACAAGTCAACGTCCGGTTGACTTTTCCAAACTAATTCTTCCTTAAAGAGACTAATTGTCCCATTTCATACCAAACTCGATCCGAATTGACTCAAATTCACCAAGTACACATATTGAAACATGAATAAGCATTTAACGGGGAATACGGGATGAAAATATAGGAAACGACGATTCGGGTCGTTGCAGTCTATGGGTTCGAGCCAAGTGGGGGAGTCCACTATTAATTAGTCGATTGCACGGTTATGTGCTATGTTGGTTCCAGTTTGAGGCATGTGGGTAAATCAGTCATCGGCTTCAATTCTAGTTACTTCACCACCACCCGCCCAGCCATCTAAGGGTGGAGGTCGATCAGGTGGCGGTCAAGCCCGTTTCTATGCATTTTCGGGCAGACCCGATGCTATTGATTCAGATGTTGTCATTACAGGTATTGTTTCAGTCTACCACAAAGATGCCTCTGTATTATTTGATCCCGTTTCCACCTTTTCTTATGTGTCATCATACTTTGCTCGTTATTTGGTTACGCCCTATGAGTTTCTTGCTACACTTGTTCATGTATCTACCCCGATGGGCGATACTGTTGATGTTGACCATGTGTACCGGTCGTGTGTGGTGACTATTGGGGGTTTGGAGACCCGTGTGGATCTTTTATTATTGTGTATGCTGGATTTCGATATCATTTTGGGCATGGATTGGCTATCTCTTTGTCGTGCTATTCTGGACTGTCATGCTAAGATAGTCACATTGGCTATACCGGGTGTGCCACGGATCAAGTGGCGAGGTATGACTGATTATGTTCCTAGTAGAGTGATCTCTTTCTTGAAGGCCCAGCGTATGGTTGGGAAGGGTTGTCTTTTGTATCTAGCCTATGTGAGGGATGTCAGTGTTGAGACTCCCAGTATTGATTCTGTTCTAGTTGTGAGGGATTTTCCCGATGTGTTTCCTGCAGACTTGTCGGGCATGCCACCGGATAGGGATATTGATTTTTGTATTGACCTTGTGCCGGTCACTCAGCCCATTTCTATTCCACTTTATCGTATGGCACTAGCGGAGCTGAAGGAATTAAAGGTGCAGCTTCAGGAACTCCATGATAAAGGGTTCATTCGGCCTAATGTGTCACCTTGGGGTGCGCCAGTCCTATTTGTGAAGAAGAAGGATGGCACTATAAGGATGTGCATTTATTATAGGTAATTGAACAAAGTAACAATTAAGAACAAGTATCCTTTGCCTCGCATTGATGATTTAGTTGACCAGCTTCAGGGAGCGAGAGTATTCTCCAAGATTGATCTCCGTTCAGGTTATCACCAGTTGAAGATCAAGGACTCCAATATTCTTAACACAGCTTTCAGGACGCGATATGGTCATTATGAGTTCTTGGTGATGTCTTTTGGGCTGACCAATGTCCCAGCAACGTTCATGCATCTGATGAACAGCGTGTTCCAACCTTATTTCGACTCATTTGTCATAGTCTTCATTGATGACATTCTGGTGTACTCGCGTAGTCAAGAGGAGCACGCGGAGCATTTGAGAGTTGTGTTGCAGAGATTGAGGGAGGAGAAGCTTTATGCAAAGTTTTCCAAGTGTGAGTTTTGGCTCAGTTCGGTGGCTTTCTTAGGCCACGTGGTGTCCAGTGAGGGTATTCAGGTTGATCTGAAGAAGATAGAGGCAGTTTAGAGTTGGCCCAAACCGTCCTCAGCCACGGAGATTCGCAGATTTCTTGGTTTGGCAGGCTATTATCGCCGGTTTGTTCAGGGATTCTCATATATCGCATCGCCCTTGACCAAGTTGACTCAGAAGGGTGCTTCATTTGTATGGTCGGACGAGTGTGAGGAGAGCTTTCAGAAGCTCAAGACAGCTTTGACCACAACTCTAGTGTTGGTTTTGCCATCAACTTCAGGTTCATATACTGTGCATTGTGATACTTCGAGAGTTGGGATTGGTTGTGTGTTGATGCAGGAGGGTAGAGTTATTGATTATGCTTCTCGTCAGTTGAAGCCCCATGAGAAGAACTACCCCATTCATGATTTGGAGTTGGCTGCCATAGTTCACACATTGAAGATGTGGAGGCATTACTTGTATGGCGTATCTTGTGAGGTGTTCACTGATCATCGCAGTCTTCAACATTTGTTCAAGCAAAAGGATCTTAATTTGAGGCAGCGGAGATGGTTGGAGTTGTTTAAGGACTATGATATCACTATATTCTATCATCCGGAAAAGGCCAATGTGGTGGCCGATGCTTTGAGCCGAAAGGTAGTGAGTATGGAGAGTTTGGCATATATTCTAGTTGGGGAGAGACCTCTTGCAGTTAATGTGAAGGCCTTGGCCAATCAGTTCGTGAGGTTAGACATTTCGGAGCCCAGTCGGGTATTGGCTTGTGTGGTTTCTCGGTCTTCCTTATATGATCGCATCAGAGAGCGCCAGTACGATGATCTGCACTTTCTAGTCCTTAAGGACAGAGTTTAGCATGATGATGCCAGAGATGTGACCATTGGTGATGATGGGGTGTTGAGGATGTAGGGCCAGATTTGCGTGCCCAATGTGGATGGGCTTCGGGAGTTGATTATGGAGGAGGCCCATAGCTCGCGATATTCCATTCATCCGGGTACCGCGAAGATGTATCAGGATTTGAGGCAGCACTATTGGTGGAGGAGAATGAAGAAAGATATTGTGGGATTTGTAGCTCGGTGTCTCAATTGTCAGCAGGTGAAATATAAGTATCAGAGACCGGGTGGCTTGCTTCAGCAGATGGATATTCCCGAGTGGAAGTGGTAGAGGATCACTATGGGCTTTGTTGTTAGATTTCTACGGACTTTGAGAAAGTTCGATGCTATATGGGTGATTGTGGATCGGCTGACCAAGTCTGCATACTTCATTCTTGTGTGTACTACTTATTCTTCAGAGCGGTTGGCAGAGATCTATATTCGGGAGATTGTTCGTTTGCATGGTGTCCCAGTTTCCATCATTTCAGATAGGGGCACTCAGTTTATCTCGCAGTTTTGGAGGTCTTTGCAGCGAGAGTTGGGTACTCAGGTTGAGTTGAGCACAACTTTTCATCCTCAGACGGACAGGTAGTCCGAGCACACTATTTAGATATTGGAGGACATGTTACGTGCTGGTGTTATTGACTTTAGCGGGTCATGGGATCAGTTTCTACCGCTTGTAGAGTTTGCTTATAACAACAGCTACCAGTCGAGTATTCAGATGGCTCCGTATGAGGAATTGTATGGGAGGCGGTGTAGATCTCCAGTTGGTTGGTTCGAGCCCGGTGAGGCTAGACTATTGAGGACTGATTTGGTGCAGGATGCTTTGTAAAAGGTGAAGGTGATTCAAGAGAGACTTCGTACAACACAATCGAGGCAAAAGCGTTATGTTGACAGGAAGGTTCGAGATGTGTCCTACATGGTTGGTGAGAAGGTTCTGTTGAAGGTTTCGCCCATGAAGGGTGTTATGAGATTTGGAAAGAAAGGAAAATTGAGTCCTCGATTCAGTGGGCCTTTTGAGGTGCTTCGGAGGATTGGGGAGGTGGCTTATGAGCTTGCTTTGCCACCTAGCTTGTCGAATGTGCATCCGATATTTCATATTTCTATGCTCCGGAAGTATATTGGGGATCCGTCTCATGTTCTGGATTTTAGCACGGTTTAGTTGGATGATGATTTGACATATGATGTGGAGCCAGTAGCTATTTTGGTTCGTTAGGTTCGAAGGTAGAGGTCAAAGGATATAGCTTCAGTAAAAGTGCAGTGGAGAGGTCGGCCCGTGGAGGAGGCTACCGGGAAACCGAGCGGGAGATGCGGAGCAGATATCCTCACCTGTTTGAGGCTTCAGGTATATTTCTTGACTCGTTTGAGGATGAACGTTTGTTTAAGTTGGGGAGGATGTGACAACCCGGCCAGTCGTCTCATGATTTACCGCTCTGTTTCCCCTATTTCTGCTTCTTTATGCTTCGTTATCCGTGTTTTGTGGTATCGGGTTGGTCGGATCGAATCCAGAATGATTTTGGTAAGGTTTGAGACACTTAGTCTCTTTTAAGGAGGTTTAAGTTGGAAAAGTCAACTATAAGTTGACTTATGTATTAGAGGGCTCGGATGTGAGTTCCGATGGTTCGGTTAGCTTCGGGAGGTGATTTATGACTTAGGAGTGTGATCGGAATGAGTTTTGGAGGTTCGGAGTAGATTTAGGCTTGAATTGGCGAAGTTGATATTTTGGCGATTTCCGGTTGGTAGGTGAGAGTTTGATATGGGGGTCGGAATGGAATTCTGAGAGTTACAATAGCTCCGTTATGTCATTTGGGATGTGTGTGCAAAATTTCAGGTCATTCGGATGTGGTTTGGTTGGGTTTTTTATCAAAAGAGGAAATTGAAAGATTTTGGAAAGTTTGGCTTGAATCCGATGTGTTTTGAGTGATTTGATGTTATTTGAAGTGTTTTGATGATTGGAACAAGTTTGAATAGGGTATTAGGATATGCTTGTGCTTTAGGTTAAGGTCTCGCGGGCCTCGGGGTGATTTCGGGTGATTAATGGAGAAGTTGGATTTTTGTTGCAGCTGCTGAAATTGCTACTTTTGGAATTTTCGCACCTGCGGATTGGGGACCGCAGGTGCGGCGCCACACGTGCGGAAGAGGAGCCACAGAAGCGGATGTTGGAAGAATGTCAGGAACCGCAGAAGCGGTAAGGATGGCTGCATCTGCGGAGTCGCAGATGCAAAAGGCTGATTGCAGATGCGATGTTGGTCTGGTTAGTGATTTCCGCAGAAGCGGTGGAAGGACCGCATATGCAGTACCGCAGAAGCGGGTATGGCACCGCAGATGCGAAAAGATCTAGACAGAAGGTATAAATTGTCTCCTTCGCGAATTTGAGCTATTTCACCATTTTTGACTTCGGCTTGGGAGCTTTTGAGTGATTTGAGAGAGGGATTTCAAGAGAACTTCATTTAGGTAAGGAAATTGGACCAAAAACTCATTCCTATGCTATTATTTCATGGATTAGAGCTAGAAATTATGGGAGTTAAGGGTGAAAACTTAAGAACTAGGGCTTGAAATTGGACATCAAATATTTGGGATTTGAATGGTCATTTGTGGATGAATTTTGATGTTTTTGATATGTATGAACTTGTGTGGAGATAAGGAACCCGTTGATGTGACAATTATTGAATTTTGAGATGTGGGTCGGGGGGTCGAGTTTTGGAAATTGCGGGATTTGTGTCCTTTATTGATCGTTTTCGCTTGGGCTTCGTTCCCTTAGCATATTTTGACGTCCTCGTTCTGATTTTGGATAGATTCGACGCGAGTGGAGGCCGATTCGAAGAGTAAAGGCGTCGCGAGCTACAGACTTGACCGGTTCGAGGTGAGTGATGTTATAAATGATGTTCTGTGGGTTTGAACCCCCAGATTGCACATCGTAGTGCTATATTGAGGTGAGGCACACACTTGATGACGAGCGTGGGGTCGTGCACTATTGGGGATTGTGACTTGGTCCATCCTGATTGATGATTTTACCGCGTATTTGACTGAAATCTATTTGTTATCATCATTATTTGGGCTAAATGTCATATTTGGGCCTTGTGCCAACTATTTGAATCCTTCGGGAATTTTACTGGTATTTCCTTACTGTTTTGACTTTATACTTGAACTCAGTCATGTTATATTTCACTGTTTTCGTGCTCATCCATGTTTACTTTGTTTTAAACACTTACATGATCTTTTAAATGCTATTTTGGGCTGAGAAACATGTTTTACTACTGCCCGAGTGGCTTGTGAGGATTTTTGACTGAGTAAGGCCGTGGGTCTATGTTGTGAGGAAACATTTGATACTGATTATGAGGCCGAGAGCCTGAGATATGTACGCCATGAGGTGGCTTGATTGATATGAGTCCGAGGGCCTAGTTTTGGTGCCACGAGATGGCTTGTTATTGCGCTTAGGCCGTAAGGGGGCCCTCCATGAGTTTGCACACCCCCAATGAGCGCGGGTACCCATTGTGATGTGAGATTGAGTCTGAGGGGCTGGTATTGTTCTGAGATGTTGCCCGAGGGGCGGATTTGTTGATACTGTGCCCGAGGGGCAAACTTTTATTTGTTTACTTTACCTTAACGGCCTGTCAATTACCTGTTTACTTGTTGAAAAAGGATTTTACTTAACTTTTCACTGGTTTACTGCTTTTAAATGGTTCTACTACTTCATTATAGAATGCCTTGTGCCTTATGTGTTTTCTTACTTTCAGTCGTTATTTACATTTGTTACTCATTGAGTTGGAGTACTCATTTTACTCTCTGCACTTGTGTGCAGATTCAGGCATAGCTGGTTCCGTTCCCGAGTGCTGATCCCTCCAGCTTCAGGCGGACATTCAGAGTTCACGAGGTAGTTGTTGGCATTCGCAACCCTGTGTCTCTACCCCTCTATCAGATCTATCTCCTTTCAGATAGTTGTACTAATTTCATAGACTTAGTGGATTTGTATTATGACTTATAGATGCTCATGACTAGTGACAACCCGGTTAGGGCTGTGTATGGGTGTTCTTCCGCATATTTATGTTATCATCTATCATTTCGGACTTATTTTATCATATGTAGACTATTTTTAATGCTTAACTGTTACAAATTTGAAAATGAGAAGTATCGACTGGCCTTGTCTTCACGAGAGGCGCCTTCACGACTGGGTTCGAGTTTAGGGTCATGACAATGACTGAACCTCAGAGAGAGGCTGCATACGTATCCTTTCGAAATCAAGTTGAACGTAATTCAGGAACTTTGTTTTTGATTTTCTTTTATTTTTCTGGTTTGTTTTGTTTTCTTTTGCTTTTTTCTTCCTTTTTCTTTTTTGTTTTTTGTTTTTTTTCTTTGTCATTTTTTTAATAATAACTTTCACATTCCAAAGAGGGTAATCAAAGAGAGGGAACCGACTCAAAGGGTTTGCAAAAGGGTTAATGGTGTTTGGGTAGCGAGAAAAAAAGCCTTTGTCATGCCAACCAGAAAATGTTAACACCAATTAATAAGTTAAACATAATAACTTTTAACTACATCTACGTTGATTGTTGTCTCGAGGACATTCCCGTTGATGTCTCCCAAATACAACGCTCTATTTGGCAATACTCTTGTTACAATGTATGAACCTTTGCAATTTTGAGAAAAATTTTCCTTAGCTTCTTCATGGTGCGGGAGAATGTGTCTTAGAACGAGTTGCCCCACTTCAAATTTCTTGGGACGTACTTTTTTGTTGTAAGCATGAGCCATTCTTTGTTGTACAACTGCCCATGGTAGCCTCCGGCCAATCACTTTCTATAAATCAATGACAATGTTTCAATCGGGTCTTGACTCAATCTTAATCATCGATCTCGGCTTCAACAATGATCCGAAGAGTGAAAATCTCATTTTCATTTCAATTCTTTGTTTATTTTATTACAAGCCTTATCTTAAACACATTATGCTTCTTGGTTCATTATTTCGAAATCTGACAGTGTTTTAGGATCTGGTCATGAAGTCCGCAAGCATGTCATGTTATTCAAATCTGCATTTACAGAACTGAAAGGAGAATATGAAAGGTTACAAGATTAAGAAAAGAGACATTCGTGGATGATGAAATATTGATTTCATTTATTTGAATATTTAAAAAAAATAAAAAAATAGAAGGGCTTATATCAGAATGTAAGACACTAAAGTAAAAAATATTCGAATGACACACTGAAATAACTCGAAAGGCAGAAAAGATAGCAAGACCGGCTACTGAGACTCCCGTCTGATAGGGAAAGTTTCTCGTTTGGCGCTCGTTTTTTGGTTTCTCTTCTGTCGCGGCAATGGCTACTATGGCTTTCAATGCTAAATCAAATTCCCCATCATCAAATCATCCCGAGTAGGCCATGTCCTATTGCTCAAATCTGGTAAAGTCAACCCCACATTTGCCTTCATTTTTTATTTTTCACCGCCAACTTGTCTACTTGCCTTTTCGTGACCTTGGATCAACAACAGTGGTACTTGTTCCATTTGTTGCAAAGATGCTTTTATTTCCGAGGGATCTTGGATTGTTTGCGTGACTCGCTATTGCAAACCAACAAACCGACCACCTTTAATTAGCTTTTATTTCAAAACAACAAGCATGCTAGAATAAACACTCTCTCTTCTTCTTTTCTTTTGTTTTTTTTTCTTTTTTACCACTTTATTCTCTCTTTTTTTTCTTTTCAAAATGATTCGATCGAACCTGATGTAGGTTGCCTACGTATCATGTGGAGATATGAATCAGATCTTGCATAGTTCGGGAGGATCAAGAATAACATAAATAAACTAACTCTTTTTTTTTTACTTTAAAAAAAATCTAATCATAAAAGCTCCTAACAAGGAAAATATTTTTTGAGCTTTGAATTTTCTATCTCTTTTTTTATATTTAAAAATTTTGAAAGAAAGATTTCTAAACAAGAAAGAAAATATTTTTGGATTTTCATTTTTGGAAACTTTCGAAAGAAAGAAATATTTTTGGATTTTGGATTTATTTTTTTTTGAATTTTTTGGGAGAAAAATTCCAAAAAGGTGAATAATATTTTGTGAATTTTTGAATTTGACATCTTAAAGAAAGACTTCTAAAGAAGGAATTAAAAGAGAATATTTTTTTGGGATTTTTAAAAATTAGGGGCCGGACCCGATGAAGGTTGCCTACATATCTCACATCTAGTGAGAATCAAACCCGCGTAGTTCGTAAATATTTCAGGAATAGGATGACATTTTTTGAAAAACTCAGGCTTATTTTTTCATAATCTTTTTGGGGTAAATACCGGGATTTTTCAAAAATCGGGTAAATTTTCTCTCTCCAATTTTCTCCATTTCGGTTTTTCCTCAATTTTTATATTTTTATTTTATTATTTTTTAGAATCCGGTCAACATGCACAAGCCGAATCAAACATAATGCACAAGTAGCACATAAGATGTATCAGGATAGTCTTGCAATTCTCGGGTACACCAGTCCTAGACGGACCCAACCCCTGTGTTGAGTCCCCAAAGTCAAATGCACATGATGCAAACAAACGTTCCTACTAGGGATATGGCATGAGGCTATGTTATTCTAGGTTTAAATCCTGGGGGAGTGTTTTAGACCTGGCTTACCCAAGCGGACAACTCTAGCCGAGGTGGGGGCAATGTACTGGGAGCACGAAAGTCTATCCGACCTAGTTACTGACCCAGCCTCGTTCTAATTGGTATGACTTCTAACAGAAAAGTGGGACACGCGCACGTGTGCACCATAAATTCAGAAGACTCAGAAGGGAGGCGTAAGAAGACAGTTTCATACAGTTCAAATAATATCAAAGCGGTAAATAAGCGACAATTAGCACATTAGGCCCAAAAAATATAATAACATCAAATCAATAAAGCCAAGTATAAATCACATTACAAGCTCGAATTCTGAACCCTGAACTAGAAGTTCTGGGTTCTTGTCCCCAGCAGAGTCGTCAGAGCTGTCACACCTCCTTTTTCCCGATAAGAAAGGAAAGAAAGGAGTTTTTTCAATTTAAGTGACATTATTTGAAAAGGGATTAATTTATTCTAATATAAAGAGTCTCCACTTGGAATTGAGTTTTAGTTTCCCAAGTCACCATTTATTTTAAAATCCCAATTCAAAAAAATTGACTCTGATTAAGTCTGCGAAACACAGAAGACCAGGTAAGGAATTCTGTTAACCCAGGAAAGGTGTGAGGCACTCCCGAGTTTCGTGGTTCTAGCACGGTCGCTTTAATAATTATACTTGGCTTAATTATTTCTGGATATTTTATGTTCTAGAGAAATTTATGCACTTTTGCCTTAAAACCACTTTTAATTGCTTGATTATTTGTAATTATGAAATTATCTTGAAACGAGTCACGCGTATGTGTACTCTTTTGTATAGTGTGTCAAAATCATGTCACGTGTACGTGTACATAATTAATAACACAAAAAAGTTATTAAGATTGTTTGGCCAAAGTCGCGCGGACGCATACCTTGACTTATTTTGGGGATCATAATTATGTCACGCGACCGCATACATAATCATGAAAATAGATTAAAAGCGTGCCTAAAGCATTCTACGACTATTCAAGAGTTATTGTCCTAAACTAGTTTGAGATTACTGCGAGGCCATGGATTATGGATATGCAATTGTTACAATATGGTTTAGCTATCAAGTCGTCCATACTTATAGAACCAGTTACAACTTAATAATCATATCTTTTGAATTAACTCTAATCAACGCTAATTACAAGTAAAGGGGAAGATTGGTGATGGAGAAAAACTAACCACTTAAAGTATTATAAAATTACCAAAAAGTCACTAAACAATGTTTGAAATTAGTCTGGCCAAACGATAAAACTAGGATTAGGAACTAACTCAAATTGTTAAGTTATTTTGATAAGGAAAACGAACTTTACAACATCAATTCCTACGACCCCAAATGCTTCATTGTTACTATCATTTAAACCCAAACCCATTTAGTCCTAATTAAATTCCATCACCCAATTAATTCATAGTAAATATTTATGCATCAACTTAAACAAGAAAAGACAACATTATAGTCTAAGCAATGTTGAGAAATGGGCTAGCTAACAAAAATCCAACGCATTACATGGCATGGCAGGGAATAAATATTAAATCAATGATGAGAAATGAAATAGATAGTGTATTATCCAAATTTACGAATCACCAATTTAATATGCTAAACGAGGAAAGAATAAAATAAGCACACATTGTATATACATATATGAAGAAAGACAGTGGAAATAAAATTATATTTTATTGCCAAAAAGAACACATGAGAACAAAAAGAACCAAGAACTTTTGCATTACTTAAAATGGGATGAGAAAAGAACCCCAATGAGCACTTGGTGCAAAATATCTAGACAAAGAGCTTCCTATGGACTAAGAGACTCAAACGTGACTTCAACTCTTCCTCTCGACTTCTGTGTCTTTTCTCCTTTTCTATTGTTGTTGAGTTTCTCCCCCTAGAATAAAGTGTATGCCAACTATATATAGAATGTGTGAGCTTAAAAGGTGAGGAGTGGAGGAATAGGCAACAAAATGTGGGGCTGATCGTGGGTGTGTGTGCAACGTGTGTGAGTGAAGTGAGGGGCAGGGGATGTTGAGATTGTTATCAGATAGGAGTTTGTTTATTTTGTTATCTCTTTTTTTTTTTGTTTGCTTTGTTTTCGTTAGTTTTTAGTATTATTATTTATTATTATTATTTTTAACTTTTTAATAACTCCTTTTTATTAAATAAAAGCGAAAGTATATATATATATATATATACCAACTTACTTTTAAATAAGAGAACCCAACATTTATACTATAGTTTAGATTATACTAAGAAAAACACCATAGCTTACTTATTAAAATTCTAATTAAAAGAAATCATATATTTTTTATAAATTTTTTATTTTCTCTTTACAAATAAAATATGTACCATAGGTATTTATATATATTTAATTTTTCTCAAACGAAACCTATTACAAGCAAGATAAAAGTTTAAAATATTAAGATTAGATCTAAAAGAAATATTTACACTAAAATAGTGTGAATTCAGTGTGGTCAAAAATTAGTTGTTCACAACTGGCACCTGGGGGCGAACCACAGAAGGCATGCCCAGGAACATTGGACAGCATTGGAGGTGCCCGCATAGAATGAGCGGGTTGGGCACAAGGGCGTTGGTAACCTCACCTGACCTGGGGATCAACTCAGGGAACCCAGGGATTGCACTTGGCGGTCCCTACCGTTAGACCAGGCGTCCCACATTTTCAATATACGGAGACACAACATCTTATTCTCTTCAGCAGCTGCTGATTCTAGCTGCAGGATAGCCGATATCGGGCTATCCTCAGGACCGATGATTGGTAGATTGCTTGTGGAGGTCATTTGTCCCTTTGGATCTTGTGAAGGAGGAGAGGCTAGACTACTAACAAAACCAACCACCAAAACCTGGCTAGTTTGCATACCTAACAACCTTGTTAGTTTTGAGACGCTTAACAGATAGGAAATCGCACGTTTGGATGCAATGCACCTAAACAGTTAAATGTTTCTACCATATGTTTGAACGGTTGCATGTTTCATCCCGGCCTTAACTAACCCTTTTCACTCTGTACCTCTTTTCTTCATTTCTGCCTCTCTTTAATCACTCTTGATTTTTTCCTCTCGTTTTTGTCGCTCTTTTATTTTTGGCACTCTCTTTTTCTCTTTTTGTTTGTCACTTTTTATTTCTTGTCGCTATTTTTTTCGCTCTTTTCTTTCTTTTTCACTCAATCAATTATTTTTCTTTCTCTCATTTTTTTAAAATTATTTTTCACTCAATTTTATTTTATAGCTATGATCGAATTCGATAGGGATTGCCTATGTATCATGACATCGCATGAATCGGATCTTTGCATAGTTCGGGAAGATTGGGAATGGAGTAAATAAACTAACTCTTTTTTTTTACTTTTTATAAAACTCAGACCATGAAAGCATTAAGGTAAACGAAAATCATTTTTTATTTTTGGTTTTTTTTAGCATTTTTTTTGAATTTTTCTAAAAAAATGCTTTAAAAGAAAAAAGGAAATATTTTTTTTTGGATTTTTGATTTTGATTTCTCTTTTATTTTTGAAAGAAAGACTTCTAAAAATTCCTTTTCTTTTGATTGGAACTTTGGGAATTTCAAAAGTAAAAGAAAAATATTTTTGTTTGAAATTTTCATTTGTTTTCTCTTTTTCTAAAGAAGAAAGAAAAATATTTTTTGGATTTTGAATGTTGCCTCTTAATTTTCGAAAGAAGGAATTTTAAGAAAATATTTTGGATTTCCGAGTTTTTCTATTTTTAAATTTACAAAAGTACTTCTAAAAAAAACGAAAATATTTTTTAACTTCAATTTTTAAATTTTTTTTTGAAAGAAAGACTTTTAAACAAGGAAAAGAATTTTTTTTTTTTTTTTGAATTTTTGAAAAGACTTCTTAAAAAGGTAGAAAAATATTTTTTTTTTGAATTTTGATTTGACTTGTGGATTTTCGAAAGAAGGACTTTTAAGAAAACATTTCTGAGTTTCTATTTTCTTTTTTTTTCTCTTTTTAAATTTACGAAAGTACTTTCAAAGAAAAGAGAAAATATTTTTGGACTTTTATTTCTCAAACTTTTATGGACATTTACAAAGCAAAGACTTCTAAAGAAGAAGAGAATATTCCAGCGTATGTTATGCCTCGGGGCATTTCTGCTGTCTTCGGTGTATGGCTGATACCTTTCTTTGTTTGGCTTTGGCTCCTTTGCCAGAAGTTTTCTTGGGTATACTGAGCCCGAGGGGCTCCTAGTTGGTCATCCTCAACCCTGATCTTCGATTAATATCGGTTGTGAACATCCGACCAAGTCACGGCGGGGTACTCAACCAAATTCTGCTTCAGCTGCTTCAAAGCCACCGAGCTTCGTTCGTCCAAACCTTGAGTGGAGGCCTATATTGCCCAGTCATCGGAGACTGATGGTAGTTCCATTCGTTCCATTTGAAAGCTAGATACGAACTCTCACAACATCTCGTTCTCCCTTTGCTTGATTTTAAAGACGTCGGATTTCCTTGTTGCTACCTTGATGGCACCAGCATGTGCCTTTATGAAAGAATCTGCCATCATGGCGAACGAATCTATCGAGTTTGGGGCTAGGTTGTGATACCACATCATCGCCCCTTTTGAAAGCATCTCTCCAAACTTTTTCAGTAGGACAGATTCGATCTCGTCTTCCTTTAGGTCATTGCCCTTTACCGCACAAGTGTAAGCAGTGACATGCTCATTAGGGTTCGAGGTTCCGTTGCACTTCAGAAGGTCTAGCATTCTGAACTTCTTTAGAATGGGTTTTGGAGCCGCTTCCTATGGGAACGGCTTCTGTACGAACTTCTTCGAATCCATACCCTTTAGGATCGAGGGTGCGCCCGGGATTTGGTCGACCTTGGAATTGTAGGTCTCTACCTTCTTGTCATTGGCTTCTATCTTCTTCTCGCCCTACTCGATCCTCTTTGTGAGGTCCTCGAGCATCTTTATGATGGCGGGGTCGGTTGCCAACTTGTTGTTGCTTGATCTTTCTGGTACCTGCTTGGCTTGGGGAGCCGTTTCCGGTGCTACCGTACTGGGAGTTTTCTGGTGGCTTTATAGCTGAGCAATTGCCAGTTGTTGTGCCTGTAACATTTCAAAAATAACGTGAAAGCTAACCTCTCGTTCTCCCCTAGCTGGGGTTTCCTGAGCTTCTTGTTGGTCTCCTTAGCGTACGCTCCTGTTAGTGTGGGAGCATATATCAACATGTTGGGCATTGCGTGAGACCACATCCGCGGGGATTGGCTCTGACACGCCTTCAGGGTTCAGCGGTGGTGCGCCAACACCTGGAACAACTACACCATTCTCTCTGTGGTTCTCAAGACCGTTGTTTTCATATGCATTTATTGAGTTAGACATTTTGACCTGAAATCAAAGGTTTTTGGACAAGAAAAAGCGTGAAATGTAACTTGTGTTATGTAGTAAACTAGCAAGAAAACAATCACTATTATTTTTAGCCTCACGATGGACGCCAAACTGTTTACCATGAAAATAGTAATAACAATTAAATTTGATTTTGTGGTTCTTAAAATATGTGATATATTTTTATGCTACTTTTTAGGCAATAGATGTTAAGTATGAGACTAGAAAATAAGATAAGAATTTGAAAGCAGTATGTTTAAGCAAACCGAGTGGCTGAGTATCGGGGCCTCGAGCCAGGTTATACGGGGCCTTGAGGACGAGCTCGATACTAAGCTGTGGACAGCCAATGAAGGACTAACAGTTTTGAGAGCTTTGATGAGGGCTCTTTGTGGTCAATAATGAGTAATAAATAAAGAACAATTAATGAAACACAATAAATGTAAGCAATAAATGTGAATAATAAACTCAAGGGAGGTTAAGAGAGAATGTGTTAGAGAACAAAAAGAATGTTCTTGTGTATTCAATATTGTGTATCAGATGTCCTTACAAAATTACAAGAAACCCCTTTATATATGTGAAGGGAACCCCAACATAGTACAAATGCATTTATTACAAAAATATATGGCTGGTACAGGCATTTAATGCCACGGTATGGGCTCATTCTAGCCTAATAAACCTAGGTTAGCTTTAATCACGTGCTTTGGGAACTTCTCGTTTGTTCATCATAGCCTTTGATTTGTACTACCTCGGGGTCGACCATTGAGAACCCTCAGGGGCGAACTCTGAGCTAAACTTCGAGCCTTCTGGGGGCGGTCCCTACGAGGTGCCCTAATGATCATAAATCGAACCCTCTGATTTTACCGTATACATTGCATTATCTCTTACCGTGCTCAATATCCAGCACACTCAATCACTCAACACTGCACAATACTCGTTGCGGCGTGCAACCCGATCCATATATATATATATATATATATATATATATATATATATAGCTATTAGTCTCATTATGACATGCAACCTGATCCATATACATAAGCCATAAAGCTCGTTGCGGCGTGCAACCCGATCCATATACATATAGACATAAGGCTCGTTACAGCGTGCAACCCGATCCATATACATATAGCCATAAAGCTCGTTGCAGCATGCAACCCGATCCATATACATATATTCATAAGGCTCATTGCGGTGTACAACCCGATTGTAACGACCCGAACCATCGTTTCCTGTATTTTCATCCCGTATTCCCCGTTAAATGCTTATTCATGTTTCAATATGTGTACTTGGTGAATTTGAGTCAATTCGGATCGAGTTTGGTATGAAATGGGACAATTAGTCTCTTTAAAGAAGAATTAGTTTGGAAAAGTCAACTGGACGTTGACTTGTGAGTTAGAGGGCTCGGAATTGAATTTTGATGATTTCGTTAGTTTCAGGGGATGATTTAAGGCCTAGGAGCGCAATCAGAATTAATTCTGGAGGTCCGGTGAAGAAATTAGCTCATTTTGGCGAAGTTAGTGTTTTAGCGATTTCCGGTTGATAGGTGAAATTTTGATCCGACGGTCGGAATGGAATTCTGAGAATTTTTGTAGCTTCGTTATGTCATTTTGGACTTGTGTGCAAAATTTGAAGTCAATCCGATGTGATTTGATAGGTTTCGGCATCGGAAATAGAAGTTGGAAATTCTAAAGTTCATAAAACTTGGATTGGAGGTTGATTCAAGATTTTAGCGATGTTTGATGTGATTTGAGGCCTCGACCAAGTCCGTAATGTATTTTGGGACTGGTTGGTATTATTGGTCGGGGTCCCGGGGGTCTCGGGTGTATTTCGGATGCCCAACGGGTCATTTTTGGAAGATTTTTGCCGTTTTGAGCATAAATGTAATGATCTAAAGGTTCATTTTTAGTTCTAGAGATCCAAATTTGATTCCGTGACTTCCAGAATTTAAATCATGAATTATAGGACTGATCTGGAAATTTTGGTTTAATTTCATCAAGTCGCGATTGGGTTTTTGACGTGAAATGTGAGTTAATTGTTTAACAAGCGAAATGGGTATTTAACTGGGCAAACGAGCTCCGAATTGAGTTTCGATTAAAGGTTTGTGTTTGTATTATTATTTGTGACTCATAGGAACAAGAATCATCTAATTCCGAGTTTGTATGATGGAGTTAGAGCCATTTTAGTAAAAAATGGTTGTGTTGCAAATTTCTTAAAAGCTGCAGTATTTTCTGCATCAGTGAACAGTACTCGTGCGTGAATAGTAACCGCGCGGGTGAACAGTGAACAGTGCCCCACGTGTATGAACAGTGCCCCACGTGAACAGTACCGAAAATTTCTGGACAGATTTAATGTCCAGCAGTCCGAGTTTGGTCATTTTTTTTGATTTCCAAGCTCGGATTTTGGGCGATTTTTAGCAAGAAATCTTGGGAAATCTTGAGGTAAGTCACTTGTGATTATTTATACTCCATAATATTGAATTATCATCGAATAATCCGACTAGATTACATGTTTTTGAGGAGTAAATTGAAGATTTAGGCCTAGGGATTTGAAAATAAGATTTGAAGATTTGAGGGGTCATTTGAACTCCGATTTTGGTAAATTTTATATGTACGGACTCGTGGCAAGACGAGGAATCCGGTGATGTGACTTTCGTAATTTTTCGAGAAGTGGGCCCGGGGCTCGAGTTTTGCGAATTTCGTGAATTTCGATATTTTTCGAGTCTTTTCGATTGGGTTATATTCCCTTAGCCTATTGTAATGTATTCGTTGTGGTTTTGACCAGATTCGACGCGCGAAGAGGTAAATTCGAGAGGCAAGGGCATAGCGGAGTAGACGTTGGACCGTCTTGAGGTGAGTAATGATTTTAAATGATGCACTGAGGGTTTGAAACCCCGGATTGCACAACATACTGCTATGTTGAGATGAGACACGCGTTGTATGACGAGCGCGGGGTCATTTACTATTGGGGATTGTGACTTGGTCCATCCCAGTTGATATTTTTACCGCGTAATTGATAAAGATTTATTGTTTTTCACTATGATTGGGCTTATTGCCATATTTGGGCTTCGTGCCAATTATCTGAAATCTTTTGTGAATTTACATCACTATTTTCCTCACGAATTGAAATATTATTTGAACTCAGTCCAATTGAATTATATTATTTTGTGAACTCAGCTACATTTATACTCAACTCGAGATTTAATGATATTTATAATGCTGTTGAGCTGAGCACTATTGTTTTACTGATGCCCAAGAGGCTTATGATTATTTTCTGGACTGATTGAGGCCGAGGGCCATACGTGAGGATATGTTGAGTGATGTGAGGAGGCTTTCAGGCCTCGAGTGTTATATGAGGAGGCTTTCAGGCCTCGTGTGTGATGTGTGAAGGCTTTCAGGCCTATTGATATTGCGCTTTGGGCTGTAGGAGCCCCTCCGGAGTCTGTACACACCCCCAGTGAGCGCAGGGTACCCAGGTGAGTTGGGAGTGGGCCCGAGAGGCCGTTGCTTGTGTGTGGTGAGTTGGGAGTGAGCCCGAGGGGCTGATGTTGTGTGCTGGTGAGTTGGGAGTGAGCCCGAGGGGCTGATACTATACTGAGATTTACATATTGAGCCCGAGGGGCAAGCTTTTGATTTATCCTTACTGTGGAAATTATTTGTCTTTACTGTTTTAAAAGAAGAATTATCTGATACTCACTATTTTACTGTATAACTGATTTTACTGCTTGGGATAGCGCTATATTGTGCCGTTATGAGATTTCATGTTTTCAGTCGTTATTTATTTTTATTACTCACTGGGTCGGAGTACTCACATTACTCCCTGCACCATGTGTGCAGATACAGGCAGAGCTGAGTTCGCTCCTGAGCGCTGATTCTTTCCAGACCAGGCGGTGACTAGGAGTAACGAGGTAGCTGTTGACGTCCGCAGCCCCGTTTTCTCCCTTATCTTTGTTATTTATGATAATTCCAGACTTTGTAAAATATTAGTAAACTCTGTAGTAGCTCATGACTTGTGACACCCCGATTTCGGGCTGAGTTGGGAGGGTTTTCCTTGTTCTATCACGTTTATTTCGCATTTAAGATTATATTGCCCATGATTTAGACTTATTCCTGCTAAGTAATTATAAAGAGATGTACTATTTTGTTGATTGGCTTGCCTTGTCCTCACGAGAGGCGCCATCACGACGAGGGTGGGATTTTGGGTCGTGACAAGTTGGTATCAGAGCCTAGGTTACTAGGTCTCGCGAGTCATGAGCTGGTTTAGTAGAGTCTCGCGGATCGGTACGGAGACGTCTGTATTTATCCTCGAGAGGCTGCAGAACCTTTAGGAAAATTTCATATTCTTGGAAATTCTTGTCGTGCGACTTTGTTGGTCCGAAAACTAAATTCTGTTGTTCTATTCTCTCGCAGATGGCTAGAACATGCGCTAATGGACAGGATGGACGACCACCATTGCCACCTACTAAGGCCACCAGAGGCCGTGGACACGGTCGTGGTCAAGGTCGTGGTCGAGGTAGAGCCGCAGGGGCAGCATCTGTAGACCCACTAGTTGCCCCGGCTTAGGATTAGGCTCCAGCTGCAGAGACTCCAGCAGCACCTGCTCAGGCACCAGCTGTGCCTATTGTTATTCCGGGTCTTCAGGAGGCCCTGACTCAGATTCTGACAGTTTGCACTAACCTGGCTCAGGCAGTTTCAGCCACCACTGCAGCAGCTACTTCACAGGCAGGGGAAGGCAATCAGACCCCCACTGCTCGCACACCTGAGCCAGTAGTGTAGGGATTACAGACTCCAGAGGCACCACCAGTACAACAGGTTGCCCCAGTTCAGTCGGTTGCACCGGTTCATGATAATATGGTCCCAGTTATGCCAGACGATGAGCAGCGTCTTCTTGAGAGATTCAGCAGACTTGCACCTCCTACTTTCAGTGGTGCTCAGGGCGAGGATGCCCAAGGTTTTCTTGACAAGTGTAGACGTATGCTGAGGACAGTAGGGATCTTGGAAGCTAGTGGTGTATCCTTTACTACTTTTCAGTTCTCAGGTGCAGCTTTCACTTGGTGGGAGGCATATGAGCGGCGTAGGCTGGTAGGTTCAGCGCCCTTGTCCTGGCAGGAATTCTCCACTCTCTTTCTGGAGAAGTGGGTACCGCGATCTTAGAGAGAGGAGATGCGCAGGCAGTTTGAGTATCTTCGTCAGGGAGATATGACCGTATCTCAGTATGAGGTGAGGTTCTCAGAGCTAGCTCGTTATGCTCCATGGATGGTCCCGACTGATCGGGAAAGGATTAGGAGGTTCGTGGATGGGCTTAATTATCCCATTCGTATTCTGATGGCTCGAGAAAGGATTTTAAGCCATACTTTTGAGGATGCAGTAGATGTTGCTCGCGACATTGAGACGGATCGTCGTCTAGAGAGAGAGCGGGAGGCTAAGAGGCCTCGTGGATCAGCTAGTCATAGTAGTGCTCCGTCTAGGGGCCAGTTTCAGCAGAGTAGAGGTCGTTTATACAGGACTCATCAGTCAGCTCGTCCAAAGTACCGCGGGCCATCTTCAGGTCATGGTCATCAGGGATTTCAGCAGGGCCAGTCATCACTCAGTGCCCTTCCAGCTCAGAGTTCTTCACGTGCCCCGTCAGTTTAGGGTCCTTCTGCACCGAGTACACCAGCTAGTCACTCCGGTGCGAGGGATTCTTTTCAGTCCCATCCTCCAGCATCTAAGGGTTGTTATGAGTGCGGAGAGTTAGGACATGTGTGGAAGCAGTGTCCTCATCGTACCGCCAGTTCATCACAGCAGAGGGGTCAGTCCTCATCTTCTGCACCAACTACTTCAGCACCCACCCAGTCAGCTAGGGGTGAGGGTCAGGCAGCTAGAGGCCTCCCCAGAGGGGGAGGTCGAGCGGGCGGTGGTCCGGCTCGGTTTTATGCTATTCCAGACCGGGTAGATGCTCTTGTGTCAGATGCTGTTATCATAGGTATTATCTCGGTCTGCCACACAGATGCCTCTGTCTTATTTGATCCGGGATCCACCTATTCTTATGTGTCTTCATATTTTGCCCATCATTTGAGTATGCCCCGGGAGTCTCTTACTTTACCTGTTCATGTGTCTACCCCGGTGGGCGATACTATTATTGTGGACCGTGTGTATCGGTCATGTGCTGTGATTATTGGGGGTCTGGAGACCCGAGTTGATCTACTGTTGTTGAGCATGGTAGATTTTGATATTATTCTGTGCATGGATTGGTTATCTCCATCTCATGCTATTCTAGACTGTCATGCTAAGACAGTTACTTTGGCTATTCCAGGTGTTCCGAGGATCGAGTGGCGTGGCATGACTGATTATGTCTCTAGCAGAGTAATTTCTTTCTTGAAAGCCCAACGTATAGTTGGGAAGGGTTATCTATCATATCTGGCTTTTGTGCGGGATGTTGGAGCTGAGACTCCTAGTATTGATTCTGTCCCAATTGTGAGGGACTTTCCTGATGTATTTCCTGCAGACCTGTCGGGCATGCCGCCGGACAGGGATATTGATTGTGGCATTGACTTAGTGCCGGACACTCAGCCCATTTCTATTCCGCCATATCATATGGCACCAACAGAGCTGAAAGAATTGAAGGAGCAGCTTCAGGAACTCCTAGATAAGGGGTTCATTCGGCCTAGCGTGTCCCCGTGGGGTGCACCTGTTTTATTTGTGAAGAAGAAAGATGGCACAATGAGAATGTGCATTGATTATAGGCAGTTGAATAAGGTAACAGTGAAGAACAAGTATCCTTTGCCTCGCATTGATGACTTATTTGATCAGCTTCAGGGAGCGAGGGTATTTTCTAAGATTGATCTCCGTTCGGGCTATCACCAGTTGAAAATCAGGGAGTCGGATATTCCCAAGACTGCCTTCAGGACTAGATATGGTCACTATGAATTTTTGGTTATGTCTTTCGGGCTGACCAATGCCCCAGCAGCGTTCATGCATTTGATGAACAGTGTATTTCAGCCTTATCTGGATGCATTTGTTATTGTATTCATTGATGATATCCTGGTGTACTCGCGTAGCCAGGAGGAGCATGCCCAGCATTTGCGTGTAGTGTTGCAGAGATTGAGAGAGGAGAAGCTTTATGCAAAATTCTCCAAATGTGAATTTTGGCTAAGTTCTGTGGCATTTTTGGGACACATAGTGTCCAGCGAGGGTATACAGGTAGTGCAAAGTTGGTCTAGACCGTCCTCAGTCACAGAGATTCAGAGTTTTCTTGGGCTAGCAGGCTATTATCGCCGATTTGTTCAGGGGTTTTCTTCTATTGCATCGCCTTTGACCAAGTTAACTCAGAAAGGTACCCCATTTGTATGGTCCGGTGAGTGTGAGGAGAGCTTTCAGAAGCTCAAGGCACTTCTGACCACAGCTCCAGTGTTGGTGTTACCATCAGCTACAGGTTCATACACGGTATATTGTGATGCTTCCAGAGTTGGGATTGGTTGTGTGCTAATGCAGGAGGGTAGAGTTATTGCTTATGCTTCTCGTCAGTTGAAGCCCCATGAGAAGAACTACCCTGTTCATGATTTGGAGTTGGCTGCTATAGTTCATGCCTTAAAAATTTGGAGGCACTATTTATATGGCGTATCTTGTGAGGTATTCACTGATCATCGCAGTCTTCAGCATTTATTTAAACAAAAAGATATTAATTTGAGGCAGCGGAGATGGCTTGATTTACTTAAAGACTATGATATTACCATTCTATATCATCCGGGAAAGGCCAATGTAGTGGCCGATGCGTTGAGCCGAAAGGCAGTCAGTATGGGGAGTTTGGCTTATATCCCAGTTGGGGAGAGGCCTCTTGCAGTTGATGTTCAGACCTTGGCAAATCAGTTGGTCCGGTTAGATATTTCTGAGCCTAGCCGGGTATTGGCTAGTGTGGTTTCTCGATCTTCCTTATATGATCGCATCAGAGAGCACCAGTATGATGATCCGCATTTGCTTGTCCTTAAGGACAGAGTTCAGCATGATAATGCCAAAGATGTGACTATAGGTGATGATGGCGTATTGAGGATGCAGGGCCGTATTTGTGTGCCCGATGTTGATGGGCTTAGAGATTTGATTCTTGAGGAGGCCCACAGTTCGCGGTATTCCATCCATCCGGGTGCTGCGAAGATGTATCAGGACTTGAGACAGCATTACTGGTGGAGGAGAATGAGGAAAGACATTGTGGGATATGTGGCTCGGTGTCTCAACTGTCAGCAGGTGAAATATGAGTATCAGAGACTGGGTGGTTTGCTTCAGCATGTGATTATTCCTGAGTGGAAATGGGAGAGAGTTACTATGGATTTCGTGAGTGGCCTTCCTCGGACTTTGAAGAATTTTGATTTGATTTGGGTCGTTGTGGATAGGCTGACCAAGTCAGCCCATTTCATTCCGGTGTGTACCACATATTCTGCGGAGCGGCTGGCTAGGATCTTTATTCAGGAGATTGTGCGGTTGCATGGTGTTCCAGTTACTATTATTTCGGATAGAGGTACTCAGTTCACTTCTCAGTTTTGGAGGACTTTTCAGCACGAGTTGGGCACTCAGGTGGAGTTGAGTTCAGCATTTCATCCTCAGACGGACGGACAGTCCGAGCGTACTATTCAGATATTGGAGGATATGTTGCATGCCTGCGTGATTGATTTTGGAGGTTCTTGGGTTGAATTTTTACCACTTGTAGAGTTTGCCTACAACAACAGCTATCAGTCCAGTATTCAGATGGCACCGTATGAGGCCTTATATGGGAGGCGGTGTAGAACTCCAGTGGGTTGGTTTGAGCCCGGTGAGGCTAGGTTGTTGGGGACAGATTTGGTCCAGGATGCCTTAGAAAAGGTGAAGGTGATTCAGGAAAGACTTCGCACAGCTCAGTCGCGTCAGAAGAGTTATGCGGACCGGAAGGTCCGAGATGTGTCATTTATGGAGGGCGAGAAGGTTTTGCTGAAGGTTTCGCCGATGAAGGGTGTTATAAGGTTCGGAAAGAAAGGGAAGTTGAGTCCGCGGTTTATTAAACCATTTGAGGTACTTAGGAGGATTGGAGAGGTGTCTTACGAGCTTGCTTTGCCGCCTAGATTGTCGGGTGTTCATCCGGTATTCCATGTGTCCATGCTCCGGAAGTACATTGGGGACCCGTCTCATATTTTAGATTTCAGTACATTACAGTTAGATGAAAATTTGACTTATACTGTGGAGCCAGTGGCTATTTTGAGTCGACAGGTTCAAAAATTGAGATCAAAAGATATAGCATCAGTGACAGTACAGTGGAGAGGTCGGCCCGTGGAGGAGGCTACTTGGGAGACCGAGCAGGAGATGCGGAGCAGGTACCCGCGCCTATTTGAAACTCCAGGTATATTTCTTAACTCGCTCGAGGACGAGCGTTTGTTTTAGTTGGGGAGAATGTAACGACCCGAACCGTCGTTTCCTGTATTTTCGTCCCATATTTCCCGTTAAATGCTTATTCATGTTTCAATATGTGTACTTGGTGAATTTGAGTCAATTCGGATCGAGTTTGGTATGAAATGGGACAATTAGTCTCTTTAAGAAAGAATTAGTTTGGAAAAGTCAACTGGACGTTGACTTGAGAGTTAGAAGGCTCGGAATTGAATTCCGATGACTCGTTTAGTTTCGGGGGATGATTTAAGGCCTAGAAGCGCAATCGGAATTAATTCTGGAGGTCTGGTGAAGAAATTAGCTCATTTTGGCGAAGTTAGTGTTTTGCCGATTTCCGGTTGATAGGTGAAATTTTGATCCGACGGTCGGAATGGAATTCCGAGAATTTCTATAGCTTTGTTATGTCATTTTGGACTTGTGTGCAAAATTTGAAGTCAATCGGACGTGATTTGATAGGTTTCGGCATCGGAAATAGAAGTTGGAAATTCTAAAGTTCATAAAACTTAGATTGGAGGTTGATTCATGATTTTAGCGTTGTTTGATGTGATTTGAGGCCTCGAGCAAGTCCGTAATGTATTTTGGGACTGGTTGGTATTATTGGTCGGGGTCCCGGGGGCCTCGGGTGTGTTTCGGATGCCCAACGGGTCATTTTTGGAAGATTTTTGCCGTTTTGAGCATAAATGTAATGATCTAAAGGTTCATTTTTAGTTATAGAGATCCAAATTTGATTTCGAGACTTCCAAAATTTAAATCATGAATTATAGGACTGGTCTGGAAATTTTGGTTTAATTTCATCAAGTCGCGATTGGGTTTTTGACGTGAAATGTGAGTTAATTGTTTAACGAGCGAAATGGGTATTCAACTGGGCAAACGAGCTCTGAATTGAGTTTCAATTGAAGGATTGTGTTCGTATTATTATTTGTGACTCATAGGAACAAGAATCGTCTAATTCTGAGTTCGTATGATGGAGTTAGAGACATTTTAGTAAAAAATGGTTGTGCTGCAAATTTCTTAAAAGCTGCTGTATTTTCTGTAGCAGTGAACAGTACCCGCGCGTGAACAGTAACTGCGTGGGTGAACAGTGAACAGTGACCTCACACGCATGAACAGTGCCCTCGCGTGAACAGTACCGAAAATTTCTGGACAGATTTAATGTCCAGCAGTCCGAGTTTGGTCATTTTTTTTGACTTCCAAGCTCGGATTTTGTGCGATTTTTAGCAAGAAATCTTGGGAAATCTTGAGGTAAGTCACTTGTGATTATTTCTACTCCATAATATTGAATTATCATCGAATAATCCGACTAGATTACATGTTTTTGAGGAGTAAATTGAATATTTAGGCCTAGGGATTTGAAAATAAGATTTGAAGATTTGAGGGGTCATTTGAACTCCGATTTTGGTAAATTTTATTTGTACGGACTCGTGGCGAGACGAGGAATCCGGTAATGTGACTTTCGTAATTTTTCGAGAAGTGGGCCAGGGGCTCGGGTTTTGCGAATTTCGTGAATTTCGATATTTTTCGAGTCTTTTCGATTGGGTTATATTCCCTTAGCCTATTGTAATGTATTCGTTGTGGTTTTGACCAGATTCGACGCGCGAAGAGGTAAATTCGAGAGGCAAGGGCATAGCGGAGTAGACGTTGGACCGTCTTGAGGTGAGTAATGATTTTAAATGATGCACTGAGGGTTTGAAACCCCGGATTGCACAACATACTGCTATGTTGAGATGAGACACGCGTTGTATGACGAGCGCGGGGTCATTTACTATTGGGGATTGTGACTTGGTCCATCCCAGTTGATATTTTTACCGCGTAATTGATAAAGATTTATTGTTTTTCACTATGATTGGGCTTATTGCCATATTTGGGCTTCGTGCCAATTATCTGAAATCTTTTGTGAATTTACATCACTATTTTCCTCACGAATTGAAATATTATTTGAACTCAGTCCAATTGAATTATATTATTTTGTGAACTCAGCTACATTTATACTCAACTCGAGATTTAATGATATTTATAATGCTGTTGAGCTGAGCACTATTGTTTTACTGATGCCCAAGAGGCTTATGATTATTTTCTGGACTGATTGAGGCCGAGGGCCATACGTGAGGATATGTTGAGTGATGTGAGGAGGCTTTCAGGCCTCGAGTGTTATATGAGGAGGCTTTCAGGCCTCGTGTGTGATGTGTGAAGGCTTTCAGGCCTATTGATATTGCGCTTGGGCTGTAGGAGCCCCTCCGGAGTCTGTACACACCCCCAGTGAGCGCAGGGTACCCAGGTGAGTTGGGAGTGGGCCCGAGAGGCCGTTGCTTGTGTGTGGTGAGTTGGGAGTGAGCCCGAGGGGCTGATGTTGTGTGCTGGTGAGTTGGGAGTGAGCCCGAGGGGCTGATACTATACTGAGATTTACATATTGAGCCCGAGGGGCAAGCTTTTGATTTATCCTTACTGTGGAAATTATTTGTCTTTACTGTTTTAAAAGAAGAATTATCTGATACTCACTATTTTACTGTATAACTGATTTTACTGCTTGGGATAGCGCTATATTGTGCCGTTATGAGATTTCATGTTTTCAGTCGTTATTTATTTTTATTACTCACTGGGTCGGAGTACTCACATTACTCCCTGCACCATGTGTGCAGATACAGGCAGAGCTGAGTTCGCTCCTGAGCGCTGATTCTTTCCAGACCAGGCGGTGACTAGGAGTAACGAGGTAGCTGTTGACGTCCGCAGCCCCGTTTTCTCCCTTATCTTTGTTATTTATGATAATTCCAGACTTTGTAAAATATTAGTAAACTCTGTAGTAGCTCATGACTTGTGACACCCCGATTTCGGGCTGAGTTGGGAGGGTTTTCCTTGTTCTATCACGTTTATTTCGCATTTAAGATTATATTGCCCATGATTTAGACTTATTCCTGCTAAGTAATTATAAAGAGATGTACTGTTTTGTTGATTGGCTGGCCTTGTCCTCACGAGAGGCACCATCACGACCGGGTTGGGATTTTGGATCGTGACACCGATCCATTTACATATAGCCATAAAACTCGTTGTGGCGTACCATTTGATCCATATATATATATATAGCCATAAGGCTCGTTACGTCATGCAACCCGATCCATATACATATATATAGTCGACTGCGCTCACTGGGGTGTGCAGACTCCAGAGGGGCTCCTTCAGCCCAAGCGCTATATCGCTGTAGCGCGCAGCCCGATCCCAAGAGTGTAATCAATATAACATGTTGCGGCGTGCAACCCAATCCCATAATATCACTCTCACTTAGGCCCTCGGCCTCACTCAATCATCAATCTCTCCAGTCTCACTCACGGGCTCACAATGTCATGAAACTAGCCCGACAACAATGATATGATGTATCAATATACAACAACTGAGACTGGGATATGATATGAATGCATGAATATGATTAAATATGAAATATCAATGAAATCAGTGAGATGACAGCAAGAAACAACCACTATGGGTCCTACCAATATTAGCATAAAGACTAAACATGATATCTAGCATGATTGACAACTCAGTTACTTAATCACATGGTGAAAACACAGATATCAACAAAATCGGGTCACTATTCAGTGCCCTAGAAACAACAGTCATAATTCACAGGGTACACGCCCACACGCCCGTCACCTAGCATGTGCGTCACCTTAACATCAATCACATAACACATAATTCAGGGTTTCATACCCTCAACACTAAGTTTAGAAGAGTTACTTATCTTAAACAACCCAATTCCAGATGCCGAGTAAACCAAGCGATGCTCCAAGAATGCCATCACGCACGTAGAAACCTACAAACGACTCAAAACTAGCCAAAAACAACTCAAATATATCAGATAAAGCCCAAGGAAGCAATTACAAATGATAAGGATCGAATCCTAAGTCAAATCCTAAATCCAGCCAAAAATACACCCGGGCCCGCACCTCGGAACTCGACAAAACTCACAAAATCCGACAACCCATTTAATTATGATTTCAACCATACTAGTTTCAGTAAATTCTGACTCTAATTCGATGTTCAAAATGCATAAATTCTTTTTATGAAACTTTAGGCCAAACCCCCAATTTCCTCTTTCAATTCATCAACCAAAAGCAAAAATCGAAGATAGATTCATGAAATATAACCAAGACCGAGTGTAGAACACTTACCCCAATTCATATGGTGAGAATTGCTCAAAAAATCACCTCAATCCGAGCTTGGAAATGTTAAAATGAAGCCAAAATTGCGAGCCCTTGTATTTATCATTCTGTCCAGCACTTCCGCTTCTGCGGACACTCAACCGCATCTGCGGTGTCGCTTCTGCGACAACCAACTGACCCCTCTCACCTGTGAATCAACATCCGCTTCTGCACAACCGCAGGTGCGCAACCAAACACGTTCCTACGCTAAAATCTCGCTCCTACGCCCAAGCTTTTTGCTTCTGCGGGGCCGCAGATGCGCCCCTATTCCCGCTTCTGTGATCCATTCCAACCAGGCCTTCCTTCGCTTCTACAATCAATCGTCCGCATCTACGGACTCTCATCTGCGTGCATTCTTCCGCAGATGCGGAAACATCAGAATCAATAGCCTTCAACAACATCAACATGAAGAAGAATGATACGAAATCAAATATGAAACACACCCGATCCCCTTGGGACCTCATCCAAACATACCAACAAGATTGATAACATCACACGGACCTACTCGAGGCCTCAAAACACACATAACAACATCGAAATGATGGATCACACTTTAATTCAAAATCAATGAACTTGAAACTTCCACAACCGATGCCGAAACCTATCAAATTACGTCTGATTGACCTCATATTTTGCACACAAGTCAAATTTGACATTACAGACCTGCTCTAACTTTCGAAATTAGAATCCGACCCTGATATCAAATGTCCACTCCCGGTCAAACTTTCTCAAATTCCAACTTTCGCCATTTCAAGCCAAATTCCACTACAAACCTCCAAATCATGATCTGGACGCGCTCCTAAGTCCAAAATCACCCAACAGAGCTGACGGAACCATCAAAAATCCAATCCGAGGTCAAATTCTAAAAAAAATCAAACTTAATCAAACCTTTTAAATTTAAAGCTTCTTGCTGAGAACCATTCTTCCAAATAAATTTCGAATAACCTGAAAACCAAAACCGATGATTCACATAAGTCATAATACATCATACGGAGCTACACATGCCCTCAAACAACTGAGCAAAGTGCAATTGCTCAAAACGACCGGTCGGATCATTACAGTAACTCTCAACTTAGGCCGATGAGGCCATATTATGAATCATCTGAAAATAACGTCTACAACTAACAATACCAAACTAAACATCCACATAGGGCTGGTAAAACCACAATACTGAAATAAAAAATGTACAGGACTCGTCTACTAGCTTCTAGGAATAACTGAACTGTATCATGGTCGGGACTGAGCCTCGACCTACCCATCAAACTTGTATATATAAAATGAACTCCAAGGTATAGATTTGGTAACTCCGAGGAAGTGGAGCTTACGAACCATGCTGATGTTTGACTTTGTCTGCTGGGAAGGTATATCCAGCTGTCTATCAGGATCTGCATGCATGAAAAACAACATCCCCAGCAAAAGGGATGTTAGTACGAAATAATGTACCGAGTATGTAAGGCAATATAATAACGGAAAGCTAAAACTAAACTGATAATATAATAACTGAAAGTACATGAGAGTCATTTATAATTCAAAAATATGCTTATCTGCTGATACTGACTCTTCTCTCTCAATATAGTAAGTAAAATAGTTGTCCGACCCTATAAGCCTCGGTATGTGTAACTGCTTTGCCATAGTAGGCTCGCTCATAGGCATTCGACCATACTAGGTCTGTATCTTGGCCATTCTGGGCTTGCTCATAGGCGCTCGGCCACAATAGGCTCGGTATATAACTTACCATCTGATTAGAGGTTGCCCAATAGGGGCCTGTCCATCGATTATAGCTTGATGGTGGTGAAAATACTATATATATATATATATATATATATATATATATATATATATATATATATATATATATGTATGTATGTGTGTGTGTGTGTGTGTGTGTGTGTGTGTGTGTATGTACATATACGTATCCTATGCTCTCTTGGTTGAAAAAAGATAAAACTAAACTGAATATGAAGTTCCGATAAGGGAGAATACTGTAGCTTATGAGACTAGGATAATGTACATAAATTCAGGAATAAGAACTTCTTTTTATGCCTCGTTATCAAACGCATGTAGTTACAGGATCATGCCAAAATGAAGGAAAGGTTTCACCTTAACATACCTTAACTCCGTGGAGTCCTTAATACCTTCCAAGCAATTCTTCAAACAACTCAACTCAATCTACCACATCATAAGGAGATTCAAATCAGTGTTGAATAAAGGCTAAGTCCGCAATTTAAACTAGTAGCTCGTTTACGTAAATTTGGGTAGCATCTCCCCTGTAACAAGGCCCTTCTCCAATACCATATACCAAAAACAACAAGAAAACAAAAATAACAACATGTATGCATTTTTGCCAACCTTATCTCCATCACAATATACCACAAAACAGCTCACACACCCTAATCACTTCATACATAAAACGATAACCAAATTAGTGCCAAACAACCTAAAAGAATGTGACCACGAATGACCAGCTCACTGTTCCATCATTATGTGGTGTTTCTTCACACCTTTTCTCCTCCAAAAATCCATAAAACATCAGCACAAGAGGCCAACACGAGTGGAATACAAAACAGTCTACTAAAAGTAAAATAAATCGAACTCATGGCTTCCGATCACCGTCCCATGAGTTATAACTATTAGAAAACGAATTTATCAACCTTCCTTGATATTTAAAAGCTTAAATAAAGAAAATATGCATTTTCTTAACTATGAAGTACCTTCCAAAACTCAAACTACAAAGAAAAAAATAGGCGATATAGTGATACTTACGTTGTAGGGATCGTTCTAATGTTGTCGCTTCTTGATATCGTACCCGAGGTGTTAATCTTCTTGGAAACTCTTGTAGAGATCTTAAAGGTAAGTTTTTAGGGGTTCTCTGATCGTGTTCTATGAAAAATAAAGAGAAAGACGATTTAAAACTTATATATATATATATATATATATATATATATATATATATATATATATATCAACTTTTGAAAAGTCAAAGAGGTGCTAGCTTGGCACCCTAGCATTGACCCTTCTTCCGACGCTTATATCTTTTTATCCGAATGTCGTATGAACGAATGGTTAAGAGCATAAGAAACTAAATTCAAATATCTTCAATTTGGTATACATTATGCCCCCCAAAAGACCTCATATAACATATGAAATGTATTGCTCAAAAAACTTTAGTGACACACATACTTATCACCTATGTAATCTGCGCAGTCTCGCGAAACATCAAATATCTCTCTACTCCTATATCGTATCGATAACGGTTTAATAAGTTAGAAACTAGATTTGTAGATGATCAATTTGGTAGGTATATAATCCCCTACTTCCAAGTATATTAGGAGAAAAGCTCAGCTACATTTGACCTAAGTTTCAACACATTTATGAATGTAACTTGTGATGACCTTTTCCAACTATTGTTCCACAACTCGCTTGGCTTAAAAACATAACACACGTCTATCATACAACTAAAATAAATCATACCATAAGCTCCTTATAGTTTTAAGCAACCTAGTCTCACCCAAAGTACATGTTATAACATTCCCAACTTGTCGACTTTCGACGAAACTTATTTTCTTCAATTCATTTAGTTTCTAAGGCTTCCAACCCTCTTGGTACTTGGCATTAGTGATCTTAGATACTTGTAACCTCTACGGTAACATGATTAATTTACTTTATAAACTTTTCAAAAATGATCTGATTTATGAGCTTACATCAATTAATTTACGACGTACTCTTGCGTACGAAAATATGAGTGTAACATCTATACCTTGTTATGAATTCTATATACTTTCTATGTTGAATTCTAACATGACGTAATATTCCTCTATTATATGATGATGTTTTGCTAGTCAAGGTTGAATTTTTCATGTTTAGCTGATATCTGCCGATTTGATATTTGATGATATTGCACCTGTTGTTATATTCTTGTTGTGAATTGTTATGATTGTACAAGTTTATTTGGTTAGTGAGTATCAAATAACTTGATCCTTGTCACTACTTTACCGAGATTCATCTTGAAACTTACTGAGTACATGTTATCTTGTACTCATACTATGTTTCTACATAAAATGTACAGATTTGGGCGTTGGTAATAGCAGACTTAAGAGTGAGCATTGTTGCTGACATAGAGAATTCAAAGTAGGGTGTAAAGATCGCCCGCAGATCCTTGGAATCCCCTTCCCTTACCTTTTCATACTGTTATCTATACATTCAGACATTATTCTATTATTTAGAGATTTTCCTTCTATTTCGTTTTAGAGCTCATGGCTTTGTACTACTAGGTTTTAGGGATTTGATGTTGTAGTATCTTATGCTATCTATTGTTTAGGATTTATTCTTTTATTTATGCTATTTCAATTATGTTATAACATGTTTCATTCAAATATATCTATATTGCATGTTGGCTTACCTAGTCTTTAAGGTTATGTTCCATCATAATTTTTGGTGGAATTTATGGATCGTGTTAACCCCCAATATACGGGAGCTTGCAATTCATACAAGTACTTTTCTCCATGTATTTACGTCCCTTCTTGCTGATGGCGCTATGTCTGTTTATGGATACATGTTTTGACGCTCTGGATGGATCGGTCACTTTGTTGATGCTCCCTCACTCCTCCTCTTTGCCAGTAAGCCCTATATCACGGTGGGAGCAGTTTTTTTTTCTCTCTAGATAGTTACATATTTTTAGGTAATATTGGGGGTCCTATCAAGTATCAATATTATTATATTTATTCGTAATGTCATGGAGGCTCCATAGATATAATGAGTTATGTTATGCTTTTGTCATTCTAGTAGATCTCGTATGTCATGTATGAATAATTATTCTATTGTTAGACGACAACTTTTTAAATTATTAAAAATTTCGAGAAATGATTTAACTTTCTGTAATTATGCATTATAATGTTCCTTCTTACATGGTAGGTTGGTTCACCCGAATACACAAAAGGGTCCCGATATAGAGTTTATTTCCCCACGGCCGGAGATCGATTGGCTTATCCTGTCACATTTAAGGCACCGAGTGTCATGTATGTCTATCAAGATTAGGGAGCGTGACACTGCATGAGATATTGTAGGTAATAGAATGAATAGACTAATATAGTGCAAAATTGAATTGGATGTGGATGAATTATTCGGAGATAAAACTATATTAAATCCTTCTTCATCACTATCTAAAATTGGATCGATAGAATAACATTTGAAGATTGATCAAAAGAGATTATGGTTAGATTCGCGTAGTATTATTTACCTTTTAGTTTCAACTTGAATAGTAGATATTATTATTAAGTTAATATATAGCTAAATAATATTTGTTCGTGGTTTGTAATTATAATGGTAAAAATATGTCCAATAAAATGATACGATAAATTTTAAATTTAAAACTAAGGTGGAATTTTTCCTTAATTTCGCATACCTTTTTAAATTCAAATCTCTATTTCCATACTTATTCTCCAAAATATATGCAACCTCAAATTTTATTCATTTTTGGGTCAATTGACCTGGTCAATGGAAGCACAAAAGTCATAGCAGTCAAAGATGATGATATTTCTACGGACACATTATTTCCAACCCCACACAACATATTGGTTGATAATACGAGCGACTATACAATCGGTCTTCCCCCACTAGTAAAGAGAAAAAAGAGAGACGAAGACTTCTATAGCTAAGACAGAGACAATATTCATTCATTCATTCATCACTGTGTGCGTTTTCTCTGCGTTCTTTTTCTTCTTCTTTAATCTACTACTACTACTACTTCTCTATACGTTCTGCCGGTGGAGGTGAGTGGGTTCAACTCGGTGGAGCTGCGCGTGGTGGAGTTTGTGTACAGCTTCAGAATCGATCGGGTGTTAGGAGTTGGAACAGTAAGTTTTGCAAAGTCAAGCTCCCTCTTTGATAAAGGTAAATTTATCATTTGCTCCTTGACTTTACTCTCAGATCGCCAAATTTAATTGAAAATGTGAGTTATTTTGTTTTATTTTTTTTTATTAATGGGGATTTTATGCTAATTAATTTTTTTTGTTAATTTTGTGACGGGGCAGAGCTATCCTTTTGATGCTTATAGTTAAAATTCCAAACATCTGTATGGGAGAGTTTGAGCTGGAAACAGAAATGGACGCGTTTTTGAGAAATTACAATTTAACCCTTAGCTCTGGAAGAAAATTGCAGAGGGGAAAATGTGTGGTTTAATTATTTTTAGTTTTGCAAATCGATTTTTGTATACTTGATGATTTATCTTTTGTGTTTGTATGTTTTAAGAAAGTTTTATGGTTGATTATTTATCTTCATTTCTGAGCGATTCAGCATTAAATATAGTGAAAATTACTTTTTCTCTCCCTGGGTAGTGAAGAGGGATAGATATCTTAGAATAAATGCAGCCTCAGCTTAGAAGAAAATGATTCCTATAGGAGCTATTTCATTTGTACCAATTTATGTGATGCATTTTCCTTTTGAGTCTGTCCCGTGAGACCTCTGTATTTAGAAATAATTTAACTTTTACCCTCTATGAAATGATTATAGTCATGCAAATGTTTATGGTTTGTTTTAGAAAACAAGATCCAGTAGTTTTTCGTTCTTTCTTTCTTAAACTATGTGTTCAATCAAACAATATTACATAAATTGGGACAGAGGGAGTAGTTGTTATAGAGGTTTAGTTGTTTGTTTTACACTTATATTTTGCGTGGTGTTTGCGTACTTGTGTTGGAGACTTGCATGTTTGTGTAAGGATAAGTGAAATATTTGGAGGATCCTGGTTTTAAAGAAGCTCTAATTTGCGTTAAAAGACGACTCGTTTAGTATTTGTGTAAAATGGAGGTGAGTAGAGCTTAATGGGTAAAGAAGATTCATGTATTCATCTCCCAGTAATTTGGAATGATCGATTGACTCTTTAGTGTCATAAAGTTTGCAATATTAATCTTTGTGTAGCTATTGTCCCTTAATCTACTGATAATTGCATTATGGGTTAAGAAGTGGGAGAGGAGGGTTTTCTAAATTGGGTTTTCAAAAAATGACCTTCTGTCTTTTTCATATTTTTTTCACAGGAATATGGAGAGTGAAGTTTGACTATGCCAATTTTCATGCAGTATAAATAAGCTAGACTTGAAGCTTTTGTGCTGCAGCAGATTTATCAGAGAAAATGTTGGAGGCTCCAAAGTTCGCAGGACTTATCGACTTAAATGAGAACCATGATAATTATGGCATCACTCAAAATTTTTACCATAAGCTTGGCGAGGGCTCAAACATGTCAATCGACAGTTATGGGAGCTTGCAAATGAGCATTGGTGGAGGTTCGGTTGCGATGTCAACGGATAACAGCAGTGTTGGATCAAATGGTTCCCACACACGCATTTTAAACCACCAGGGCCTCAAGCGCGTCCGCAATAACTATACCGCGGCAGCTAGTGTAAATAGGGGGAGAGTTTCTCAAGGGTTGAGTGATGATGCCCTAGCTCAAGCTTTGATGGATCCTCGATTTCCTACCGACGGGCTTGAGAATTATGATGAGTGGACAATTGATTTGAGGAAGCTAAACATGGGTCCAGCTTTTGCTCAGGGGGCTTTTGGCAAACTCTACAAGGGAACATACAATGGTGAGGATGTTGCTATCAAGCTTCTAGAGAGGCCAGAAAATGATCTTGAGAGAGCTCAGTTGATGGAGCAGGCATTTCAGCAGGAAGTCATGATGTTGGCAAGGTTGAAGCATCCAAACATAGTGCGTTTTATTGGTGGATGCCGTAAACCTATGGTCTGGTGTATTGTGACTGAATATGCAAAAGGGGGATCAGTGCGTCAGTTTCTGGCCAGGAGACAAAATCGATCAGTGCCCTTGAAGTTAGCGGTGAAGCAGGCATTAGACGTGGCAAGGGGGATGGAATATGTACATGGCCTGAATCTGATACACCGTGACCTGAAATCTGACAATCTACTGATTTCTGCGGACAAGTCGATCAAGATTGCGGATTTTGGGGTTGCTCGTATTGAAGTGCAGACTGAAGGAATGACACCAGAGACTGGAACATACCGCTGGATGGCTCCGTAAGTGTCTGGACTCTCTAGCAGCCTTATTAAATCATCTTATCTTATTCCTGTCTCTGGTCTTCGGCATTACCCCTTAACAGAGCTATGTTAGCTGTTTCTCTCTCTTTGGAATGCTTGATCTTTTTTTGTGTTAGTTTTATAGTTTCCAACGTCCTCCTGCTAAGTGTATTTGATTCATATATGTTAGATATTCGTGCCTATATGGTACCACCTTTTACTTACCAAGAAAAAAGAGGAATGGCTGAAACAGAAATATGTTTGTTCAGCATGATATGTTTGCTTGGACAATAAATTCGTACTATAACCTTCTCTCAATGGTCTGAAATATAACAGCACATTGCATATCTTTTGCAAAATTGAAAGGTAATGTGCCCTTAATAGGGAGCATTTTCCCTTAAGCTATTTTTGTTTTTGTACCTTTTCTCCTTGAACTATGGAAAGGCAACACCATTATCCCTTCTGTATACTCCACCTTAAGTTGAATGTATAACATGCTTATTCTGTGTGCTGCACTCCACTGTTTCTGGTCGTTAATAATTGAAAGTAGTGTATGGAACATGGATGTACTGCAATTTAATCTGGCCAATTATTTCATATTTGAATATTAAAAATTAATTGCTGGTGTCGTGTAAAATTACTTTTTCACAAGAAAAGGAAAAAAAAGGAAATAAAAGGGGAAAAAGGGGTAAAAAAGGGAAGAGACATCAGTTGGGTAAAGACTCTAACTAACTTCTCAGTAGTTTATTACTTATTAAGAAAAAAAAGTTGGAATATTTCACTATCAGTTAGTGTTTTGACTACTTTCCATCAGCAAATTGCTAAAGATTAGAAACAAATTGCTTGTTAGCTAAGAATAAAAAGTAACGGGGGATAGTAGTTCATACTTCATACAACTATAACTACAACTACAACAACTATGCCTCAATCCCACACTAATTCTGGCTGTGTTTGAAGATTGAATTTGGTATTAAGAATATGCAGTAATGTTCTTTAACTAAATTTTTTTTCTGAGTAAAAAGAGCTAGAGTGTGATTTTCTATGTAACTACAACCTATGCCTCAACAACAGCGTGTTGCATTCCTTTTTCAAGGTTGAAAGTTTTTTTTTTTGAGAAGGTAACAAGTTTTATAAATTAAGTAGAAAAACCTTTAGCATAAAGATTATGCTAAAGGTTAAAGATAGTTACAAGACCCTCGAAAAAGAGCAAAAACGCAAACCCTGACTTGTGGTAGTTACAAAGACCCAATAATATCAACTATAGACTCTACATCCTCTACCAAAGCTTCTTTATACCAAAAGTGAAACAAAAACATACATCGTCTTGATGTTCTGTTCAGTGTTAGCTCTATCTCCAAAGCATCTTGAATTTCTCTCCAACCAAGTTGTCCACCAAATACATGCTGGGATCAACTTCAACCTCCACCAATGCTTCTGCTTGCCTCAGTATAATACCTGGGTCATTCAAGCAAGCTATTATTTCTGCAGTTGTCCTAGGTATTGCCCATTTCACACCTTTCATACTCATGAAAAGATACCACAGCCTACTAGTTACTTTGCAATGTAAAAAGAGGTGGTTGTTTGTTTCAATCTCTTTTCCACACAAGAAACATTTGGAACACATAAGCATTCCTCTCCTCATTAAACTGTCATGAGTTAGAACAACCTCTTTGACTACAAGCCAACAAAAGCAAGCCACTTTAAAAGAGATTTTCACCTTCCCGATGTGCTTCCAGTGCCATGTCTCATTGTTCATGTGACCAGAGCTATTCAGGAGTCCATATGCTGACTTTACAGTATATACTCCTCCGCTGTTTCTTTCCTCTTCTTTTGTGATGCCCTTAAAGCCATCCAACAATTTGTAGAATTCAATGACTCTCGTAACCTCCCAGTCATTGGGGAACCTTCTGAACGTAACATTCCACCCCTGCGTACTCCATACCTCAGCCACAGTAGCTTGGGGTTGCTGCACTGTAGTGAACAAATCTGGAAAAGCCTCTTTAAGATGTCCATTACCCATCCAATCATCATTCCAGAAAGAAGTTTTATTGCCATTCCCCACTTTGATACTAACATTGCTGATAAATCCTGGCCATAAATTTCTAATTGACTTCCATACACTTGCACCATAGGGTCCAGAAGCTCCTGCTGTACACCACCTTCCATCTGCCCCATATTTTTCACAGATAACCTTCCTCCATAAAGCTTGATCCTCTAGAGAAAATCTCCATAGCCACTTCATAAGTAAACTCTTGTTATGCTGTCTCAAATTTCTGATTCCCAAACCTCCATCCCTCTTGCTTTTTAGCAAAGTGCTCCATTTTACCAAATTGTAGCTCCCTATTTAGTGCTCCATTTCTGATTCCCAAACCTCCATCCCTCTTGCTTTTTAGCAAGGTTGAAAGTTAGTGTGTGCTTAATAGGGAGCATTTTCCCTTGAGCTATTTTTTGAACTTTTTCTCCTTGAAATATGGAATGGTAATACCATTAAACCGTCTATATACTTTGCCTACAACTGAGTGTATAACATGCTTATTCTGTGTGTTGCGCTCCACTATTTCTTGTTGTTAATAATTGAAGTTCTGTATTTTACACTATGGATATACTACAATGTAATCTCAACAACAACAACCCAGTAGTCCCACCAGTGGGGTTTTGGGAGGGTAGAGTGTACGCAGACCTGACCCATACTCCGGAGGGGTAAAGATACAATGTAATCTGTCCAAGATTAATTAAAAGCTATTTAAGAGTGTCATGTATAATTACTTTTTTACCAAAAAAGGAAAAAAGAAATAAGAAAGAGATATTAGTTGGGTGAAGATTCTAATTGTAAAGACTTAGTAGTTCATTTCTTATTAAGAAAAAAAAATGGATTGTTTCACTGTTGTTTAGTGTTTTGACTACTTTTCAATAGCGAATTGTTAATTGTTTTTGGAAATTGGCTTTGGTACTTAAGTATGCAATTAGCCAATTATGTTCTTTTCCTAAATTTCTTTTTGGAGCAAAAAGAGCTAGAGTGTGATTTTCTGTTGTAATTTTCGATAGAGCATAACCAAAGGGGAGTGCTCCCTAATTATCAAAGGAGGTGTTTTTTTTTTGAATTGGTAACTATTGTATATATTAAAAACATCAGTACATAGGTTGCACTGAAAACCAGATTTACGTGGAGAGGATTAGTAGATGTTCTAATTCGAGACCTAGCAAGATCCTAGTATGTCTATGATTGTCAATGTATCTTCTATGTAAATCTGTTTGCACCAAAAACAAAAAAGAAGAATACAATTGAGTTTGATCTTCTGCACTGGATTGCTTCTATCTTCAAAACATCTATTGTTCCTTTCCCTCCAAACTGTCCACCAGATACAAGCCGGGACAGTCCTCCATCTATCTCTACTAGTTGCTTCAGCTCCAGTTTCTTCCCAGCTATAAAGGACATCTTTAAGCCTGTATGGCATTGACCATGAAATACCCCTAAGACTAATAAAGATTTTCCATAGTTGGTCTGTAATCTTGCAATGTAGAAACAAATGTGTGACAGTTTCAGCATTTTCCCCGCACAGAAAACATCTTGAGCACAGAGAAATTCCCCTTTTTATGAGATTATCCTGGGTTAATACCGCCTCCTTTGCTAGTAGCCAAGTGAAGCAAGCTACCTTGTATGGAATCTTTGTTTTCCATATATGTTTCCAAGGCCATGGGTCCACCTGTTGATTATTATGATTCAAAATCTTATATGCATCCTTCACCCGGTAAACCCCTCTGTTGTGCCTCTTCCACCAAAGTGAATCAAAACCTTCCTGTAATCCTTTAAATGCTTCCAGCTCTTTGTAAAGGTCAGCTAATCTTGTTATCTCCGGTCATTCAACTGTCTTCTTAGAGCGATTTCCCATCCTTGATGACTCCTCATATCAGCTACTGTCTTATGCTGGTTTTGTGCTAAACCAAACATATCGGAGTATCTTTCCTTTAAGCTTCCGTTTCCTAACCAATTATCATTCCAGAATGATGTGTTCCTTCCGTTGTTCACTCTTATGGAGGAGTGATTCTTCATTATAGGCCAAAGTTCTCTGATGGATTTCCACACACTTACTCCATATGATGTTCTGACTTTTTTTGAACACCCAGTTATTTTCCTCACCATACTTTGCTTTGATCACTTTGCCCCATAAAGATTGGGGTTCTTGAGAGTACTTCCATAACCATTTCATTCTAAGAGCCTTGCTATGATTCTTCAAATTCCTTATTCCTAAACCACCTTGTTTTTTATCCATTGTGAGTGTCTTCCATTTAACTAAATGGAAGACCTTTTTCTCCTTATTACCTTGCCAAAGGAATGATCTTAGGAGTTTGTCCAATCTCTGTAAAATGCCTGCTGGAATTGTGAACAAAGACATCATCTAAGTAGGAAGTGAGTCTAATACTGAGTTGATTAGAACTAGCCTGCCCCCAAAGATAGGTATTGTGATTTCCATCTTGACAGCTTCTTCTCACACTTTTCTATGACTGAATTCCAGATTTCTTTTGATTTGGATCTTGCACCAAGAGGCATCCCAAGGTAAACAGTTGGTAGGGACCCAACTTCTCCTCCCAATATCTGTGTCAGTTGCTCCATGTTGTTAACTTCATTAATGGGAAAAATATTGCTCTTTCTCCAGTTGATGTGTAATCCTGAGACTCCCTCAAATAAGACCAAAATGATTCTTAGGAATCTAAGTTGGTCCTTTTCGGCATCACAGAAGACTAGAGTATCATCAACATATTGTAGATGTGTGATCTCTAGATTGTTTGCCCCACTCCTGTTTACCTCAAAACCTTTAACCCATTCACTGACTTTAGCCGTTTTGATCATGTTGTTCAATCCTTCCATGACTATAATGAATAGAAAGGGAGATAAAGGATCACCTTGTCTTAGACCTCTGTGTGAACGGAAAAAACATTTAGGAGATCCATTTATGAGAATGGAGAATTTTACAGTAGATATGCAAAATTTTATCCATCTATTCCATTTCTGCCCAAAACCCATTAGTTCTAACATTCTGAGTAGGAAGCTCCAATTTACATGATCATAGGCCTTCTCAATATCTAATTTGCATAAGATTCCAGGTTCCTTCTTTTTTATTCTTGAATCCACAGCTTTGTTGGCAATCAACACTGCATCTATTATTTGTCTTCCTTTGATGAAAGCCATTTGTTGAGCATCGACAATTTTCCCTACCACCCTCTTAAGTCTTTCGGTTAAGACTTTTGAGAGCAATTTGTAGAAGCTCCCTATCAGACTGATCGGTCTGAAATCTCTCAATTCTTTCGCACCTGTCTTCTTTGGAATCAAAGCTATATATGTTGCATTGAAGCTTTTCTCAAACATCTCCTGAGAATAGAAGTTGAAGGCCGCCATGATGTCTTCCTTCAAAATGTCCCAACACTTTCTGAAAAAACCCATTGTGTATCCATCCGGACCTGGGGTCTTGTCACTTGCACACATTTTCAGACAGGTCAAAACTTCTTGTTCCTCAAAGTTACTCTGTAAAAACTCCCTTTCTGATTCAGAAATTCTTGAGCTATTTTCGAAATTGACCGTTGGTCAGCACTCTTTAGGTTCTTTGTATAACTCCTTGTAGAATTCAGTTATCTCAATCTCTATTCTGTCTGGATCCTCGACTACTTCCTGTCGAATCATTAGTTGATCAATGTTGTTGTTTCTCTTGTGTGCATTTGCAGTACGATGGAAAAATTTTGTATTCCTGTCCCCTTCTTTGAGCCACAGAGCTCTTGATTTTTGTCTCCATACAATTTCTTCATTCTTGAGTTGTTCCTCAATCTCCATTAGAGTAGCTGTTTTCCTCACTGATTCCTCCTCTGTCAGCGCTCTTAGTTGTGTTGTCTCAAAACCTGCTAGTTGACTTAGCAATTTTGATTTTTGCAGTCCCAAATTACCTTCATAAACTCTGCTCCATTCTTTTAGCTTGCCCTTGAGAGCTTTTATCTTGCAAGCTAAAATGTAATCTGGTCTTCCTGAGAATTCAAAAGATGTCCACCAGTCTCTAATTCTGTCATCAAAACCTTCCACATTCAGCCACTAGTTTTCAAACTTAAAGTATGATTTAGCTTGTTCCCACGCACCACAGTATAGAGCCACAGGTGAATGGTCCGAAATCAACCTTTGTTGGATAGTTTGCTTGATGTTTCTGAAGCTTTCATCCCATTCTTCTGAAATGAGAAATCTATCGATTCTTGAAGCGGCTGTATGATTGTCCCCTTTGAACCAAGTATAGTAGCCTCCTTTCAAGTCGTAGATCTATCAACTCCATATCTTCTATAAAATCCGAGAATTCCACCATCGCTTTGGACCTCCTTGAACATTCCCGTTTTTCAGAAGGGTACCTTGTAACGTTAAAATCGCCACAAACCGCCCAAGGACCTTCCATCAATCCCCTCACTGCACCAATTTCTCTCCATACTATTTTCCTTTCTATTCTACAATTTGGAGCATACACTCCTGTTATGTGACATTGAAAATTCTGTAAAAGAGCCTCAAACTTGCAAGTCAAAGTGTATGCACCAGTCTGTAACACCTCCCCTTTCCATACTCTGCAATCCCATAATAACAAAATCCCCCCTCTCGTGCCGCTAGCTTCTAAACTTGCATACCTCACCCATCTACCACCCCATATTTGACTGACTATTTCCTTAATATCCCATCCACTTTTGTCTCTTGCATGCATATAATATCTGCCCTCCAGTTCTGCACTTGACTTTTTATGATTTCCCTTTTCTTCTTGTCGTTTAATCCCCTTACATTCCAGGAAATTACTTTGATCTTCATATTGAAATGATTGATAGATCTCTTCCCCTACTCCTTTTCCCGTCACTCTTGAATTTGACATCAAACGAAGTTAAACCTTTTAATTCCAGTGATCCTTTGAATCTTTGTTTCTTCACCGCCAACTCTGTCTCCACCCTTCTAACCTGTCTACAACTGTCAATTTGCATTAGCAACTCCAATGCTTCTTCTTCATGGCCTTGAAAATCTACTCCAAACATTTTCCCCAATTTGATCATATTTTGATGGACCCATAGTGTTGCATCCATGTCTTTATCCATTAATGGATTGTGTTGCTGAACTGCTATAGGATTCACCTCCTCGATTTCCCAATCTTGGATAGAGCTAAAGTGCTTTACTTGTTCCAAAGCACTTCCAACTTGATCTTCCCCCATTTTTGTGTTTGTGCTCTGCTCCCCTGCCTTATGTTCCAGTCTTGCTATCTCTGCTCCACCTTCTGGCTGACTGCAACTGTTAAGTGTTGCCTTTGGCATATTTTCAAGGTTTTCATTGGGGATTGGGTCCCCTGGAGTGGACTCTTTTGCCCCCAGGTAAGAAGGTCCTCCCATTTCCTCAATACAAGGCTTCAACCTAATATCATCAGAAAACTCACACGAGAGATCATTAAAAATGATTTGTGCAGCCAAGTCGGAGTCATAGGATTTCAGCTCGTTGTTTGTCGCTTTACTATCTGATTCATCGAACTCGAACCTTGTGTAAGTTGCACATTTGCTTTTCCTTTATCAGTGTTTTGCAATATGGTGCACCCCACTAGATTGTTCAAATATCTCTCTATTTCAAAACATTGTTCGTTTTCTTGCATCTTCAGCTCATATCTTGTCTGTCTTTCAGCCCAGATTGGGATGAAAAATTTGATACCGTCTCTTTCAATCCCAACCTCATTGGGAGTCTTTCTGCCATCACCAACAATTTTAATTCTTGCCCACTTAAGATGATTTTTGAGATTAGTTTCTTCTTCAGTAGCTATCCATCCCCACAGAGATCTCCTATTTCTTTGAAGATCTTTTGTGATCATAGATGTAAAGGAATCCCCATGGCTCTAATCCAGCATGTTTCCTCAATTTGTGAGTTTGGAATGCATCCAGCAGTATGACTCCACCATTCCAGACGAAGCTTGAACTTTTTCCAACTCCATTCTCCTTGCATAATCTGCTTCGCCATGAATCTGTTTGGAAATTCAAAAAGAAACATGTTGCCTGTCATTTCATACATGTTTACTCCATATGCTTTGTTCCATGACGCACTAGCCCATCGCCTTATGTCTGCTAAAGTGGGTCTCTCGTTGATTTCTTTCCCAAAAAACCCGACAATGCATCTTTTTAGTAGACCAGAATCCTCGCTACCTGTCGGTTCCACACAGAGATATCTCCATTGTTTATGCTGACCTTTGCCTCTCGAAGGGTATTGGATTGCCATTTACTCTCCTTGATTGCTTTGACATAAGGGTAGTTGTCCACAGTGATTCTAGGTGGGGTTGTGGGATTCATTTTGGGGGTCTGATGTAGGAATCTTTCTATCTTAGCTGCTACGTCTTTCCAACCTGCATTCAAAGCTAACTCTGGAATTATAATAACAGACCTCCCTTCTCCCTTCAGTGACAGAATGCTCATGTATCTTCCATGAACGTTGAATTTCCTGGTACAGAAATGTTCTGTCATATGTTCCTTGTACTTCCATCGCTTCACTAAATTCATTTGATCTGTCGATGCTTCTTTAAGTACAAAACAAATCCATTCCATTGCCTTTCTGCCCATGGATGAACGTCTCATCATGCTGCGGCTTCTCTCCACCCATTCGAACCATACATCTTTATTGGAATTCCATCTGGTGATGTCAAAAGATTTGAATCCTGCGTTGAAATAAATCCGGTTGTCTCCCATATTGTACCACCCAGCTGCTCAGGTTATGTAAATTATAAGGAGTGTTTGATGGTAATCACAGTTGAGCTGTTGATGTAAAAGATACTGAAATCTGGACTAAACAGAGGTTCCCCGCTCCCCGGAAAAAATAAAAGTCGTCGGAAATCTGAAAAGATTGTACAGATCTGGTCGGAATTATCAGTAGAGGAAGCTGTCCAAAAGAAATTTTTTGAAACCCTGCCGGAAAAAGGCTCACGCGCCCGGCGCGTGGCGATTAGGTCGCCGGTAGGTGCCGCGCGTGGCAGCTTCTTCGTCGGAAAAATTTCAGTGGAGTGGTCGGAATTTTGGGGGCTTTTTAATGGTGTTCATGGAAACCTAAGATTCCTTGTTCCCAGGCTCCTCGGGGAGTGTGCCTGAGAGCTTGACAGTAACTTGTTGTTTTCAAAGGAGGTGTTTTAACGGTCTCTGTGGTGCAACTCTCCAAGAAGAATAACAAGTTGTACTTTCTTTTGATATCTGCCTTCCTCCTAATGCAACTAGTCTGCAGTACAGTGAAGTTGCTACCTGTTCATAAAAAAATTTCCTTTTCTTGATTTGATATGTCTACAACTCCCTTTCTCCATTCCAATTTCTGACACTCTTTCCATTTTCCCAAAATGTTTGATATTATTCCATGCAATTTTCACAACTTTCAAGAATTTTAGTTCTTTTAGCTATTAAAATTTTGAGCTTTGATTTGATGGTTTCTCTATAAAACTAAGTTTTTAATCATAACTTTGATATTTTCATCTACTATGAATAATATAATTTCTAAGTCCAATTCACGTCTTAAATTCTACTTAGAGTTGAATACCATCATATAAAATGAGACAGGAGGAAGTTATATATTATTGTATGCAAGGACGCTTCAAGTTTATGGTAAACTTTAATACAAGGAAGCAATAGGGAATGTCTTCTGTGTACAAAGATAAGAACATAAGACCTTCTCTCAATCTCAGATCATAACTTGTTGCTGGTAATACTTTGTGAAACATTAGCCATTTTAACTTAAAAAGTTGAGCTTTCTTTCATGGCATATCCTTATTCTTGACTAGATAGAGAGAGGCAGACTATGCTCCAATATTTGTTTCCCCATTTCGAAAGTTGGAAGTAGAAAAATGGATATTTTCATCGGATCCAGCTTTTCTCATTTGTACTCTATTCATTATCATTCGTGCTGAGTCTTTTCTGTATTGAAATGTGAGTTCTGAGAATATATCACGTTGAGTATGCTGATGAATATCTTTCTGCTTTCGTGCTTCTTATGGAAGGTTGAGTTAACCGGAAGCTTGAAGTAGTGCCTTTAATTCCTTCCTTTGTAGATCTGTTTGTGAACATTTTTTTTTTTTTATGAAGTAAGATAATATCATTGAAAGGACATCAGGAAGATGCCAAATTACAAGAACAAAAATTATGTTAGCTCCCGTACAAAAGATAAAAAACATTGTAAGCTCCAGTACAAGAGTACCTATGCTGATTAATATCTTTCTGCTTTCGTGCTTCTTATGGAAGGTTGAGTTAACCGGAAGCTTGAAGTAGTGCCTTTAATTCCTTCCATGCTGGTGAATATCTTTCTGCTTTCGTGCTTCTTATGGAAGGTTGAGTTAACCGGAAGCTTGAAGTAGTGCCTTTAATTCCTTCCTTTGTAGATCTGTTTGTGAACATTCTTTTTTTTTTTTTTTGATGAAGTAAGATAATATCATTGAAAGGGCATCAGGAAGATGCCAAATTACAAGAACAGAAATTATGTTAGCTCCCGTACAAAAGACAAAAAACATTGTAAGCTCCACTACAAGAGTACCTATGCTAGAACCAGGGAGCTAACAAAATCCAAAAAAGTGTCAACCCTATTAACAGGGGAAAGAAAGTTCCAACTGAACAAACTAACTAAACATCTAGCTTTTAGGGAAGTTGTTAGAGTTGATATTCCATCAAAACATCTGCCATTTCTTTCCTCCCAAACAATCCAAAATATGACTGCTGGGATCATTCTTCATATTCTTTTGATGGCTTTGTCAACTCTCCAAAAAATCTAGCTAATATAGGCTTCCTTGATGGTGTGAGGCATGATCCAAGTTATACCAAAAATGGATAGGAAGAAGTTCCAAATATCAGCAGTGACTGGGCAATGAAGAAACAGATGGTTAACACTTTCTGGTCTCTGTTGGCACATATAACATCTGTTGACTAAAGTAATGCTCCTTCTGCTAAGATTGTCCTGTGTTAGAACAGCTTCATTGAGGGCAGTCCATGTGAGGCATGCTACTTTGAGTGGCATTCTGGTCCTCCAGACATGTTTCCAGGGCCAATCCTCTAGTATTCCACTATGTGAGCAGATAAGGTTGTAACCCTCTTTGACTGTGTACTTTCCTTCTTTTGAATTTCCCCAAATGATTCTGTCTGGTTCATCTTCCGTGATGAAATCTCCCAATGTGGCTAGGAGAGCAAGTCATTGATTTCCCAATCCTGAAGGTTTCTTCTAAACACTGGATTCCAAATGTTATTCTCTCTGTTTTGAGCAATATTTGAGTCCTGATTGCAGGCTATTAGGTATAGACCTGGGTATGAATCCTTTAGTGCTGTATTACCAAGCCATATGTCTTTCCAGAATTTCAAATTAACACCACTACCAACTTTGAATGATGTATTCTGAAAGAAATCATTTTGAAAGCTGTTGATGTGTTTCCATAAACCCACTCCATGAGGTGCTGGACTTTTCTTGGGGCTCCAGTGATTCTGAATTCCATATTTGGCGTCAATGATCTCCTTCCAGTAACCTGCTTCAGTTTGTCCATACCTCCATAGCCATTTCATTAGCATACATTTGGTGTGAAGCCTAAGATTCCTGATACCCAATCCCCCATAAGACTTTGGTTGAGTTACTTTTGGTCACCTAACAAGTGAAAATTTGTGAGTGTCGTTGTTTCCTTCCCATAAAGACCTTCTTAGCCGGTCTAGTCGTTTCAGGACTGAGCTTGGCATAGGAAATAAGTTGGTATGTTGTCAAGGACACTACTGATCAGTGTGAGTATGCCCCCCATCGAGAGATATTGCATTTGCCAGGTTGCTAGTTTCTTTTCAACTTTTTCAATGACTCCATTCCAAATTCCAGTGGATTTGAATTTGGCTCCCAGGGGGAGTCCTAGATAAGTTGTGGGGAAGGAGCCAGTTTTGCAGCTAAGTATTTCAGCTAATTTCTCCAAATTTTGAACCTCATTCACCGGATAAATAATGCTTTTAAGCATATTGATGTGTAGCCCAGACAATGCTTCAAAAATGAGTAAAATGAGGTTGAGATTGATTACTTGTGACCTTTCCGCACCACAGAAGATCAATGCAGGATTTCTCCCAACCTGAAAACCTTGTATCCATCGAAGCTCCTTTGCCCTACCTAGCATCTGCGAGAGACCCTCCATTGCCAATATAAAGAGAAAAGGAGAGAGTGGATTTCCTTGCCTGAGGCCTTTTTGAGGAGAAAAGAAACCTACAGGACATCTGTTAACCAACACGGAATATTCCACAGTTGATATGCAGAATTTTATCCACCTTATCCACCTATCTCCAAATCCCATCTTCTTTAAGATGTTGATGAGATATGCCCAACTCAGTTGATCAAAAGCTTTTTCAATGTCTAATTTGCCCAGCAAACCTGTTTCACCACTTTTGATTCTCCAATCCAAGACCTCATTGGCAATCAGGGAGGCATCTGTGATCTGCCTTTTTTTTTTTATAAAAGCACTTTGTTGCCCAGAGATCAACTTGGCAATGACCTTCTTCTATCTTTCAGCCAAAATTTTTGCAGCTATCTTGTAAACACTCCCTATTAAACTGATTGGTCTATAGTCCCTGAGCTCTATTGCTCCTTTCTTTTTGGGGATAAGAGCAATAAATGCAGCATTGCAGGATTTGACCATATGACATCTATGATAGAAGTGATTGAGAGCCTCCATGATATCTGTTTTAATAAAGTCCCATGCCTTTTGAAAGAAGGCCATAGTGAACCCATCGGGGCCTGGTGCTTTATCAGGAGCACAAGACTTCTGATTCCTCAAAAGGTGATTCTAGATCAACACATTCATCTGCAGATAATGAGGGCAACCCCTCAAACTCTGCTGTAGGTCTCTAGGGTTCCCTCTCCTTGTACAAAGCCTGATAATAATCCAGTATTTCCTGTTTGATCTGCTCCTTATCTTCAACTAGATTTTCTCTCACCTTGAGCCTATCAATGCAAATGTTCCTCCTTTGAGAATTAGCAATTTTCTGTAAATAATTTTTGTTTCTGTCTCCGAACATTTAGCCATAAGCATCTGGATTTTTGTCTCCAAGAGACTTCTTCAGCTAGTGCAATCTGTTGAAGTTCCAATTTGAGATTGAAAGTCATCAGCTTTTCCTCTGGAGAATGTACCCTATGTTCAACCACTTGATCCAAGAGTCTTAACTCATCAAGTGCCTCGTTCCTTCTGTCTTCCAACTTGCCATGCACCTCTCTATTCCAGGTTGTTAAGTCCTTTAAGGATCTCAACTTCTGGATGACAATATAGTCTGGGGAGCCAATGATTGTATAAGATTGCCACCATTCCTTTATCATGTCCATAAACCCTTCAGTTTGTAGCCACATATTTTCAAACTTGAAGTAAGATTGTGTTGGTTCCGAGTCTCCACTTTCCAGGAGGATTGGTTTGTGGTCTGAAATTACCCTGGGCATTGCTAGCTGCTTCACTGCTTTAAATGAATCACCCCATTCAGTTGAATGCAAAAATCTGTCAATTCTGGATGCTTGTGTAAAGTTCTCCCCTCTTGACCATGTGTATTGTGCTCCATTAAGAGGAGGATCAATCAAGCCCAGCTCCGATATAAAATTTGAGAAGTCGATCATTGCCCTAGATCTTCTGGAGCAATTAAGTCTTTCACTTTCATGTCTTCATGCGTTGAAATCTCCGCCGATTACCCGTTGGTCTGACCATAAACCATTGATTGCTGCCAATTCATGCCAAAATTCCTTCCTTTCTGGGTTGGTATGAGGACCATATACCCTGTGTAAGCCCATTTGAAATCTTCAGTTAAACTCTCAAATCTGCAGGTTATTGAGAAGTCTCCTGATTGAGTATCAACACAATGCCACAACCTTCTATCCCACATGATAATGATCCCCCCTTTATTTCCCCAAGCCTTGAGTTCAGCCCATGATACCCATCTGTTGCCCCATATTTGCCTGGACAGAGAATTGTTCCAATCCTCAATTTTAGTTTCCTGAATACAAACGATGTCTACTCTCCATTTACGAATAAGAGACTCCAAAGTACTACTTTTATTCTTGTCATTTAGGCCCTGCACATTCCAGCTTAGGATTTTGACCTTCATGCGGAATGAGATTGGTGAGACCTGCCCCTAACCTTTCTGCCTCATATCAGACAAAGTTGTTGCCCAGCATGTCTATTCATCTGAAAAAGGAAATTAGGTTTCTGGTGAGAAATCTTTGTGTTATAGCAATTCTGCCTAGTACAGTCAAACCTCTCTATAACAGCCTCGTTCGTTCCGAATATTTTTGGATGTTATAGCGAGGTGCTGTTATAGAGAACATATATTATAACTTAACATGGAGATTGGTTCCGGAAAAGCTTGGCTTTTATAGTGAAATGTTGTTATATAGGGATGCTGTTATAGAGAGGTCTGACGGTATAGATATTTTTTCTTCCAGTTTTGTGATATATTAGGATTCTTCTCATTTGGAAAACAAAGAAAAACATCCAAATTCGTATAGCATGTGTGTTTCATTGTTGGTTACTTTAATGCATTTACTCTGATATGCAGGGAGATGATCCAGCATCGAGCTTACACCCACAAAGTCGATGTTTATAGTTTTGGCATCGTTTTGTGGGAACTCATAACAGGGATGCTTCCCTTCCAGAAAATGACCGCTGTGCAGGCAGCTTTTGCTGTTGTCAACAAAGGTGTTCGTCCAGCAATCCCCAATGATTGTTTGCCTGTCCTAAGTGAGATCATGACCCGCTGCTGGGATGCTAACCCTGATAATAGGCCACCATTCTCTCAAGTGGTCAGAATGCTCGAGGTTGCAGAGACAGAGATCATGACAACTGTCAGAAAGGCCCGTTTTAGGTGCTGCATAAGCCAACCGATGACTACTGATTAATGTGGGAAGAGGAATCTAGAAGCAGTAAGAACAGGAGTAAAGAATTTGGGAAGCCCAAAAAAACAGCTCATTTTAAGTCCTTTATGTGTATCTATTAGGCATAATTTCTTTGTTCGATAGGAAAGGGAGTAAGTTATGAGAACTCTTTGTTTCTTTGTTGTATCCTTTTCCCCCCCCCCCCCCCTCTTTTCTCTTTTGATTTAAGATGCTGATAAGTAGTAGAAGAGAGGGCTGATGTGTATCATACCGGTCCTTTTATGGCATTGTAGACCTTATCCTTTGTTGTTATCAAGTTTGAATGTATAAGGTCCTGAAGAAGTTACTCTCTGATCCATGCCCACACCCTCATCTGTGTTGGCTCCCAACGTTTGATCTTACATTGCAGGAAATATGGTAGCAAGAGTAAACATATTTTGCTTGGAGGACTGAATTCATTAAAATCAATCTATATGACCACAATGTATTAGTCAATGTGGTGTTGGTGAATGAGAGGTTTTTGAGGATTGAAATTCTGATTATTGGGGAGCAAAAATGACGATTTTGCTTGGAGATGGGACACATTCAAATCAATTTGCATGATCAGGATATAGTAGTTGGTTTAAGGGATGGGGATTAATTGTTCTAATTATTGGAGACAATAAGTTAACTATCTTAGTTCACGTCCACCCCGCCACTGTTTCATTTTGTTCTCCTTTAAGGAGGGAAATAATAAAAATAACAATTGAAAAAGAAGAAAACAAGATGGAGGAGGTATAATACTGGACTTTCGAAATAAGAAGAAAAAGGAGATGAAGCTTTGAAGTTGGTTGGCCTCAGATTAAACCTTAGATATATTTCTGCGTTTGGTGCATTGCTCAAATTCTGCTTTATCAAATCGTGGGTTTCAGTGGTAAAGAGACCATAATCAAATCTTGATGCACATTCGAATGAGAAACAAATCTCCCAATCGACCACTTGTTTAAGGTATCCTGATAAGCCATCTTCAATCTCGAGCAAGTATGCTAGTGAAAATATGTTTCCTCGTCGACTTTCCTTTGAAGTAGTTGAAGGATCATTCAACAGGGTACTAGATCCGTGCACTTTCGGATATTCACGGTTACCATTCCCTGGGGAGAGGCATTATAAGAATCTATGATTTGGATTAACATCCTTCCACCTTACAAGATGAATTTCCCAGACAATGATGATTTTTTCAACTTTGATGCAGATGCAAAATGAATGGAAGGCTACAATATTCAGAGTTGGAACTAGGATTTTAACTTCACGGGTTCTAAATTTTAGAACGAAGACTTCAAGTGCTAATAACTGGGTTCTAAATTTAATATTCATACATATATAATGAATTTTTTCTAGCTCCGCCCCTGACCGTATTAAAAGGTAGGAGTAAAGACAATAGCTAGTACATTGCAGCATGAGAAAACATCAATACCTACAATTCCATAAACGAAATAATCTGACTGCCAAGGCCAGACGTTATTTTGGTTGATGAAGAAATACAGGCTCGGTATCAAGTCATTCGATTTCTCTAAAGATATTTAAGGCCTCCTCCCAATTATCACTCATTTTGGCAGTTCTATAGGAATACAAAAGCAGCCATTGGTACTGCCTGAAACTATGAAAAACTAGAGTACATAAAACATCAGCCCGGAAAGATCCACAAATTTCCAGATGTCGGATGGCTTCTGTATTGCCTGTCATCACCTACTTATAGAAACAACGAAGAAATAGCGGGAAAACAGTTAGCACTAACATTACTGGCTGCCTCTCCTTGCCCAAGAATTGCAAATCACAACCAACTCATTGAACAAATGACAAATAAAGGAAAGAGATAAAGAGAGTTTTCTGATCCAAAGGTGATGAAAAGGCCACCTCCCAAAATGCTGTTAGCAATCTCCTTAACTATACGAGCCAGCTGGTTGCCCAACCAACTAACATTGAATGACAGCAGTTGATATTGCCTCTGAAATCTGATACAGGCTTAAGCATTACAAACTCTTTTTAAGGCAAATTCTTGTTGCCTTCCAAGTTTAATGTGCCGGCAAGACTATCGGCTAGTTGACTTATTGTGTCAGCTGCAGTAGTAACTGCAGCACTACCAGGTTGAAGTGTTCGCTGTTTACTCTTCTTTTCCAGCAAGGACTTCTCCCTCTCATCGTAATAGGTGAAATCATCCAATATAGAGGTATCCGCTTCATAGTTTTTGAAAATTTTCAACATTTCTAGTCCCTCTGGCAATTTCACCTGAAATGATCAGAAAGACAACAATGTGAAGCAAATGCAACTCATAAACACAAGCTATAGGACACATAGCCCAAGCAAGAGCAAGGGCACATGGTTGTCAATGCCAAGGTTTTGAATGTTAGCATACAGAAAGAAAAAAGAAAACCAGAGAAATTTCTAGCAGCCATTGGTCAATATATGCAAATCAAGCTGGCACTATCCTGAGATAATTTTTGTGATGATACAGGCAAAAGATCTGGACTAGCTACATTCAAGATAAGGACTTCCGCAGAAAATTTGCAGCTCCAATTGGTAATAGACATTGAGAACTGGATGATAATCTTCCTTATCAAAAAAGAACTGGATGACAATCTTAGAAGCAAGAACAAAAGTAGAAGATTACAAGGGCATATTAGTAAAAGATATATACCTCTTGAGAATCTCGGCTGTGAGTAACTGGCTTGTTGTCATTATGTTCCAGAAGTAGGTGGCGGAACTGACTGTTAGGCACGTCCTTAATGACATGCCATTTAACAGGAAATTGCCCACTCCATCGATCCTGCTGCCAGTGCTCCGCATTGTTCTCAAAATCAACAGGTCCAACCATCTCAGCAACCCCACAAAATTGTCCACTAGCATTCACCTAGAGTCATACCCAAATATTAAAAGCTCAAAAGTTTAAGCATGCCTATCATACAGAAGATGTATACTTATTAGCATGCATTGGTGTTTACTAAGTTTTCAAATACCGTGCTAAAAAGAGATACAAATTTAGAAAAACATAAGTGTAAAAAGAAAAATAACTGAAAGACAAATAGAAGCCTTCTGAGAATAACGACAAAGGTTGTTCTGTATATGAACCATTCTCCAGGAGAGTGATGCATTCATTTAACTCACAAGCCAATATAAGAATTGAAGGAACATACCGAGAAAAAGAGAAAAACAGGACAATCAGCATTCCTCACTTTTGCTTCACGATAAGCAGCATCAAGCTTTCTATTTCCCAGAGGAGTGCTAGCCCACACACTATATTTGATGCTTTTGTGAACATTATCTTCACTGAAGGATTTGATGACAAAGAACTTGGCATGCTCATAATCAGTGACAAATTCAGGCCGATTATACTGCTCCGGCTGTAAAGTATTAGTTGACTCAACTTCTTTATGGATCACAGATGAAGAGCTATCCTCAATGGGACCCTTGCTCTTTGGTTTTAATGCCCTTGGTCCTCGGTTTCGTTCACTTGCCATACCAAGTGATTCAGTAGAAATGTTAACAGAGTGCCGATCCCTCTCACGTCTTCCGCCTCTGTCAGGAGTTAGCCAATTTCTGTGACCTGGTTCCCACAGAGAACTAGACCCAGTACCATAGTTTGCACTAGGATAAGGATTGCCTTGGGAATAATGCCTGGCTGAGGAGCCTGGTGTGAATCCAAGACCTTGATGTGAAGCCTGGTTTTGATCAATTAAGTAGATCATTCAGAACAGAAGGTGTTACCGAGTATAAACAGCTCTAAGAAACACAAGACAGGACATAAAGATAATCAATTCCTTGTATATAGTTTCTTATTTGAGATGATAAAAGTCAGCTGCTAGTGAGACTGACCTCTATTCAAGCTAGGAGATATAACACAGCATTGACTAGATCTCATTTCCAAGCTAGTGAATGTGTGTCTAATGACCATCATCAAGATTTTGAAGTTAAAATATGCACTATGTTCTTTAATTATAGATCGAGCACAATATGCAGAATGTAAAAAGTAAGACTGATGGCTATAATTTCAAAGGCAATCACTGTGCTTAACATTAAGTAAAATCATGAGGGAGCTAATACTAATGTTTCATAGTTTCATTGATCTATTGTTTTGTACACTAGAACCAGCACTGCTAATTATGTAGATATAAGTTACCCGTATTATTATTTCTATTTCACGGAGAAAAGAGACAACAAAATATGACATGTACAAGGATAAATAAGATATCATACAGGTTGACAAAAGGGACATCAAAATTAGTAATGATATCAGTATAAACACCTTAAAATCCAAAGTAGGCTACTGTACACTTCATTCACAAGGACGTTCTTAAAAGAAAAGTTAACAGTTTCCCCCTCGAGTAAATAAAGTAATCCTTAATTGTTTCAACTTTAGGATTTTGTTTTATGAAAAGGTGCAGACAAGGAAATTATTTCAAATCTAGGATGAATTTCTTGGATATGTATTTTCTTATATAGTGTTGCCTGTGGATACATCTTGTACATTTGACTTATAACTTTTTTATAAGTCAAAGCTATTTCATTGATAATTCACCAAGATCCTGACGCTTACAGAAGTATGTCATTTCAATTGAAACTCCACAAAATCAAACCACCTATACAATACTGTATATCCTCATTACTCCAAAAGTATAACCAAAACAAAGAAAGCTTTTAACTCTGCCCCTCAAGAGTCATACTATTTCTCTCCCTCGAATAGAATTCTCATACCTTCAATGCTATATCCTATAAGACACTACCAAACATGGTCTAAGAGTCAGTTACTGATGAGCCATGCGAGATAGAATCTCGTACTTTGTACTACAAGTGATAGAAACCTTCAATTGGCACTAGTATTGGACACACACCAATATCCAATACTGACGCAGTTGCCCGGAAAGTAAAAGCTTGACTATCGTGAATACAATTTTAACTAGCTATTCAACGATTTCATAAAAGACTTCCTCAAAATCTATGTATCGGGTAATTATATAAACCCAATAGCTATAAGGGATAGCCAAAATTGCACATCTAACCGACATAATTCAACAAAATACCTATGAGGCCTTTGTGATTGCACACGAATAATATATCAAGAAGAATCCAGGCTACGCTGCTAAACCATATTGTATTTCTTTCCATTAGTGAGTAAGGTGGAAGCTGAAGAAGGAAATGAAAAACATACAGCCAGAAAAGTCACAATTTATCGAGTTTTAATTTTACCTGACCCAAAAAAAAGGATAGAATTGATCGAGTTTTAAATGCTCTCTAATGCATGGAGCGGTGCTTACTCTTAATTTTTCTCTGATGAGTTGAAAAGTTTACCATTAATGAACCAGCTACATCTGGTGAAAAAAGAACGAGCTACATCCAAATAAGTATAACATAAATCTGTAACTAAGCTATGCACTAAAACTGGGTTGGTTAGTTTATTAAGAAAAGAAAAACTTTTTATGTAAGCAGTAGCATATAAATCACACTACCCTCCTAAGACCCCACTTGTGGGATTATACTGGGTTTATTGTTGTAGTTGTTAGTAGCATATAATCATATTATTAACATAATATTTGAGGTGATAAAAACACTTATCATTAGAATTAGTAACAGATATTCACCATTCATTGCTTCTCTTTCACTAAATTTTCCAGTGAAGAAAAATGATAACAAACCTGCATGGCGTTTTGCTCGTACGACCCAAGTATGCCAACTGGTTGTGGATATAGTGCCGCAGATGTCATTTGAGACATGTATCTTCCAGAGTCGGGGTTAGGTCGATTAGATAAAGATTGACCAGATCCAAATTCACCTTGGTAATTGTAGAAACCAATGTTGCTGCTTCCCGAAAGCTCGCCTCCGCCAAACGATCCGACGGGTATGTAGTAACCTGATCCTGGCCCAAAATACGTGCTATCAATTTCATGGCCAGTGCTTCCTGGTGCCACCAGATCAGGCTGCGAAGCTGAAAGAGCTGATGTAACATGCGGCAAGCCAGGGGAAATAGGGGGTGCATAGTAATTTGGAGAAACCGGAATCTGGTGTGGGGAGTATAGCTGGCCATCTATCATAAAAGGAGAAAGAGGACTAGCAATGGGGGAGAACTGTCCAAATGCCATCTGAGCATCAAAGCCGTAACCCGGAGGGAAAAAGAGGGGATTCTCATTGTACATTGCCTGCAAAAGGTCAAGGAGATTATTAATATTTGGTGACCCACTGTATGGAATATAAATGCTTCCACTTACAGAAAGCGGAATCAGAACTTACTGGCGGAACTACATGCAAGTTGTTCACATTGACATCATTAGATTGTTCGGCCCAACTCCCAGTGCCATTGTCGTAACCTAGCACAAGGCAAATAAAGGATCAGCGACCATAAGGATTCTAAATTTAACAATTTTGTCTACTCCCCCTTACCACCCATGGGAGGGGGACCATATTTCACAAAGGAAATCCTAAAAATAAGGTTAAGAAGTAATCAAAGACAGTGAATCCGTTGGCAGACATACCATCTACTGAGTAAAAAATTATCTTTCCCTTCACAAATCACAATCATTTCAACATTAGTCAAAATTTTAACAGGTAGAACTTTTACTTCTATTACCTTCAAAATTAAAAGATCTTTGTAGAAAAAGAAGAAAAAAGGATAGAAATGATTTAGTAGGAACTTATTCATTGGCATCTTGCTGCATGCTTGTGACACCAGGTGAACTGCAATAACAAATTAACATTAGCCAAAGGAACTAACCTCCATAGTAAAAACCTTGGTCCTGAGGAGAATAGGAATTGAGAGGATAAAAGGGGGACAGAGCTCCAGTTTCAGAGGTAACAGGGTGATCTTTAGCATTTCTTGAAGCCCCAGGGATGGTTGCATTCGCAGAAGCATTTGCAGAAACAGTCCTTTCATCTTTGGGTGAAATAGGCTGATAATGGATTAAAATGGAAGTACTAACCAAATACGTCAACTATGCTGGCAAAAATATACAAAAGAATAAGCAATAAATATTGAAGACTATTAGTAATATACCTGTTCTGCAGCATTATGTGGTTCAACGGCTCTTTCACCTATACCCACACCAAAGAAGGCTGTTACTTGTCAAAACCAATGCAAGCTAGTAATAACTCAGTGATATGTAGATTTTTAAAGTGTATGAAACAAGGACATTTGAGGACCCTGCTAAATCTAAGTTGATTTCTCTCTCAGGTTTGATTTAAAACCCGCAAAACTCAAAGGAAAAATTAATTTTAATAGATTCATTTATTTACTCGATAAGTAAAACAACAAAGATGAAAAATGTAGTTCTCAAGGCCAAACCCAAATGATAAATGCTGATACTCTGCTACCCGGGGCAATAGGATATGAGATTGCCCCCTTCAGATAAAAGCAGGATTCTTCCTCCCAAAGGCCATAAGAGAGAAAAGCCTCAGAGGGATGCTCTGTGGAAAGATATTTTGGTAGATTTGGAACTTCTATTGCTCAAACGCTGGATCTTGCAATTGGAAGTGATGCTCTACTCGAAAAAAATAGCTTTTTCATAAATTTAATTAAATTGTGCAAGCATAAAAATGAGTCCCCATCTACATTTCAATGAAAATAAACTACTTGTTCAATTTGTAAAACAAGGATTTATAATAGAACTATAAAAGTAAGAACTTACTTTTGCAATGTAAACTTTAGTAGTTACACCAATTCGAAATATCAATTTTTCAAAATTCAGTGGGGAAAATGTGCAGGACTTAGCTAATTTTGTGAAACCCAGGCACAAATGAATGCTCAAAAGGACATCAATTTGTTCAGAAGCTCCTAGTTCCTTTTTTGAGATGGCTTTGATCAATTTGCAGATTCTCAATGACAAGATTCAGGAAGAGTTATATTTATCACGTAAGGATGTAATTAAATATGCCTATATGACTAAAGTCATCAATTCAATTGTAAATATTACAAAATTTGCAAGATGGTAAAGATCCACGGGAATACTTTGTTCACATCAGCAATACTGTGGAAGAGAGGCAAGTAACTAGAACCCAACATAATATCTCATAATCGAGTATCTATTTTCCCATTTAATTATATTTTTACTTCAAACTTTAGTTCAGGCAGAAGAGCTAGAGCAATATGCCCAAACAATCATTGAACAATGTGTAAGTGGCAATTAATCACTAACCTATAGATTGCATTAGTCATATCAGCCCATCAATCAACTACACCTCAATTTCAATCTGCTATATGAATCCTCATCCATTCCCGCTCTATTTAAGTCAATTAAATTCCAATACTAAATTTATTTTTTAGGACAAAATAACTATTCTCTAGGGTGAAATTGAAGAAAATGGAATAATTTGTATATAGAGATTTATATGCATGTCCTTTTCCTTTTATCTCCTTCTCGAATTCTCCTCTTGATCAATGTTTTCTCCTTCTTGGAATACCTTGTAAGTTTTCCAATAATATCTCATAATTTAGACATATTTTTATAACTCTATTTTAGATATTTGAATTACTTTGCTTAATAAAAAAAGATATTCGAATTACTTTTAGCTGAATTCTCGCACCCGCATCGTACCTGGTTCCGCACCCCCCGAATCTTAAAATTTAGATCATGACCCTAGTCCGAGCAACTAAGTATACCACACATTGTGCATGTTATCTCTTCGTAAGAAATGCAAACCATCTCAAATTACTTTCTCACACATTATTATCTGTGTTATTTTAAAAGAAATTCGTTAAAAGAACTGCGGTTTTACTTGATCAGATGTTGGAAGACTCCCAATAAGTATACTCATACTTTTACCTGTACATAACAAACATGCAGAATGCACTTTGCATGAAGCAGGCATTCAGTTGACCCAAAAAAGGATAGAAAGCAGATCCAGTGTAGAAAGGATTCACCAGTTAGGGTTCTTGCTACTTTCTCAATTCTGGGACGAGATATTAGTGAGGGAAGGCAATCGTAACCTTGTTCCATATCTTATCATACTAAATTTTTACGTTAAGATCTTTAACTAATAACACTTCCTAAAAGATCAGAAATCACCTTCAACAGATGATTGTACTGTACAGAAATTGCTTCAGATGCAGCTTATAGCCGGCTAAATAAAAGATACAACCGAAAAGAATGCACAAATCCCTTTTTGTGAAACCCTGAAAGAGTAACAGCAACACAACAGATATCTAAGAAAGAGAACTATCAACTGCAGCATTACCCAGAGCAGAAGAAAATTTCCTATTAATACAGTCACACAAACATACTCAATATAACCCACTATACAAGTTGTGGATAAAGCATCTCTACACAAATGCAAAGGGAAGGCTGCCCAACATACATATCAGGATTTGAACTTTATGGGGTTTGATTCTAAGATAGCAACCTCAAGTGCTAGTATGCTGAACTTAACTTTTGTACATATTCGTCAATTTCTTAATACAAATACAGGATTTGAACCAAAGCTACTGAGTTCTATAAAACCCATAACTTTTGTACATTTTTAGTAAATTTCTTAACACATATACAGGGTTCGACCAAACTACTAGGTTCTGCCGAACTCATTATTTCTTTTACATATTTAGTGGATCTCTTAATAGAGAAACAGAGTATGGACCAAAGCTACTTAGCTTTGCTGAACTCATATCTTAACGCCTACATCCCTTGCCCATTCTTCCTCTACACTGGCACTAACCGACTTTGTGTATATGGCTAGTCTTATTTTTATCATTAGACAAAGACCAAATAAATCTCTAACAATATAACATTACACACAAGGTCTTAGGTTCAAATCCCAGCACAGGTAAAAAACCTAGCTAATTTATTCACATCAGCCTAAACCTTGGTGGCAGAGTTAATACCTGTGCTGGTAAGAGGTGACAGGTACGGGTAGAACAGTTGAGGTGCAAGCAAACTAGCACAGACACCACTGTCATACAAAAAGGTCGGAATATATAGAATTCAGCCAATACAGGAAGAGATGCCGACCACGGCAGGTACCTGCCACCTCGTGCTAGAGCTATATATATATATATATATACAAAATTTAAACAAAAACATATCTATATACACTCACTGCTTTTAAATCCTAGATCCACTCGTGATACGTAATAACCTATGTAAGTAAAAAACGCACAAAAGAAATTTTAACGAACCTGAGGATGAAACAGACGTGAATCGATCGACGTTCTGCTGATTCGTATCCTCCATCAATTAGAATTGAATTGAAAATCAAAGTCAAATCTAATGATAATCAATGCAAATCAAAAGAAGAATCGAGTCGAGGGATGAGTTTACAAAACTAAATATACGAAAACCCCAATTACTGTAAACCCCCAATTTTCTCTTATTCGAATCAAAGAGAGAGAAAAAGGGGAAATTTAGCTTCGCGGGAGGGTTTGAAAATAATTAGACATAAAAAGGGGTTTAGGGTCCGTATTTTGTATATATATATGCACGTCCTTCCTCGGTGTGCCCGACGAGGAAGTTACCGTTTCAGTTTCACTTTTTCTACTTCTTCTTGTACACTTGCTTCTAACTTGTAAGTGAAGGTAGGTACTAGCATAAAAATATTTACTGGAGTAATAAATTTTCTATATAAGATTTTTTTATTTTGAAAAGTTCCAAAATGTTTGATGCTACTGTTAATCTGTTACTATCTTATTGTTGAAAATATGTTATACAACGTTCACAACTTTCAAGAATTCATATTCACATTAGTGATAAAAAACGATTTAGCTTTTGATGTGATGCTTCCTAGGATGCGATCGTACCAGTGCACTGGATTCCATCAGAACTTTAAATTTAAGCGTGCTTGGGCGAGAGTAGTAGTAGGATGGACAAGTCCCCGTGTTGTATCCCTCTCAAGTGGGATATTACTGAATATGTTGTTGTTGTGATGCTTTTCGTACTAATATATTTTTTTGGCAAAATATACAAATACAATCAAACCTCTCTATAACAACATTATTTGTTTCAATATTTTTTTTTTGCTTTTATAGGGAATGATTATTATACACATATAACAATATTTGAAGTTTAAATATATTTTAACAGTTATAAACAAAAATTATCCAATTTTTTTATGTAACATATAAAAGATAAGAAAATTATTCAAATTTAAATACTCAAAAGATATGTAAATTGTACTAATCAAATATTTTATAAGCATATGGAGTTGCTGGATGATTTTGGGTTTACATAATTGATAGAGGTGACAGCTGAAGGCCAGGTAGGAGGGATAGTGGTATTGTACAACCATGAAATTGTAACTATCCAAAACTTTGTTCGAAGGGATCAAGAAATCCATGCTACGATTGAGGTAACTCCTATACGTAAATATTGGTTTTTTAGTGCTATTTATGTCACGACCCTAAACTCAAACCCGGTCGTGATGACACCTCTCGTGAAGACAAGGCCAGCCGACACTTCCCATTTTCCCATTATTAACAATTAATTATTTAGAAACAGTCTAAACATGGATAAATAAACCAAAGTTTAAGCAAATGATAGTATAATATGCGAAATACAGCCCAAACACAGCCTGATACCGGGGTGTCACTAGTCATGAGCATCTAACAAAACGGAATACTCCAAATATATATATATATATATATATATATATATATATATATATATATATATATATATATAACTACAGAGTTTAATATAGAAAAACTAAGAACATGAAGGAATAAGATAGGGAAGAGCTCCGGGCTGCGAACGCCAACAGCTACCTAGAGACTCCTCGGATTCGCCTGAGCCGTAAATGATCAGCATTCGGGAGCGGGACCAGATACGCCTGAATCTGCACACTGGGTGCATGGAGTAAATTGAGTACTCCAACTCAGTAGGTAATAATCATAAATAAAGACTGAAAGCAGGAAATCACGTAAGGCACAAAACATGCTATAATGAAGCAGTAAAACCAGTGAAAGATAGGTAAAAATCCTTTAACTCAAATTTAACTTCATGAAAAGCCTTTTTCAACAATTAAGCATGGTAATTGATAGGAAATTAAGAAAAGATAAACATATAAAGGTTCGCCCCTCGGGCACAATATCAACAAATCCGCCCCTCGGGCAACATCTCAAAACAATACCAGCCCCTCGGGCTCAATCTCAGAACAGTACCAGCCCCTCGGGCAATCACATAGAACAATACCAGTACCTCGGGCTCAATCTCACATCACAATAGGTACCCGCGCTCACTGGGGGTGTACAGACTCCTGGAGGGGTTCCTTACGGCCCAAACGTAATATTAAGCCACCTCGTGGCATAATCACTAAGCCATCGGCCTCATATCAATCAAGCCACCTTGTGGCGTACATATCTCAGGCCCTAGACCTCATAATCAATATCAAATATTTCCTCACAACATAGGCCCTCGGGCTTACTCAGTCAAAATCCTCACAAGCCCCTCGGGCAATAGTAAAACATGATTCTCAGCCCAAAAATATCATTTAAAAGATCATGTAAGTGTTAAAATAGAGTAAACATGGTTGAGTACGAAAAACAGTGAAATATAACACGATTGAGTTCAAGTATAACGTCAGAACAGTGAGAAAATTCCAGTAAAAATCCCCGAAGGGTTCAAATAGTTGGCACAAGGCACAAAATATGGCATTCAGCCCAAATCATGATTATAGTAAATAGATTTCAAGTAAATACGTGGTAAAATAGTCATTCGGGACGGACTAAGTCGCAATCCCCAACAATGCACGATCCCACGCTCGTCATCAAGCGTGTGCGTTACCTCAATATAGCGCTACAATGTACAATTCGGGGTCTCAAACCCTCAGAACATCATTTACAATCATTACTCACCTCGAACCGGTCAAATCTCTAGCTCGCGACGCCTTTGCCCCTCGAATCGGCCTTCACTCGCGTCGAATCTATCCAAAATCAGAACGAGGGCGTCAAAATATGCTAAGGGAACGAAGCCCAAACGAAAATAATCAAAATACGACACAAATCCCGAAATTACCAAAACCCGACCCCCGGGCCCACGTCTCGGAATTTGATAATTTTTACATCAATAGATTCCTTATCTCTCCACGAATTCATACATATCAAAAGTTCTAAAATCCGATCTCAAATGGTCCTTCAAATCCTCAACCAAAAGTCTAAGTTTTCAAGCTCTAGTTCTTCAATTTTTTGGCTTAATTTCCATGGTTATTTAGGTGGAATTCACATTAGAATCGAGTTTTAAGTCCAAGAATCTTACCTCCAAGTGATTCCCCTTGAATCCCTCTTCAATCCCCTTCAAAATGCTCCAAAAACGACTAACAATGGAAGAAATAAACCCCACATTCGCGGACAAGACGACCTTTTAAACCTTCTGCCCAGGTCTTAATTTCCTTCTTCGCGAACGCGGTCAACACCTCGCGTTCGTGAAGCACAAAAATTCTGTTGACCAAAACTCTTCTTCGCGAACGTGAACTCACCATCGCGAACGTAATGCCTCAGTTTCACCAACCTACGCGAACGGGATGCTTACCATTTCAGCCCTTTACGAACGCCGGACTCCCCTTCGCGAACGCGAAGGCCAAACCTGACGCCTCCCTTCCTGACCCTTCGCGAACGCGAGGGTCCACTTGCGAACACGAAGACCAAAATGCCTGCAACAGCTGAAGCCAAAATCTGCAATTTTCTTAACTTAGAAATGATCCATTCAACCCCTCGAAACTCACCCGAGGCCCCCCGGACCTCAGTCAAAGGCACCAACATATCCTAAAACTTTATTCAAACTTCTACCAATCTTCAAAACACCTCAAACAACATCAAATCAACCAAAACACATCAGATTCAAGCCTAAGCTTCCAAAATCTTCCGAATTTCGCTTTTGATAAAAAACCCAACCAAACCACGTCCGAATGATCTGAAATTTTGCATACACATCCCAAGTGACACAACAGAACTACTGCAACTCTCGGAATTCCATTCCGACCCCTATATCAAAATCTCGCCTACCAACCGGAAATCGCCAAAATATCAACTTCGCCAATTCAAGCCTAAATGTACTCCGAACCTCCAAAACTCATTCCGATCATGCTCCTAAGTCCCAAATCACCTCCCGAAGCTATCTAAACTATCAGAATTCACATATGAGCCCTCTAACACATAAGTCAACATCCGGTTGACTTTTCCAACTTAAGCTTCCTCAAAAGAGACTAAGTGTCTCCAACCTTACCAAAATCATTCCGGATTCGATCCGTCCAACCCGATCACATATAGAACTGATAGACAAAGCAATAAGAAATAGAAATGGGGGAAACAGAGTGGTAACTTATAAGACGACTGGCTAGGTCGTCACATCCTCCCTAACTTAAACAAATGTTCGTCCTCGAACGAGTCAAGAAACATATCTGAAGCCTCAAACAGGTTAGGATATCTGCTCCGCATCTCCCGCTCGGTTTCCCAAGTAGCCTCCTCCATGGGCCAACCTCTCCACTGCACTTTCACTGAAGCTATATCCTTTGACCTCAACTTTCGAACCTGACGACCCAAAATAGCTACTGGTTCCACATCATAAGTCAAATCATCATCCAACTGAATCGTGCTGAAATCCAAAACATGAGACGGATCCCCAATATACTTCCGGAGCATAGAAACATGAAATACCGGATGCACACTCGACAAACTGGGTGGCAAGGTAAGCTCATAAGCCACCTCCCCAATCCTCTGAAGCACCTCAAAAGGCCCAATGAACCGAGGACTCAATTTACCTTTCTTCCCAAATCTCAGAACACCCTTCATGGGCGAAACCTTTAACAGAACCTTCTCACCAACCATGTAGGACACATCTCGAGCCTTCCTGTCAGCATAACTCTTTGCCTCGACTGCGCCGTACGAAGCCTCTCCTGAATCACCTTCAACTTCTCCAAAGCATCCTGCACCAAGTCTGTCCCCAATAGCCTAGCCTCACCGGGATCGAACCAACCAACTGAAGATCTACACCGCCTCCATACAAAGCCTCATATGGAGCCATCTAAATACTCGATTGGTAGCTATTGTTATAAGCAAACTTTGCGAACGGTATAAACTGATCCCATGACCCTCCGAAATCAATGACACAGGCACGCAACATGTCCTCCAATATCTAAATAGTGTGCTCGGACTGCCCGTCTATCTAAGGATGAAAAGTTGTGCTCAACTCAACCCGAGTACCCAACTCTCGCTGCACAAACCTCCAAAACTGCAATGTAAACTGAGTGCCCCTATCTGAAATGATAGAAACTGGGACACCATGCAAAAGAACAATCTCTTGGATATAGATCTCTGCCAACCGCTCTGAAGAATAGGTAGTACACACAAGAATGAAATGCGCGGACTTGGTCAGCCAATCCACAATCACAGCCGATCCACAATCACCCAAATAGCATCGAACTTCCTCAAAGTCCGTGGAAGTCCAACTACAAAGTCCATAGTGATCCTCTCCCACTTCCACTCTAGAATATCTATCCGCTAAAGCAAGCCACCCGGTCTTTGATGCTCATATTTCACCTGCTAACAATTGAGACACTGAGCTACAATTCCCACAATATCTTTCTTCATTCTCCTCCACCAACAGTACTGCCTCAAGTACTGATACATCTTCGCGGCACCCGGATGAATGGAATACCGCGAGCTATAGGCCTCCTCCATAATCAAATCCCGAAGCCCATCCACCTTAGGCACACAAATCCGGCCCTGCATCCTCAACACCCCGTCATCACCAATGGTTACATCTCTGGCATCATCGTGCTGAACTATGTCCTTAAGGACAAGCAAATGCAGATCATCATACTGGCGCTCTCTGATGCAATCATATAAGAAAGACCGAGATACTACACAATCCAATACCCGACTAGGCTCTGAAATATCTAACCTCATGAAACGATTGGCCAAGGCTTGAACATCAACTACAAGAGGTCTCTCCCCAACTGGAATATATGCCAAACTTCCCATACTCACTGCCTTTCGGCTCAAGGTATCGGCCACCACATTGGCCTTTCCCGGATGGTACAATATAGTGATATCATAATCCTTTAGCAACTCCAACCATCTCCGCTGCCTCAAATTGAGATCCTTCTGTTTGAACAAGTGCTGGAGGCTACGATGATCATTAAACACCTCACAAGGCACACCATACAAGTAATGCCTCAAAATCTTCAATGTGTTAACTATGGCAACCAATTCCAAATCATGAACGAGGTAGTTCTTCTCATAGGGCTTCAACTGACGAGAAGCATAAGCAATAACTCTACCCTCCTACATCAATACACAACCAATACCAACTATCGAAGCATCATAATACACGGTATATGAACCTGAAGCTAATGGAAAAACTAACACTGGAGCTGTGGTCAAAGCTGTATTGAGCTTCTAAAAGCTCTCCTCACACTCGTACGACCATACAAATGAAGTACCCTTCTGAGTCAACTTGGTCAAGGGCGATGCGATAGATGAGAATCCCTGAACAAACAGGCGATAATAGCCTGCCAAACCAAGAAAGCTGCGAATCTCTATGGTTGAGGACGGTCTGGGCCAACTCTGAACCACCTCTATCTTCTTCCGATCGACCTAAATACCCTCGTTGGACACCACGTGCCCCAAGAAAAGCCACTGAACTGAGCCAAAACTCACACTTGGAGAATTTTGCATAAAGCTTCTCCTCTCTCAATCTCTGCAACACAACTCTCAAATGCTCAGCGTGCTCCTCCTAACTACGCGAATACACCAGAATATCATCAATGAAGACTATGACAAATAAGTCAAGATAAAGCCGAAACACACTGTTCATCAAATGTATGAACGCTGCTGGGGCATTGGTCAGCCCAAATGACATCACCAAGAACTCATAATGACCATATCAGGTCCTAAAAGATGTTTTAAGGATATCAGAGTCCCTGATCTTCAACTGGTGATAACCTAAATAGAGATCAATCTTGGAGAACACTCTCGCTCCCTGAAGCTGGTCGAATAAATCATCAATGCGAGGCAAAGGATACTCGTTCTTAATCGTTACCTCGTTCAATTTCCTATAATCAATGCACATCCTCATAGTGCCATCCTTCTTCTTCACAAATAGAACCGACGCACCCCAAGGTGACACACTAGGCCAAATGAACCCTTTATCAAGGAGTTCCTGAAACTGCTCCTTTAATTCCTTCAACTCCGCTGGTGCTATACGATATGACGGAATAGAAATAGGCTGAGTGCCCGGCACTAGGTCAATACCAAAATCAATATCCCTGTCCGGTGGTATGCCCGATAGGTCTGCAAGAAACACATCGGGAAAATCCCTCACAACTGGAATAGAATCAATATTGGGAGTCTCAGCACCGAAATCCCTCACAAAGGCTAGATACGAAAGACAACCCTTCCCAACCATACGTTGGGCTTTCAAGAATGAGATAACTTTACTAAGAACATAATCAGTCACACCTCGCCACTCAATCTGTGGCACACCTGGTATAGCCAATGTGACTGTCTTAGAATGACAGTCCAGAATAGCACGACACGGAGATAGCCAATCCATGCCCAAAATAACATCGAAATCCACCATACACAATAATAAAAGATCCACCCGGGTCTCCAAACCCTCAACAGTCACCACACACGACCGGTACACACGGTCTACAACAACAGTATCGCCCATCGGGGTAGATACATGAACAAGTGTAGCAAGAAACTCACCGGGTGTACCCAAATAACAAGCAAAGTATGATGACACATAATAAAAGGTGGAACCGGGATCAAATAATACAGAGGCATTTCTGTGGCAGACTAAAACAATACCTGTAATAACAGCATCTGAAGCAATATCATCGGGTCTGCCTGGAAGTGCATAGAAAAGGGCCTGACCGCCACTTGATCGAACTCCCCCTCTGGTGCGACCCCTAGCTGACTGACCTCCACCCCTAGCTGGCTGGGCGGGTGGTGGTGAAGTAACTGGCACTGAAGCCGATGACTGATTCACACGCACACCTCAAACTGGAATCAACATAGCACATAACCGTGCAATCGACTAATTAATAGTGGACTCCCCTACTTGGCTCGAAGCCATAGAACTAAACATGCACAATAACTCATAACGCATATACTTTATTGCTGCCATAATACCATAGTGAGATTAAACTCAATCCTTTATAAGCTCGTGGAATACAGACCATCTGGTACTTTATATCTTCTGCAAATCTCGCATTCACTCTCGTAGTAGTCAAGCCTACTCTCTTGAGCAACCTAAATTCAAATTGTAAAACATATATTTCCTTGGTAACAAAGATCTTCCAATAAATGACACAAGGGATTACGCAAACTTCCGAACAATTCGTAGGAGATAACCCCACCTGCTTTGCCTCAAACTAACATTTCTGTATACCTTCCACCGTCATAACATTACGTAGTCACTTAAACTTCTTGAGTCTGAACTCAGGCCGCAACATGAAATTTACTCCACTCCCCACTAGGAAACATGGAAAGATTCTTCACACACCATAACTCGGGGCATACCTCAAATCAAGATGAAAATCGAGCACCTAATAGTCATTCTATCCTCTAGCATACCCTTCTTGTCGCTTCCAAATCACATGAATACATCTCGCAATCACATCACACTCATCACGTAACTATCCATTCATCACCTTCCTTAATAGGGACACAACAGAACATATGGATCCAGAAACACGCACTCACGAAATCAACAGCTCAGGGCTCAAGCTATAGGCAAAAATCCGGCTTCGAGTCCTCCAAACTGGCCCAACATCAACGCACAGAGATCACATTTTGCCCCTCGATCAGGGAATCACAAACCATCAATGCATATCCGATACCGAGCACTCATGCGCGCATATGAACGCGTGGAAGGAATTCAAAGAGTTACTTTTCAAGTTGAATCAAGGACGCACGATAAGAATTCAAGAATATGAAGTTTTTCCTAAAGGTTATGCAGCCTCTCGAGGATAAATACAGACGTCTCCGTACTGATCCGCGAGACTCTACTAAACCTGCTCATGACTTGTGAGACCTATGTAACCTAGGCTTTGATACCAACTTATCATGACCCTAAACCCAAACCCGGTCGTGATGAGCCTCTCGTGAAGACAAGGCCAGCCGACACTTCCCATTTTCCCATTATTAACAATTAAGTATTTAGAAATAGTCTAAACATGGATAAATAAACCAAAGTTTAAGCAAATGATAGTATAATATACGGAATACATCTCAAACACAGCACGATACCGGGGTATCACTAGTCATGAGCATCTGACAAAATGGAATAGTTATATATACATATATATATATATATATAACTACAGAGTTTAATACAGAAAAACTAAGAACATGAAGGAATAAGATAGGGAAGAGCTCTAGGCTGCGAACACCAACAGCTACCTAGAGACTCCTCGGATCCGCCTAAGTCGGAAATGATCAGTCCTCGGGAGCGGGACCACATACGCCTGAATCTGCACACAGGGTGCAGGGAGTAAAGTAAGTACTCCAACTCAATGAGTAATAATCATAAATAAAGACTGAAAGCAGGAAATCACGTAAGGCACAAAACATGCTATAATGAAGCAGTAAAACCATTGAAAATGATAAAACCAGTGAAAGATAGGTAAAAATCCTTTAACTCAAATTTAACTTCATGAAAAGACTTTTTCAACAATTAAGCATGGTAATTGACCGGAAATTAAGAAAAGATAAACCCATAAAGGTTCACCCCTTGGGCACAATATCAACAAATCTGCCCCTCGAGCAATATCTCAAAACAATACCAGCCCATCAGGCTCAATCTTAGAACATTACCAGCCCCTCGGGCAATCACATAGGACAATACAAGCCCCTCGGGCTCAATCTCACATCACAATGGTTACCCGCGCTTACTACGGGTGTACAGACTCCTGGAGGGGCTCCTTACGAACCAAGCGCAATATCAAGCCATCTCGTGGCATCATCACTAGGCCCTCGGCCTCATATCAATCAATCCACCTCGTGGCGTACATATCTTAGGTCCTAGGCCTCATAATCAATATCAAATGTTTCCTCACAACATAGGCCCTCGGCCTTACTCAGTCAAAATCCTCACAAGCCCATCGGACAATAGTAAAACATGATTCTCAGCCCAAAAATATCATTTAAAAGATCATGTAAGTGCTAAAATAGAGTAAACATGGCTGAGTACGAAAAACAGTGAAATATAACTTGACTGAGTTCAAGTATAACATCAAAATAGTGAGAAAATTCCAGTAAAAATCCTCAAAGGGTTCAAATAGTTGGAACAAGGCCCAAATATGGCATTCAACCCAAATCATGATGATAGCAAATAGATTTCAGTCAAATACGCGGTAAAATAGTGTCATTCGGGACGGACTAAGTCACAATCCCCAACAGTGCACGACCCCACCCTCGTCGTCAAGCGTGTGCGTCACCTCAATATAGCGCTACGATATACAATTCGGGGTCTCAAACCCTCAGAACATCATTTACAATCATTACTCACCTCGAACCGGTCAAATCTCCAACTAGAAACGCCTTTGCCCCCCGAATCGGCCTCCACTCTCATCAAATCTATCCAAAATCAGAACGAGGACGTCATAATATGCTACGGGAACGAAGCCCAAGTGAAAATAATCAAAATACGACACAAATCCCAAAATTACCAAAACCCGACCCCTGGGACCACGTCTCGAAATTCGATAATTTTTACATCAATAGATTCCTTATCTCTCCATGATTTCATACAGATCAAAAGTTCTGAAATCCGACCTCAAATGGTATTTCAAATCCTTAATCAAAGGTCTAAGTTTCCAAGCCCTAGTTCTTCAATTTTTTGGCTTAATTTCCATAGTTATTTAGGTGGAATTCACATTAGAATCAAGTTTTAAGTCCAAGAATCTTACCTCCAAGTGATTACCCTTGAATCCCTCTTCAATCCCCTTCAAAAAACTCCAAAAACGACCAACAATGGAAGAAATAAACCCCACATTCGCGGACAAGAAGACCTTTTAAGCCTTCTGGCCAGGTCTTAATTTCCTTATTCGCGGTCAACGCCTCGCGTTTGCAAAGCACAAAAATTCTGTTGACCAAAACTCTTCTTCATGAACACGAACTCACCATTGCGAACGCGATGCCTCAGCTTCACCAACCTACGCGAACGCGACGAGGCCTCTTGCGAACGCGATGCTTACCATTCCGGACCTTCGCGAACACGGGACTCCCCTTCATGAACGCGAAGGCCAAACCTGACGCCTCCCTTCCTAACCCTTCACGAACGCGAGGGTTCACTCGCAAACGCGAAGACCAAAATGCCTGCAACAACTGAAGCCAAAATCTACAATTTCTTAACTTAGAAATGATCCGTTCAACCCCTCGAAACTCACCCGAGGCTCCTGAGACCTCAACCAAAGGCACCAACATATCCTAAAACCTTATTCAAACTTGTACCAATCTTCAAAATACCTCAAACAACATCAAATCAACCAAAACACATCGGATTCAAGCCTAAGCTTCCAAAATCTTACGAATTTCGCTTTTGATAAAAAATCCAACCAAACCATGTCCGAATGATCTGAAATTTTGCACACACATCCCAAATGACACAATAGAACTACTACAACTCTCAAAATTCCATTCTGACCCCTATATCAAAATCTCGCCTACCAACCAGAAATCGCCAAAATATCAACTTCGCCAATTCAAGCCTAAATGTACTTCGAACCTCCAAAACTCATTTAGATCATGCTCCTAAGTCCCAAATCACCTCCTGAAGCTATTTGAACCATTAGAATTCACATCCGAGCCCTCTAACACATAAGTCAATATCCGGTTGACTTTTCCAACTTAAGCTTCCTCAAAAAAGACTAAGTGTCTCCAACCTTATCAAAATCATTCCGGATTCGATTCGACCAATACGATCACATATATAACTGATAGACAAAGCAATAAGAAGCAAAAATAGGGGAAACAAAGTGGTAACTCATGAGACGACTGGCCGGGTCGTCACAATTTATGCTAGTACAAATATGCTCAATAGGAATATGATGTGGGATAATCTTGAGAATATTAGCAAAAATTATAATGGTCCTTGGTTATTGGGGGAGATTTCAATGATATTTTAGGCTCAAATGAGAAATTTGGTGGCAAGTGTATAAATGACAGTAGGGCAAATTATCTTTGGTAAAAAATTAACAATTGCAACTTAATTGACTTAGGTTATAAAGGATGTAAATATACATGGTCCAACCATAGACATAAGAATAAAGGTCTCATTATGGAAAGGCTTGATAAGGTATTAGGAAATGAGGAATGGATTAATCTCTTCCCAAAGAGTTCTATTATACACCTCCCTAAGACCCATTCGGACCATAACCCTATCTTAATAGAATTAATCCCAAAAAATAATTATCTCCACAAGTCACCCTTTAGACTTGAGACCTATTGGTGCAAGCATCCAGAATTCAAGCCCTTAGTTCAAAACAATTGGACAAATACTGAATAAAATTTCATAGAAAAAGTTAAGGTTTGGAAGCAACAAACTTTTGGTGATATAATGGGAAAAAAAAGAAAGATCCTAGCCCGCCTTCAAGGTATTCAAAATTCCAAGCACTATTCATATAGTACTTTCATCCAAACCCTAGAAACCAATCTAAAAAAATACTACAATGATTTACTAAAAATAGAAGAAGACTATTGGAAATTAAGGTCGAGGGTTATGTGGCTAAATGAGGGAGATATTAACACTAAGTTTTTCCACATCTTTGCCTCCAATAGAAAAAGAAGGAATAAGATTAACTTCTTTAAAGATGAGGAAGAAAATTGGATCAATGACCCTCATCTAGTCACCTCTCATGTTTGTAATTATTTTCACTAATATTTTTACCACTTCACACAACAAATCAAGTCGGGTTAGTCCTCTAAAAAGCACCTCTCAAAACTCTTTAAACCTTAATTGCCTAGATAATCCTTTACTTGATATTGAAAACAAAAAGGCTCTCTTCTCCTTTAAACCTTTCAAAGCACCTGGTCCGGATGGCCTCCACCCATTCTTTTTCCAAAAATACTGGGATATTATAGGACCCTCTGTGACAAACTTGTGTCATGACATTTTAGAATCAGGAAATCCCCCAAGATCTTAACAAAACTTACCTCTGCCTAATTCCAAAAATACCCAATGCCAACAACATCAAAAATTTTAGACCTATTGGCATATGTAACACCATTTACAAATTAATCACTAATATCCTAGCAAATCGTCTCAAACCTTTCCTTGATCAGCTTATTAGTCCTTGTCAAGCGAGTTTTATAACAATAGAAGGGCGTATGATAATACTATTATCATTGAGGAACTAGTTTCAAAAATCCATAAATTAAAAGGAAAACAAGGTCACATGCTCCTTAAAATTGACCTAGAAAAGGCTTTTGACCGGTTAGAATGGTCATTTGTGCATCACACTTTAACCTACTTCAATTTCCCTCAAAATTTTAAAAAACTCCTCTTAAACTGCATCTCAACTAGTTCCATAGTTGTACTAGTTAATGGCTCAATTAGTACATTTTTTAAACCAAGTTGGGGAATTAGGCAAGGTGATCCTATATCCCCTTATGTCTTTATCTTTTGTCTGGAAATATTGTCAAGATACATAAACCATCAAGTTGATGTTAAAAATTGGGATCCAGTTACCATAGGGAAAAGAAGCCCTAAGTTTTTACAAAGAAAAGGTATGAATTTATCCAAAAAGAAGCCTCACATGAAATCGTGAGAGGCTTAGACCATGCAATATGAAATCGTGAGAGGCTAAATCCAATATGAAATCGTGCCATGCAATCCAAAAAGACTTAGATCTATTTTGTAATCTATCAGGGCAATGTATCAACACTTCAAAGTCCAAAATTATCTTTTCTAACAATTGTCCCCAAACTCTCATGAATGAAATTACCAATAATTTGAGTATTAAAAGAAGCGATTTCTTTGGTACATATCTAGGTTTTCCTATATTAAACAAACACCCTAGACCAAAAGATTATCAATTCATAATTGACAAAATGAGAGCCAAACTAACGGCTTGGAAAATGAATTTATCAATATAGCTGGCCGGACAACACTCTCACTTTCTTGTCTAAACTCAATCCCTAACCACTATATGCAATACACCCTACTTCCTACAAACATTTTTAATAAAATTGACAAAGTACAAAGGGACTTCATATGGGGAACTACCAGTGAGAGGAAAAGAATTCGCCTCATCAAATGGTCCATCATTTGCCAACCAAAAAGCAAGGGAGGCCTTGGACTCCATAGAGCTAAAGATAAAAACCTTTGCAACCTTGGCCTAGCGTGGAGAGCCCTTACGAACCCTACCACCCCATGGACAAACCTAATTATTAGTAACTATAATAACTTCAATACTAGTAAAAATTCTTTTAATGGAAGAGCATTCAAAAGGGGTGGGAGTTATGTTCCAAAGGTATCATTTGGTAGCCCCATCACCAATCCAACATTAACATTTGGGAAACCTATTGGATTTCGAATTTGGGAAGCCTTGGAAAAATAATAAAAGGCCCCTTACTAAGAAAGGATTACTCAATAAGAATAAGAGACATCTTTGATGGCAAAAACTGGCACTTTGGCAATATATCCCTCAATCTTCCCAAAGAAATCATGGACACCATATCAAAGGTTAAAATCCATATTAAAAAACCAAATTGTGACATCCCTATTTGGTCTCTAAATACAAAAGACTTCTTTACAATCAAAACTTGCTATACTATCATGGACTCTAACGAGGGCATGGAAATCGATTTTAAATGGATTTAGGATCTTGTATGCCCAAATAAAATCTAATTCTTCCTATGGCAATGACTTCATAATAGAATACCTTGTAGACACTATCTAGCAAAAGTTGGCCTAAACATTGACCCCCACTGCCCTATATGTGGAGATCATATAGAAGAATCCATAATACATATTTTCTTCAAGTGCCAAGCCAGTAAACAACTTTAGGACAACCTTGGATGGCAAAGCTCCTATAAGGAGCATGGTGATCATTGGTTAATCCAATTAAAATTTTTGACTATCCATTAAACAATAATTTTTTAAACTGGAATCTCTTCTTCCCTTTTGATATTTGGCATATTTGGATAAATAGGAATAGCAATAACCAAAACAATACAAATTACCCTATCAATATTAACCACATCATTGCTAGGGCTACTGAATTTTGACTCCTAACTGAAAAGAGTATTCTACTTTCTCCAAAAATCCATATCAATGTTAAATGGTATAGGACCCCAAAGGGATGGTTCAAATTAAATATTGATGCAAGTTTCAACAAAAATTTGCAAAAATGTGGCCTGGGTGGAGTAATCAGAAATGCTAACGGACACTGGATAGTTGGCTATGCAAAATCAGCTCATGCACGTGGATCACTGCATTCTGAGATCAAAGCACTACTAGCGGGACTTAAAACAACTCTTAATTGGGGGATGTTCCCTCTCCAAATTGAAACAGATTCGACGGAGGTAATCCTGTCAATCCAACAAGGTAATAATCTTTATGCTAACATTGTCAACAAATGCAGGTTGTTAATGCTCCAACAGAAGCATGTAATCATCCATCACGAGTTCAGGCAAGGGAATAAGGTAGCTTACCAACTGGCACAGATGGCAATTGCTGATCTTAGGAAGAAGAAGAAAGTTTTTGTGGATCCACCAGAAGATGTAAAAATTCTAGTAGAACGTGATTGTGAGCACGTGATTTTTGTTTTACACGACAATCACTCCAAAAGAAACAAAAAATAATAGCGATCGGTCTTGCTGTACAATTTTTGGATTTTTCACGTGGCATTTTGTTAATTATCTATGATTTTTGTCCATTTTTTATTATTATTAAAACAAAATACAAAAAATGTGTGTGTCATGTGCAGTTTGAACCGTAATTCGGTTATTAAATAGAAAAATCATAAATATGCATCTTTGTCCGTGATTGTTGTTTTGTTTGATTTTACCTGCTTTAAATATTTTAATATATGTGTGCAAATAATTGTATTAAATGTTTAATTAATAAATTTTAATTTGATTTACTTAGGTTTTGTTTTAAAATAATAAAAAAATATAATAAAAAGAGAGTGCAGAATTGGGTTGAAATCAGTTTGGGCCTGTTTTCGTTTTAATTCGAGGCCCAAAATCAAACCCAAAACCCCATGTGTACCCGGTCCACACCAGCTGGCATCCAGAGCGTCCAAACGACGTCGTAGTGATCGAGTCTGATCTAGGCCGTTGATCCCAGATTGATCAACGGCCAAGATCACTTCCCCATAACCCATGATGAACCCGACCCATTCCACCCGGACCGACCCCAATCCTTTACACTTGAAACGACACCGTTTCTCGTTAGCTGAAGGATCCTGGCCCTTCACCGTGTCTCATCCAACAGCCAGGATCCATTCACCCACTCCATATATAAGCTTCCACTCGTACCCCACCCCCTATCCAAATACCCCTACCTTCCATTGTCCTCACCACAGTCCCCCAAACCCTAGCCGCCTCTGTACACCTTCACCATGAAAGCCGGCGGCATAGACGCTGGTGACCCCCTCTTTGACACCATAGGACCGCCTCACCCCCCCTGAACATGGATCTGTTGACCGTTTAGTTTGAATCATCCCTTAGGTTCTCGAATCTTCATTTGAAGATTCGAGCAAAACTCGATCCACACCGATCTACCCCAGCTTCGCACCAGACAGTCCCTGAACCTCCCTCGTGACCAAACCATGCTTGGTTTGGTCCGAATCTAACCATGGGGACCCAAATCCCAAATCTACCATCTATGAACCCTAGGGTTCCTCGTGACTGGTCCGTGTCTGTTTGAGCCAAGTGATTAGGGTCTAATGGACCTTAATCGAAGTGTTTCTCATTTGAAAAACACTTCGATTAAAGTCCGTTCAACCCCAAGAAGGTTCTCCTCAAGTACGAGTTTGGTCTTCTGATTCTTCCAAGGATTTTTAAGGTAAGCTTGTTTCTCTTTGCTTTTATTCATGTCATGTGTTTGTTAAAGGTCCGTTTGTATGGCCGAAATGTCTTGTTTAGTTTGTGTTTCGGATTTTCATCAACTGTTGTTGTCCACCTTGCCCGGGCCCTTGCATTTGGTCAAGTCCTTCTTCATTCACTAATAATGTGTGTGTGGTTAAACTGTATAGTCAGTTGAATTCGAAATTGTTCGATTATTTAGTTCCCAAGGGCATTTTGTTTTGACAGTGTAATTTGAATCGCATGTTTGATACTGTTAGATTTCTGATCATGGTCTTTGATTGTATATGTTATAATTGGTATAGTCGAGTCGACAAATGTCGTCAATTAATTTCAGTAGTTAGAATGTTAACAATTGAATCTGTTGCCTGCTGCAACTTTGTTTGAATCAAAGTAAGAATCAAGTATGGCTACTTATAGTTGCTGTATTTGAATCTGAAAATAAAAAGGTTAGATTGTTAGCTGCAATCTGAATTGGAGGGCATGTGCACTTGTGCACAACATGTGCATAAAGGCCCTTTTGGTTTAAAATAGTTTGACAGCATATGCTGTCAGATTACATTCTGCTGCCCATATTCTGCTTTAGTTCAGAAATAATAAACCTTACTCAAAAGGTAAGTCTGCCAGGGAATATCATGGGGGTGTGTTTTTTATTTAAATAGTGAGTGGAAACTGGAAAGAAGACAGCACATGGGAGGGGTTTTCTGATTGATAAACAGGCTGTTAAAGGGTTGAGTTTTAGGCTTATAAGAGGGGGAGGGGAGAAAACATAGACAGATATACACAGACACACATAGAAAACTCAGATTGAACATTGAGAGCTGAGTTTTGAAAAACAGAGAACACTGAAAAAGAATTCTTTTGATAACTCAAATAGATTTCAAGACTGAAATTGACACTGGATTTTGAAAAGAAAAGAGATAGTAAGAGAGATATCACAGAGAGGCTTTATACAGACAGACATACGAGAAAGAAAAAACATACAAAATCAGAAACTGTTTTCTTCCTGCTGTTTGTTCGATTCTTAGTTGGTTCAACCTGTTCAAATCAGTTCTGTTTTTCTCTCAAGTATCAGCTAAGTTTGTTGTTTGGTTCGTATTGGCTGTTTCTCTTGGAATTGGATTGTCTGAATTCTGATTCTACTCCCCTGCTTATTGCTGTCATTTTGCTGCCTCTTCCCTCGTCTATAATTGCATCTTGCACTGGAAAATGTCCTGCTGCTATTTATCTGTTACTGCTGCTGTTTCGTTTACACTGCTGCTCAACTGACTCCCCTGCTTTCTTCATTGTAAGCATCTCCTCAGGTACACATTTCGAATCTGTCTGATGTAACTGATGTCGCAATGAAAGTTGAATCGAAAGATCTGAAGGAATTATAATCATCTGTTGCTTCACTTACAAATTTTTATAAATGTTGTTAAGCTGTGTAAGTTTTAGTCTGTTAGTCTAATAGAGAATACATTAGTAAGTTTGTACTTAATTAAAGTTTATGCTGATCTGAAACTGTGACATTTGACTCGTTTAGTAGTATACAGGATGTAAATACAATTCATGGAATGTGCAACTATTTAATACGATTGTTAAAATTAAACTCACTCTTTTAGCATGCTTTGAATAGGTAAGGGCGAATGGCTGTTAAATCTAGCCAAATATAATACAGTTTTGAATCACCTAGTTTTGACTTCCTTAGGTAGTTTATAGGATGAGTTTTGAACATCATCGGTAACATCCTTTAATAAGGAATTCTATTAATCCTGTTTAAGCAAGTTAATTTAAATCCGACTTAAGGATGTTGTTCGGATTAAGTGTTGTATTTCGTCAATCTCGTATGTAACTTCTTTGTCCAATTAAAGCATTTTTCATAAGGTATGACGTCTCTTCATTTTATAAATAATTAATCAGAAATTGATAAGGATCCGGATTAGGCCAAAGCATATACTTGAATTAGCATGTATCTTTCTTCTTCTATTTTTAGAGACAAACGCATTAGAAATGTAGTCGCTTTAGGATATCCTTTTAAATAAAAATGAGACGAGCCTCGACAAACAAAAATGCACAAGCTGCGGGGCCCTCTAAATGTATATATTAAAATACTTAGAATTCGGGACAGGCCGTTTAGCGAATTTTACGGCCTTCCCAAAATAACAATACGCTAGTTGCTTTAGGCGCACCTTTAATAATTTAACCTTCTTAAACACGGGTGCACATTGATGTGACCCAAATCCGAATCTCAACGGAGTCAAAATGTGTCGACGACCACGGGTGCATTGATTGTGACGTGGTTCGAGATGCATTTTCACGACGTTGCAATTCTATAAAAATAAATGATAATAATAAAAGCGGTTTAAACTTAATAAAAGCACATAAGTCACAACATGTATTTAAATCAGATATTTAGCCATTATAACAATTTAAGCGACCGTGCTAGAACCACGGGATTCGAGGGTGCCTAACACCTTCCCTCGGGTCAACAGAATTCCTTACTTAGAATTTCTGGTTCGCAGACTTCATTTGGAAAAGTCGAAAATTTCCTCGATTTGGGATTCAAGATAAACCGGTGACTTGGGACACCAAAAGCCAAACCTTTCCCAAGTGGCGACTCTGAATTAAATAAATAATCCCATTTCGAATATTGTCACTTAAATTGGAAAAACTCCCCTTGCGCATTTTTACCCTTAGGGGCGGGCGCGCAAAGAGGAGGTGTGACAGCTCTGGCGACTCTGCTGGGGATTGACAACCCAGAATCTCCGGTTCAGGGTTCAAGAATTCGAGCTTGGAATAATTGTTATATTTGGCTTTATTATCTGATATTTATTACATGTTTTGACATAACGTGCTGCAATGTTTGTTTTTTACTGCTTTGATATTATCTGAACTGTATATAAACTGTGACGAACCCTTCTCTCTTCACCTCCGGGGAGAAGCTCGCTGGTCGAGGCTCCCTATTCTGTTAGTGTCGATACCTGAAATAAGAAAGAGGACGGATAAGTTACGAAGCCGGACGACCTTTTGGTTCCCGGTAAGTTGCCCCTCCTCGACTCAAGTTGTCCGCTCGGGTACACAGTCTAGAACATCTACCCAGGTTATAAACCTAGTATAACGAGACCTCATGCCGGATCCCTAGTAGGAACGCTTATCTGCATCATGTTGCATTTGACATAGGGGACTCAACACAGGGGTTGGGTCCGTCTAGGACAAGCAACCTGGAATGAAAAGACCATCATGCTGCATCCCGTTTGTTCTGCGCATCTCTTTGCTTCAGATCTGCATGTTGACCGGTTTCCGAAAATTTTCAAAAAAGAATAGCAGGGTAGGGAGATAATTACTTATTCTTTTGGAAAGAAAAAAAACATGTCCGAGTAATGTCAAACCTAACCGGAATTTTCTAAAATATATAAAAAATGATAAAAAAAGCTTGTTTTTCAGTTTGACTATTCCTTTTAATCACTTTCAAAATCCAAAAAAAAATATAAATAAAAAAAAATCAATTTTTTTTGTTTCATTTGTAGCACCTCTTTAAAAGATTTTCGAAATTTCAAAAAAAAGAGGAAGTTTAAAATGTGTAAATATTTCCTTGGTCTCTTTTCAAAAATAAAACATATAACAAAATTTCAAAAAAAAGTTATTCTTCGTTTCTTTAAAGGACTTTATTTTTGTTTCCCCTATTTTTGATCCGACCGAACTACGCCGGTTTGATTCTCACACGATGTGAGATACGTATGCAACTCTCATCGGGTCCAACCTCCCGTTTTTTTTTGCAAAAAAAAAAAAAATCTCTTAAAAAAAATCTAGATAATTTCAATTTTTGAGTCTAATAGAAATTTATCGCCCTAAATAAATGTGCAGGATGAGCACGATACAAAATGAACCGTTTTCAATAATGACCAAGATCCCTTTTGAGTTGCGATTATGGTGGAACGATTTAGGCAAGGAGGGGCAAGGCAAAGTGAGGAAATATCTGAAAAATCTCCCGGATTTACTAAACATTCAGCCTCGGGGCGATATTATCAGATCATTGGTCACTTACTGGGATTCGGCGCACAATGTATTTCATTTCTCAGACTTCGAACTCACCCCGACGTTGGAGGAAATAGCAGGATACATTGGGGGTGATGAAGCTCCGTTAAGGTTCAAATACTTGATTGCACCTAGGGCCGTCACGGTACACCGGTTTCTGGATTTTTCTGAAAATACCCCGAACATTTCACCATCCAGATCTTGCCAAAGGTTTCTGCAGTCTCCACCTCATGTATGCTAGATACGGTCACGAGGGCGGGTTCAATAAGCCGGATTTCAAACTGTGTAGTAAAGGCAACCGACAAAAGTGGGACGAACACAGGCTGTTAGCTTTTATGACGGCCTTCTTGGGTCTTATAGTGTTCCCAAGGAAGGACGGAAACATCGATCTAAAAATAACTGGGGTCGTCAGTACTTTGCTCACCCAAGATAAAAGTACTCTGGCGCCTATGATTATGGCTGACATTTTCCGGGCTCTCATCGCTTGTCGAGCCAGGGGCGACTTTTTCGAAGGATGTAACCTATTGTTGCAAATATGGATGACCGATCATTTATGCCACCGCTCCCCGCTCTTGGGTTACGGTTTGCCCGAAAAGACTTGTATTGGAGAATTCTACACTAGAGTCAAAGGTTTCAATCTACCTGAGGGCGTCGCATCATGGACCTCATTTTTCCGAACTCTCGCTGCTAGCCAAATCCAGTGGACGCTCGGATGGTCACCTATTGAGGAAATCATATACATGCCGGTAACCAGGCCCCATTTCCTGTTGATGGGACTTAAAAGCATCCAACCCTACGCACCATATCGGGTTTTGAGGCAACTTGGGAGATATCAAGTGGTGCCGAAAGATGAAGATCTGAGTACCCAAGTGATTGAAATCAGTCCAGACGGTCGTTTCCCCGAAGAAGAAGTTCGCCAAATCTGGAGTGAGTGCCAACATCTGACAGCAAGCACTTGTGTGATGGATATAGCAAAAGGGGAAGTTGCCCCAGGGTATCACGCTTGGTTCAGAGGCGACCTGTCTTGTGAAAGACCAGCTAAGAGACCGCATCTCAAAGATTTTGTGGAATCATCCCAAGGGAAATGGAACTGGTTAGCAAAAGAAAAGGGGTATCGGGCAGAGATCGGTGATTTGAAGCTACAAATTGACAGTCTGAAATTCAATAACAACATACAAATCGCGGCAGATCAAAGCGAAAAGAACAAATTGGTCCAAGAAAATGAAGAACTTAAGGCCCAAATCCAAAAATTGAGATTGTCTCTTGATGAACAGCCCAGAAGTCGACCAGAACAGCAGTTGATTAAGGGTTTAAAAAGAGAAATCGCGGAATGGCGAGATGGTTTAGAAGAATTGGAAAAGATTATGGCAAAGCTCAAGGCACAATGGGGAATAAGAGTAGAGAAGCATCGCCGATACTTGAATCAATCGAAACGCGACCACAAGAAAACTATTGCCAAAATGAAGAGAGAGATAGCTATACTTGAGATCAAAGCAGCTAATCAGGCCAAGAATTTCCAAATTGAGAGCAGATACTGGTACGACTCATTAGCCCAGATGAAGTTAGAAGTACGACGACTGAAGAATCGGCATATACAGGATTCTCAGGTATTCAAGATATGTAGCGATCAGATAAAACGCCTACTCATAGAGAAGAAGCAAACCAGAGATAGGATCAAGGCCATTGCCCATGCCATCACCAGACGATGCCTACGATGTGAGGACATGACCAGTGTTACCGTCCTTTCGGCAGTGATGGGTTATGTCAAACAGACCATGCATGAGCTGGAGTAGCTCGAGAGGGATCTCACACCTAGGACAGCGGCGAGGCCGAACGATGCCCCGCGGGCACCAATTTTTAAAACCATAATGTACTCATAAGTCTGAGTCTGTATCTTAGCATCTTCTGCCTGTTTTTCCCATCAGTTTATTTTAGTCTATGTTGAGTCTAGGTTTATTTTCAAAGTTTGCTCTTTCTTTTGCAAAATGTAGTTTGTAATAGACCTTTTCAACAATAAAAGGTGTGTTTATTTTTATGCTCATTTGTGTTTTTGAACTACGTAATGATCTGATTCACGTGGCGTCGTGATACGTAGGCAATTCTCATCGGATCCGGTCGCATTTTTACCGCAAAAATAAAAACATAAAAGAAAAACAAAAAGAGAAGAAAAAATGATAAGAAAAGGGAAGCCTAAAAAGAATGTCGGAATGACGCATGCTTTCGTCGCAAACATGTAGAATTCACTTAACTGTATAGGTGCATCATGCTCAACGTGAGGTTGCCTATCTGTTATTTATTTCGAATTAACCACTCGTGTGTCGTTGAGTTCTGTCAGGTTTTTGGAAAGACGGTTGGTTTGGTGAAAGTTTGGCCTCGCACTCATACTTCACGAGGTCAAAGAGAAGTGTTCAACTACCTGTTGTTAAGACCGGAAGCAGTACTCACACTTACTTCACCAGGTCAAAAGGAAGTGTGGAAATGTCTTCAGAAATTCCGTTGCAAACAATACCTGTTTCCGAGGAGAGCTCGATCTCAGCCGTCCTCACACCTGAATCCGCAACTGCGGAAGAAAATAGAATCCTACGACTCCGCATGTTGGAAATGCCGGACGACTGGAATAACGGAAAGGAACGCCAAGTGTCGTCCCCGGATTCCTTGAGTTATTCTCCAGGTCAAGCGGGACTTCTAATGTCCCCATAAATTATCCCGCTACCCCATTCGGGTACCCAGCCACTTCAGCCTTCTCTGCTGGATCGCCTTCTGAGCCTCATCCCCGAATGTCAGCCACCGATGCAAGCATGAACATCTTTACTACACTGCCCTGCCCGATTACGGCACAGCCTGCTACGTACAAGCCAAGCTTTGACTCATCCTCTTTTACATTCCAAGCACCCTCGTTCTCAATGGAACCAACTAGGTTCGCTACCAACACTAATCCTCCGCCGCCTCAGTGCGAGCTTGCACCTGGGCAGGATCAGAACCCCAGAATTGCAGAACAAAATGAGATGGCCAAAAGAATGAGAAGCCTTGAACAAAGTTTGAAGAATATGCAAGGTTTGAGCGGACAGAAGAGCGTCTCTTACGCCGACCTATGCATGTTCCCTCACGTGCATCTGCCAGTGGGTTTCAAGACCCCAAAGTTTGAGAAATACGATGGGCACGGTGACCCCATTGCACATCCTAAGAAATATTGCAACCAATTACGGGGAGCCGGCGGAAAAGAAGAACTGCTAATGGCATATTTTGGGGAAAGTCTAGTAGGGATAGCCTCGGAATGGTATATGGACCAGGAAATGTCTCGATGGCATATTTGGGATGATCTCGCCAGAGATTTTGTGAAACAATTCCAGTATAACATCGACATTGCACCAAACCGAAATTCTCTGTCGAATTTGAAGAAGAAACCTTCAGAAAGCTTCAGAGAATATGCTATTAAGTGGCGTGAGCAGGCGTCAAGGGTGAAGCCTCCCATGGATGAGGTAGAAATGGTCACTACCTTTCTCCAGGCTCAAGAGTCTGACTATTTCCAAAACATGATGTCAGCCATGGGAAAGCCGTTTGCAGAAGCAATTAAGATTGGAGAGATGGTGGAAAATGGTCTGAAAACAGGTAGGATTCTGAGTCAAGCAGCCATAAGGGCGACCTCCCAAGCCGTCCAAAGCGGGTCCGGAGGAATGGCAAGAGGGAAGAAAAAGGAAGAAACGACCATGGCAGCCTCGGAAGCAAGGGAATATCGTCATCCCAGGCCCCGTTTTCCGGAAAGAACCCCACAACACTACTACCCCCACTCAAATCTGGCATATGCTCATCAACCCTATATGGTCATGAATGCCCAGCCTTATGCCCATCCGCCGCAACAAGCCAACCGAGGCCAAGCTCCACCTCCCAGAAATCAGCCTCCTTACCGCAACCACTATAACCCGCAACCTCCACAAAATAACTTCCGCCCTCAGGAACCACCTAGAAGGCGGACTTTCACGCCTATCGGTGAACCATACTCTACTTTGTTCCCGAAGCTAGTACAATTGGGCTTCTTGCAACCAATCCCTCAAACGAGGCAAAACCCGACGTCACTTTCTTACAAAGCTGGAGTCAGATGCGCCTATCATTCAGGGGATGAGGGACACGATACAAATGACTGCTGGTCGTTGAAAAGAGTGGTCGAGAATTTGATAGAGCAAGGGAAAATAGTGCCAAGGGACGAGGAGATCCCAAATGTGACTAACAATCCATTGCCTGCTCACAATAATGGACCGCTGATCGGAATGATTTGCGAGGACAAAGAATTCGACCCTGCTCTGAAGGCTATAGTCGCCATTACCGACACGGGGAAAAGGCCTGAGACAGACCAGAAACCAGAAAAGGGGGAGGAGGCCAAGGCTATAAAGAGCGAGCCTGAAAAGAAGGTGGAGAAGAAAGTGGTACCGGTAAAGGATGGAGTTCTTTACATACCACGAGGTCGAGCTGAGAAGACGCAGAACTTCGGGATCAAAAAGGCAAAACCTATGTACGTGCCAAAAGGGGCCTATATGGTCCGGGGGACGATTCAACCACTTCGGCTGAATGAGCCAGTGGTTATCGGACGCGTGCCACAAAAGCCGATGACCAACCCGTCCACGGTGCCATGGAATTATCAAAAGACTTTGGTAATGTACAAAGGTAAAGAGGTCACGGGAGAACTTCCAGAAAATACTTTCATTGGAAGGTATTCAAATACCCAAGAGCTGAACAACGCCACACAAAGGCGCTTCCCACCAAAGAAGCCTGTGAGCGTTGAAGAAGCGGAAGTGTTCTTCCAACAAATGAAAATGCCGGATTACGAAGTGATAGATCAACAGCGCAAGTGCCCCGAGCAAGTGTCCATGCTGTCATTGTTGATGAGGTCGACCGAGCATCAAAAGATCTTACTGAAGACCCTGAATGAAGCATACGTGCCAGTTGAAACCTCGGTTGAACAACTGGAGCGGATGACAGAAACATTCTTCGCCGTCAACCAAATCTCTTTCAGCAAGAACGATTTACCCCCAGAAGGAGCGGCACACAACAAGGCCTTGCATCTAACAATTAAATGCGAGGACTACTATGTCAAGCAGGTAATGTTGGATGGGGGCTCAGGTGTTGGCATTTGCCCGCTCTCCACGCTACAAATAATGGAAATTGGGATCGGAAGAATCCGACCCAATAATGTCTGCGTAAGGGCTTTCGACGGCATCAAGAGAGATACCATGGGGGAAATAGACCTGTTGTTGGTCATAGGACCAGTCGAGTTTGAAGTAACCTTCCAGGTGCTCGACATGGATACATCCTACAATTTTCTCCTCGGCAGACCTTGGATCCATGCGGCAGGAGCTGTGCCTTCCACTCTTCACCAGATGGTGAAGTTTGAGTACGAAGACCGAGAGATCGTGGTCCATGGAGAAGATGAGCATGCTATTTATCGGGACCCATCCATCCCATATCTTGAACCAAGAGAAGGGAGCGAACATACGGTCTATCAAGCTTTCGAGATTGTACTGACAGAGCAGCATGAAGAGAGAATACCCTGCCCCCAGCCTTTCTTGTCTAACGCCTCGATTATAGTGGCCAAAGAGATGATCCAGCACGGATTTAGGCCAGGGAAAGGGCTTGGACGAACCCTGCAAGGAATAACAGAACCCATCATCTTGCCGACCGCCAAGAAACCATTCGGACTAGGTTTCAAACCCACTCCAGGAGATGAAGAGTGGGCAAAGAAAAGGAAAAATGAGGGTTGGAAGTTACCTAGACCATTGTCGGATTTATATGCAACTTTCATCAGGCCAAGGTACACCGAAGAAGAAGACGATGAGGTCTTCACGGCTGAGAAAATCGAGGAGATATGTGGGGCAATGAGAGAAATGCTCTACGAGACTCACATGGTTCAACCAGGTGAAGGCACAAGCACTGCTGAGATGCTGTACGTGGGGCCGAACGCCAAACTTCGAAACTGGGAGGCCACGCCATTCCCGACTAGACGGAAGTCCGGGTAGACCTGTCCTGCCACCTTTCCTGTGTCACAAGTTATCTCCAGGACATAACTTGAACATTTCCTTCCTTTCAATTGCTGTTTTGAATTCCTAAGTTGTAAACATTGTTGTCTTCCAACTTTCCAAAGAAAAAAAAATCATCATTGCTTTCCCATTTTTTCTTTTGTTCTGATTTTTGTTATTTTTCCTTTTATCTTTCCTTTCAGTTATAATAATGCGGCTTTAAATATGACATGCTTGCGGACTTCACGCCCAGATCACAACGAGCTATTTAACTGTGAATTAATGAACCCAGAACCAGAATATGATGAGGAAGAAGCTTTTAGGGAAATAAACCGAGAGTTGGAACATTTTGAGAATAAACCTAAGCCAAATCTGAATGACACCGAACCGGTTAATTTAGAAACTCCTGAAGAAATCCGGGAGACCAAAATAAGCATTCACACGGACAAGAAAACGCGAGATGCGATAATTCAACTTCTTTTTTAATTTAAAGACGTGTTTGCTTGGTCATATGATGACATGCCGGGACTAGGTGTTGATCTAGTGGTTCATAAATTGCCGATTCATCCTGATTGTCCTCTAGTTCAACAAAAGCAACGAAAGTTCAAAACTGAGGTCAGTGACAAGATTAAAGAGGAGATCACCAAACAACTGAAAATAGGAGTGATTCGGGTAGTCCAGTATACAACGTGGTTGGAAAATGTGGTTCCAGTACCGAAAAAGGACGGGAAAACTCGGGTATGTGTAGATTACTGAGATCTGAATAGAGCAAGTCCCAAAGATAATTTCCCACTGCCCAACATCCACATCCTCGTTGATAATTGCGCCAAACACGAGATACAGTCTTTCATAGATTGTTACGCTGGGTATCATCAGGTATTGATGGATGAAGAGGACGCCGAGAAAACTGCCTTCACCACGCCTTGGGGCACCTACTGTTATCAGGTCATGCCATTTGGTCTGAAGAATGCTGGGGCTACTTACATGAGAGCCATGACTGCCATTTTTCATAACATGATGCATCAGGAAATAGAGGTGTACGTGGACGACGTGATAGTCAAGTCCAGGACGCAGGATAATTACATCCAAGACTTGAGGAAGTTCTTCGAGAGACTGAGGAAGTATGACTTGAAGCTGAACCCAGCCAAATGTGCTTTCGGAGTTCCGTCGGGCAAACTTTTGGGCTTCATCGTAAGCAGGAGAGGTATCGAACTAGATCCAACTAAGATAAAATCTATCAGAGATCTACCTCCCCCGAGAACGAAGAAAGACGTGATGAGTTTGTTGGGCAGGTTGAACTACATCAGTCGATTTATTGCCCAGCTGACAAGCACGTGTGAGCCCATATTCAAGCTGTTAAGGAAAGATGCGGCGATCAAATGGACAGACTGAGTGTCAAGAAGCCTTTGATAAAGTCAAAGAATATCTTTCGAATCCCCCAGTTTTGGTCCCCCCAGAGCTAGGGAGACCGCTGTTCTTGTATCTGACAGTCTTGGAAAACTCTTTCGGTTGCATCCTCGGACAACATGACATAACCGGAAAGAAGGAGCAAGCAATCTACTACTTGAGCAAGAAATTCACTGGCTATGAGGCCAAATACACTCTGCTGGAAAGAACCTGTTGCGCTCTGACATGGGTTGCTCAAAAGCTGAGACATTATCTTCAAGCTCACACTACCTTCCTCATAAGCAGGTTGGATCCTCTGAAGTATATATTTCAGAAACCAATGCCTACGGGAAGACTGGCTAAGTGGAAAATCTTGCTCACCGAATTCGACATAGTCTATGTTACTCGCACGACAATGAAAGCCCAGGCGCTAGCAGATCACTTGGCCGAAAATCCGGTCGATGAGGAATACCAGCCATTGAGTACCTACTTTCCCGATGAAGAAGTAAACACCATAGAAGTGGTCTTGGAGGACGCTCATGTTTGGAAGATGTTCTTTGATGGAGCCTGAATGCCAAAGGTGTAGGGATTGGGGCAATTTTGATTTCGCCTTCTGGTCAGCATTATCCCGCCACAGCTAGACTGTGTTTCTTTTGCACAAACAATACAGCTGAGTATGAAGCCTGCATTATGGGCATGCATATGGCGATCGATCAGGATGTCGAAGACTTACTGATTATGGGAGATTCTGACCTGATTATCCGGCAAGCCCAAGGCGAATGGGAAACTCAGGATGTCAAACTTATCCCTTACCGGCAGCACGTGGAAGATCTCGGCAAGCATTTCAAATCAATAGAATTTAGGTATATCCCGAGGTGTCACAATGAACTGGCAGATGCACTTGCTACTCTGGCATCAATGCTACCTTACCCGGGCAACGCCCACGTCGATCATTTGGATATCCAAATCAGGGAAAGACACGGTTACTGCAATGTAATCGAGGCGGGATCAAATACGCAGCCTTGGTACCATGACATCAAGAGGTTCTTGAAGATGCAAGAATACCCCGAGCATGCTACTGGAGATCAAAAGAGAACCATTAGGCGACATGTAAGTGGTTTCTTTCTGAGCGGTGAATTGTTGTACAAGAGGACCCCGGACCTCAACCTCCTAAGATGTGTCGACGCCGAGGAGGCGAGAAAGATTATGCACGAAGTACACGCAGGTGTGTGCGGACCTCACATGAACGGGTATGTCTTAGCGAAGAAAATCCTTCGAGCAGGTTATTACTGGATGACCATGGAAAAGGACTGCTTTAGCTTCGTTCGGAAGTGTCATCAGTGTCAGGTGCACGGTGATTTGATTCATGCACCTCCCACAGAACTGCATCCCATGTCTGCGCCTTGGCCATTTGTCGCCTGGGGCATGGACGTCATTGGACCAATCGAGCCAAAGGCTTCAAATGGACACAGATTTATACTGGTTGCCATAGACTACTTCATAAAATGGGTAGAGGCTGTCACTCTCAAGTCGGTCACTAAAAAAACTGTAGTGGATTTTGTACACTCAAATCTTATCTGTCGTTTCGGTATTCCTGCGACTATCATTACAGATAACGCAGCAAACTTGAATAGTCACTTGATGGGAGATGTATGCGAGCAATTCAAGATAACGCATAGGAATTCTACTCCTTATCGGCCGAAAGCCAATGGTGCTGTGGAAGCGGCGAACAAAAACATCAAGAAGATTTTGAGGAAAACGATCCAAAGTTCCCGACAGTGGCATGAGCAGTTACCATTTGCATTGTTGGGGTATCGCACTACGGTACGCACGTCAGTAGGAGCAACTCCTTATCTTTTGGTTTATGGGACCGAGGCTGTAATACCGGCAGAGGTAGAAATTCCTTCGTTTCGAACCATTGTCGAAGCAGAAATCGAAGACAGCGAGTGGGTCAAGACTCGGTTAGAGCAATTGACTTTGATCGATGAAAAGCGAATGGCCGCGGTTTGTCATGGACAGTTGTACCAGCGAAGAATGGCCCGCGCCTACAACAAGAAAGTCTGACCCAGGAATTTCGAAGTAGGTCAGCTGGTACTGAGGCGTATTCTGCCACATCACCAGGAAGCGAAAGGGAAATTTGCTCCAAATTGGAAAGGCCCATACATCATCAGAAAAATATTGCCGAGAGGAGCATTGTATCTAGGTGATATCGAAGGAAATGACCCCGAAACAGCAGTAAATGCAGATGCAGTCAAGAGATACTACGTCTGAGTGATGCCTCGGCGATCCTGACACATTTGAAATGCTGAAGGTTTTATTCCCACTACCGACTCTCTCTACAAGCCCTTTGAGCCGGACACATCCCTTCGGCGACTTTACAAAAAAAAAAAAAACAAAACATTGATTGAGGCCTGAACTACGTTTGACTTGATTCCGAAAGGATACGTAGGCAGCCTCTCCCTGAGGTTCAGTCACACCAACAATAAAATCCCATTTACCTTGAAATTGAAACCGGGGCACGTCAAGCGGTCTAGAAGTTAGTATCATCTACCTCTCTTTACCAAGCACAAGCTTTCAGATCAATTACCAAAGATAGTGGGAAGCCAATAAGCGATCACGAATGGAGACCGGCACACTCTAAATTGAGAGATAAAATGAGAGAGTCTCGTTGGTGAAAACCTTCGGGCACCACGAGGCGACGGGAGTAGAGAAACCAAAATGAGAGAGCTTGTTTAGTAAAAACTCGCAAAGAGTGCTATCAAGCGATGACAGGAAGAGAAATGAGAGAGGTCAGCCAGCGAAAACCCGCAAAGGGCGCTGTTGGCCGAAAGAATGACCCCACCCAAGGAGATCTCGGCAAAGTTCCACCGGTTTGGAATCACAAATCCGTTTTGGTTCGGCAGGAAACGCAAGTTCATTGAAGATCAGGCGTCCAGTCCAAAAAGCATGTCATGTCCATTTAAAGCCAGCATTGTCTTCCTCAGATAAGTCTTTCTCATCCCGAAGGGGATACTCCTTTTCTGAAATTCGTTTTTTTCTTTTCTTTGTTTTTCTTCGAATCTCTTTCATATTTAACCCCAAGTGCTAGATATACCAGAAAGGACAGGTGGCAGGTTTGGTTTCACAGAATTCCGTTTCATGAAGGAAAACACCTAGTTTCGTTGATACGTCTGTCCAAACCTGATGAATCATGATGTTTGATGGCGTTCGAAGTAAAGAGGAAAAAGAGAAATTTCCCCAGCACATCCCCAGCGAGTCCCTTTGTAAAAATTCCCCAACAAGCTTACCCCAACAAATCCTAGAAAGCCCGCTTTAAAACAAATCCCCAGCATGCCCCGTTGTACAAACATCCACACAAAGAATCCACTTTGTAAATATTCCCCCACAGAGCTGCCTTTTGTACAAATCCCCACAGAATACCTCCAATAAAATCCCCGTTGAGAATCTCCAAGCAAAATGGGACAAAAAAAGAAAAAGAAAAAAAAAGAGCCTTACGAGGCAAATCATCACAGAATCTGGAAATACAAGCCTGAACAGTCTAAAGGGTTTCGCCATTTGAATCCAATCAATGGCAGGACTTCGCAACAGAAATAAGGACGCAACAAAGCAACTGGGAACGATCAAGGTCACCGAACCGACCGTCATTTCTGAACTAACAATTGTTCTCTGTCTGAAAAGTTGAAACAGGTATAATCCAAGACAACCGTGCAAGAAGCAGGTGTCGCCCAAAGAAGAAGGTACATGGGTACAAGAAATATTTTGGCAATAAGGAACTCACTCGAAAGGTAAGTTTCCACGAGACTCCCTTTTATCTTCTACTAAAACAAGAAAATCCAAAAAAAGAGAGGTTAGCTAGCATTCTCGAACTTTACCCCCAACCAGTCAGCATTAGGGTTTTAAACCCTAAACTGAACTCTTTCCTTTAATCAGCATTAGGGTTTTAAACCCTAAACTGAACTTTTCCTTTAATCAGCATTAGGGTTTTAAACCTTAAACTGAATTTTTCCTTTAGTCAGCATTAGGGTTTTAAACCCTAAACTGAACTCTTGCCTTTCAGTCAGCATTAGGATTTTAAATCCTAAACTAAACTTTTCCATTCAGTCAGCATTAGGGTTTTAAACCCTAAACTGAACTTTTTCCTTTAATCAACATTAGGGTTTTAAACCCTAAACTGAACTCTTTCCTTTCGGTTAGCATTAGGGTTTTAAACCCTAAACCGAACTTTTTTCATTCAGTCAGCATTAGGGTTTTAAACCCTAAACTGAACTTTTCCTTTCAGTCGGCATTAAGGTTTTAAAACCCTAAACCGAGCTTTTCCATGCAGTCAGCATTAAAGTTTTAAACCCTAAACTGAACTCTTGCCTTTCAGTCAGCACTGGGGCTTTAAACCCTAAACTGAACTTTTTCTTTAATCAACATTAGGGGTTTAAACCCTAAACTGAACTTTTTCCTTTAGTCAGCATTAGGGTTTTAAACCCTAAACTGAACTTTTCCAGCTAGTCAGCATTAGGGTTTTAAACCCTAAACTGAGCTTTTTCCTTTAGTCAGCATTAGAGTTTTAAACCCTAAACTGAACTTTTCCAGCCAGTCAGCGTTAGGGTTTTAAACCCTAAACTGAACTTTTCCACTTAGTCAGCATTAGGGTTTTAAACCCTGAACTGAATTTTTCCTTTAGTCAGCATTAGGGTTTTAAACCCTAAACTGAACTCTTGCCTTTCAGTCAGCATTAGGATTTTAAATCCTAAACTGAACTTTTCCATTCAGTCAGCATTAGGGTTTTAAACCCTAAACTGAACTTTTTCCTTTAATCAGCATTAGGGTTTTAAACCCTAAACTGAACTCTTTCCTTTCGGTCAGCATTAGGGTTTTAAACCCTAAACCGAACTTTTTTCATTCAGTCAGCATTAGGGTTTTAAACCCTAAACTGAACTTTTCCTTTCAGTCGGCATTATGGTTTTAAACCCTAAACCGAGCTTTTCCAGCCAGTCAGCATTAGGGTTTTAAACCCTAAACTGAACTTTTTTCTTTAATCAGCATTAGGGTTTTAAACCCTAAACTGAATTTTTCCATTTAGTCAGCATTAGGGTTTTAAACCCTAAACTGAACTTTTTCCCTTCAATCAGCATTAGGGTTTTAAACCCTAAACTGAATTTTTCCCTTCAGTCAGCATTAGGGTTTTAAACCCTAAACTGAACTTTTTCCATTTAGTCAGCATTAGGGTTTTAAACCCTAAACTGAACTTTTCCATTTGGTCAGCATTAGGGTCTTAAACCCTAAACTGAATTTTTCCATTCCAGTCAGCATTAGGGCCCCAACCCTAAACTGAACTTTTCCCCGGTTGATCAGCGTTAGAGTTTCAACTCTAAACTAAACTTCTCCCCAGCTAGTCGGTATTAGGGCTCCAACCCTGAACTGAGCATTCATATCCTCTTTCATCAATTTTATGAACTTCTCGACGAATAATTCACGAAATTTTCCTAGTGAAACTGGGGCAGAAAATTTCGTTCATTTGTTTTTCCCCGTAGGCCTAACCTCGAGCCACACGGATCGAAACGACCCATGAGATGAGTCTCAACTCAGAATCAAAGAAGAAAAAGACAAAAAAAAGATGTCCCGAGATATCGGAGTAAATGGAAGGCGGATCGACTCCAACATTTGTTTAAGGTCCTAAACTCTGCCAGTCGCGTCTCACTCAGCATCCTAGAGATTAAACAAGCACCTACAACTCGCAAGCATCAAGATTCGGATCGAAGTCTCCAAGCAAAATTAGCTAAGACCCAAGATCAAGTCGCGAAAGAATCATAGATAGGGATCTTGTAACTAGTAGTTGACAAGCATATAAGTGTTTAGTTAAGTTTCAATTTTTCTTTGGTTGTAATAAGGCGGTCAGTAAAGCAACAGTGACCACAATAACAGCAGTAACAGCAAGCATTGCAGTCCCATGGTAGTCCCAGCTATCAAGAATTTCCCGAACTAACATTGACCTGATTCCTGTTTAGCCCAGGATATGTAGGAAATCTTTGAAGCAAAGATTCGGTCAGATCTTTCAAAACATGCTTCACACGGAGTAGTCCATAGGCAAAAATTGCTCATATCCGCTCACTTTATCTTTGCACGAAAACTCTTCGTGTTTACGAACAAAGAGGGGCAGCTGTGAGCACGTGATTTTTGTTTTACGCGACAATCACTCCAAAAGAAACAAAAAATAATAGCGATCGGTCTTGCTGTACAATTTTTGGATTTTTCACGTGGCATTTTGTTAATTATCTATGATTTTTGTCCATTTTTTTTATTATTAAAACAAAATACAAAAAATGTGTGTGTCATGTGCAGTTTGAACCGTAATTCGGTTATTAAATAGAAAAATCATAAATATGCATCTTTGTCCGTGATTGTTGTTTTGTTTGATTTTACCTGCTTTAAATATTTTAATATATGTGTGCAAATAATTGTATTAAATGTTTAATTAATAAATTTTAATTTGATTTACTTAGGTTTTGTTTTAAAATAATAAAAAAATATAATAAAAAGAGAGTGCAGAATTGGGTTGAAATCAGTTTGGGCCTGTTTTCGTTTTAATTCGAGGCCCAAAATCAAACCCAAAACCCCATGTGTACCCGGTCCACACCAGCTGGCATCCAGAGCGTCCAAACGACGTCGTAGTGATCGAGTCTGATCTAGGCCGTTGATCCCAGATTGATCAACGGCCAAGATCACTTCCCCATAACCCATGATGAACCCGACCCATTCCACCCGGACCGACCCCAACCCTTTACACTTGAAACGACACCGTTTCCCGTTAGCTGAACGATCCTGGCCCTTCATCGTGTCTCATCCAACGGCCAGGATCCATTCACCCACTCCATATATAAGCTTCCACTCGTACCTCACCCATATCCAAATACCCCTACCTTCCATCGTCCTCACCACAGTCCCCCAAACCCTAGCTGCCTCTGTACACCTTCACCATGAAAGCCGGCGGCATGGACGCCGGTGACCCCCTCTTTGACACCATAGGACCGCCTCACCCCCTGAACATGGATCTGTTGACCGTTTAGTTCGAATCATCCCTTAGGTTCTCGAATCTTCATTGAAGATTCGAGCAAAACTCGATCCACACCGATCTACCCCAGCTTCGCACCAGACAGTCCCTGAACCTCCCTCGTGACCAAACCATGCTTGGTTTGGTCCGAATCTAACCATGGGGACCCAAATCCCAAATCTACCATCTATGAACCCTAGGGTTCCTCGTGACCGGTCCGTGTCTGTTTGAGCCAAGTGATTAGGGTCTAATGGACCTTAATCGAAGTGTTTCTCATCTGAGAAACACTTCGATTAAAGTCCATTCAACCCCAAGAAGGTTCTCCTCAAGTACGAGTTTGGTCTTCTGATTCTTCCAAGGATTTTTAAGGTAAGCTTGTTTCTCTTTGCTTTTATTCATGTCATGTGTTTGTTAAAGGTCCGTTTGTATGGCCGAAATGTCTTGTTTAGTTTGTGTTTCGGATTTTCATCAACTGTTGTTGTCCACCTTGCCCGGGCCCTTGCATTTGGTCAAGTCCTTCTTCATTCACTAATAATGTGTGTGTGGTTAAACTGTATAGTCAGTTGAATTCGAAATTGTTCGATTATTTAGTTCCCAAGGGAATTTTGTTTTGACAGTGTAATTTGAATCGCATGTTTGATACTGTTAGATTTCTGATCATGGTCTTTGATTGTATATGTTATAATTGGTATAGTCGAGTCGACAAATGTCGTCAATTAATTTCATTAGTTAGAATTTTAACAATTGAATCTGTTGCCTGCTGCAACTTTGTTTGAATCAAAGTAAGAATCAAGTATGGCTACTTATAGTTGCTGTATTTGAATCTGAAAATAAAAAGGTTAGATTGTTAGCTGCAATCTGAATTGGAGGGCATGTGCACTTGTGCACAACATGTGCATAAAGGCCCTTTTGGTTTAAAATAGTTTGACAGCATATGCTGTCAGATTACATTCTGCTGCCCATATTCTGCTTTAGTTCAGAAATAATAAACCTTACTCAAAAGGTAAGTCTGCCAGGGAATATCATGGGGGTGTGTTTTTTATTTAAATAGTGAGTGGAAACTGGAAAGAAGACAGCACATGGGAGGGGTTTTCTGATTGATAAACAGGCTGTTAAAGGGTTGAGTTTTAGGCTTATAAGAGGGGGGGGGAGAAAACATAGACAGATATACACAGACACACATAGGGAACTCAGATTGAACATTGAGAGCTGAGTTCTGAAAAACAGAGAACACTGAAAAAGAATTCTTTTGATAACTCAAATAGATTTCAAGACTGAAATTGGCACTGGATTTTGAAAAGAAAAGAGATAGTAAGAGAGATATCACAGAGAGGCTTTATACAGACAGACATACGAGAAAGAAAAAACATACAAAATCAGAAACTGTTTTCTTCCTGCTGTTTGTTCGATTCTTAGTTGGTTCAACCTGTTCAAATCAGTTCTGTTTTTCTCTCAAGTATCAGCTAAGTTTGTTGTTTGGTTCGTATTGGCTGTTTCTCTTGGAATTGGATTGTCTAAATTCTGATTCTACTCCCCTGCTTATTGCTGTCATTTTGCTGCCTCTTCCCTCGTCTATAATTGCATCTTGCACTGGAATTTGTCCTGCTGCTATTTATCTGTTACTGCTGCTGTTTCGTTTACACTGCTGCTCAACTGATTTCCCTGCTTTCTTCATTGTAAGCATCTCCTCAGGTACACATTTCGAATCTGTCTGATGTAACTGATGTCGCAATGAAAGTTGAATCGAAAGATCTGAAGGAATTATAATCATCTGTTGCTTCACTTACAAATTTTTATAAATGTTGTTAAGATGTGTAAGTTTTAGTCTGTTAGTCTAATAGAGAATACATTAGTAAGTTTGTACTTAATTAAAGTTTATGCTGATCTGAAACTGCGACATTTGACTCGTTTAGTAGTATACAGGATGTAAATACAATTCATGGAATGTGCAACTATTTAATACGATTGTTAAAATTAAACTCACTCTTTTAGCATGCTTTGAATAGGTAAGGGCGAATGGCTGTTAAATCTAGCCAAATATAATACAGTTTTGAATCACCTAGTTTCGACTTCCTTAGGCAGTTTATAGGACGAGTTTTGAACATCATCGGTAACATCCTTTAATAAGGAATTCTATTAATCCTGTTTAAGCAAGTTAATTTAAATCCGACTTAAGGATGTTGTTCGGATTAAGTGTTGTATTTCGTCAATCTCGTATGTAACTTCTTTGTCCAATTAAAGCATTTTTCATAAGGTATGACGTCTCTTCATTTTATAAATAATTAATCAGAAATTGATAAGGATCCGGATTAGGCCAAAGCATATACTTGAATTAGCATGTATCTTTCTTCTTCTATTTTTAGAGACAAACACATTATAAATGTAGTCGCTTTAGGATATCCTTTCTAAAATGGAGACGAGCCTCACCAAATAAAATGCAAATTGCGGGGCCCTCAATAACTAACCATAATAAATATTTAGAATTCAGGACAGACCGTTTAGTGAATTTCATGGCCTTCCCCAAAAATAATAATGCGTTAGACTTTTTAGGCGCGGCTTAATTAAATTATATTCTTAAATTCGGGTGCGCATTTATGTGACCCAAATTCAAATCTCAACGGAGTCGAAATGTGTTAACAACTACGGGTGCATTGATTGTGACGTGGTTCGAGATGCATTTTCACGACGTTGCAATTCTATAAAAATAAATGATAATAATAAAAGCGGTTTAAACTTAATAAAAGCACATAAGTCACAACATGTATTTAAATCAGATATTTAGCCATTATAACAATTTAAGCGACTGTGCTAGAACCACGGGATTCGAGGGTGCCTAACACCTTCCCTCGGGTCAACAGAATTCCTTACTTAGAATTTTTGGTTCGCAGACTTCATTTGGAAAAGTCGAAAATTTCCTCGATTTGGGATTCAAGATAAACCGGTGACTTGGGACACCAAAAGCCAAACCTTTCCCAAGTGGCGACTTTGAATTAAATAAATAATCCCATTTCGAATATTGTCACTTAAATTGGAAAAACACCCCTCGCGCATTTTTACCCTTCGGGGCGGGCGCGCAAAGAGGAGGTGTGACAGTGATTTACTAGAACAATATGTTTTTGGAAAAGTTTTATCTTACGATGCTTGTAAAACTTTAGCAAGCCTAGGTAATCAAAGTGTCCTATGTGACACTAACTATGAATCTCATGTACTGCATGTTCCTTAACCTTTAATATATAAATTCCCTGTTTGCTAAAAAAATATTTAAAAATCTAAAAAATTATTAATAAATTAGTAACTAAATGTATAAAGATTTAAACTCTAAAGCATACATTTTAAAGCTACTAGAAGATTAAATTATTTCAAGATTGATGGGAAAACTACGTAATTTTAGCTTGTTCCATACATTCCAATCTCTTACTAGCGATATAACGCTTGAATTAGTGAATGCTTGTATATAAACTTTCAACAAAATGCTACGTAACAACTTTTCCTTGAAAGCGATCTAAGAGGTTAATAGTTGAATCTTCTATCTCAGTCCAAGTAGCAGTAGGTTGAGGTCAAAATCTTTAAACTTATTATTAGTGATCTTATTAGAAATTCTATATGGATATTATAGAGGGTAATTTTACAAAGAGCATACTGCTATAAAGATGGATGTTACTTTTATAGGTAGAAAGTTTGTTATAGAGATGTAAAATATAACATAAAAAATTGGTTCTGAGAAAAAATTAACTTTTATAGTGAATGACTGTTATATGAGGATGTGGTTATAGAGAGATCTGATTGGACACTTAAGGTTGGTCCCAACTGTCAGTTGAACAATGTCCAAATTATCAAATAATCATGCTAGCTTGGCAAAATGTTTGATTTTCGTAAAACTTTGGGCGCGTAAAGGCTTAAAATTATATTTTTTTATCTTATTTTTTCATGTGGATCCCACTTTCTTCATCCCTAATCAAGCCATTGCCGCGAGCACTCTTCTGCCACCACCATCACCCTACCATGGGTAGCCGACCTGTCATCTCCATCATTTTTATCCACAAACGCCACCTTCACAACTATTGTAACGATCCAGTCGGTCGTTTTGTATTCTAGGATTCTATTTCCCTATTTGAGACTTCCTTTAGATTCATTTGATATTTTATGACTTGCGGTATAGGTTCGGGTCCTGAGAGGTTTGGGAGTAATTTGAAATACTTAGTTTCTAACTGAAGGCTTTAAGTTAACAGAGTTGATCACAGTTAATATTTTGGGTTAACGAGCACAGATTGGTAATTTGAAGCCTTCGGTAAGTTGTATGATGATTTTAGACTTTTCTGTATGTTCAGTTTGGCACCCGAAGTGCTCAAGCCTAATTCAAATGTATCTTCTTAAAATTTGAATATGAAGAATTTAAGAAAGTTCATATTTTGGTTTGGATCTTGTTTTTTAGTTGTGATATTTTTGTATTTTTTGAGCCCTTGAATAAGTTAGTATAAGAGATATGGATTAGTTGGAATGATTAGATAGGGTCACGGAAAGTTCAGGAGAGTTTCGGGGTGTTCGGAGATAGTTTTGGAATGAAAAACTACAAAAAACTAAAATTAGAAGTGGACGCTAGCAGGAGGGCATGCAGCTTGGGATGAGATGCATCTAGGCCAGCGCCAATGCCTGGGAATTTTTGCTGAAAAATTAACATTCATTATATAAACTCATTTCGGACCTAACATTTATTTTATTATTTTAGAATTTACATAACACGATTTTGGAGATTTTTGAAGGAGATTTTATCCACATCCTTGGAGAAAGTGATTATAACCTAGGTCTATGATTATAACATGAGTCTATCATTGATTCTTACTCCAAATCAAGGAATCTAAAAGAAAAAAAAAGAGTTTTTGACTTGAAAGTTAAGAAAGTGTATTTTGGAGTTTTGAACATCAATTTGGATTTGAATTTGAAAACTAACCAAGTATTTGGACTGTTGAGATTATGGGCCAATGAAATCCAAATTTTATTCCGAGTTTTGACCATGTGGGCATGGGTTGACCTTTTATTGACTTTTGAGATTTCATTAAAGATTGAAGCTTTATTTATTTCGAGTTGATTCCTATAGCTTTATTTGAACTTGTTGAGTATCATTTGGCTAGATATTGGATATTTGGAGGCAGGGGGATAAAGGAAAAGATATTTTGTGAAGGTAAAGCCTACTCTGGATAAGGTAAGTATCTTGACTAACCTCGATTTGAGAGAAGTTTTTTAAAATAGACTTATATGCGAGATACTACATGTGTTGGGGGTGATGTATATGCGAGGTAACAAGTGCATATACCGGTACCAAGATTATACCATGTTATGGGTAAATTTTAGGCTTCTTTATGGCTTGTATGAGATATGTTCTTCTTGTTTATGTCTTATTTGTTTGTATGACTATTTGAACAACTTTATTAATGTTAGAGATCATATCTAGGCTTTTTTATTCCTATTTGAACATGATTGACTATTTGTATGTTGGATTAGATGTTGTAGTCGTAGTCATAAATGTACACATGCATACTTCAACATATTTTATTTTTCTATCTATATGCATTATACATGTTCCTCTTGTTCATATATATCCATGTATATGATTCTCTGATATGGACTGAGGTTGACACAATGGGATGTTCCATGTGACTTTTATGATTATGGCACGATGGAACATTCCATGCGGATTGATGACTGATTGTTGAAATATTGATATTGATTTGGTGCATGGATTTGGATTCATCCCTTCGCAGTCATGTGATTACTCATATCATATTGGGTCGTGTGTAGGTAGTGATATTGGACACCAAGGAGTATCAATTGAAGCAAAGTTTAAGTGTTTATCATGCAGACTTTCTAGACTCACGTAAGAGCATACATATAAATATTAGCTGTTGCATAGTATTCTTATATGCGGATTCAGTGCCTTGATTTATTCTTTTGATCATTTAATATAAAAAGCATGCTTATTACCTTCAATCTTGATTGTGCGTCTTATTATTTATATTCATTATTTCTTAATTGTTTCTTTATTTGTAAATGCTTATGGATTGAACCTATTATGAAAAATAAGTATATTTGTCAAAATCTCGACACTACGTCGTTGGGTTAGACTTGATACTTACTGAGTATACGTTATCTTTTATATTCATATTACACTTATGCATATTTTTGTGCAGATTCTAGTATTAGTCTTAGTGGTACCCAAGACAGAGCCTAGGAGATTGATTGGAGATTTTATGGCGAGCTGCTTCTCTTGAATTCGCAGCTTCTGGAGTCTCCTTTTATCTTATTTACTATTTCTTGTTCTAGACATCACTTCAGTACTTTGAGACTATGTTGTACTTTATTTAGTAGTTCATGACTTCGTACTACCGAATGTTGGGAATTGATGTATTATTTTGGCACTTGATGATATTCTAAGACTTATTTTTTGCATTTCTATATATTATGATCGTTATACATCTCTTATACTATTCGTTATGGTTACTGGTATGTATTGATTCGCCTGGTGGGTTAGGTTAGGTGCGATCTCGGCCCCAGTGGAATTTCAGATCGTGATGACCACCTTTATAGAGTATCTTTTGCTTCTTCTTTATAATTTCACATCCTTTCATCAGTGCACCTTCACGGTTAGAGCACAAGAAATACAAAGGCACTCTCCTTGATTTAAAGAACACACTCATAACAGATTCACACACATCACACCACACACACCAAAAATATCAACTGGTAGCCATATTTAGATCTAGTTTTCATCACCCAAAAGACGTAGCCAAATAACTTTCTCTTCACCATCTTTTATCGTCCTCCTCCTCCTCTATATTTTCTCTGTGAGAGCCACTTGAGTCTACTGAAGTGCTGGGGCGAGGTATATGCAAAGTGATAAGTGTATATGCGTTTCCATAGGTTAAGTATGCGGGTAGAACTAGCTTTATCTATGACATATTGCTTTATGTATCTGTCACGACACAAAATCTCTCCAAAGGAGTCGTGATGACACATAGTCTCCAAACTAGGTAAGCCTAACATTTTCTGTAATAACATGGATATTTACACACTTTAAATTAAATTACTCTGAACAAATTACAATTTCCAAAACCGGTGGTACAAGTCATAAGCCTTTCTAAGAGTAGTTATACAAAATAAATACATCATTGTTCCGAAACAAAAGGAACATATGAAAATAAGTACAATTGAAGGTGAATATGAAATAGGAAGGTGACTCCGAAGCCTGCGAACACAGCAGCAGGGCTACATTGAGTCTCCTCGGCAAGAATCCGCACAACTACTATCGAGCGATACCTGGATCTGCACAAAAATATATGCAGAAGTGTAGTATGAGCACACCACAGCGGTGCCCAGTAAGTATCAAGAATAACCTCGGTGGAGTAGTAACGAGGAACAGTCAAGACACCTACTGGTCTAATAAACTGAACAAGAATAAGTATATGAACAACAGAACATAATATCTATATAAAGACTACGCGATATGGCTAAAAACACAGTAATTGCAATAAGGAAAGAAAACATCAAGTAACAGCGGAACACCGTAATAAGAACACATAAAAGTGAACGGAAATACAACCCAACTCCAAAATCACAAATACAACAAAGACAAGTCATAACTCAGCAACTACGACAATTTTCACATTTGGTATTAGCTAGCAAACTTCAATCAATTAGTCAAATTCTTCAAGTGATAAAAATATTTCGAAATATACTTCGTTCAAATAAATATTTTCCAAAAATAGTTCTTTCCAAAGTAAATACCTTTCGAGTATATTCTTCTCAAATAAATAACCTTCGAATATAAGTCACCTTGAGATACCTCATCTCATAATCGTTCAATACGGGTCTCAATACCTAAACCCTAACACTTGACATCCTGTGCCCTCATCACACCACATAATCATACTGACAACTCACATGTCAAATAGAGCCATTCTCACATGGAAGACAAATAAACAAGGGTGTGCGTCTTTACTCGACAATACCAAGAAGCCTCCTATCCGATTAGGGTGCTTAGCCACGTGTATGCTTGTGCAAGTGTCCTAACATAGTTCATGCTATCTAGTAAGTATAAGGAATACAATAGACAAATAATGTTTACACAGGGATAGGATCAATGAAAACAACAGTTCAGAACACAGCGATTTTAACAGTGGATCTCCCAGGATATCGTCCCGTAGTCCCAAACGTAAATGTGCAGAGGATCTCACGAGATATCGCCCCGTATTCCAAATCGTAAATGTGCAGGGGAATCTACCGGAATACCGATCCGTAGTCCCAAAGTAAATATCCAGTACAGGGGAATCTCCTGGGATATCATCCCGTAGTCCCAATTATAAATGTGCAGTGAGATCTCCCGGTATACCGATCCGTAGTCCCAAAGTAAATATCCAGTACAAGGGAATCTCTAGGATATCGTCCCGTAGTCCCAATTATAAATATTCAGGGGGATCTCCCGGCATACCGATCCATAGTCCTAAAGTAAACATGCAGCGCAACCGACAGAAACAACAGTTACAACACAACAAAAAAACTCATACATCACCACAATACGTATAACAACAATAATGAAAATAATACAAGGTAAGACAAGTAAATCAAATCAAGGATTGTAAATTACAAGAAAACGGTAGAACCAGTTCACAAGGAATAACCACAGAAAATAATGCTGGCATAAAGGGAACAGTTCAACAACGGGAAAACTAACATGTAGCAACGATTTCACAATATACAAGTCAATAACAAAGAAATCAATACAAGTCAAGTAGTCCTAAATAAAGGCAAGTCAATAAAGATATAGGTTATCTAAACTCCTTTTAAGGTTGGACAATTTCGAGGATATTCGACAATTCAATTAAGGAAGGATGATCTTAACTTCACTTAAGACTAAACAATTTCAGGAGGGTTAATAATAATTTCCAAATAAGACAAGCAGTTATGAAAAAGATAGCATGACAATAGGAGATGTGAAAATGTTCAGTTAAGTCAAATACGAGTCAATTAGACAAAAAAGTGAATTATTAAGCAATTAATTCTAATTAAGCATGTAGAGATGAAAGTAGTAAATAAGAAACTCAGTCATATCAAGAACAATTTCATATCCAGTGGATATAAAGACTTAAGAACCCTAAAAGGATAATTTCCCACAAATAAGTTCGAGCACGCACTCGTCACCTCGCGTACACGGATTACAATCAACATAGAAGACCCAAATCCTAAGGGGAAGTGCCCCACACAAGGTTAGGCAAGATACTTACCTCAATCCAGCCAATTCAATACTCAATTTAGCTTTTCCTTTATCAATTCATCATTGCTCGGCTCAATCTAGCCAAAACTAACTTGAATACATTAAACAATGCAAGAGAAAATAATTTCAATTGATAAAACTATGATTCTTATACAATTTGCAAAAAGTCAACAAAAGTCAACTCCTCGGGCCCGCACCTCAAAACCCAACAAAATTTACAAAAACTGAACACCCATTCCGCTACGAGTTCACCCATACAAAAATATCTAATTTTGATACCATTTGATCATTCAAATCATCATTTTACATTTTTGAAAGATTTCACAATTTTCTCCAAATTTTCCTTTAGATTCTCATGAATTTGATGTTAAATCTAAGATATAATCACCAAATATAGTTGAAAATTAATTAGAGACACTTACCCAATGATTTGGAGAAGTCTGGGTCTTTGAAAAATCGCCTATGAAGGTTTAGGGTTTGAGAAAATTGAAAAATGGGTGAAAATCCTGTCAAAAATCTCACTTAACAGACCTCAGATGTCGCATTTGCGATCCAGGGTTCGCAAATACGAACCCTCGCAAATTGCGAACAAGGCAGGGCTAGCAGAATTCACATTTGCGACAAAAAATTCGCATTTGCGAACTAGGCATCGCAATGGCGATGAAAAAGTTCGCATTTGCGATCACACCAGAAACCAATAAATTTTTCCGACACGAAAATGAGCATAACTTCCTCATACAATGTCCAAATTCGATGATTCTTTTTCCTATTGCTCCGAAATTTCGATACGGATCTAATGGTTCAATAAAAACTGAATTTAAATCTCATTTTCTTAATGTGGTTTCATTTTTTCTTGAAGAAACGACGATGAAGCATCCAAAAACAAGCGCAACATAGCCTAAACCTATACGAAACTCACCCACGCCCTCGAGGCTCCAAACCAAACATGCACGCAAGCCTAAAAAATCATACAAACTTGCTCGTATGATCAAATCGTCAAAATAACATCAAAAACTATGAATTTAACCTCAAAACTCATGATTTTCTAACTTTTCAACCGGACGTCCAAATCACGTAAAATCAATTCCGTTTCTCACCAAATCTCACAGATAGAACTTAAATATCATAACAAACTTGTACCAGGATTCGGAACAAAAATACGGGTCCGATACCAACGAGTTCAAACATTAATTTATTTCTTTATTTTCTTTAAAAACCAGCACAACAATTTTGAATTTCTAAGGCTAGGGACCTCGAAATTCAATTCCGAGCATACGCCCAAGTCCCATATTTTACCGTAGACCTCTCGAGATTGTCGGAACACAAATGTGGGTCTGTTTACCAAAATTGTTAACCAAAGTCAACAAAAAACCAAATTTTAACTCTAGAAATTACTATATTTTTTGTATTTTCAGATAAAAGCTTTCCAGTTTCACGCTCGGACTGCTCACGCAAGTCGATACACATAATATGAAGCTGCTCGTGACCTCAAACTGCCGAACCGAATGCAATTTCTCAAAATGACCAATTGGGTCGTTACATCCTCCTCCACTTAAACATACGTTCGTCCTCGAACGTACTTGGAGTCGTTCCAAGGCCATCGAACCACTGCATGAGCTCCTTATACATACACCCGGGGGTGATTCCCATCATCCAACCTATGCAGAACTAATAATGCAACTTAACTGAAGGTATCATCTCCTCCTTAGTCCATAACCTTAGAACAGGACCCAAACCTCAACATCCGAAATTCATCATAGGACCCGAATTCCACATCATCACACTGAACACACCCAAACAAGCTGAATCGAGCCAAAAATTCCAATCCAGAATACAATCACATGCTGTTCCACACAACTCACATACTCGAAGCAATAACCTCTGACCACCATAGCGACTCAAATAACATCCTGGATGCCGGCAATATACTTCACATTGAATACAACCTTGTTCCAGACTTCCACAATGCTACCCATGATAAAGAGACATGCGGAAACTCATAGCTGCCCATGAAGTCAACAAGTGACGAAGCTCTCTCGCCCGCCAAGGGCCATTACCCAAATCTTAGCAGAAACACCCTCTCACTTCCAAACATTCCCCACCCCCAATACCATAGCACTAATCTCAGTTCTAAGAACGTCATCCCAGCCAATACAAGTAATCCAACTAACAACTCATCATGGAACCACACAGATTCTTACACTAGACAATTCGTATACCAAATCAGCTGCAACTCAATTATGCACCACAAATAAAGGAAAACAAAGTAGAAGAATTATCTAACAATTACAACATGTGTGACAACAAAAGTATAGGTTTTTCATCAAATCGTCCCACAGAGCGAAGGCACAACACAAAATAAACATAAGGAAAGGGTATCCCACATAACATCCGCTACGGCGTGCAGCCCACTCCCAAATACTCATTAAGCCAAAATGCTCGGGTTTACTGATCACATGAATACTGATATCAAGCACAAGAGAGTGCACAAGTAAAACTGTGGGAATAATGAATAGAAGTAATAAAATAGGAGAGAAGCAAACACATATAAGGTGCAATGAGTAAATCAACATCATGAGTATCTCACCCGTATCGCCATAAGGCCTGAACAGAATTACAACATGCGTGGGGAATAATCGTACAACCTCCCAGCTCACCACAACATAAGGGACCAACACATAACATAGTCTAGAGGCACAAATAATGCCCATTCTACCTGAGAACATAACCAAAAGAACAATCTCACAGGAGCACACAAACTTGACCTAACACAAAACACATATTCTCACTGAGCTTTCAAATAGTCCCAACCAAATCCTGATTTTTCCCAATTAGATAAATATGCTTCAAAAGATCCACAACAACTTATCAGTATTGTATGCTATTAATTATCCCATTCTCAACATTTCTTCAAAGTCCGCAAACAGGAATTAGTCCACATATGAAGGCATCTAGCCCCAAACCTCTAGAATACTAAAATTTTCATACCCAACTCAACGCAAATCAAATGGCTGATATATCACTCACACCCTATTATTCTACTGAAGGACCCATATAGAGTTTCTTGCTGCATAACAAAACATGAACCTCGAAAGCCTCAAAACCTAGTAATCACCATGCTACCAGCCATGCACCAGCAAACCGAAACTCAAGGTCCTTTCCAAGACTCTACTAAACCTGCATATGACTCGTAGCACCTATGAACCTAGAGCTATGATACCAACTTGCCACGATACAAAATCCCTCCAATGAAGTCGTGATGGCACCTAGTCTCTAAACTAGGTAAGCCTAATATTTTCTGTAATAACATAGATATTTACTAACTTTAAATTAAATTATTCTGAATAAATTACAATTCCCAAAATCGGTGGTACAAATCATAAGCCTTTCTAAGAGTAGTTATACAAAATAAATACATCATTGTTTCGAAACAAAAGAAACATATGGAAATAAGTACAATCGAAGGTGAATATAAAATAGGAAGGTGATTCCGAAGTCTTCTGAATAAATTACAATTCCCAAAATCGGTGGTAAAAATCATAAGCCTTTCTAAGAGTAGTTATACAAAATAAATACATCATTGTTTCGAAACAAAAGAAACATATGGAAATAAGTACAATCGAAGGTGAATATAAAATAGGAAGGTGATTCCGAAGTCTGCGAACGCAGCAACAGGGCTACATTGAGTCTCCTCGGCAAGAATCCGCATAACTACTATCAAACGATACTTGGATCTACAAAGAAATGTGCAAAAGTATAGTATGAGCACACCACAATGGTGCCCAGTAAGTATCAAGACTAACCTCAGTGGAGTAGTGAAGAGGAATAGTTAAGACACTTACTGGTCTAATAAACTGAACAAGTATAAGTATAGGAACAACAAAACATAATATCTATATAAAGACTAAGCGATATGGCTAAAAACACAGTAATTGCTCTAAGGAAAGAGAACATCAAGTAACAACAGAACACCATAATAAGAACACTAAAAAGTGAACGGAAATTCAACCCAACTCCAAAATCACAAATACAGCAAAGACAGGTCATAACTCAGCAACTACGACAATTTGCACATTTGGTATTAGCTAGCAAACTTCAATCAATTTGTCAAATTCTTCAAATGATAAAAATGTTTCAAAATATACTTTGTTCAAATTAATATTTTCCAAAAATAGTTCTTTCCAAAGTAAATACCTTTTGAGTATAATCTTCTCAAATAAATAACCTTCAAATATAAGTCACCCTGTGACACCTCATCACATAATCGTTCAATACGGGTTTTAATACCTGAACCCTAACACTTGGAATCCTGTGTCCTCATCACACCACATAATCATACTAACAACTCACATGTCAAATAGAACCATTCTCACATGGAAGACAAATAAACAAGGGTGTGCGTCTATACTCGACAATACCAAGAAGCCTCCTATCCGATTAGGGTGCTTGGCCACGTGTATGCTTGTGCAAGTGTCCTAACATAGTTCATGCTATCTAGTAAGTATAAGAAATAGAATGGACCGCACATATAATGTTTACACAGGGATGGGATCAATGAACTTAAACAAAGTCTAAAGCCTATAACAAAGTCTAAAGCCTATAACAAATTGGTTTCAGTCAGAATTTAAACAAAGTCTAAAGCCTATAACAAATTGACCGAAACTTCTGCAACCATAGCCTTAATGACCCCTTAACACGAATTCAAACTCATTAAATGGCTAAAGTCCATGGTTCACCCAATCCTAAACCCTAAACCCTAAACCCAAAACCCTATATTACAAAAAAATAGACTTAAAACTAAACGTCAAAGAGTAAACATGACAAAGGAAAATCAAAACTAACTATAAAATCTGATGATTTTCAAGAATACAGGAACAACATTGAACAAATTGATATTCTATAGATCTCAGCTCAATCACACAACTCTATTTTCTTCCAATTTACATATCAAGGAAATGAGAAATACCTGGAAATAAGAAAGGAAATGAAAGAAGTAAGGGATCAATAGACATCAACAGTAGAACAAAACCTAGCAACAAGAAACAACCAGCAAAAACCCAGCTCAAACCAGCAATGGTACAGTCATATCCAGCAGACCAAAAACCCAACCTCAAACTAGATTCAAACCATTTCTTAATCCCAGCAATATGATTATGAAATTCTTCATAAGTTCTAGCTAACAAAAGACTCAAGAATCCAAAACCAAAACAGAATTTTAATAGTTTTCAGCAATGGAATTCAGACTTTTTCAAAGAACTCAGCCGTTACAACTTTTTTTGGGATTTTCAGTCTCTAAATTCTCTGCCTTGAGCCTGAAGAAAGGGTGACTTTATAGGCAAGGAATTAAGGCAGCCTAAAAGTATTCAATTTTTGCACCTTACCCCTTTTGAAATTCTCATTTTTGCTTAGACCTCCTTAGTGTAAAATTTAGACTTTCACATAAGCCCCTATCCCAGCTTCTACGAAGTTTCCTTAGGCAGTTACATCAAGATTCCTTCAACCAGGATTCCTAAATTACCCTTTCGGACCTCTGTTATTACCCCTGGGCCAAGCAGAATATGGGTCAAGCTGACCTAATTCAGAGTGTTAATGAGTCTGTTAAAAAAAACCAATTCGATTCTCTTTTGGGCTATTTGATTTCCCAATTCAAATCAAGACTGAAAACTCAGAAAACTCTTGAATAATCAATTACACAGTCCAAAGACTTGAAAAGTTCAGGCCCAAACAGAAACAAAAATCTAACACCTCTAAACTTAGCACCAGAAAACAAATAATAATTAAACACATCCTAAAACTAACATGCAAATGGACGGTGTGAAGAAAATGAAAGAAAGATGGGAAGTAAACTCAGAAAACTAACAGAAAAACTAGAAGAAGATGAGAAGAGAACAAAGAAACAGAAACTAAATAACAAAAAGGTAAAGAATAGAAAGAAAAAAATACCTAAAACAAACTCGGACTAGTAAAGAATGGCGACGAGTCTTCAAATCTTCCAAATTTCCAACCAAATCTGATATTAATCGTGTGTTCTTATAAAGAACACACGAACAAAATCAAATTAGACCTGAAATTTCAACAGAATCTCAATTTGGAATTTTTAGGGTTCATCTTTCGATTCAATATTTGAGAAGTTCTGGGGAGATTCGAAGAATACAGAGTGGGGATTTGGAATGAGGAGAGTGAAGGGGTTCTAGGGTGTTATTTTGGGGTTGATTGGTTGTGGTGCCGCCGACGGGTGACGACGGAAAATCATGGCGGCGCTAGGGTTTCAAACTTCGATCTAAAATCCGAGCAATTCTGGGTGGATTTAAGAGGAGTTGTTTTGAGATTTGGGATGGGGAGGTGGAGAGGAGTCAAGGATGTGATTTTGGTGAGGATTGGTGGTGGCGCCGCCACTCTAAGGCGGTGGAAACTGGTGGCGGCGCTAGGGTTTCGAAGCGTCTCTGAAAAAGAGTGAGAAAGATGAGAGATGGGGGGGGGAGGCCGTTCAGACACTATTATATCAAATGACCCCTGCTTCCCAGCCGTTGGATGAGAGAACCTCGATGGCTGGGATCATTCAGAAGCTAAACGGGGTCGTTTTGGATATCAGGGATGCTGGACCGGGTACAAAGACGAACTGGGCCGGGTTTGGTCGTTATTTGGACGGATATTAGGAGAACAAAATGATTGGGCTTGGGGTTTTAAATGGATTTGGCCCAATATATTCCTTCTCCTATTTTCCTTTTCAATTCCCTTGTCTTTTTTTTTCTTCTTTCTCTTTTTTTTTTCAAAAAAATTAAATAAAAATCTGCATTAAATCCTAGAATTTAATTACCCTAAAAACACTAATTAAACCTAAATAAATAAAAAGAATATCACGATTAATTAAAACAACAAATTAAAAGATAAACTACTAAAAATCAAAATTAACATTAAAAAGGTGCAAATTAAACTATTTTTTGTGATTTTCTTTTTCTTTTATGAAACAAATTAATTAATTAATTAACCCTAAAATGTTAAATTAAAAACTAAATGCCAATGCACATATTTTTGTATTTTTTATGAATTACATAAATTAAATATGCACACAAAAATGCAGCCAAACCCGAAAATTATGCAATTAATTCCTAAAAATCAAATAATTAAAAGAAAACCCTAATTTTGGGAGTTCTGTAGGAGTAATTCATGCGAGACAAAAATCACGTGCTCACACAAGGTAAGACAAGTAAATATACTCAAGGACTGTAAATTACAAGGAAACGGTAGAACTAGCTCACAAGGAATAACCACAGAAAAGAATGCTGGCATAAAAGGAACAGTTCAACAACAGAAAGGCTAACATATAGCAACGATTCCACAATATACAAGTCAATAACAAGGAAATCAACACGAGTCAAGTATTCCTAAATAAATGCAAGTCAATAAAGATATAGGTTATCTAAACTCCTTTTAAGGTTGGACAATTTCGAGGATATTCGGCAATTCAATTAAGGAAGGATGATCTTAGCTTCACTTAAGACTAAACAATTTCAGGAGGGTTAATAATAATTTCCAAATAAGACAATCAGTTATGAAAAACATAGCATGACAATAGGAGATGTGAAAATGTTCAGTTAAGTCAAATAAGAGTCAATTAGAAAAAAAGAGTGAATTATGAAGCAATTAATACTAATTAAGCATGTAGAGATGAAACTAGCAAATAGGAAACTCAGTCATATCAAGAACAATTTCATACCCAGTGGATATAAATACCTAAGAACCCTAAAAGGCCAATTTCCCACAAATAAGTCCGAGCACGCACTCATCACCTCGCGTACACGGACTACAATCAACATAGAAGACCCAAATCCTAAGGGGAAGTCCCCCACACAAGGTTAGGCAAGATACTTACCTCAATCCAGCCAATTCAATACTCAATTTAGTTTTTCCTTTACCAATTCATCAACGCTCGGCTCAATCTAGCCAAAAACGACTCGAATACATCAAACAATGCAAGAGAAAATAATTTCAATTGACAAAACAATGATTCTTATACAATTTGCAAAAGTCAACTCCCCGGGCCCGCACCTCGGAACCCGACAAAATTTACAAAAATCAAACACCCATTCCGCTATGAGTTCACCCATATAAAAATTATCTAATTCCGATACCATTTGATCATTTAAATCATTATTTTACATTTTTGAGAGATTTCACAATTTTCTCCAAATTTTCCTTTAGATTCTCTTGAATTTGAATCTAAGAAATAATCACAAAATATAGTTGAAAATTAATTAAAGACACTTACTTAATGAGTTGGAGAAGTTTGGGTCTTTGGAAAATCACCTATGGAGGATTAGGGTTTGAGAAAATTGAAAAATGGGTGAAAATCCCGTAAAAGATCTCACTTAACAGGCCTCAGATGTCACATTTGCGACCTAGGGTTTGCAATTGTGAACCCTCACAAATTGCGAACAAGGAAGGGCTAGCAGAATTCGATTTGCGACAAAAAGTTCGCATTTGCTAACTAGGCATCACAATTGCGATGAAAAAGTTTGCATTTGCGACCATATCAAAAACCAAGAAATTTTCCCGACACGAAAATGAGCATAACTTCCTCATACAATGTCCAAATTTGATGATTCTTTTTCCTATGGCTCCGAAATTTTGATACGGATCTAATGGTTTAATAAAAACTTAATTTGGATCATATTTGCTCAATGTGGTATCATTTTGGCTTGAAGAATCGACGATGAAGCATCCAAAAACAAGTGCAACATAGCCTAAACCTATCCGAAACTCACCCAAACCCTCGGGGCTCCAAACCAAACATGCCAAGTCTAAAAACATCATACAAACTTGCTCGTATGATCAAATGATTAAAATAACATCAAAAATTATGAATTTAACCTCAAAACTCATGATTTTCTAACTTTTCAACCGGACGTCCAAATCACGTCAAATCAATTCCGTTGCTCACCAAATTTCACAGATAGGACTTAAATATTATAACAAACTTGTACCAGGCTCTGGAACCAAAATACGGGCCCGATACCAACAAGTTCAAACATTAATTTATTTCCTTATTTCCTTTAAAAACCAGCACAACAATTTTTGAATTTCTAAGGCTAGGGACCTCGGAATTCAATTTCGGGCATACGCCCAAGTCCCATATTTTACCGCGGACCTCCCGGGATAGTCGGAACACAGATCCAAGTTCATTTACCAAAATTGTTGACCAAAGTCAACAAAAAACCAAATTTCCGGTTTCCCGCCCGTACTGCGCATGCAAGTCGATACACATAATATGAAGCTGCTCGTGACCTCAAACTGCCGAACCAGACACAATTTCTCAAAACGACCAGTTGGGTCGTTACATCCTCCTCCACTTAAACAAACGTTCGTCCTCAAATCTGCCCGGAGTCGTTCCAAGGCTATCTAACTACTGCATGAGCTCCTCATACATACACCCGGGGGTGATTCCCCATCATCCAACCTATGCAGAACTGATAATGCAACTTAACTGAAGGTCTCATCTCCTCCTTAGTCCATAATCTTAGTACAAGATCCAAACCTCTACATCCGAAATTCATCATAGGACCCGAATTCCACATCATCACACTGAACACACCCAAACAAGCTGAATCGAGCCAAAAATTCCAATCCAGAATACAATCACATGATGTTCCACATAACTCACATTTTCGAAGCAATAACCTCTGACCACCATAACTACTCAAATAACATCCTGGATGACAGTAATATACTTCACATTGAATACAACCTTGTTCCGGACTTTCACAACCCTACCCATGATAAAGAGAAATGCAGAAACTCATCGCCACCCATGAAGTCAACAAGTGACGAAGCTCTCTCGCCCGCCAAGGGCCATAACCCAAATCTTAGCAGAAACACCCTCTCACTTCCAAACACTCCCCACCCCCAATACCATAGCACTAATCTCAGGTCTAAGAACGTCATCTCAGCCAATACAAGCAATCCAACTAACAACTCATCACGGAACCACACAGATTCTTACACTAGACAATTCGTACACCAAATCAGCAGTAACTCAATATGCAGCACAAATAAAGGAAACAAAGTAGAAGAATTATCTAATAAGTACAACACGTGTGACAACAAAAATATAGGTTTTTCATCAAATCGTCCCACAGAGCGAAGGCATAACACCAAATAAACATAAGGAAAGGGTATCCCACATAACATCCGCTGCGGCGTGCAGCCCGCTCCCAAATACTCATCAAGCCAAAATGCTCGGGTTCACTGATCATATGAATACTGATATCAAGAACAACAGAGTGCACAAGTAAATCTGTGGGAACAGTGAATAGAAGTGATAAAATAGGAGAGAAGCAAGCACATATAAGGTGCAATGAGCAAATCAACATCATGAGGGCTATCTCACCCGCATCGCCAAAAAGGCTGAACAGAATTACAACATGCATGGGGAATAATCGTACAACCTCACAGCTCACCACAACATAAGAGAGAAGCACATAACATAGGCCAAAGGCACAAATAATGTCCATTCTGCCTGAGAACATAACCAAAATGACAATCTCACAGGAGCACACAAACTTGACATGATACAAAACACATATTCTCACTGAGCTTTCAAATAGTCCCAACCAAATCCCGATTCTTCCCAATTAGATAAATAAACTTCAAAAGATCCTCAACAAATTATTAGTATTGTATGCTATTAATTATCCCATTCTCAACATTTCTTCAAAGTCCGCAAATAGGAATTAGTCCACATATGAAGACATCTAGTCCCAAACCTTTGGAATACTAACATTTCCATACCCAACTCAACTACGCAAATCAAATGGCTAATATATCACTCACATCCTATTATTCTACTGAAGCACCTATATAGAGTTTCTTGCTGCGTAACAAAACATGAACCTCGAAAGCCTCAAAAATCAGTAATTACCATGCTACCAGCCATGCACTCGCAAACCAAAACTCAAGGTCCTTTCAAAAAATGCACACCCTTCACATATGATATCCAACAAGGTCAACACTATATTAATTTCTGATACCTATTCAGGGGAAAGTCACAATGTACCACATATTCCTTACGCCCATAGCAGCCAGCCGACTCAAGTCGTTGCCCAAACCATCAAGAACCCTCCGAGATCTGCCCGCATGCAACTAAGCCATCAGGACTGCACCTCCCTAACTCAACCGAGTCACACAAACCATCCAATCCAAGAGTGTTGGCACAAATGCCAGTAGAGAATTCTTATTCAAAGGACCAATCACTTTATCGCTATGCTGACCTAACACCACAAAGCTGACCCATTTCTTCGGATAGTCGATATGTAATAATCCTAATCAATGTCCCAATATCGCCCCGTGCAAGATCTCAGACCTTAGTCATATACAAATTCCAGGAACCTACCAATACCACAGATACATATACCTCAGGCCAAAACTATTGTAAGTCTGACTATGCAATCTGAATGCCGTTGATGGACTCCTCCACTTGGCGCGAAGCCATAGAAAACGACGTTTATGATCCATGAGCTAACCTTCACAGCTCATACAACACAAATCACAAGGTACTCCAATACCGCCAACTATCCTCAATCAACACCCACCACGCTTCTGCTGCGCCTACATGTAAACAACTAAATAGTCTCTCAATACCTCTGTATCTCCAGTCTTGACAACATGAGAAATTGTTTGAGCATCCCTGAATCACTCGTATCCTGTCTGTAGCATTACAAACCACTGGAGTATAGCGGACACTGAGAGCGTAATATTACACATTAGTGGATGTAAATGAACATAAGTTATATGCTTCGAGTTGAATCAATATCGCACGATAAGGAATGAAGAATGTGAGATTATCCTAATAGTTCTGTAGCCTCTCGAAGATAAGTACAGACGTCTCTGTACGATCCGCAAGACCTTACTAAACCTGCGTATGACTTATAGCACCTATGAACCTAGAGCTTTGATACCAACTTGTCACGACACAAAATCCCTCCAAAGGAGTCGTGATGGCATCTAGTCTCCAATCTAGGTAAGCCTAACATTTTCTTTAATAACATAGATGTTTACTAACTTTAAATTAAATTACTCTAAACAAATTATAATTCCCAAAACCGGTGGTACAAGTCATAAGCCTTTATAAGACTAGTTATACAAAATAAATACATCATTGTTCCAAAACAAAAGGAACATATGGAAATAAGTATAATTGAAGGTGAATATGAAATAGGAAGGCGACTCCGAAGCCTGCAAACGCAACAGCAAGGCTACATTTTGTCTCCTCGGCAAGAATCCGCACAACTACTATCGAACGATACCTTGATCTACACAAAAAATGTGCAAAAGTGTAGTATAAGCAGGGTGCCCAGTAAGTATAAAGACTAACCTCGGTGGAGTAGTGACGAGAAATAGTCAAGACACCTACTGGTCTAATAAACTGAACAAGTATAAGTATAGGAACAACAGAACATAATATCTATATAAAGACTACACGATATGACTAACAACACAGTAATTCAATAAGGAAAGAGAATACAGAGTAACATCGAAACACCGTAATAAGAACATAGAAAAGTGAACGGAAATTCAACCCAACTCCAAACACAAATACAACAAAGACAAGTCATAACTCAACAACTACGACAATTTTTACATTTGGTCTTAGCTAGCAAACTTTAATCAATTAGTCAAATTCTTCAAGTGATAAAAATGTTTCGAAATATACTTCGTTCAAATAAATATTTTCCAAAAATAGTTCTTTCCAAAGTAAATACCTTTCGAGTATAATCTTCTCGAATAAATAACCTTCGAATATAAGTCACCCTCTGACACCTCATCTCATAATCGTTCAATACGGATCTCAATACCTGAACCCTAACACTTGGCATCCTGTGCCCTCATCACACCACATAATCATACTGTCAACTTACATGCCAAATAGAGCCATTCTCACATGGAAGACAAATAAACAAGGGTGTGCGTCTATACTCGACAATACCAAGAATCCTCCTATCCGATTAGGGTGCTTAGCCACGTGTATGCTTGTGCAAGTGTCCTAACATAGTTCATGCCAGCTAGTAAGTATAAGGAATAGAACGGACCACACATATAATGTTTACACAGGGATGGGATCAATGAAAACAACAGCTCAGAACACAGTGATTTTAACAGGGAATCTCCTAGGATATCGTCCCGTAGTCCAAATAGTAAATGTGCAGGGGAATCTCCCAAAATACCGATCCGTAGTCCCAAAGTAAATATCCAATACAGGGGAATCTCTCAGGATATTGTCCCGTAGTCCCAATTATAAATGTGCAGGGGGATCTCCCGGAATACCGATCCGTAATCCCAAAGTAAATATCCAGTACATGGGAATCTCATGGGATATCGTCCCGTAGTCCCAATTATAAATGTGCAGAGGGATCTCCCGGAATACCAATCCATAGTCCCAAAGTAAACATACAATGCAACCTACAGAAACAATAGTTACAACACAACAAAAAAATTCGTACATCACCACAATACGTATAACAACAATAATGAAAACAATACAAGGTAAGACAAGTAAATCAACTCAAGGACTGTAAATGACAAGGAAACGGTAGAACCATCTCACAAGGAATAACCACAGAAAAGAATGCTGGCATAAAAGGAACAGTTTAACAACGAGAAAACTAACACGTGGCAACGATTCCATAATATACAAGTCAATAACAAGGAAATCAACACGAGTTAAGTAGTCCCAAATAAAGGCAAGTCAATAAAGATATAGGTTATCTAAACTCCTTTTAAGGTGGGACAATTTCGAGGATATTCGACAATTCAATTAAGGAAAGATGATCTTAGCTTTCAATTAAGATTAAACAATTTCAGGACGGTTAATAATAATTTCCAAATAAGACAAGCAGTTATGAAAAATATAGCATGACAATAGGAGATGTGAAAATTCAGTTAAGTCAAATAAGAGTCAAATAGACAAAAAGAGTGAGTTATAAAGAATTAATTCTAATTAAGCATGTTGAGATGAAACTAATAAACAGAAACTCAGTCATATCAAGAAAAATTTCATACCCAGTTGATATAAAGACCTAAGAACCCTAAAAGTCCAATTTCCCACAAATACGTCCGAGCACGCACTCGTCACCTCGCGTACACAGACTACAATCAACATAGAAAACCCAAATCCTAAGGGGAAGTTCCTCACACGAGGTTAGACAAGATACTTACCTCAATTCAGCCAATTCAATACTCAGTTTAGCTTTTCCTTTATCAATTCATCAACGCTCGGCTCAATCTAGCCAAAAATGACTTGAGTACATCAAACAATGCAAGAGAAAATAATTTTAATTGACAAAACTATGATTCTTAAATAATTTACAAAAAGTCAACAAATGTCAACTCCCCGGGCCCGCACCTCGAAAACCGACAAAATTTAAAAAAACCGAATATTTATTCCGCTACGAGTTTTCCCATATAAAAATTATCTAATTCCGATACCAGTTGATCATTCAAATCATCATTTTACATTTTTGAAAGATTTCACAATTTTCCCCAAATTTTCCTTTAGATTCTAATGAATTTGATGTTAAATCTAAGTTATAATCACAAAATATAGTTAAAAATTGATTAGAGACACTTACCCCATGATTTGGAGAAGTTTGGGTCTTTGGAAAATCGCCTTTGGAAGTTTAGGGTTTGAGAAACTTGAAAATTTGGTGAAAATCCCATCAAAAATCTCACTTAACAGGCCTCACATATCGCATTTGCGACCCAGGGTTCGCAATTGTGAACCCTTGCAAATTGCGAATAAGTCAGGGCTGGCATATGTAGCATTTGCGACAAAAAGTTTGTATTTGCAAACTGGGCATCGCAATTACAATGAAAAAGTTCGCATTTGTGACCACACCAGAAACCATCAAATTTTCCCGACACGAAAATGAGCATAACTTCCTCATACAATGTCCAAATTCAATAATTCTTTTTCATATGTCTCTGTAATTTTGATACGGATATAATGGTTCAATAAAAACTGAATTTGGATCTCATTTTATTAATATTGTATCATTTTTGCTTGAAGAAACGACGATGAAGCACCCAAAAACAAGCGCAACATAGCCTAAACCTATCCGAAACTCACCCAAGCCCTCGGGGTTCCAAACCAAACATGCATGCAAGTCTAGAAACATCATACATACTTGTTCATATGCTCAAATCATCAAAACAATATCAAAAACTATGAATTTAACCTCAAAACTCATGATTTTCTAACTTTTCAACCGTACGTCCAAATTACATCAAATCAATTCCAATTCTCACCAAATTTTATAGATAGGACTTAAATATCATAACAAACTTATACCAGGATCCAAAACCAAAATACGGGCCCGATACCAATGAGTTCAAATATTAATTTATTTCTTTATTTCCTTTAAAAACCAGCACAATAAAAATTATTTTCTAAGGATAGGGACCTCGGAATTCAATTTCGGGCATACGCCCAAGTCCTATATTTTTACGCGGACCTCACGGGATCGTCAGAACATAGATTCGGGTCCGTTTACCAAAACTATTGACCAAAGTCAACAAAAAATCAAATTTTAATTCTAGAAATTACTATATTTTTCATATTTTCACATAAAAGCTTTCCGGTTTTATGCCCGGACTGTGCTCGCAAGTCGATACACATAATATGAAGCTACTCAAACTACCGAACCAAATGCAATTGCTCAAAACAATCAGTTGGGTCGTTATGGTATCATATCTTTCATGCTATAAATAGATGGTAAAACTCTTTGATTACCCTTAATCATTTTAATAGTAATGTTGAGATTGTTGAGATATTGGGCGTTAAGATTATTGAGATATTGATTTTTGGCTATTGATGTAAAAGTGATGGTAAATTCTCATATGGCTAGTATGTTAAATTACTCATCTCGATGTTGTTTTTCTTGCTACCTTGTTTGGTACTAATTTATATGTTTATGCTTGATAAGGAAGAGTGAGTTGCAAGAAGGGTGATGTCGTTCCTGAGAGGAAGTGTAATTGTACACGAAGGGTATTGCCGTGCTATCCGTATACATCAATATTATTGCGCGAAGGGTGTTTCTGTGCTTGTGAAGAAGAGAGAATATTTATAAAGGGTGTTTCCGTGTTTACTATTATATTGCACTTGCGAGAATGATAGTGAATGCACGAAGGGAGATGTCATGTCATTTGTTGGTATTGTGTGTTACTTTATTTTTACTATACAAATTGAGGACTAGGCTATGTTGCTTCGTGGTTATTTTTGAAAGGCCTGTTCAAAGTTGCTTGTGGAAGTATAAGTTGTGTTTTACTTTAATTGTATCTTCATTTATTTTCTCGTTCTTTATCTCCTTACTTTTATGCATGTTATATCTCTCACACGTTATTTATCTTGACATTTTACTGGCTATTTTACTTGTTATCTCATCTCATTATTTCTCTTAACTTAACAACACATGCTTAGACTGGGCCCTACTATACCAATCAATACATGTCCTAATTATACCGACCAAAAAAGCAACTTCGGAAAAAATGGAGCGCACCAACACCTTTCGCTGAGCTGATAGCCTACTTGGAGGACTCTCAACCTGTCTATCGGGGATTGCGGGCATGAAACACAGTGTCCCCAGGAAAAAAGGGACATTAGTACAAATAATGTACCGAGTATGTAAGGAATGAAAATCAGTAAATAATAGACATGAGAGAAACATAGAGTAAAAGACTCGACATGTAAATCTGAATAACTTTGTGAATCATTAATATGTATAATGCCATGCATATGCATATAAATGTCATATCATGCATAGGTACATGTGTTAATAATATCATCAAGCCTCTGAGGGCATCCCATCATATAATCTCGGCCACTGTGGGCAAAATTATCAACGTATATCAGCTGATCAGGTGGTGGCACGTATATAACGCTGTAACCTTTTCCCATATATATATATATATATATATGTATATATATATAATGCCATCTGGTCATGGGTCAATATACATATATAAATGAATGCAATGCATGAGAAGTACGTCAATAAAATCTCTCGGAGTGACATAACACCATTATGCCTTTGATTAATATCATGAAGTAAACTTTATCAACTTACGTATTTTCTGAGACCCATGAACAGATGATATAATAATAAGACATATGGGAATTCAAGAACATAGGCACCTCTAATACTTCTATGAATAGAGTTATTTATGGAAGTTGCGCATTTGCTCATTTCTTTTGTGTCATATAGATTATGCCAAAAAGAAAGAAGGGATAGCCTTAACATACCTGAGCCGATTCTATTGATAATTCCTCTAACACATGTCAATTGCGACAACATGTAACGACGGATCAAAATATGGAAAAATTCATATGATATTCTTGAGAAATATTGCACCGTGCTTCCTTAGAATTTCATTTTACGCATAATCAGATTTTGTATGAATTTTACGAAGCAATTTCACGTTGCTATCACTTGTAAGAGTTTGCTGGAGATCTTTACTTTGTTTTTAAGATTGAAATATGTTTCTCTTTGAATCTTTCAGATGTCTTTTACCTTAGTGGGTGTGGGCCCCACTAAGGTGATGAGTTAGCCACAAAAGATTCCTCCAATTGCCACCTATTTTAACGACTATGAGTCATTATTTGTGCTTTAAAATCAAGGCGCCTTGGCTGCCACATTAGGAGGTTAATCAACCTTATCCAATAAGTTAATTAAGCTTATCCACAATTTTCTTAATTAACTTGTTAAACTTCCACTAACCAATAATTAACCAATTATCCACATAATTAGGCATTATCTCAAATTACTTAAAATACTACTCATTTTTAATACACTTTGTAAACCTTACTATTATGGTCTTGTGGTACCTTGTATTGCACTAGTCTATAATTACGGGGTATTATAGCTTGGACTGTGTTTTATCCCAAATTGCCAAACTTTGACGAAACTCATTTTCTTCGATTTGCTTACCCTCTCTCCTTCACGAATTTACTCATCACTTTTTTGAAATAGCCTAATGCTTATAATCTCAAAATAACCTCATTCCTGAACTTACGTCAATTAACTTATGACGAAACTGTAACTTACGAAAATGTGGGATGTAACATCTTATTTCCAAGCTTTCATCAATATACTTATGGCGTACTTTCACGTACGAAAACATAGGGTGTAACATCATTCCCCCCTTGGAACATTCGTCCTCAAGTGTTGATTGATGCACTTATCATTCTCATAACCCATAGCTCTTGTAAATACTTTAGTACTCCTCTTGCTATCTAGGCAACTGTTCTGTGAATGAATCCCAAAGGCCAGGGCATTGTACCCTTTAGGCCTCTTTCTCACACTACTACTCGTGGTCGGAATCCTTCCAATCTTGTAACTGTTTCTACGTTCTATCATGCGGCTTGTACGACTCTGACCTTGTATGTGTGCATATGCAACTTTTCTCTCTTTTTTCCTCCCTCTTTTAGCCAATCCCTAGGCCTCATTTTGTACACATATACAGAGCTTAATAAGATGTCCCTCTGGGCATCTATAAGTATACTGAAGTTCTTTGCTCGGTACTTTGTCGAACTCTCGAATATTGTTATATCTTATTTCATAGACCTTGTTATTCATCCGTATGACTTTACTACATCTAGGTAGGTCATACTATACCATAACTCTTACCTTGGTTTTATTATTATCGAGGTCTGCTACCAACTTCCAGCTTACTCTCTCGCTTCTTATCACAGATGTATAAATCCAAGTCCTTCAATGCTTCCTTATTATTGTTCATCTAAAGGATGGAATCCTTATCTCCTCTCATACGTTGGAACTTTATCCATCTATTGTCGATTCACCTTAACGTTGATCCATAATCTACCACTGATAACTTGACCTCTTATGTAACACTGCCACTAGGGCCCACATCTCATCGGGAAGATCTGGAGTAATTAGACTGATCCACCTAGGGGCGATACTATACTTCCATAACCGTATTTCATAGCATCCCAATGTGATTCACTTACGTGGATATTTTAATCCTATACAATTCTTGAAATCCCTTTATTTTTTTCTCTCTTCAAAGCCTTACTCAATCGAAGGCCCAAACGTCATCCTTTATTTATCACAATTACACCCCTATTCTATTACCAGGGCAGCATTCTATCTCTTCTAAATGCTACTAGTCTTAGACTCCTCTGAGTTTATTCAGCTATACTGAGCTTTCTACAACTTAGAGAAACCATCAGCTCTCTTGTTTTCATGGGCTTAATCCTGAGGACTTATCCATTCTCATCACTTCTCATTCGCCCTTTCTTATCCTTACTCCTGTCTTCCTAAAACCTTGTCGCTTTACCATACTTTAGCTTGCGACCTTACATATCTATTTATACTACTCGCAACCTTCCTTCAACTTGCTTGCACCACAGATTTCCTTGTGTTATTTTAGAACATCAAGCAAGACATCACATCCTCTCTAACTCTTCTTTACTCTCTTGGCTAGATCTCTCGGTACCTAGAAACCATAGGCTAGAAGATATGCCACTGATGACACCGCTATCCTTTATGGATACTAAATCCCAACGCTTCTAGCCTTCTATCCGAAGTATGGATCATTCACAACCTTATGCACTTGAGTATCTCGTATGTTGTTCACCTTTACCTTACTTGCTTTAAAATCTTGCATCACCTCTTCTATCTCTTTCATAACTTTCCTTCCACATAGGTATGATTTACATCCACAACTTGAAGGTCTATTGTAATACTTGCACCTTTGGTGCATACACAATCCAGTGGGAGCTTCATATTGACTTCTTATGAGGCTGGTACTCTTCTAACTGGATTTCTCGTAGAGCCGTTATATAATATTGTAGTTGTACTAGCTCTCTTGTACCTCTGATATTAAGAGTGATTCTGCAATATTCTCAATCACGATTTCTATAATTTTCTGGGTCCAATAATCAAACTCCTGATTTACTTAGTTGATGTAAATCTTTAGTTTCCTCTTCCTTCTGATCAGCCTTTATGTAGGCTTAAGCTATCTTTCGATCTGTGGCTCATGGTATTAGTCATTAATTTATCCTTACATGGACGCTATGGAATATCTATGATACAATCTTCTAACAATTCAATCCTTTGTTGATGACCCGAGCTCAATTCTTTCTTTTAACTTATACCAGAATCTTCTATAGCTGTATGATTGTCTACATATATGCTACATGGATAATACTCTGAACTCTTAAGTGAGTTCATAACATAACTAACTCTGGATCATTAATCGAATAATTCTTTTCGTTCCTTCTCAGTTTTCTTTAAATGTAAGCAATTACTTTTCCTGGTCTTCCTGCTCCCTTGTTGCGTGCATACTTAGCTTACCTTAGTTCCCACACATATTGGAATTCCATACAACTCCTATGATATTGAATATCATTTTTGATTTTACTCCCCGTTCATTAGCTATGGTAGGTGCCACTTTCTTTTGGAGTGCATGTAATGTTGTTGTGATACTGTTATTTTAAGACCATTCCCTCTGTGAGTCACTGAGCTTAGGTTGAAGCCTTCTTCCTTACTTTCTTAGCTAGTCTTTTATTATAGTACTTAGGGAGGACCCTCTGACTCTTGTAAAGCTGTAAGCTTATTACGGACCTTTTGATGTCCTTCCTTGCCTACAATTATCTGTAGTTACTTACTTCCATGACCTTGTGCTTATAGGGTTACTTCTGAACTGATATTTTGACTGTCTTCCTAGTGGCACTCTCTTTTATTCCCGTAACATTCATACGACATCTTTAACTATCCCGAATCCTATCTGAATATATCTCAAGTCGTACAATGACATTACTGCGAGGATGAATTCACTATATTGGATTTTACTATGTTTATCTTGCACGATCTGCTGATTCATCTGTAACCTCCTATATAGCCATAACTAGGCTCTTCCTAAATCAACTGCTAACTACTTGTTGGCCCATTCTCATATCAATATTCCGTGTAATCTTTCTTGGGTTATTTCCTTTGTCTAACTTACCCCTTGCACTGGCTCCTTATTTATCAATAACATTCTGGGCAGGAACCCTTGCTTCCTTTCCTTGACGTCGTGCTTGCATAATATTCTAGAATTATAGCATATCTGTTGGATTTGGATAAGTGCAATCTCATTCCTTTTTCATTTTTATTGAATTCTTCCTTTACCATTCCATAGCCACTAGAACTACTTAATTCTGACTTAATGCCACATCACTCCATATTCCCCCCTTTAGGGGAGTACTAAGAGTTGGATCCACGAGGATCTACTTGTAGATGTTTTACCTCTTCATCTTTGGAGTCTTTTCATATTATCGATGAACCTTACTCGCCTTGCGGCAATCCTTTTATACCAAGGATAATAAAATTCCTTACTCGCGAGGGTGACACTTAGTATAACTGGAACATACAGTCCCTTAAGCTTAACATTGCTCACATTGCTTGCTTTAGGGAAACGTCTTCCTAAATGACCATTCTATGAATTTCTCATGAATCTTCTTCTGTTGTCCAATCTATTATCGCCGAAACGGAATCTGAAATTCTCACGATTGCGACTTATCAAATCACTTAGTCCCTAATTCATGTTTAGTTTATCTGTTCACTAGTCCATACTGATTTCTATTACTCTAGGGTCTAACTTTTCCTCTTGGTAATCACGTTAGAGTCACGAACTTATTTTTCGTAATGAGGATGTGACTTTATGGTCTATACTCTTTTGTTGCCTCAAGGCCTGTCACCTCTTGTATTTTCCTTCGCTTGACTATAGACTCTGTAATACTGTCATCTTTTTTTATCTACCATTGTCATCCATATATCACATCTTACTCATAATGCTTCATTAACTCTCTTCTCACTTCCCGCTATCATCTATGTCCATCACTTTATTCTGAAAACTCGAACAAGACATTCTTTTGCTTTTAGCTCCCCTTGCTCCATCCATTGGCTCTTCGAATTTCTTAACATTCTTTTTCTACAAGGGATGGGATCCATACTAAGGTAATATTTATCCTTTGAAGGCTTCCAGTGCCTATCTTTGTAGTACCCATATCTAGCTATACTATTTAGAGTGCACAATCTGAGTGTCTCACAAGGAGATCTATTAGCACATTTTTAATATCCTTCGAAAATATCAACTAATGCAGATAATCTATCCACCATTTTGGGTCACTTTAACCCCAGCCGGATCCTGATATCCGTCCTTCTCTTATACTATTTCTGTTAGCTTTCATAGGGTATAAATGAGATGGGTGTGGCCAATTATACATACCTCTGTTACAATTGAAGGTAACTCAAAATGCTTATATTTCTCTACTTGAATTATAAATAGTGTTAATCTTCATTAACTGGGTATCTCGTACCTTTCTTCACCTTGCTTCTTTTACTTGTTGAAACCTGTATCTACCTTCTGATCTCTTATTCATTTTTATTGTAAGAGTGGATAGACATTCTTGCCTTAGGGATCATTATCAAGAAGCTTACATATCTTATTATATATATTATCTGCTGAATACCTCATATTTATCCATCATAAGCATGATGCAAAAATTGAGTTCCTCTAACTCAACTCTTCCACAATTATATCTCTTACCAACCGTCTTTCTAGATGTAGGTATTATCATATTATGAATAAGATAGAGTTAAGAAATTGAGTTCTTCCAAATGAGCTCTACCACACTATCTAGAGTAAGAAGAAAGAGTGACAGTCCTAAATGCTCGGTAGCCTCCTGCTTATAAGTGTGGTGCACAACACACCTTTAAACACGACTCTACTTCAAGCGGCTTGTAGACTCCCTAGGACAAAACTATTCTGATACCACTTTTGTCACGACCCAAACTGATGGGCCGCGACGGGCACCCGGTGCCTTACTCAATAGAGTACCAACGTAATGTATCTTTCTTATTACATCATTATGGGTAAGTGGGCCAGAAGGGTCGTATGATGCAACAAGAATAAAATATGAGGAAATACTCGACATAAAATGACCCAACCTGATATAGAAACTTATACACGTGACATCCGGGCCTATAAGGCCAACATGATCATTTGTTAACTCAAGACATAGGCCGACAAGGCCATACAAGTATCTGTATACATGACATCTGTCTATAAGCCTCTAAGAGTACATAAGTAATATAAAGGTCAGGACTAGGCCCCGCTATACCAATCAATACATATCCTAATTTTACTGACAAAATAAGCAACTCCGGAGCAAAATAGAGCGCACCAACACCTTTCGCTGAGATGATAGCCTACTTGGAGGACTCTCAACCTGTCTATCGGGGCCTGCGGGCATGAAACACAGTGTCCCCAGGCAAAAAGGGACGTTAGTACAAATAATGTACCGAGTATGCAAGGAATGAAAATCAGTAAATAATAGACATGAGAGAAACATAGAGTAAAAGACTCGACATGTAAGTCTGAATAACTCTGTGAATAATTAATATATATAATGCCATGCATAGGCGTATAAATGTCATATCGTGCATAGGTACATGTGTTCATAACATTAGCAAGCCTCTGAGGGCATACCATCATATAATCTCGGCCACTGTGGGCAAAATCATCAACGTATACCAGCTGATCAGGTGGTAGCACGTATATAACGCTGTAACCTTTTCTCATATCCTATATATATATATATACATACATACATATATACACGTATATAATGACATCTGGTCATGGGTCAATGTAGATGTATAAATAAATGCAATGCATGAGAAGTACGCCAATAAAGTCTCTCGAAGTGTCATAAGACCATTATGCCTTTGATTAATATCATGAAGTAAACTTTATCAACTTACGTATTTTCTGAGAACCATGAACAGATGATAGAACAATAATACATATGGTAATTCAAGAACATAGACACCTTTAATACTTCTATGAATAGAGTTATTTATGGAAGTTGTGCATTTGCTCGTTTCGTTTGTGTCGTACAGATCATACCAAAAGAAATAAGGGATAGCCTTAATATACTTGAGTCGAGTCTCTTGACAATCCCTGTAACACGTGTCAATTGCAACAATACGTAACGGTGGATCGAAGTAGGAAAAAATCCGTATGATATTCTTGAAAAAGATTGTACCGTGCTTCCTTAGAATTGCATCTTACGCATAATCGGATATTGTATGAATTTTTCGAAGCAATATTTCGTTTTCATCACTTGTAAGAGTTTGCTACAAATCTTTAATTTTTTTGAAGATTAAAATATGTTTCCCTTTGAATCTTTTAGATGTCTTTTACCTTAGTGGGTGTGGGCCCCACTAAAGTGATGAGTTAGCCACAAAAGATCCCTCCAATTGCCACCTATTTTAATGACTATGAGTCATTATTTGTGCTTTAAAATCAAGACCCCTTGGATGCCACATTAGGAGGTTAATCAACCTTATCCAATTAAGCTCATCCACAATTTTCTTAATTAACTTGTTAAACTCCTACTAACCAATAATTAACCAATTATCCACATAATTAGGATTTTTCTCAAATTACTTAAAGTACTACTCACTTTTAACATACTTTATACACCTTACTATTATGGTCGTGTGGTACCTTGTATGGTACTAATCCATAATTACGGGGTATTATAGCTTGCACCGTATTTTATCTCAAATTACCAAATTTTGACGAAACTCATTTTCTTTGATTTGCTTACCCTCTCTCCTTCACGAATTTACTCATCACTTGTTTGAAATAGCCTAATGCTTATAATCTCAAAATAACCTTATTCCCGAACATACATCGATTAACATACAACAAAACTTTAATGTACGAAAATACAGGATGTAACATCTCATTTCCAAGCTTGTAATAGTTATACTCGACTCTTACGGAGTACATTGGATCGGTTGTACTCATGCTATACTTCTACACTTTTTGTGCAGATTTTGGTGCTGGTTCTAGTGGTGCTCAGAGGGCAAACTAGCTAACTTATGAAGGAGACCCGAGGTAGTGCTGCACTCCCATTTGCAGGAGTTGGAATCTCCCATCTTATAGTATTATTACCGTTTACTTAATTAGAACAATGTACTATTATTCCAAACTTTGTATTTAGTTAAATCTGTAGACGCTCATATACTCAATGACTCTAGTTTATGGGAGATTTGTGTGGTTATGGGTTTCAGACTTGATCTAATTCTCCTGAATGTTGTCCTTTATTTGTAGAATTTTTTTACGTTTCGGATTACCTTTTTCATATATTAAGGGTTGAATTGCCTAGAAAGCAGCTTAGTCGCCATCACGACCCAATTGGTTGGAATTTAGATCGTGATAAGTTGGTATCTGTAATGATCCGACCAATTTTTTGAGCAGTGGCACTCCCATTCAGTGATTTGAGGTCTTAAATAGCTCCATATGATGTATCATGACCTACGTGTATGGTTGGTCTTGGTGTTTGAGAGTTTCAGAATTTGATTTGGAAGGGAAATTCTCAATTTAAAAGCTTTAAGTTGAAGAGTTGACAAATGTTTGACCTTAAATCGGAGTTCTTATGAACCCAATAGGCTCGTATGGTGATTTTGGTTTACGCATATGTCCGGATTTTGAATTGGAGGTTCCTAGGTTGATTTGGCTCTTTTTAGCAAATTTGGCAATTTGAAGGTTTAGAAATTTCCCAAGTTTGACCAATAGTTGACTTTGTGGTTATCGGGACTTGGAATAGTCCTGTTTTGTCATTAAGAACTTGTGTGCAAGGTTTGGTGTCAATCCGAGTTTGTTTGGAAGGAATCAAATGCTTGGTTGTAATTTTAGAAGTTCTTGAGTTTTATTATGGTTTTTATACATTTTGGCATTCGATTCGTGGTTTCATATCCGAGTGCACGAGCAAGTTCGTATGAGGTTTATATACTTGTTGGTATGACCGGATGGGGTCCAGAGGGGCTCAGGAGAGTTTCAGATCGGTTTTAGATTGTTTTTCTAAGTTGAGTGTGGTGGTTCTAGTTTTCTCGCATTTGCAATGAGGAGGTCGCAAATGAGACCATCGCATTTGATAAGTCATGGTTGCAATTGCGAATCAGGGCATCTGGGAAGGGACCTCTCATTTGCGAGGATTGCATCACATTTGCAACTGTTTGTGGTCCGCTTTTGTGAGTTTGTGCGTTGCTTTTACGACTTGTCGCATTGGAGGGGCTTCGAGTTTGAAAAGCATTTTGTTGCACATGCGATATATGCTAGGTCTGTCAGGGTTCGCTTTTGCAAGCCTTTATTCTCTTTTGTGGAGGTCGTATTTGCGAACCCTTGGTCGCAAATGCGACATCTGCAGCTGGTTATATGTTGTATATTTGGGGACTTAGTCTCATTTTATCACATTTTGAGTCCTAGACTCGGTGAGAGGCAATTATTGGAGGAGATTTTCATACAAAGCTATTGGGTACATGATTTTCATTCAAATTTGATATTATAACTTGATTACTGATGGATTTTAATATAAAGAATCATGAAATTTGAAGAGAATATTTGGGAATTTTGATTATGTTTTGAAAAATAAAAATTTGAGATTTGAGAGTCGATTTGGACTTGGATTTGAAAATCAATCACATATTTGGACTCGTGGGGTTATGCGTTAGTCGAGATCAACCCCTCAACTCGTGTTTTGATCGAGCGAGCCAAGGGTTAACTTTTGGAAATTGAATAAAGATTGCAACTTTATTAATTGAAATTGATTCCTTTTGCATTATTTGATGTTATCGAGTCGGTTTTGGCTAGATTTGAGCTTGGTGGAGGTGATTTCTAAGGGAAAAACTATTTTAGAGTATTGATTTAGTGTGTTCGATGTAAGTGTCTTGCCTAGCTTTGGTTAAAGGAATTTTTCTTACTAATTGATATTGTTTGACAAATGCGGGGGGTGATATATATGAGGTGATGAACGTATATACATGTGCCAAGGGTATTCATTCTCGGGGAGATTCTATATTACTCTATGCCTTATTTGGTTGTGTGTATTACTTGATTCAATGTGTTATTAAATTAATCGACTTCGTGAAGTACTATAAACCATGCTAGAGGAATGTTGAGTCTATTGGTACCTTATGTTGAAAATGATGAACAAATCTTGAGACTTACGCTATATTTGCCTTGGGTATAGATACACGTAAACTATGAATACACATCTGGATTTGATCTCGTATTGTGACTTGATTAGGATGTGTACACTCTGTGATACATATGTGATTTTTTGAACGACTACTTGGACTTGTTTACTCTACATAATTTAACTATGCTTATTCTTTATCCACCCTTTTGTTGTTATCATGTCCTTATTCTCTTTATTGACGAGTTATGAGAATGTGCCTGTTGATGATAATTTGTTGTGACGACCCGACCAATTGTCTCAGGAGTTACCACTCCGTTTCCCACATTTCTGCTTCTTTATGCTTTGTTTATATGATATCAGGTTGGTCGGATCGAATCTGGAATGAATTTGGTAGGGTTTGAGACACTTAGTCTCTTTTAAGGAAGCTTAAGTTGGAAAAGTCAACCGGACGCTGACTTATGTGTTTGAAGGCTCGGATGTGAGTTTCGATGGTTCGGTTAGCTTCGGGAGGTTGACTTAGGAGCACGATCAGAATGAGTTTTGGAGGTTCGGAGTAGATTTAGGCTTGAATTGGCGAAGTTGATATTTTGGCGATTTTCGGTTGGTAGGTGAGATTTGATATAGAGGTCAGAATGGAATTCCGAGAGTTGCAGTAGCTCCGTTGTGTCTGGGATGTGTGTGCAAAATTTCAGGTCATTCGGACGTGATTTGGTTGTGTTTTTAATCAAAAGCGGAATTTGGATGATTTTTTAAACTTAGGCTTGAATCCGATGTGTTTTGGTTGATTTGATGTTGTTTGAGGTGTTTGAAGATTGGAGCAAGTTTGAATAAGGTATTGGGATATGTTTGTGCCTTTGGTTGAGGTCTCGGGGGCCTCAGGTGAGTTTCAGGTGGTCAATCAGACCATTTCATGAAGTTTGGAGTTGCAGAAATTGCAGGTTCAGTTGTTGCATATTTTTACTCTTCGCATTCGCGAGTGGACCATCGCGTTCGCGAAGAGTCAGTGGAAGTCAGTGGAATTTTAGCCTTTGCGTTCGCGAGGGAGGATCTGCATTCGTGAAGGGATAGATGGTTGTGCATCGCGTTCGCGACAAGGGAGTCGCGTTCACGTAGAGTCTTTTGGTCAGCTGGGTCTGAGGTCGAGTTTTTCATCGCGTTCGCGAGAGAGGGAGTGCGTTCGTGAAGAGTAAGTCTGAGGCACCATCGCATTCGCGATGGCCTTGTCGCGTTCGCGTAGGAGGATTTTGGTCAAAGTCATTTTTGTGCTTCGCGAATGCAAGGTGTTGATCGCGTTCGCGAAGAAGGAATTAATGCTTGGGCAGAAAGTTTTTAAGGTCGTCTTGTCCGCAAATGTGGGGTTTATTTCCTCCATAGTTGGTCATTTTTGGAGCTTTTTGAAGGATATTGAAGAGGGATTCAAGGGGAAACATTTGGAGGTAATAATTTTTGACTTAAAACTCGATTCTATTGTGAAATCTACCTAATAAATCATGGAATCTAAGCCTAAAATTGAAGAATTAGGGCTTGAGATTTAGAGACTTAAAATGAGGATTTGAGGGGCCATTTGGATTCCGATTTCAGTGTTCTTGGTATGTATGAACTCGTGGGGAGATAAGGAATCTATTGATGTAAAAATTATTGAATTCCGAGGCGTGGGCCCGGGGGTTGGGTTTTGGTAATTTCGGGATTTGTGTCTATTATTGATTGTTTTTGCTTGTGCTTCGTTCCCTTAGCATATTTTGACGTCCTCGTTCTGATTTTGATAGATTCGACACACGCGGAGGTCGATTTGAGGGGCAAAGGCGTCGCAAGTTAGAGATTTGACCGGTTTGAGGTGAGTAATGATTGTAAATGATGGTCTAAGGGTTTGAAACCCCGGATTGCATATCGTAGTGCTATATTGTGGTGAGGCACACGCTTGATGACGAGCGTGGGGTTGTTCACTATTGGGGATTGTGACTTGGTCCGTCCCGATTAAATGATTTTACCACGTATTTGACTGAAATCTATTTGATATCATCATTATTTGGGCTAAATGACATATTTGGGCTTCGTGCTAACTATTTAAATCCTTCGGGGATTTTTATTGATATTTCCTCACTGTTTTGACTTTATACTTGAACTCAGTCATGTTATTTTCCACTATTTTCACACTCAGCCATGTTTACTCAGATTTAATATTTAAATGATATTTTAAATAATGTTTGGGCTGAGAAACACTATTTTACTATTGCCGAGAGGCTTGTGAGGATTTTTGACTGAGTAAGGCCGAGGGCCTATGTTGTGAGGAAACATTGATATTGATTTGAGGCCGAGGGCCTGAGATATGTACGCCACGAGGTGGATTGATTGATATGAGGCCGAGGGCCTAGTTTTGATGCCACGAGATGGCTTGTTATTGCGCTTGGGCCGTAAGGGGCCCCTCCAGGAGTCTGTAAACCCCCAGTGAGCTTAGGTACCCATTGTGATGTGAGATTTAGCCCGAGGGGCTGGTATTGTGATCTGAGATTTGAGCCCGAGGGGCTGGTACTATTCTGAGATGTTGCCCGAGGGGCGGATTTGTTGATACTGTGTCCGAGGGGAGAACCTTTATGTATTTATTTTTCATAATTGACTGTCAATTACCTGCTTAATTGTTGAAAAAGGCTTTTCATGAAGTTAAATTTTGAGTTAAAGGATTTTACATATCTTTCACTGGTTTACTATTTTAAAAGGGTTTTTACTGCTTCATTATAGCTTGCCTCTGTGCCTTACGTGAATTCTTGCTTTCAGTCTTTATTTACATTTGTTACTCCCTGCACCCTATGTGCAGATTCAGGCGTAGCTGGTCCCGCTCCCGAGTGCTGAATCCTTCCAACTTCAGGCGGACATTCGGAGTTCACGAGGTAGCTGCTTGGCATCTGCATACCCGTGTTTCTCCTCCTTTACCACTTCTATCTCCTTTTAGACAGTTGTACTAGTTTATAGACTTAATAGACTTGTATTTCACTTATAGATGTTCATGACTAGTGACACCCCAGTTAGGGCTGTGTTGGGTTGTACTTCCGCATTTTATTGATATTACCTGCTACTTAGTATTATTAAATCATGTTTTAGACTGTTTTCCTGTTGTTTAACTATTTAACGTCGAATTAGGAATAATTGGCTGTCCTTGTCTTCACGAGAGGCGCCATCATGACCGGGTTTGGGTTTAGGGTCGTGACATTTGTTTTTCTGCATTATTGTGTTATTGTGTCACATGGGGACATGATGTGCATATTGATTGTAGATGCACATGCAACAACATAAGGGAATCAATTCCTTGTGATGTGTATGCGATAATATAAGGGTGTTAAATGCGCATGCTGCGACATAAGGGGGTGTTTATTAATTCGCATGCAACGAGATAAGGGTGGCTTATGCACGTGTTGCAATATAAGGGGAATATTTCATTATGATGCTCGCACAGATACATAAGAGTGGCATTGTGGGGATGTTATTTGATAGCCGAGGGGATATTTCTATTGATTATGTTGTGTGGTGGTACAAAAAGGGGCAAATCCTATTTATGTTTATGAGTTCTTTATGTGTGTCATGCATTTTTATATGATTTAATGCATTGTTTCTAACATGCTACTCTATGTCTCTGTTATTGCCATAATGGATGTTGCCAAGATGGATTTGTTTACGTGGAGTTGATATCTTATGTTTTGTTGGGTTGTTGGTAGCATATTGGATTAAGGAGACAAGGAAGTTGTCATCATGCATTAATATATTTGATTCTTGAAATGTTTTCTTGAATGTTTATTTAGCAATTGGTATGGAATCAAATTATAATGTAGCACAAGATCTTTTCTGTGTAAGTATGATTCATATTGTGGCACAAGATCTTTGCTGTGTGGGTGTGACTTATGTTGTGGCACGAGATCCTTGCCGTGCAAGAGAGTGGTTGATAATGTGGGCATGAGGTGCCATATATGTGCGACTTTATTTGATGACTTGTTGTTGAAACTGAGCTCCTTACTTGAATTCAATTGTTATCACTTGTTCTAATGATACTTTAGTTATTGTATTTCTACTATACATCTTGTTGCCAGATTAATATATATTGCACACGCTATTTGAAAAGAGAGTATCTTTTGACTTAAAAAACTCGTCACTACTTCTCTAAGATTAGTCAAGATACTTACTGAGTACATGGGGTCTTTTGTACTTATACTACACTTCTGCACCTTGTGTGCAGATTCTAGAGCTGAGTAGGTGTGAAGACGAAGCTTGCATTGGAGGCGTACCCACATGGCAGTTTCATGCTACCTTTTGTTCATGGTAGCTAAAGGTTTCAATTATATTTTTGTAACTTTCAAACAATTTTTGTATTTATTTATTTCACCAGTTTTGTAAACCTAAATTATAGTGGCTCATGACTTGTAATACCAGTCTTTGGGGTAGTTGTATTAAATTCTTCTATAGTCTTATTTATAGCATTGATGATTTATCATTGTAGTAGTAACTTATACAGTTTGTCATACCTAGCAGGTTGGGTTAGGTGCCATCATGATATCAGTGAGATTTTGGGTCGTGGTAAGTTGGTATCGCAACTCTACGTTCATAGGATCTACGAGTCATGAGCAAGTGTCTAGTAGAGTCTTGCAGATCGGTATGATGATGTCTATACCTATCTTCAATAGTCTACAAGGCATCTAGGAAACTTTCTATTGTTCTCTCCTTATCGTTTAACCTTATTTCAGCTTGAAGCATGTACCTTTGATTTTCTTCCATTCACTCGTATGTGTTGTTGTACACTCGGTATTTGCTATGCACCAACGGCTTATAATGTTATGGATAGACTACGAAGGGCTATGGATGTTTGATTATCATTGTAACATATTTTCTAGTCTGGGAAGCAGATGCAGTGGTGGATCTTTTAGTTATTCCTTTGTGGGATGCAACTGATTTTTATATCTAGTTAATGAGTATGGACTTGGGAGGATTTATTTGTTTCCTAGTTGTTGTGATCATGGTAGGGTCATAGGGATGCCGATTTGAGGTTAGTTGGTGGGATTTGAGGTCCTGTGTTTTGTATGTGGCTTCTATTCAGTGTAATGCATATATTATTATCTCAGAGCATTTGAGGAGTTAGCTTGACTATCACGAGGATGAGTATGCTCTTGGCAGACTCTTTAGAGTTTTTTTATGACTGGAGTCACATAAGTTTATGAAGTATTCAGCTGCTTAACAGTGCGAGACCGGGGCAGGTACAAGGAAATGGTGTTATGGGTTATAGACGATGTGTTCTATTGCTTTGATCCAAGTGGGGGAGTTTGCCACTGATGATCAGATTGCATGGTCATGTGTTATATTAGTTCTTGTACTAGGATGTGCTTGTAGATTGGCTATGATTTAAGGAAAGTTTCAGCAAGGATGATTTAGAGCAAGGCGAATGACTTTCGAGAAGGTTCAAACGAGTTTTGGGCTCATATGTTGTATTTTTGGACTTTCAAATTTGAGTATGGCTAAGACGTGGGGCTTACTTTGGATGGTGCCGAGACTTGTGACACTCTATGTCATTAGTGATTCTACCTTTCGATATTAGAAAACAAAATAAACATCTTTAGATTCCTTGAAGGGTTTTTAGTGCAAGCATTTTCAAGATGAGGTACTCTTAGTTATAACAGTCTACGGGACTTGGGTTAATTTAGAGGGATATGGTTCTAATGATTTGATTATATCCAAATGGGTTCCAAAAAATTTGCAATGGTTTGGCCACGACTTGCGGTTGATGTTCTTCACAAGCATGGGAAAATTCGTTACATGTTGTGATTTTGTTCTACGTGATTGAGTTAGTGGAAGCTATTTGGTTGATAGGATGTCTATCCTACTTGTGATTCAGAACTGAGAATGGGATGCTCGTGGTTTTTAGATGATAGCATGATATAAGTGGTGCACTAGGTGGGATTGAGATTTCAAGGGCAAGGTTGCGAGTCAATTTTTAAAAGGAGGGTCATGAGTACTAGACAGTATGGGAGATTTCAGATGCTTAGAGAATGTTAGTACTACCTAGTATCGCCCGAGGGGTGTGCGTGTTAGTAGATGCATTGTGTTTTGACTGTGGATGCTTTACTCGTATTATAGTAACTTACTGGTAGTTGGCGGCTGAGATTTAGGTTTTGCTACGTAGTGCAGAAGATTTCTATGAGTATTTTCTGTGAGATAATTGTGTACGAGTGATGTGTCAATCATTTGAGTGGCGGAGTTGGGATCAGATATGTGGATTCCTGTATTCTTGAGGTTTAAAGATTGTATGTTCTCAGAGGTTGATTATTCCTTCATTGTGTATTGTGAGGATATGTTCAGAGTTAGACTGCTGATGGTGTGTATTATGGATAGGTTACTATGGACTTTTGGAAGGTTATTTACCTATTTGAGGATGATTAGAATTTATTTGGGCCCCATTAATAGGCGTATTGAGGATGTGCATTCTACATCGGATTGTGTTTTGCTTACTCAGCACGGCTATGGTTGGGAGTGTGTCAGCAGCTAGATTATTCATGTTTCGGTATATTTCATGTGATGATCTCTTATGCTACGAGGGGTTGTGAGACTACTTGACTAATCACACGCCTGATGTGATTCCGTTTAGGCTTTGTGGCGAGATTCAAGTGAGATGGCTCTTGGGATGTTGAATTGATTATTGTGCCCTGGCTATGGTGTTCTCGTATGGGTATAACGTGCTATCCATTTATCTATGGTTAGGGTCATGCATTTTGTGTGTTTGTTGATGGTACTCATGTGGTTGTTGATTGTGAGCATTGTAGCTCGATGGGTATTCCATGTGGATTCGCATGTTTCGACCGGACTACGTGCCGCAACGAGGTTATGTTAGGATGAGATTCTTTGTGGTCATTTTGTGAGTTGCTTCTCCCTTTTGGAGTGTATTCATAGTATGTTCATGTTGGGGTAGTACCTGTTGGGCTTGTCAGATAATTCTATCTTCAGACTCTCTTTCTATCGCCTGTTATATACGAGTTGTTGCTTGTTGGATGCCACTTGAGTTATATGTGGCTCTAGGTGGAATTGGGCATGGCATGTTGGTCGAGCAACTTGTACCGGGTGAGATGAAGTTATTGTGCCTGGAATTAGAGCAATCGACTTGGATAAAGTATATTAGGGTAATAATGTGCTATTCAGATTAGATTTTAGTAGAGGTTCTTGTCGGACGAGAGAGCTCTACGACTTATCGATTAGGTAGGTGGTTATGAGTTTCTACATTTTTCTTATATCATTAGCAGTGTTATGAAGGTTTAAAGGTTTTATTTGATTCGAGGTAGGTTACCGGTACTGGGTTTGATAATAGGAAGCTATTGTGGTTAGAGATATTGCTATGGGCATATGAGCGATGGGTTACATTGTGTGGTAATATATATATATATATATATATATATATATATATATATATATATATATATATGAGTTGTTGCAGTTGGATGAGGTCGGTATAGTGTGTATATGCGAGAATTAGATCGTAGAAGGAGTCCTGGATGTTGAAATTTGGTTCTAAGGCTTACCGGTTAAGGATGAAGAAAGAACCTTCAGTCAAGACAATGTTGATGGGCTTTTATGGATTCACCCGTGGGTATGTGTATGGTGAGTTTATACAGTGATTTGATAGCTTTGAAATGACTCTTGTGTTTAAGTGGGGGAGAATGTAACGACCGGTTGTTTTGAGAATTGACACTCCCATTCGGTGGTTTGAGGTCTTGAATAGCTCCAAATGATGTATCACGACTTGCGTGTATGGTTGGTCTTGATGTTCTAGAGGTTTGGGATTTGATTTGAAGGGAAATTCTCAATTTGGAAGCTTTAAGTTGAAGAGTTGATCAAGGTTTTCCTTCTGTGTATTTGACCTCGGATCTGAGTTGTAATGATCCCAATAGACTCGTATAGTGATTTTGGACTTACACGTATGTCCCCATTTTGATTTGGAGGTTCCTAGGTTGATTTAGCTCTTTTTGGCGAAAGTTGGCAATTTGAAGGTCTAGAAATTTTCTAAGTTTGACCAAGAATTAACTTTGTGGCTATCGGGTTCGGATTCTATTTTCTGGACTTGGAATATGTCTGTTTTGTCATTTCGAACTTGTGTGCATAGTTTGGTGTCAATCCGAGTTGGTTTGGTAGGAATCAGACGCTTGGTTGTGATTTTAGAAGTTCTTAAGTTTCATTATGGTTTTGATGAGTTTTGGCATTCGATTCATGGTTTCATATGTTATTTTGGGGATAGATACACATAGGCTATGAATACACATCCGGATTCGATCTCGTAATGTGCCTTGATTGGGAAGTGTACACTCAATGATACATATGTGATTCTTTGAACGCCTACTTGGACTTGGTTACTATACTTGATTTAACCATGATTAAGCTTTATCCACACTTTTGTTGTTGTATACAGTGAAATCGGGGGAACCAATTTCTCATTAATAAGGTCTCTCGGAAGATCACCTCGAAGGCTCGAGACCATGGACCTAGTACCCCCCTCGAGGTTTATCGACACCCGACCTGGGGATAATGTTGGCCGTGACCCCAACGGGCATGGGGAGTTTTCGAAGAGTGCAGCCGGGCAAAATCTGTCAGGCTAGTCTAAACCTACATCATGAAGTTAGTCAGGTATCCCATCCTGTTTTCTTTATCATTAACATATTTTGTACTATGTTGGGAATTTACCCTCTTATATAAGGGGGATCCTTGGCACTTTATAAACCCTGTTGCTCCTATTGATCCAAACGAAATATATAAAGAACATTCTATTTGCTCTCTAACATATTCTCTTGATATTATTACTTCTATCTATTGTCTTCATCTTTGTTCTTCATTTATTGTTCATCATCGGCCATAAAAAGCCTTCGTTGATTATTCCATACCTGTTAGCCCTACCCCGATTTCCCACGATAGCTTGAGTCTGAGCCCCGAAATCGACTTCAAGGCCCCGAAGAACTAACCTGACTATTTAATTGTAGCTCCCTCTCTAACCCCATCTCTTCTTTAGATCTCATACGCTTAGCACCATCTGCTTAACAAACTAGCTTAAAAATAGATCATGTATTTTTAGAGTCCCTTCAACAAATTTAATTGTTATTACCATTTTCACGGTGTGAGCACGTAATTTTTGCCCTACGAGAACTACTCCCAGAAAATTCAAAATAAAATAGTTTTGTGTTGTTTGCAGTTGTTGCGAATTTTGTGTTATTTTTCTTGTATTGTTTGCATTCGTTCGTGCTTGTTTATTTGTTAAATTAAGAATAAAATACCAAAAAATATGGCATTTGCATTTAGGATTTGATTTTTGCAATTGTTTAGTTAATCAAGAAAATTGGTGTTTTGCCAAAAATGAGAAATCACAAAAATAATGTACTTTGCATTTTTTTAGCATTTAAGGTCTAGTTGTGTGATTTTATTTTAAATTGGTACTTAATCATTTGTGATAATTATTATTAAGAGCTAATTAGTATTTTAATAAGTTAATTTGGTTTATAATTTAACTTAGAATTTTAGTTTTAATAATTAGAAAAAGAGAAAAAAAGAGAAGAAGAAGAAAGAACAAAAATAGGAAGGAAAATCGGATTGGGCTCAAATCCCTGGCCCAATGGCATGTCCCAAACCCGGTCCAGGCAGCCCCTCTCACAGGACAGTGAAACGACGTAGTATAGGAGCCAAACTACGTCGTTTCAATGGCAAAAATCTCAGCCATTCAACCAAACCACATCCAACGATCACAGATCAATACCCGTATCCAAGAACCGAACCCGACCCGTATGTCCAGAAACCAACCCGGTCTCAAGAGTGTCCAAACGACACCGTTCCATTAAGTGAATTGATCCAAGCCGTTGATCTTAATCAATCTAACGGCCTGGATCAAACCCTTCCCCAATATATAATCCTAAGACCGCCCCCCGCCCCCCTTAGAACCCCCTATTCGTCTCCCTCAAAGGGTCTTCAGAGACCCAACCTCGTTCTGCCACTGACCGCCCGCCGGAAATCGCCCACGGCGGCGGTCAGTCACCAATGGCCACCCAATTAACACCCCTAAGCCATCTGACCACCCTCGTTGCAAATCCAGTATTCGTTTGCTTCGAATCATCCTCAAACTTCTCGAATCTTCATTTGAAGATTCGAGCAAAACCTGGACCTATCCCAAGCCGCCCTGAACTCACACCCTAGCACCCCATGACCTCCCTCATGCCCAAAACACACTTGGTTGGGTTCGAATCTGACCAGAGCTGGACGAATCCCAAATCGAACCCCCAAGAACCCTAAAAAACCAAAAGTTGAAATCTGTCCCAATTAAAGGATGATTTTGGGTTTAATCGACTTTAGTCAAAGTGTTCTCAGTTGAGAACACTCGATTAAGGTTCGTTCGACCTCAAAAATGGTCCGAGTCAGGGTCCAAGTCAAGGTCGTCCATGTTTCTGAGTTCTTGAGGTATTTTTCCTTTCTTTTTTGTTCCGTTTTTGGGTTTGGTTATTCTGTTTACTTTGTTTAGTGTAGCTTTATTGATTTTTCAATTGTTGTCGATTGATTCTATCCTTCTCCACCAGACCTTTTTTTTGGTCCAATTTTATCATTGCTTTTGTTTGCTGTCGATTGTTATGTGGTATAATTTGTGTAATCGATTGAATAAGTATCGTCGATTAGTCTGGTATGCTTGAATGTTAGATTAGCATTATAATAGTCTAAGTTTTGGTTCATACTAGTCTATTTCCCCTCCTGCCTCGTTTGTGTTCTAAGGTTGTATTAAAATAAGCTCGTTGGTATATTTGAACTTAGAACTGAGCCTGTTGGTATATTCAGTTCATTGAACTGGATTTATTGGTCATTTGTCATCCTGAATCTGTCAATACCCTTAAAGCCCTGGTGACTGTTTCTTCTTTTGTATTCCAATCTGATTAAGGAACATGCTCGTCTAGTTGATTTCAGCTCATCTGTTGCTGAGCTAAATATGATTGTTTCCCCAATATAGCTAGTTCAATGTGTGCTGCCCTGAACCCTTAGTCTTTATTTTAATGCCATTTGATTTAATAGTTTGAATTACTGATTGAATTATTAGCTGATTTGAATTGGTCGTAGCTGTTAGTTTGTTGGATTCAACTTGGTTAGTGGGTAGATTTGAATAGTTTAGAGTTGAAAGGTTCAATGCAGGATGAAAGGGAGCGGGTAGGATAGTAATTTCAGGGCTTTAGGGGGTAATTTGGGAATTGAAAACAGGAAGAAATGGGTAGTTTGAGTGTTCTATCCACTAAGTACTAAAGTACCATTAAACTAATACAATTGTTTAGTGCTAATGGAGAACAAGACATAATGGTGGGGGAAAGGTTTAAAGAAAAGGGTGCCCATACCTATTGGGATTTAAAGAAAGAGAAGACAAGTGTAGTGGGGAACAAAACACTTACTAGTGGAATTAAAAGGATAATGGGCAGAATTAGTGGGAAAAGATTCTGCCCAAAGTGCTTTTGAAAGTTGAGGGGCAGGGCAGTGTTTGGTTATAAATAGAGTCACTTAGGACAAATAGAGGGGGTGGTTTTTTTTGGACACACGGGATTAATCCTGAAAAATTTGAGGAGAAGATTTCTGAGTCTTGAATCAGTTCTGAGAGAGAGTTTAAAAGAAAGGATCCCAGTTTCGAATTAGAATCCAGTCCCTTAATCTATTTATTTCAAGTCTGTGAGTTCGAGTTAGTGGATAAATCAGCTGACTGCATATATTTCAGTCCCTGATTCGTTCTTGGGTTTTGGCATTATTTGAGCTTGTTCTGTCAACTCTGTTGGGTTTTCATACTGTCCTGGGCTTCGAACTTAGGTGGATTTGCTGCTGGTTATTGTTTGCTGTCCTGCTGTGTTGTATTGCTACTGTTGCTGCTGATCCTCTTCTTCTTCTTCTTCTTCTTCTTCTTCTTCTTGTATTGTCAATACCAGGTACATATTTTGTATATTCTTGGCTATTGGAATGAAATGAAGCAAGTTTCCTGCTGCGGAATTATAGTGAAAATTTCTGTTACATATATAGATAAATTGTTTATGATGCGTGTATTCGTCCACTGTAGTTAAGTATTCTGAACTCCAATGGATTGTGATGGACTGTTTGCTTTAACTTGTGGAATGTGTTGGACTGTTATAATAGATTTTAGAATTTAGAACATCAATCTGATTTAGTTAAACTAATTAGATGTGTATTCTTGGAAGCCTAAGAATTCTATAGCTAACAATCTGATTTAACTTGTGTTGATTAATGGAAGCTCAGTATTTTTTAGATACATTCCACTAAATTATTTTCCTAGGATACAGTTGATTTTGAAATCAGTATGACGACCACATTAAGTTTGATGGCCCGGAATTCATTGTTACAGCATAAGCGTTGGTAATTCTGGATTAATAGTTCATAGTAGTAGTTAATCGAAGTGAACATGCCTTATTAATAAGACTGCTTTGAATCTGCTCGTGGATGTTAGCTGTTTAGTCCAAAACACGATCCTTCATTAGGAGTCACCATTAGTTAAACAAGTGGAGTAAGCTGGATTTTTATATGAGATTTCAATGATTAATTGTTCCTTAGTTTGAGTAGATAAACGTGATTCTCCCTTCTCATAACTTGTTGAGTGCACGTTAGATAACTTGAAGTTGTTCCATTGATTTTGCGTTAAACTAGAATTGAAGCTGAGGTCAGTGATCCACTTTGGACATTTTGGGCTTCGGTACTGTCAACAACGGCCCAAGTCCAGCTCTGATTGCATGTTCATTTGGACCTGGGCCCAGATCTATAGTTGGTTTGCTCTGTGTACACACTTAGATAAGGGTCTATTTATACGGACCGCATTCAGAACCTAAAAATGAACAAAAGTTGATTTCTATGAGTTCAATAGACCCAAGTCTTCTAATCCTTAAATAATGCAAATAAAAAATAAAATGATAGATTGCTTTAGGATTGGCCCTTTAAAAATGATGAGACAAGCCTCGCCGAATAAAAAATGCAAATTGCGAGGCCCTTAATGAATGGTTGAAATGAAACCTTTAGAATTCGGGACAGGCTATTTAGCGAATTTTACGACCTTCCTCAAAATAACAACGCGCTAGTCTCTTCAGGCGCGTATTTTAATAACATTACCTCCCTAAACTCGGGTGCACATTTATGTGACCCAAATCCAAATCTCAACGAAGTCGAAATATGTCGATAATCACGGGTACATTGATTGTGACGTGGTTCGAGATGCATTTCCATGATGTTGCAATCCTTTTTAAAATAATGAATGGGACGAGCCTCGACAAACAAAAGATGCGGGGCCCTCTATAAGTGTTTGTAAAATTCCTTAGACTTCGGGATGAGCCGTTTAGCAAAAGTTCACGGCCTTCCCCAAAATGACAATACGCTAGTCACTTTAGGCACGCCTTTATAATTTACTTTCTTAAACTTGGGTGCACATTTATGTGACCCAAATCCAAATCCCAACGGAGTCGAAATGTGTCGATAACCACGGGTACATTGATGTGACGTGGTTCGAGATACATTTTCACAACGTTGCAATTCTCTATTAAAATAATAATAATAAAAGCGGTACATAGTTAAAATTTTCACATAGGTTCAACATGTATTAAAATCAGATAAATAAGCCGAATATGACAGTTGAGCGACCGTGCTAGAACCACGGAACTCGGAATGCCTAACACCTTCTCCCGGGTTAACAGAATTCCTTACTCGGATTTCTGGTTCGCGGACTGTAATACAGAGTCAATCTTTTCCTCAATTCGGGATTCAACCGGTGACTTGGGACACCATAAATCTCCTAAGTGGCGACTCTGAAATAAATAAATAAATCCCGTTTCGATTGTCCTTTAATTGGAAAAACTCCCTTTTACGCCCTTTTGCGGGTGTAGCTGAAAAAGGAGGTGTGACAGCTCTGGCGAATCTGCTGGGGAGCATAACCCAGAATCTCTGGTTCAGGGTTCAAGAACTCTAGCTTAGATGAATTATTATATTTGGCTTTGTTTATTATATGATTTTTACATGTTTGGGCCTAAGGTGCTAAATGCTGCTTTTACCGCTTTGATACTATCTGAATTGTATATAAACTGTGCCGAAACCCTTCTCTTCTTACCTCCGGGGATGAGCTTGCTGGTCGAGACTCCCTATTCTGTTAGTGTCAATACCTGAAATAAGAAAGAGGCCAGACAAGTTACTAAGCCGGATGGCCTTTTGGTTCCCGGTACGTAGCCCCCTCCTCGACTCGAGTTGTCCGCTCGGGTACACAGTCTAGAACAAATACCCAGGTAATGGACCTAGAATAACTCAGCTTCATGCTGGATCCCTAGTAGGAACGTTTGTTTGCATCACGTGCATTTAACTTTGGAGGCTCAACACAGGGGTTGAGTCTGTCTAGGACAGGTGTACCAAAAATGGAAATGACCATCCTGATGCATCTTACTTGCTACATGTGCATTTATTTGCTTCGGACTTGCATGCTGACCGACTTTTTGAGGAAAGCGAAATAGCAGTATGAGGGTTAAGGAGGGTTAATCACCTGTTTTTGAAAAAAAACCAATGTCCAAATAGTGTCGAAACTCTGCCGAATTTTTTTTGAAAGTGAAGAAAATAAAAAGAAAAAAGAAAATATATATAGTTTTATTTGCCAATGAAAAGAGGCTGGTTTTCAAAAAGAAGTTTGCTTTACCGGCCCGAACTACGTCGGTTTGATTCTCACCGGATGTGAGATATGTAGGCAACCCTCATCGGGTCCAACTTCCCTTTTTTGCAAAATACCCAGAAAATGTCAAAAATTTTAAGTTTCGTCATAAATAAGTCGGGTGGCGCCGTTTTTGTCAAAATAGCCGAATTTTCCCAAAAGGGACACCGGAAGGCTGACTTTGCATAAACATCCACTTGTAGTCATTTTTTGGATTTTTTACCGGTTGACTCACCCAGCCTCAAAATCTTCGTTCCTGAAGTGCTGAAAGGCTGTGTACGGAACCAGATCTTCCTTTTAATCGGTGGAAAATTAAAAAAAAAATAGTCAATTTGTTGAGTCAAATAAATTTTGTTTCTTAATCACCTTAATAAATGTGCAGGATGAGCACAATGCAAAATGAACCTTTTTCAATAATGACTAAAATCCCTTTCAAGTTGCGGCTATGGTGGGATGATTTAGGTGGTGAAGGGCAAGATGAGGTCAAGAAATATCTAAAAGGTCTTACGGGTTTGTTGGAAATTCAGCCTCGGGGGGATATCATAAGAGCTTTGGTCACCTGCTGGGACCCGACACACAATGTCTTCCACTTCTCCGATTTTGAACTCACTCCGACTTTGGAGGAAACAGTCGGGTACATCGGAAATACTGAAGTTCCGTTGAAGCAAAAATACTTGGTTGCTCCAAGAGTTGTCACTGTGCACCGGTTTTTAGATTCGTTAAAGATACCCAGGATGGTCCATAACCCAGATTTGGCCGTAGGTTTTTGTAATCTGCACTTCATATACGACAGATACAGTCATGTCAGAGGATTCAACAACCCGGGTAACAAGTTATGCAGCAAAGGTAACTGTCAGAAATGGGACGAGCATTGACGAGTGGCTTTTATGATAACCTTTTTGGGCTTTTTGGTATTTCCAAGGAAAGACGGAAACATTGATCTGAAAATAGCCGGAGTCGTCAGTACCTTGCTCACTCAAGATAAAAGCTCTCTTGCGCCTATGATAGTATCTGATATCTTCCGAGCTCTCACAGCCTGCAAAGCCAGAGGGAACTTTTTCGAGGGTGTAACTTGTTGCTACAAATATGGATGACTGAGCATCTCTGCCACCGTTCCCAGCTCTTGAGTTATGGTACCTCGAAGAAAACTTGCATAGAAGAGTTTTACACAAGAATCAAGGGGGTCAGTCTACCCAAGGGAGTTACGGCGTGGACATCATTCTTTCGGACCCTCACCGCCAGCCAAATACAGTGGACACTCGGATGGTTGCCTGTTGATGAAATCATATATATGCCATCCACTGGGCCCCATTTTCTTTTGATGGGACTCCGGAGTATTCAGCCCTATGCCCCGTATCGAGTCTTGAGACAGTTGGGGAGATTCCAAATAGTTCCGAGAGATGAAGATCTTAGTGGCCAAGTAGTCGAGATCGGGCCCAACGGACAATTTCCTGAAGCAGCAGTCCGACAAATTTGGAGCGAGTGTCAATACTTAACATCCAATACATGTGTACGCGATCGGTCCAAGGGTGAAGTTTCGCCGGGATACCTTGCTTGGTTTAGGAAAGAAATCGAGTTTGGGAGACCGGCCAAAGGCCCCATGTCTAGGAGTTCGTCCAGGCGTCACAAAAATAGTGGGATTGGTTGGTTGAAGAAGAGAGTTGCAGGGCAGAAATAGGCAAGCTGAGGCAACAAATTAGAGACATGGAATTTGAAAATTGTCTACAAGTTGATACCGATCGGGGAGAAAAGAGCAAACTGGCCCAAGAAAACGAGGCGCTGAAAACCCAAATCCGACATATGAGGAGAGATGCTGACAAACAACAAAGGAGTCGGTCGGATGAGCGGTTGATAAAAGGGTTGAAAAGGGAAATTGGTGAGTGCTGGGATGATTTGAAGAAATCTGAGGATACCATAGCACAACTCCAGGCACAAGGAGCAAAGAGAATGAAAGAGCGCACACAGTACTTACAGCAGGCAGGGAAAGATTATGAAAAGACCATTGTCAGTCTAAAAAAGAAGGTGACCACCCTAGAGAGCAAGGCGGCTAAACAAGCCAAGGCTTTTGAAACCGAGAGTAAACACTGCTTTAATCTGATGGCCTCGATGGAAGATGAAATATAGCAGTTACGGAAACAACATCTGCATGATTCTCAGATTTTGAAGTCTAGAGGGGATCAGATAGAATGCCTACTCCTAGAGAAAGACCGAACCAGGAACAAGATTCTGACTATTGCTCATGCTATTACCAGGAAATGCCGGGTGTGTGAAAACATGACCCGCACTACTTTCTTCTCGGCGGTGATGATATTTGTGAAGCAAATCATGTATAAATTGGAACAGCTGGAAAAGAACCTCACACCTAAACCCGCGGCGAGGCCAAATGATGCCCCGCAGGCACCCAAATTTAAAACTTTAATGTGTTCATAGTTTGAATCTACATTTTTCTTTCTTTCCTAGAGTTTGTTGTCTGTTAGAGTCTGTCTTTCTATCGCGTCAGAGTCTGTCAGTAGTTATCGAGTTCATACTTGGTTTGGTTCGAGTCTGTTATTTTCCTTTCCAAAAAAGCATCGGGTTTGTAATAGAATGTTTATTAAAGAAAAATCGAAGTTATTATCTTTGCTTTTCGCACTTATAGGGCAGAACTACGCCCGGTCTGATTCATGTGGGGACATGATACGTAGACAATCTCTATAGGATTCGACCACCTCTAAAAAAGAAAAATAGAAGGGAAAATGAAAAATGAATAAAGAAGGATAAAATAAAGGAAGCTTAAAAAAGGGGCACAATTATGAGAGGTCGGAATGACGCATGCAACCGAAGCAAATTCATGATAGAAATGGTTAATTGTCTAGATGCATTGTATCCCAACGTGTAATTGCGTATGTGTTAAACTCTGAAAACTAACAAGTTTGTTGATTTCCAGAGAATTCAAGCAGTTAATTTATTTAGAGGATACTGGCACATTACCATTACCAAACCAGATCGAAGGGACCAATACCGAAAATCATGTCTATTCTAGATGTCGACACTAGTGTTGAGGTAGAAGAGTTGGACGTCTATAAAATGAAAGAGGAGATGCTCAAGCTTAAACAACAAATGGCCGAAATGTACCAGGCCTGGTCCAAAGGGCAATCACCGCCAGCTTACCCTGCCAACCCGGCTCTTACCCCACCGTTAGCTCAGTCTCAGGATCCTCCCGCCAGCAATCCAGGTTTTCCCATTTATCAGCACTACCATGGCACTACTTCTCATATGCCACAAGCTCCACCACCAAAATCAGTCCATACCTTCCTCCGCCAATCACCCCTGTCTTTGTGACATCTCCACCAACTGCACTCCATAAATCCCCGAGTGAACCTTTGTTCCAAGCACAGGACAACCAGTATTATCCCCCAGAGCTTACCTTCAAAGCTCCTGGAGCCTATCCACATGATCCACATTCTGACCTACCGGAGAAAGCAGAAAAACCGGCCAGAAATCCTGAACAGGAAGAGATGTTCAGAAAAATGAAAAGCATAGAGCAATCCTTCAGGGATATGAGAGGGCTAGGAGGCCAGGTAAGCGTGGCTTACAAAGATCTGTGTTTATTCCCGAATGTACAATTACCGGCAGGGTTCAAAGTGCCCAAGTTCGACTTGTACAACGGACACGGTGATCCGTTGGCTCATCTGAGAGGTTTTTGTAGCAAGATGAGGGGAGCAGGCGGAAGAGATGAATTACTGATGGCGTATTTCAGCCAAAGTTTGAGTGGATCGGCACTAGAGTGGTACACCAGACAAGATCATAATAGGTGGTACGCATGGGACGATTTGTCCCAAGCATTCGCTTGTCACTTTCAATATAATCTTGAGATCATTCCGGACCGACTGTCCCTGACCAAACTAGAAAAGAATCACAGTAAAAGTTTTAGAGAGTATGGGTTCCGGTGGAGGGATCAAGCAGCAAGGGTAGATCCCCCAATGAAAGAAAACGATATGGTCGATTACTTTTTGCAGGCTCTGGAGCCGACTTACTTTGGCCATTTGGTGTCCGCAATTGGCAAATCTTTTAATGAGGTTGTAAAAATGGGAGGCATGGTCGAGGAGGGGCTTAAGTCCAACAAAATTATGAGCTATTCAGCGATCGAGGCAACCACTCAGGCCATCCAAAGTGGCACTGGGGGTGTACTTGGGAAGAAGAGGAAAGAAGATGTCACGATTGTTGAGTCCGGAGCCTGGTTCGGATCCAGAGGCCCGCACCCTACTATAGACAACCACGACCCTACCACCAAAATTACCCCATACTCCATATATCCCTCCACAACATCACTACCCACCGCTAGATCCCCATTGTTTCGTCCATCACGCACAAACCTATACCCAAACTCTGGCACACGCACAATGGCGCGCGCCATCTCCACAAAATCTTTACCCAGCCCCACAAAACACATATCCACCCCAAGGGCCTACAGAAATCCCCCCGGGACAGGTTTCCGACCAAACCCAGCCCTTAAGAATGAGAGGCCACAGAAGCAAAAGACTTTCACTCCACTGGGGGAATCATATACCAGTCTTTTTCACAGATTGAGGCAGTTGGGCATGTTGAATCCAATTGAGCCTAAAATGCCAAATCCTCCTCCTAGAAATCTTGACCATTCGGTAAGTTGTGAGTACTGTTCGGGGGCCCCAAGGCATGATACAGAGAAATGTTGGAAGCTGAAAATAGCTGTGTAAGAGCTTATCGATACTCATCGGATCGAGGTTCAAGCACCAGAAGCACCAAATATTAATTAGAATCCACTGCCAGCTCACCATGAGACACAGATGATCGAGTTGATACATAAAGAGGGGGAGCCCAGGAAACCCTCACAGATGGTAATGATGATCCGTTCCAGCGAAACCAGCTCAAAGGAAAAAGTAACCAGTGGGAAGTCCGTGGTCCAGTTGAGAGGGGTAGATGATAAGCCAACTGTGGTAGCCGAGAGAGGGTCGTCAAGTATTGTTGCAGTGAAACCAGAGAAAGCTAAAGTGGTAGTGCCAGGGGTTGCAAGTAAACCTGTTGTGGTTGTGAAGGGTGCTCGCACAGAGCCTGTCATTATAAAATCGGTAACTCAGCTTCCAGTGATCAACAACAAAGCTGTTCCTTGGAATTATGAACGAGCGACGGTGATATACAAAGGGAAAGAAGTCAAAGGAGAAGTGTGTGAAGCCCAAGGTCTAACTCGTTCGGGAGGTATTTTGCTCCCGCAGAGTTAAGAAGGGCCAATCCAATAGCAACAAAGAATCCAGTTACCGAGGAAGAGGCGGAAGAATTCTTAAAGAAAATGAAGGCGCAAGATTACTCCATTGTGGAGCAGTTGAGGAAAACTCGGTAGTCACTCGAGTACTGATTGATAATGGCTCCAGTGCCAATATCTGTCCGTTGACCACCTTGAACAAACTGAAGGTCGATGGTGACAGAATTCACAAGAACAGCATCTATGTTCGAGGGTTTGATGGTGGTGGTACATACACCGTGGGTGACATCGTACTTGAATTAACAATTGGTCCGGTCGAGTTCACCATGGAGTTTCAAGTGCTGGACGTGGCAGTGTCATATAATCTTCTATTGGGGCAATCCTGGATCCACGCTGCCAAAGCAGTGCCTTCTACATTACATCAGATGATCAAGTTCGAGTGGGATAGGCAAGAGATTGTAGTACATGGGGAAGACAATACAAGCGCCGTAAGTGATGCCATCGTACCCTTCATAGAGACTGACGATGACAAGGGGCCATGGATCTACCAGGTTTTCGATACGGTTTCAGTGGACAAAATTCCCGAGGGTGAAAGTATCCCACTTCCCAAAATAGCAGTTGCAACTGTCATGGTAGCCTCAGAGATGTTGAAAAATGAGTTTGTGCCAGGCAAATGTTTAGGGGCTGATCTTCAGGGTATTGTTCAACCAGTTTCTTTGCCCAAAAATCTGGATACCTTTGGGCTAGGGTTCAAGCCTACCGTGGCGGATGTGAGACGGGCCTGCAAGTTGAAGAAAAGAGTCTGGGTCCTTCCCAAGCCAATCCCACGCCTGTCCAGATCTTTTGTCAGGCCAAGCATCAAAAAGCAATTGCTGTCCAAGATTACAGGGACATTGATTGGTGCAGATGGAGATTTAAATGAAGGCTTTGAGAGATTATTTACCGAAATCAACATGGTAGAAGTTGGGGAGGGGTCCAGCAAGGCGGATGTGCAGTTTGTGGGGCCAAAGGCAAAAATCAACAATTGGATGGCTACTCCTTTTCCCATTCGGAGGGAGTCTTGGTAGTTGGCTCTGATTTTCCTTCCCGTTTTTTGGATTATTCCAGGGTTGTAGTCCAGATTTCTTTCATTTTGTTGTGTTCATCGAAGTGTGAAACCTTGTTATCCCGTAATTCAATAAAATAAAAAGTTTCTTCTTCATTCCTTATTTCATTTTAATTTTGTTTTCTTCTTTTTCTGTACAATTCTCTTTATACTGGTCTTAATGACATGGAGCACATAAGGAATTCTCAGCCCAGTCTTAAAAATCAATCTGATTCCGAAATGATAGTTCAAGAAGTAGATTGCGATTACGAATCATAATATGAAGATGAGGATGAAGCGTTCGAAGAAGTTAGTAAGGAGTTAATTTACTTCGAAGAAAAACCCAAACCCAATTTGAATGACACAGAAGCCGTCAATTTAGGGGACACAGACAATGTCTGAGAGACTAAAGTAAGTGTCCACCTCGAGCAAAAAATCCGGGAGGAGTTAATCAAAACACTAATTGAGTACAAAGATGTTTTTGCGTGGTCATATGATGACATGCCAGGGTTAAGCACTGATTTAGTGGTCGACAAATTGCCCACTGATCCAGCATTCCTTCCCGTCAAGCAAAAGTTGAGGAAATTCAAAACTGATATGAGTGTGAAGATTAAAGAAGAGGTTACCAAATAGTTGGATGCAAAGGTTATCCGGGTCACCCGATATCCTGTTTGGTTGGCTAATGTTTTGCCTGTACCGAAGAAGGATGGCAAGATCAGATCATGCGTCGATTACCGCAATCTCAACAAAGCAAGTCCGAAGGATAACTTCCCACTACCAAACATCCACATTTTGATCGATAATTGTGCCAAGCGTGAGATCGGATATTTTGTGGATTGCTATGCCGGGTATCATCAGATTCTAATGGATGAAGAGGATGCAGAGAAGACGACATTCATCACACCTTGGGGAACTTATTGCTACCGGGTAATGCCATTTAGTTTAAAGAATGCTGGGGCAACTTATATGAGGGCAATGACTACTGTGTTTCATGATATTATACACAAGGAGATTGAGGTATATGTAGATGATGTGATCATAAAATCAAAGTATCAGGCCGACCACGTCAAGGATTTGAGGAAATTCTTCCAGAGGCTTCGCAGGTACAACCTCAAGCTTAACCCCGCCAAGTGTGCATTTGGTGTTCCATCCGGAAAGATGTTAGGATTCATAGTCAGTCGGCGAGGCATCGAGTTGGACCCATCAAAGATCAAAGCCATACAATAGTTGCCCCCTCCGAGGAACAAGACTGAAGTGATGAGTCTGTTAGGAAGGCTGAACTACATCAACAGGTTTATTGCTCAGCTCACGACAACTTGTGAGCCTATTTTCAAGTTGTTAAGGAAGGACGCTGCGATCAAGTGGACTGACGAGTGCCAAGAAGCGTTCGACAAGATAAAGGGTTACTTGACAAACCCACCTGTGCTGGTTCCGCCAGAACCAGGGAGACCTTTGATTCTTTACTTGACAGTCTTGGAAAATTCATTTGGATGTGTACTGGGGCAGCATGACGTCATCGGCAGGAAGGAGTAGACCATCTATTATCTTAGCAAGAAGATCACAACTTATGAGGTTAAGTACACTCACCTGGAAAGGACATGTTGCGCCTTAACTTAGGTGGCACAGAAGTTGAAACATTATTTGTCATCCTACACTACTTACCTTATTTCACGCTTGGATCTATTGAAGTATATCTTCCAAAAGCCTATGCCGACAGGAAGACTTGCAAAATGGCAAATTTTGCTCAGAGTTTGACATAATCTATGTGACTCGAACTGCAATGAAAGCCTAGGCATTGGCCGATCATTTGGCCGAGAATCCGGTCGATGAAGAGTATGAGCCGCTGAGGACTTATTTTCCTGATGAAGAGGTGATGCATATTTATGAACTAGAACAAGCCGAAAAACCAAGTTGGAAACTTTTCTTTGATGGGGTTGCTAACATGAAAGGAGTCGGAATAGGAGCTGTGCTTATTTCTGAAACAGGGCATCACTATCCTGTTACGGCTCAGCTTCGTTTTTATTGTACCAACAATATGGCTGAGTACGAAGCATGCATTTTGGGTTTAAGATTAGCTGCGGACATGGATGTCCAGGACGTCTTGGTCTTGGGAGACTCGGACCTCCTGGTGCATCAGATTCAGGGTGAATGGGAAACAAGGGATTTGAAGCTCATACCATATCGACAATGCTTGCTTGATCTGAGTAAACGATTTCGATCAGTGGAGTTCAGACACATCCCAAGAGTTCATAATGAGGTCGCCGATGCTTTGGCCACTTTAGCATCGATGTTTCACCATCCGGACAAAGCTTATGTCGATCCTTTGCATATTCAAGTCCGAGATCAGCATGCTTATTGTATCATGATTGAAGAAGAACTAGATGGCGAACCATGGTTTCACGATATCAAGGAATACATCAGAATGGGGATATACCCAGTGCAAACCACGAGGGATCAAAAGAGAACAATTCGACGATTGGCAAGTGTATTTTTCTTGAGTGGAGGAGTTCTGTATAAGAGAACACCAGACATGGGACTGTTAAGATGCATAGACGCTAGACAGGCTATGGCTGTCATGTCCGAAGTACATTCAGGAGTCTGCGGACCACATATAAGCGGATATGTGTTGGCAAAGAAAATTCTCCGAGCAGGTTATTGTTGGCTCACCATGGAGAGATATTGTATCAGTTTTGTGCGCAAATGTCATCAGTGCCAGATACACGGAGATCTGATTCATTCTCCACCATCAGAATTGCATACAATGTCAGCACCATGGCCATTTGTTGCCTGGGGCATGGATGTCATTGGACCTGTTGAGCCGGCAGCTACCAACAGTCATAGGTTCATTCTGGTGACCATTGATTATTTCACTAAGTGGGTTGAAGCTAACACTTTCAAATCGGTAACCAAGAAGGCAGTAGTAGATTTTGTTCACTCCCATATCATCTATAGATTCGGAATCCCAAAGGTGATCATCACGGATAATGGTGCTAATCTTAACAGCAATTTGATGAAAGAGGTATGTCAACAGTTTAAGATTACACACCGCAATTCCACCCCATATCGTCCCAAGGCGAATGGAGCCGTTGAGGCAGCCAACAAAAACATAAAGAAGATACTTCGGAAGATGGTAGAAGGTTCAAGGCAATGACACGAAAAATTACCATTTGCATTGTTGGGTTATTGCATTACTGTCCGAACTTCAGTAGGGGCAACTCCTTATTTGTTGGTATATGGATCTGAAGCAGTAATACCGGCGGAAGTTGAAATTCCATCCCTTCGGATTATCGCTGAGGCTGGGATTGATGACGATGAATGGGTCAAAGCCCGATTGGAGCAGTTGAACTTGATTGATGAAAAGCGATTGGCAGCAATATGCCATGGCCAGTTGTATCAGAAGAGGATGGCAAGAGCATATAATAAGAAGGTGCGTCCCAGGAAATTCGAAGTAGGACAGCAGGTGCTGAAATGAATCTTGCCACATCAGGCCGAAGCAAAGGGCAAGTTCGCCCCGAATAGGCAAGGGCCATTCATTATAACCAGAGTGTTGTCCAATAGCGCTTTATGTTTAACAGACATCGAAGGGAAATGCGTCGACATGGCTATCAACTCTGACACAGTTAAGAGATATTATGTATGATTTCTTTTGATTGTAATTGTTGTTTGTTTGCACTTGGCATGGTTTCGGAGAATGAAATGACGGAGGCAATTTGTTCTTACATCCAAACACTTCAACCTTTGCTTCCCCTTTCGAGCCTTATTTATTCTTTCATACCCCTCTTTTGGAATCAGTAATGAAAATGAAAGAAAAAGAGAAGAGAAAGATAATGATAATAAAGACAAAAGAAAAGTCACAAGAGAAACAAAGGAATTAGGAACTATGTTTGACCTGATTCCTCAAAGAGGATACGTAGGCGCCTCACGGCTCGGTCATAGTGTAACAAAAAAACGAAAAAATCCCCAAGCAAGAAAAACTGGGGCAGAAGTTGTGTTTATAATTTTGGGAAAGAAAGTTGATTCCAAGAGTTGTAATGTTTTACCCATCAAAATTATTTTGAATCTTTTACCCTTTTTCTTTTAGCCATACACAAAAACCCATATTGATGTCCAAAAAAAGACCTCCCGATCAGTATCCGAGAAGTGCCAAGTCATGCAAACGGAAGTCGGGAATAACACTCTGATCACCAGCAGAGAAGAGGATCATAAGCTGGAAATGAATTGGTAGCCGAAAGAATCCCCATCAGAGAGAGTCATATCGGTAACCCTCCGATCCCCAGCTGGAAAAAATAAAATAAAATGAGAGAGTCTTATCGGTGAAAACCTCCACAGGCACCATAAGGCGACGTAAGTTGAGAGAAATAAAATGAGAGAGTCTTATCGGTGAAAACCTTCACAGGCACCATAAGGCGACGAGAGTTGAGAGAAACGAGAGAGTCTTATTAGTGAAAACCCCTCGAAGGGAACTATGAGGCGACAAGACAAGATTGGCGTAAAGGATCCGCATTTGGCAAAGAGTTGAGTGCCTATTTATCCCCAGCAAGTTGAGGCCGTTCGAAAGATTGATTGATACAAGTAGACTGGGTGGATTAATCTGGAATGCACGACATGATCGTTGGGATCGGTTATATCATTCAGATAAGTTCTTTTCTTTCCTTTTCCCCAGCATTTGTTCAGAAAGTTTTCTTCTTTTTCTATCTTTTGAAATCATCACTTTTTCATTTCTTGGTCTAAAGACTTTATCTCCATAGCAGTTTGTTTTTGAAAAGGATTTTCAGAGCTTACTACCAGTTCCCAAAACGGTGCAAAGCAAAATGCGAATAGGACATGCCAAAGATAAGGCGACACAGCAAAAAGAAGTTTGTCGCAAGTCCAAATGATGAATGGGTCTAGATTCCAAGAGGACCAAATTTCCATGGGAAGTTGGAGAAAAACAGAAAAACAACAGTTGAGAAGTTATGGATCAAATTCCAAGAGGATCCCCAGCAGATTTGCGAGATGCAGGAACAACTCCGACAGATTATCGACCAAGTTCCTCGATGGTCGGACAACACAGAGCGGGGAAGAAAGAGAAAAGAAAACCATCCCCGACAGGAATATCATCCCCAGCAAATAATATCATCCTAAGCAAGTTTTGTAATAAAGCGCAAAGTAGGGAAAGGAAAAAGGGAAAAACCATCCCCAGCAGGAGTGGCACGACCACTCACCACATTTTAAACTAACAAAATTTTCTTTGATTTTAAGCAGGGAAAGGAAATGTTATTGACAGCGGGAAGACATGGCCACAAAGAAGATTATCCAACTGGGGCAGAAAATTTTCTCTCATTGCAAAAATTTTCTTGAAATCAGATAACCACTTGGGGGGAAGATGGAAGGTAACACAAGTTTTGAAGGAAGTGGAATCCCCAGCAGTTTACGGGCAAAGGCAATACAAGTTTTAAAGAAAACAATCTTGGAAAAAGCAAGATAACCCACGTTTTAAGGGTAGTGGTCTCTGAATCAATGCCATCCCCACCATTGTTAAAGGGAGGAAAGTAACTAGTCTTAAAGAAGGAAGATAATTCCCCAACAGTGTTATCCCCGGCAGGTTTCAGAGAAGTGAAAACACCAGCTTGAGGAAAGTAGTTCTAGTGGAAGGAAGACACCAGCTTTAAAGGAAGTAGACTATGAAGAAGGAAAATAACATAGTTGTGAATAAAACACTGGTGTTGTCCCCAGCAGTTTTCGGAGGAGTAAGACACCAGTTTTGAGGGAAGCAGTTCTGAAAGAGGATGATTCAAGTTAGAAGGGAAATGGTTCAGGAGGTAGGAAAGAACAACATCAGTAAAACGCATTTTTGAAGAAGTAGTTGAAGTCAGGAGCCCGCCTGGAGAATGGAGGTGTTATATTTTGAAGAGTTAGTTGAAGTCAGGAGCCCACCTAGAGAATGAAGGTGTTATATTTTGAAGAAGTAGTTGAAGTCAGGAGCCCGCCTGGAGAATGGAGGTGTTATATTTTGAAGAGTTAGTTGAAGTCAGGAGCCCGCCTGGAGAATGGAGGTGTTATATTTTGAAGAAGTAGTTGAAGTCAGGAGCCCGCCTGGAGAATGGAGGTGTTATATTTTGAAGAGTTAGTTGAAGTCAGGAGCCCGCCTAGAGAATGGAGGTGTTATATTTTGAAGAAGTAGTTGAAGTCAGGAGCCCGCCTGGAGAATGGAGATGTTATATTTTGAAGAGTCAGTTGAAGTCATGAGCCCGACGGGAGAATGGAGGTGTTATATTTTGAAGAAGTAGTTGAAGTCAGGAGCCCGCCTGGAGAATGGAGGTGTTATATTTTGAAGAGTTAGTTGAAGTCAGGAGCCCGCCTGGAGAATGGAGGTGTTATATTTTGAAGAGTTAGTTGAAGTCAGGAGCCCGCCTGGAGAATGGAGGTGTTATATTTTGAAGAAGTAGTTGAAGTCAGGAGCCCGCCTGGAGAATGGAGGTGTTATATTTTGAAGAGTTAGTTGAAGTCAGGAGCCCGCCTGGAGAATGGAGGTGTTATATTTTGAAGAAGTAGTTGAAGTCAGGAGCCCGCCTGGAGAATGGAGGTGTTATATTTTGAAGAGTTAGTTGAAGTCAGGAGCCCGCCTGGAGAATGGAGGTGTTATATTTTGAAGAGTTAGTTGAAGTCAGGAGCCCGCCTGGAGAATGGAGGTGTTATATTTTGAAGAGTTAGTTGAAGTCAGGAGCCCGCCTGGAAAATGGAGGTGTTATATTTTGAAGAAGTAGTTGAAGTCAGGAGCCCGCCTGGAGAATGGAGGTGTTATATTTTGAAGAAGTAGTTGAAGTCAGGAGCCCGCTTGGAGAATGGAGGTGTTATATTTTGAAGAGTTAGTTGAAGTCAGGAGCCCGCCTGGAGAATGGAGGTGTTATATTTTGAAGAAGTAGTTGAAGTCAGGAGCCCGCCTGGAGAATGGAGGTGTTATATTTTGAAGAGTTAGTTGAAGTCAGGAGCCCGCCTGGAGAATGGAGGTGTTATATTTTGAAGAAGTAGTTGAAGTCAGGAGCCCGCCTGGAGAATGGAGGTGTTATATTTTGAAGAGTTAGTTGAAGTCAGGAGCCCGCCTAGAGAATGGAGGTGTTATATTTTGAAGAAGTAGTTGAAGTCAGGAGCCCGCCTGGAGAATGGAGGTGTTATATTTTGAAGAGTCAGTTGAAGTCAGGAGCCCGCCGGGAGAATGGAGGTGTTATATTTTGAAGAAGTAGTTGAAGTCAGGAGCCCGCCTAGAGAATGGAGGTGTTATATTTTGAAGAGTTAGTTGAAGTCAGGAGCCCGCCTGGAGAATAGAGGTGTTATATTTTGAAGAAATAGTTGAAGTCAGGAGCCCGCCTGGAGAATGGAGGTGTTATATTTTGAAGAGTTAGTTGAAGTCAGGAGCCTGCCTGGAGAATGGAGGTGTTATATTTTGAAGAAGTAGTTGAAGTCAGGAGCCCGCCTGGAGAATGGAGGTGTTATATTTTGAAGAGTTAGTTGAAGTCAGGAACCCGCCTGGAGAATGGAGGTGTTATATTTTGAAGAAGTAGTTGAAGTCAGGAGCCCGCCTGGAGAATGGAGGTGTTATATTTTGAAGAGTTAGTTGAAGTCAGGAGCCTGCCTGGAGAATAGAGGTGTTATATTTTGAAGAAGTAGTTGAAGTCAGGAGCCCGCCTGGAGAATGGAGGTGTTATATTTTGAAGAGTTAGTTGAAGTCAGGAGCCCGCTTGGAAAATGGAGGTGTTATATTTTGAAGAAGTAGTTGAAGTCAGGAGCCCGCCTGGAGAATGGAGGTGTTATATTTTGAAGAAGTAGTTGAAGTCAGGAGCCCGCCTGGAGAATGGAGGTGTTATATTTTGAAGAGTTAGTTGAAGTCAGGAGCCCACCTGGAGAATGGAGGTGTTATATTTTGAAGAAGTAGTTGAAGTCAGGTGCTCGCCTGGAGAATGGAGGTGTTATATTTTAAGAAGTTGTTGAAGTCAGTAAAGTAGAGGAATACAACAAAAATCCCCAGCATCAATTCAAGTTCGGAAATCAGAAGGAAGGCAACAGTGGTCGGAAGAAGGCAGTTCAACCTTCGAGGAAAAATGATTCGAAGCTCACAAGAAGGGAATAAGCAGTTCGAGATCGGCAATCAAGGGAGAATACAAGTCAAATCAGAAGCAAAGAAATACCAGAGGAAACATAAGGCAGCAAGGCAACAATAGTCACATGACCAAGTTTGAGAATAAATTTTGTAATTCATAGATCATAGCTTAGTATAACTTCTTTATCTTTCATCAAGGTGTAATAAGGAGGTCAGTAAGCGGTAACATCAGCAACAACGGAAGTAACAGCAAAAAGGCAGTCCCATGGTAGTCCCAGCTACCGAAACTTCCCGAACTACATTGACCTGATTCTCTTTTAGCCAGGGATATGTAGGAAACCTTTGAAGCAAAGGTTTGGTTAAAATCTTTTCAAAAAATGCTTCACACGGAGTATTCCAACGGGCAAAAATCGCTCGTATCCGCTCACTTTATCTTTGCACGAAAACTCTTCGTGTTTCCGGACAAAGAGGGGCAGTTGTGAGCACGTAATTTTTGCCCTACGAGAACTACTCCCAGAAAATTCAAAATAAAATAGTTTTGTGTTGTTTGAAGTTGTTGCAAATTTTGTGTTATTTTTCTTGTATTGTTTGCATTCGTTCGTGCTTGTTTATTTGTTAAATTAAAAACAAAATACCAAAAAATATGGCATTTGCATTTAGAATTTAATTTTTGCAATTGTTTAGTTAATCAAGAAAATTGGTGTTTTGCCAAAAATGAGAAATCACAAAAATAATGTACTTTGCATTTTTTTAGCATTTAAGGTCTAGTTGTGTGATTTTATTTTAAATTGGTACTTAATCATGTGTGATAATTATTATTAAGAGCTAATTAGTATTTTAATAAGTTAATTTGGTTTATAATTTAACTTAGAATTTTAGTTTTAATAATTAGAAAAAGAGAAAAAAAGAGAAGAAGAAGAAAGAACAAAAATAGGAAGGAAAATCGGATTGGGCTCAAATCCCTGGCCCAATGGCATGTCCCAAACCCGGTCCAGGCAGCCCCTCTCACAGGACGGTGAAACGACGTAGTATAGGAGCCAAACTACGTCGTTTCAATGGCAAAAATCTCAGTCATTCAACCAAACCACATCCAACGGTCACAGATCAATACCCGTATCCAAGAACCGAACCCGACCCGTTTGTCCAGAAACCAACCCGGTCTCAAGAGTGTCCAAACTACACCGTTCCATTAAGTGAATTGATCCAAGCCGTTGATCTTAATCGATCTAACGGCCTGGATCAAACCCTTCCCAGTATATAATCCTAAGACCACACCCCGCCCCCCTTAGAACCCCCCTATTTGTCTCCCTCAAAGGGTCTTCAGAGACCAAACCTTGTTCCGCCACTGACCGCCCACCAGAAATCGCCCACGGTGGCAGTCAGTCACCAATGGCCACCCAATTAACACCCCTAAGCCATATGACCACCCTCGTTGCAAATCCAGTACTCGTTTGCTTCGAATCATCCTCAAACTTCTCGAATCTTCATTTGAAGATTCGGGCAAAACCTGGACCTACCCCAAGCTGCCCTGAACTCACACCCTGGCACCCCCTGACCTCCCTCATTCCCAAAACATACTTGGTTGGGTTCGAATCTGACTAGAGCTGGACGAATCCCAAATCGAACCCCCAAGAACCCTAAAAAACCAAAAGTTGAAATCTGTCCAAATTAAAGGATGATTTGGGGTCTAATCGACTTTAATCGAAGTGTTCTCAGTTGAGAACACTCGATTAAGGTCCGTTCGACCTCAAAAATGGTCCGAGTCAGGGTCCAAGTCAGGGTCGTCCATGTTTCTGAGTTCTTGAGGTATTTTCCCTTCCTTGTTTGTTCCATTTTTGGGTTTGGTTATTCTGTTTACTTTGTTTAGTATAGCTTTATTGGTTTTTCAATTGTTGTCGATTGATTCTGTCCTTCTCCACCAGACCTTTTATTTGGTCCAATTTTATCATTGCTTCTGTTTGCTGTCGATTGTTATGTGGTATAATTTGTGTAATCGATTGAATAAGTGTCGTCGATTAGTCTGATATGCTTGAATGTTAGATTAGCATGATAATAGTCTAAGTTTTGGTTCATGCTTGCTGTTTCCCCTCCTGCCTCATTTGTGTTCTAAGGTTGTATTAAAGTGAGCTTGTTGGTATATTTGAACTTAGAATTGAGCCTGTTGGTATATTCAGTTCATTGAACTGGATTTATTGGTCATTTGTTATCCTGAATCTGTCAATACCCTTAAAGCCCTGGTGACTGTTTCTTCTTTTGTATTCCAATCTGATTAAGGCACATGCTCGTCTAGTTGATTTCATATCATCTGTTGCTGAGCTAAATATGATTGTTTCCCCAATATAGCTAGTTCAATGTGTGCTGCCCTGAACCCTTAGTCTTCATTTTAATGCCATTTGATTTAATAGTTTGAATTACTGATTGAATTATTAGCTGATTTGAATTGGTCGTAGCTGTTAATTTGTTGGATTCAACTTGGTTAGTGGGTAGATTTAAATAGGTTAGAGTTGAAAGGTTCAATGCAGGATGAAAGGGAGTGGGTAGGACAGTAATTTCAGGGCTTTAGGGGGTAATTTGGGAATTGAAAACAGGAAAAAATGGGTAGTTTGAGTGTTCTGTTCACTAAGTACTAAAATACCATTAAACTAATACAATTGTTTAGTGCTAATGGGGAACACGACATAATGGTGGGGGAATGGTTTAAAGAAAAGGGTGCCCATACCTATTGGGATTTAAAGAAAGAGAAGACAAGTGTAGTGGGGAACAAAACACATACTAGTGGAATTAAAAGGATAATGGGCAGAATTAGTGGGAAAAGATTCTGCCCAAAGTGCTTTTGAAAGTTGAGGGGCAGGGCAGTGTTTGGTTATAAATAGAGTCACTTAGGACAGATAGAGGGGGTGGTTTTTTTTGGACACACGGGATTAATCCTGAAAAATCTGAGGAGAAGATTTCTGAGTCTTGAATCAGTTCTGAGAGAGAGTTTAAAAGAAAGGATCCCAGTTTTGAATTAGAATCCAGTCCCTTAATCTATTTATTTCGAGTCTGTGAGTTCGAGTTAGTGGATAAATCAGCTGTTTGCATATATTTTAGTCCCTGATTCGTTCTTGGGTTTTGGCATTATTTGAGCTTATTCTATCAACTCTGTTGGGTTTTTATACTGTCCTGGGCTTCGAACTTGGGTGGATTTGCTGTTGGTTATTGTTTGCTGTCCTGCTGTCCTGCTGTGTTGTATTGCTACTGCTACTGCTGATCTTCTTCTTCTTCTTCTTCTTCTTCTTCTTCTTCTTCTTCTTCTTCGTCGTCTTCTTCTTCTTCTTCTTCTTCTTCTTCTTCTTCTTCTTCTTCTTCTTCTTCTTCTTCTTCTTCTTCTTCTTCTTCTTCTTCTTCTTCTTCTTCTTCTTCTTCTTCTTCTTCTTCTTCTTCTTCTTCTTCTTCTTCTTCTTCTTCTTCTTCTTCTTCTTCTTCTTCTTCTTCTTCTTCGTCTTCTTCTTCTTCTTCTTCTTCTTCTTCTTCTTCTTCTTCTTCTTCTTCTTCTTCTTCTTCTTCTTCTTCTTCTTCTTCTTCTTCTTCTTCTTCTTCTTCTTCTTCTTCTTCTTCTTCTTCTTCTTGTATTGTCAAAACCAAGTACACATTTTGTATATTCTTGGCTATTGGAATGAAATGGAGCAAGTTTCCTGCTGCGGAATTATAGTGAAAATTTCTGTTACATATATAGATAAATTGTTTATGATGCGTGTATTCGTCCACTGTAGTTAAGTATTCTGAACTCCAATGGATTGTGATGGACTGTTTGCTTTAACTTGTGGACTGTTATAATAGATTTTAGAATTTAGAACATCAATCTGATTTAGTTAAACTAATTAGATGTGTATTCTTGGAAGCCTAAGAATTCTATAGCTAACAATCTGATTTAACTTGTGTTGATTAATGGAAGCTCAATTTGTTTTTTTAGATACATTCCACTAAATTGTTTTCCTAGGATACAGTTGATTTTGAAATCAGTATGACGACCACTTTAAGTTTGATGGCCCGGAATTCATTGTTACAGCATAAGTGTTGGTAATTCTGGATTAATAGTTCATAGTAGTAGTTAATCGAATTGAACATGCCTTATTAATAAGACTGCTTTGAATCTGCTCATGGATGTTAGCTGTTTAGTCCAAAACACGATCCTTCATTAGGAGTCACCATTAGTTAAACAGGTGGAGTAAGCTGAATTTTTATATGAGATTCCAATGATTAATTGTTCCTTAGTTTGAGTAGATAAACGTGATTCTCCCTTCTCATAACTTGTTGAGTGCACGTTAGATAACTTGAAGTTGTTCCATCGATTCTGCGTTAAACTAGAATTGAAGCTGAGGTCAGTGATCCACTTTGGACATTTTGGGCTTTGGTACTGTCAACAACGGCCCAAGTCCAGCTCTGATTGCATGTTCATTTTGACCTGGGCCCAGATCTATAGTTGGTTTTCTCTGTGTACACACTTAGATAAGGGTCTATTTATACGGACCGCATTCAGAACCTAAAAATGAACAAAAGTTGATTTCTATGAGTTCAATAGACCCAGGTCTTCTAATCCTTAAATAATGCAAATAAAAAATAAAATGATAGATTGCTTTAGGATTGGCCCTTTAAAAATGATGAGACAAGCCCCGTCGAATAAAAAATGCAAATTGCGGGGCCCTCAATGAATGGTTGAAATGAAACCTTTATAATTCGGGACAGGCTATTTAGCAAATTTTACGGCCTTCCTCAAAATAACAACGCACTAGTCTCTTCAGGCGCGTATTTTAATAACATTACCTCCCTAAACTCGGGTGCACATTTATGTGACCCAAATCCAAATCTCAACAAAGTCGAAATATGTTAATAATCACGGGTACATTGATTGTGATGTGGTTCGAGATGCATTTCCATGACGTTGCAATCCTTTTTAAAATAATGAATAGGACGAGCCTCGACAAACAAAAGCTGTGGGGCCCTCTATAAGTGTTTGTAAAATTCATTAGACTTTGGGATGAGCCGTTTAGCAAAAGTTCACGGACTTCCCCGAAATGACAATACACTAGTCACTTTAGGCATGCCTTTTAATAATTTACTTTCTTAATCTCGGTTGCATATTTATGTGACCCAAATCCAAATCCCAACGGAGTCGAAATGTGTAGATAACCATGGGTACATTGATGTGACGTGGTTCGAGATACGTTTTCACAACGTTGCAATTCTCTGTTAAAATAATAATAATAAAAGCGGTACGTAGTTAAAATTTGCACATAGGTTCAACATGTATTAAAATCAGATAAATAAGCCGAATATGATAGTTGAGCGACCGTGCTAGAACCACGGAACTCGGGAATGCCTAACACCTTCTCCCGGGTTAACAGAATTTCTTACTCGGATTTCTGGTTCGCGGACTGTAATACATAGTCAATCTTTTCCTCGATTCGGGATTCAACTGGTGACTTGAGACACCATAAATCTCCTAAGTGGCGAATCTGAAATAAATAAATAAATCCCATTTTGATTGTACTTTAATTGGAAAAACTCCCTTTTACGCCCCTTTGCGGGTGTAGCTGAAAGAGGAGGTGTGACACACGGTAAACAATTTGGCGCCCATCGTGGGGCTAAAAATAATAGTGATTATTTTCTTGCTGGTTTTACTACATAATGCAAGTTATTTTTCACGTTTTTTCTTGTCCAAGATCTTCAATTTCAGGTCGAAATGTCTAACTCGGTAAATGGAGATGAAAACAACAATCTTGAGGACCATGGGGAAAACAGTGTGGTTGTTCCAGGTGTTGTTGTGCTACCACAAAACCCTGGGAATGCACCGGAGCCAGTCCCTATGGACGTGGTCTCACAGGACGCCCTGCGCATCGACATAAGCTCCCACACTGACAGGAGCGTGCACCAAGGGGATCAATAATGAGCACGGAAAACCCCAACTAGGGAAGAATGTGAGGTTAGCCTTCATGTTATTTTTGAAATGTTTCAGGCACAACAACTAGCTATTGCTCAGCTGCAAAGTCACCAGAAAACTCCCAGCACTGTAGCACCGGGGACAGCTCCCCCGACTGAACAGGTACCGGAGAGATCAAGCAATAATGGGTCGATGAACGATCCCGTCATCATAAAAATGCTCGAGGACCTCACCAGAAGGATTGAGTCGGGTGAGAAGATGATAGAAGCCAACGACAAAAAAGTCAAAACTTACAACTCTAGGGTTGACCAAATTCCGGGCGCACCCCCGGTCCTGAAAGGCTTAGATTCGAAGAAGTTCATACAAAGGCCATTCCCCGAGGAGTGGCCCGAAAACCATCCCAAATAAGTTCAGAATGCCAGAACTCCCGAAGTCTAACGGGACCTCAAACCCCAATGAACACATTACTGCCTATACCTGTACGGTGAAAGGCAACGACATAAAGGATGACGAAATTTAGTCCGTCTTGTTAAAGAAGTTCGGGGAAACACTCTCGAAGGGGGCCATGATGTGGTATCACAACATAGCTCCTAACTCCATAGACTCATTCGCCATGCTAGCAGACTTCTTTATAAAGGCACATACCGGTGCCATCAAAGTAGCAACGAGGAAATCCGATGTTTTCAAGATTAAGCAAAGAGAGAACGAAACGCTGTGAGAGTTCGTATCTCGCTTCCAAATGGAACGGGTGGAACTACCGCCAGTCTCCGATGATTGGGCAGTGCAGGCTTTCACTCAAGGTCTGAACGAACGAAGCTCAGCGGCTTCAAAACAGTTGAAACAAAATTTAATTGAATATCCCGCTGTGACCTGGTTGGACGTCTACAACCGATACCAGTTGATGATCAGGACCGAAGATGACCAGCTAGGAGCCCCCTCGGGCTCAGTATATCCAAGCAAGTTTCCGACGAAGGAACCAAAGCCGAATAAAGAAAGGTACCAGCCATACACCGAAGATAGGAGGAATGCCCCGAGGCACAATCCACCTCGCAATGATCGAAAGATAGGCCGAGGATAGGATCCTTAGGGACTCACTAACAGAGCTAGATTCGATAGGAATGTAGGGCCAATGGGGGAAACTCACTTGTCAGAATACAACTTCAACGTCGATGTATCGGACATCATGTTCGCTATCAGTAAGATCAGAGATGCCAAATGGCCCAGGCCTGTACAATCAGATCCTTCACAAAGGAATCATAACTTAGTGTGCGAGTTTCACAACACGCATGGCCACAAGACCGATGACTGCTACCAACTCCGAGAAGAGGTAGCTCGACTACTTAACAAAGGTCATCTACGAGAATTCCTTATCAACCGAGCCAAAAATCAGTTCAGGGAAAGAGAGGCAGCCAAGAAGAATGAAGCAAACGAGCCACAACATGTCACAAGATCTTGGGAGGCGTCGATGCCCTGCAGGAACCCATAATGAGAAGGACAAAAATATCAATCACCAGAGAAAAATGAACCCGGGGATATATTCCTGAGGACGCCCTCACATTCAGTGAAGAGGACACCGAGACCTTGTCTCAGCCTCACAATGATGCATTGTTAATCTCTTTCCTTGTAAATTCTTTTCAAATAAAACGTGTACTCATAGATCCAGGTAGCTCGGCCAATATTATCAGGTCGAGGGTGATAGAGCAGCTTAGACTGCTTGACCAAATCGTGCCCTCCATCCTCAACGTATTCAACATGGTAAGTGAAACAACAAAAGGAGAAATCACACTCCCAGTCACCGTGGCCGGTACGACCCAAAATACCAAATTCCATGTCATCGAAGGAGACATGACGTATAACGCCTTGTTCGGACGGCCGTGGATACACTGCATGAGAGCAATACCATCCACTCTCCACCAAATTATGAAATTCCCAACAAAGGACGGAATTAAAACCATCTACAGGGAATAACATGCAGCAAGGGAAACGTTCGCGGTGCACGACTTGGCACCAGCGCCCGCACCTCCGCTCGTAAAAGAGCCAAAGGGTAATCTAGCCACACCCTCGATAAAGCCTGATTAAATGAAATAAAGGACTGTGCCGCATCCTCATCTCGAGTTATTGGAACATATCGATCCTCAAAAATATCACTGGTCCGTCTCACACTAAGGTACAACCATCTCCTTTTTTATTTTGTATTTTAGACTAATCCTTATGTAGGCACCCGATCAAAGCGGTCAGAACGTTAACCCAACTCGAAGACCTTAAGGTTTTAAAGCATCCGTTGCACTTTTTTCCTTCGACCGAGTTTTTGTCCCGAAAAAGGTTTTACCGGCAAGGTTTTTAACGAGGCAACATCTGCATGCTGCCTAAGGGAGATTCAACAAGTGTCCGAGGCTTCTTTTGAAATCAACCTCGAACATAGAGGGGCATCCCCCCCGAAGGTCATCCACTCCGAAAAGCCAAGAGACGCCAAATCGGAACCCTATAGGAAAATGATGTACCAGGCCAAATGGTCGAACGAATCGTGTCCGTATAGCTGGGCCCCCAATGTGAAAACATGTACACTTGTACCAAATAATTGAAGAATATTTGTTATCAAAGCATCTCACGCTCCAAAAGCGGCTCAGCACCTTCGCAAAAACAACACCTCCGCCGAAAAAGTCCCGAACACTCGGGGACTGGCGTCAACAATTCAACACCTAAACGACCTCCTGGTCGGGACTCCAAAATTGTAAGCCCTCAGATAAGGCAATGCGGAAATCGCTAAACATCTCCAACGCTAAAAGTACCTCGAATACTCGGGGAATGACGTCAAATCTCAAAAGAAAAACGCACGGCCTCAGGGTTGGGATCTCCAAAATCGTAAGCCCTCGACGAGGAAATGCAAAGTTTGCAAAAAATGGCTACCGAGTCAAGAAACTCTCGACGATTCGGGGACTGCCGTTAAGAGCCACCTTCATCAACTCATCAAAACCTGAGGCCATAAGACCCTGAGCGGGCAGACTCAGTCTCGTAAGACCTACATAAGGCAACAATCATATCTGTAAGACCTCAACGACATGTAAAACTTGTAAGACCTCAATGACATGTAAAACCTGTAAGACCTCAACGATATCAAAAACTGTAAGACCTCAATGGCATGTAAAACTGTAAGACCTTAACAGCATGTAAAACTTGTAAGACCTCACTAAAGGCATAGACCCAATCCCAAGGTTTCAGCTATATATCGAACTTGTAAGACCCTTAAAAAGGCATACCCTCAATATAGATGCCGAAACTACTTCACTCGGGACTTAAAGGCTCCAGCCAAACACAAGTGACTCCGGTCACATGGCTGTACCAGACAAACTAATGTGACTCGAGGATGCCCGATTGTCGCTACAAGGTGTAAGAGCCATTGTCGCCAGCCCACACAGGCCTTCAAATTACTTCGAATCTATTTTGGAAAGAACCGATTAAGCAGGCTACCCTCGACATAGGCAAATGAGCTTCGACCATGTCAGCTCCAAATCACAGGCTTCGAGCTACTCAGCCTCCGAGCCAAACCTCCCGAGGTGTTCGAACATCGCCGCAAGTTACTCAAAATTGAGGTTCTTCCCAAACTAACGACGAGTCAGGAAAAAATTACTTCAAAAGTCCTTAATGAGAAGAAAATAAAGCCTACATAAATGGTCGCATCGACCAAGCACGTAAGAGCCATAGTCGCCAGCCTAATTAGCCTCAAGGCCACACACACAAAAGGTCGCTTCGACCAAGCACGTAAGAGCCACTGTCACCAACCTGAAATCTAAAAACTTGTGGGTAGAAATGAGCTCGAGTCATAACCTGATTCGGAGACTGGACCCAAAATAGTTAACTATATATGTCTAAGGGAAAAACGTAAGAGCCATTGTCGCCAGCTTACATTAAAAGGTCGTTTCGACCCAAAGCATAAGAGCCATTGTCGCTAGCTTACATTAAAAGGTCGCTTCGACCCAAGCGTGAGAGCCATTGTCTCCAGCTTACATTAAAAGGACGCATAAGCCCAAGGCATAAGAGCCATTGTCACCAGCCCACATGCACTAAAAGATCACATCGACCAAAAGCATAAGAGCCACTGTCGCCAGCCTAAAATCCGTCCATTCGAAGGTCAAATAAGCTCGAGTCAATGCCCGACTTGGGGTCTGAGCACAAAATAGGTGGCCTAAGTATGCCTGAGAGCGAAAGCACATAAGAGCCTACGGGCTAGTCCAATGAGCCCTGGGGCCACATCACTACTCTGAGGATTCCTACCAACGCAAAAACCAGCTCGCCTGGTCAAAATCAAGACAGAAAAAGATACGGAAGGAGTAACGCCGCAAGGTTTTCTTTCATATACATGCAAGAAACATAATCTCTATCTACAGACATGCTTCGAAAATGCTACATACAGATGGCAAAATCTATGTCCCCCCAGGGGCTATGGCCTACAGGCCTCATCTTCCCTTTCTTTAGCATCGGGCAAAAGCAAACGAGCATCATACTCATCCGCCCTCGCTAGCGCCAATTCCTCCGAGAGGGCAAATCCCCTAACACATATCTCCTCAAGGGTCTTTATTCGAGAGTTGCAGTGAGCATATTCTTCAATCCTCCCTTCGCGGCCGAGGATTCTTCTCAGCTCGGCTTGAGCATCGGTACCATCCTTTGAATAGATCGCCATCTCCTGGTCAGCCTTAATCTGGCTCGTTGCAGTTTCTGCCCGGGCATCAACGATCTCAACCCTAACTTTCGAAAGCTCGGCTTTGAGTTTCGCAATCATTTCCATCTGAACCGAAGCATTATCACAAGCTAAGCGAAGTTGAGCTTCAAAAGAAGGAACTTTAGCCAGGGCATCCTTCCCCTCTAAAGCATGAGCCTCCGCCTGAATCTTCAGCTCATCATGCTCACACCTGGCCCGGCCAACTTCATCTCGAAAGGGCGCTAGAACCTCTGTCTTTTTCTGCAACTGAAATAACTAAGTGTTAACCCTTGGGACCAAGAGGCGGAATGCACGCTCACCTGGGACAGTAAAATACCTGCTCCTTTAGGTGGTTCTCATAATTCAAGCTCTGAACCACCTCATACCACAAATGTACAAACTCACCTTTTTTTTCATCACAAAGGAGCCTAAGGGATCTCTCATCATCCAGAGCTTTCTGTAGCCTGGCTTCACAACGAAGCATCCCGGACTTAAGCTTATCGAACGCCTGCAAAAGAAAGCCCAATAAGGAAGGAAATGCGCGAAGCTCGAAAGACCTATGCCGAAACTTACCACAAAGTGAAGCCGCTGGGCTTACTCAAAGGCCGAACGCACACCTGCTAATCCAGTCCCTTTGGTCCTGAAAGAGCCTACTCCGGTTGAAGTACTGTCGCTCGGTGTATGCGACCTAGGCTTTCAGTATCTCCCAAAATGCTATCGATGGAAAAAGAAGGTGACAGCAATGGAGAAGCCCTCTTTCCAGAACTGGGAGCCGCATACACGACATGCTCGAATGATGCTCTGCTCCAAAGCCCCAGTCCCGCTCCACCTTACTTTGAGTGCCATCGCCCTGTGAAAGAACCTCTATTTCATTATTACCGTTCTTCATCCCTGAAGTTGGAAACCCTTCCCTCTCTCTGAAGGAGTGCGGCCTCGCCTCGAAAGGCTCTCCAATGCCTACAATAGTAAGATTAATACGCGTAAAGGGGATATGCTTCTCCACACAAATGAAGGGAAAGAAAAGAATAACACAACACTCACAATGGTATTTTGCTTCCCATATGCCCCGGGATGCAGCTCACCACTTGCGCTCGTCATAAGTCGAGTAGGTTGCCAACTTTGGGACCAATCCGGCAAATCAGGAACGTTGCCCGGCGCCCATGAAACTGCTACAAGAAAAGAAAAGAAGGCACAATTACGGAACCAAGCTTTTGTCATAGACAGAACTGAGAAAGCACGAGATGCGCCACTTATGAGTATAATTTCATTCCTCAGGGAATGTCATGAGCTCCACAGGGATAATGTCAGCGGTCCGCACCTGGAAAAAGCGACTCATCCACCCCGATCTCTATCTTCCCGTCGTTAACTATAAAGGGCATAGTCAATCGGCATCGCAAGGTCAGCAGCCTTCGATGGTGGAAGGGCCGATACAGCTTGATGAGATGACTAAGAGTAAATTCAAGCCTTGCTTTCTCCACGAAAAATCTCATCAACAGCACTGTTCGGCAATATGACGGATGGATCTGCACCAAGGTAACCCAATATTCTAGGCAGAAGTCGAGCACAACCCTATCAAGGGGGACCAATGTGAAAGGATATGTGTACACATTCAGGAATCCATTGGCACGGTCCGTGATGCCCTCACCCGGGGGAAGTATCTGTGGTACTACCTTTTCCCCCCATCCGTAGTCTTTTCTCACTAACCCAAGATGCTTTTCTCCTATCGGAGAAGCAACCTTCAAGGCGTACTCTTGTTGGTCCTTAATGTCGGAGGCAGAGCTCTCCCTTCCCTTTAGGACAGACCCCGACATAACAGCCATGGCTATGACAAAATTAGAAAACGAAAGAGGGAAAATGTGCAAGTGCATTAGTGCCGGAGTAGTGAAAGGCTAGCGCAAAAAAAGAAGACCAACTGCTTAAAAGTGGTGGGATCCCCTAAAAAGCAAAAACGTCCATGTATACATATGGAAAAAACGACAATGATCCGCTTGCCTAATAAACAGCTAAAAGCACCATCGCTAGTCCCGAGGTGGTACCCGAACTCGAGGATCTCCATCAAAGGAAAGTTGAGCCCAGGGAGCCGACAACATTGCCAGTCCCGAGGTGGTACCCGACCTCGAGGACCTCCATCAAGACAAGGCTAGGCTCTAGTAAGCCGATGACGCCTTTTCCAACATCGAGGTGATACCTGACCTCGAGGATCTCCATCAGAGGAAAGTCGAGCCCCAAGGATCCGACAACATCGCCATTCCCGAGGAGGTACCCGACCTCGAGGACCTCCATCAAGACAAGGCTAGGCTCTAGGAAGCCGATGACGCCCCCATCAACACCGAGGTCGTACCCGACCTTGAGGATCTCCATCAAAGGGAAGGTTAGGCTCCAGGAAGCTAATGGCATCATTATGAGACCCGAGGTGATACTCTACCTCAGGGGTTTTTGTCAAAAGGAAATCAGGCTCTAAAGAAATAAGCATTTAAACTCCACCCGTATGGGCTTGGCCCCGGGGTACCGTCTGAGATCGGACAAACCCTCTTTCAAGATCTATCTACAACGCCCTAAGGCTATTTACACTAAGCCCAAAGCAAGTTTTCAGGCGGTCCGGATTTGAACAAACCTCCGCTCGGGGACTGCCCTCGAGAGATCAAAGGCATTCCATGTTCACAGGCCTCCGAGCAAATTTCTTCTCAAAGGTTACCATAGAGTTTAATTAATAAATCATGGTTTCAAGGCCCAAAACATCACTTTCGTTCTACTCAAGTCAAGGTCTCGGCGACCTGAATTTATCAGCCCGATTTGGGTTTGATCCAAGGGATAGCAAAGGGTTCCGTGCGAGGCCATATTAATTAATTGAAGGCCAGAAAGATTGCTCACACCCGGGCCTGATATTAGCAACATCGGACAGAGTCATGCATTCAGAGTCTCCACAAACATAAAAGAATATAGCAAGCATCGAAGTCAAGTTGGAGAAATATCTTTGTATTCATAAAACAAAAGCCCACAAGGGGTCCTTACAGGGAAATAAAGAAGTATGAAGGTGTACATATAATAAAAACCTAAGGGCCTTGCCTATTCTAAAAGGTGCGTCCTTGATAGAAATATTTTCGGGCATCATCTCTTCAAGCACGCGTCCTTAAAGACAATATCTTCCAAACGCAATCCCCTCGGGAGTCTTATCTCGGTTCCCCAAAATAACATCTTCAAAAGGGGAGATGACGAAGAGGAAAGCGATGGAGAAGAGAAAAGTGACGCGGAAGAAGCAGGAAGGAACGAAGAAGTGGCTGGGTGAACAATCTAGCTAGTATGGATTTCACCAGGCTATTACTGTAAAGCCACTTCTTGATATATTGCCCCGGTGCGGGATGCAATAGTTAGTGGATAGTACCACCTCAATCCATGGAAAGCGAAGGGAGCGAGGCGCCACACCGGATAATCATGGGAGGTGAGCAGCGGTGTATAATCCAAGCCCCCTCTTGAGTAGCGGTATATAATCCAAATATTTCCTCGGTTGGAGGAAATCAGCCCTCAGTTTCATCGTTCTGAGCCTACGACGACAACAACAACAACAACAACAACATAAAAACAACATAATCTCGCTCGACCAGAGAAGTTCTGGGAGATAAGCCGTAGTATGCCTGATAAAAGTACCACCATACAATCTTGAGGCCATGAGCCTCAAACATGGTGAACGACAAAGAATAAAGATAGCGAGAGAGGAGGAATGGATAGGTACGAGAAGATACTTGGATGAAAGACTAATCTCAAGAGGCCCCCATTTATAGAAAGAGGGGCAACGTAACTGACAACTCCATTATCGCCCTAAAATAACATAACAATAGGCACTTTCAATGCGTCCCTAGGAGCTGAATTGATGGCGATATTATGGCTCTGAAGAATGAGAAACCGCATCACGTTGAATGGTCCTGGAAAAGCAAAATGATGAAACATTTCGGTAATCATGGAGGCTTGCATCATCAATATGACATCATTACGGGAAGCCTGGAGAGTGGGATGTCAAAATCATTTCTTGTTGCTCCTCTCTAAGAAACACGGGGACTATCTGTATACGGTAAAATCGGGGGAACCAATTTCTTGTTAATAAAGTGTCTCGGAAGATCACCTTGAAGTCTCGAGACCATGGACCGAGTACCCCCCCTCGAGGTCTATCGACACCTGACCTGGGGATAATGTTTACCGTGACCCCAACGGGCATGGGGAGTTTCTGAAGAGTGCAGCCAGGGCTGGCAAAATCTGCCAGGCTATTCTGAAGCTAGTCTGAACCTACATCATGAATTTAGTCAGCTGTCCCATCCCGTTTTCTTTATCATTAATGTATTTTGTACTATGTTGGGATTTTCCCCTCCTATATAAGTGGGATCCTTGGCACTTCGTAAACCCTGTTGCTTCAATTGCTCCACACAAAATATACAAAGAACATTCTGTTTGCTCTCTAACATATTCTCTTGATATTATTGCTTCTATCCATTGTCTTCATCTTTGTTCATCATTTATTGCTCATTATCGACTGTAAAAAGCCTTCGTTGATTATTACATACCTGTTAGCCCTACCCCGATCACCCACGATAGCTTGAGTCTGAGCCCCGAAATCGACTTCGAGACCCCAAATCGACCGGCTTGAGGCCCCGAACAATTGACCTGACGGTTTGATTGTAGCTCCCTCTCTAACTCCATCTCGTCTTTAGATCTCATACATTTAGCACCGGCTGCTTAACAAACTAGCATAAAAATAGATCACGTATTTTTAGAGTCCCATCAATAAATTTAATTGTTATTACCATTTTTACGGTAAATAGATATTATATCTCCTTGTGCACTTTATTGATGAGTTATGAGTTCCTCTTGGTGATAATTTGTTATTCTACATTTTTGTGTTGTTGTGGTACATATGTACATGATGTGCGGATTGATTGTAGATGCGCATGCGGCAACATAATGGAGGTAATTCATTGTGATGTGCATGCAGCGAGATAAGGGTGGCTACATATGCATGTGGAAACATAAGGGCGGTGTTTATTGATGCCTATGCTGCGAGATAAGGGTGGCTTATGCATGTTGCAATGTAAGGGGAATATTTCATTGTGATGCTCAAGGGGAAACATACGGGTGGGATTGTGTGGATGTTATGTGATAGCCTGGGGGCAATTTCTATCGATTATGTTGTGTGGTGGTACAAAAAGAGGCAAATTCTATTTGCGTTTATGAGTTCTTTATGTATGTCATACGTTTTTATACTATTTGATGCATTGTTTCTAACATGCTAATCTATACCTCTATTATTGCTTGATGATTTGGTTGCCAAGATGGATTTGTCTACGTGGAGTTTATATCTCATGTTTTGTTGAGTTATTGGTAGCATATTGGATTGACGAGATTAGGAAGTTGTCATTTTGCATTAATATATTTGATTATGGCAAAGTTTTCTTGAACGTGTTATTTCACAATTGGTACAGAATCGGATTATAATGTAGCACGAGCTTTTTGCCGTGCAAGTTGTGATTCATATTGTGGCACGAGGTCTTTGCCATGGGGGTGTGACTTATATTGTGGCATGAGGTCCTTGCCATGCGAAAAAGCGGTTGATAATGTGGGCATGAGGTTCCACATATACGTGACTTGATGTGATGACTTGTTGTTGAAACTGAGCCCTTTACTTGTATTGAATTGTTATCACATGTGATATTGTATTTCTGCTATACATCTTGTTGCCATATTTATATATATTTCACAGATTATTTGACAAGTGAGTATCTTTTGACTTAAAAACCTCATCACTACTTCTTTGAGGTTAGTCAAGATACTTACTGAGTACACTTGGTCGGTTTTACTTATACTACATTTTTGCACCGTGCGTGCAAATTCTAGAGCTGAGTAGATGCCAAGATGGAGCTTGTAGAGGCATACCTGCATGTCGATTTCATGATACCTTTTGTTCATGGTAGCTTAGGGTTTCGTTTCTATTTATGTAACTTTCAAACATATATTGTATTTGTTCATTTCACCAGTTTTATAAACCTAAATCGTAGTGGCTCATGACTTGTACTATTAGTACTTAGGGTAGTTGCATTAAATTTCTACAGCCTTATTTGTAATAATGATTATTTATCATTGTATTTGTAACTTATACAGTTTGTCTTACCTAACGGGTTGGGTTAGCGGCTATCACGACATCAGTGAGATTTTGGGCCGTGACAGTATCAGAGCACTAGATTGTGTAGGTCTCACGAGTCATGAGCAAGCTTTGTAGAGTCTTAACGATCGATGTGGAATCACTTGTACTTATCTTCTATAGGCTATAAAGATTTAGGAAACTTCACTCTATTTCTTTATATGTCATGCGACTTTGTTCTATCTTATAGTTTGAATCTTTCTTCTCTTATTCTCTGACAAATGGTGAGGACACGTGCTTCGTCCGTAGCCGAGCAAAAGCCAGAGCCCTCGATTGCAACCACTATTAGGGGTTGGGTCCGGGGCAAGGGAAGAGATAGAGGCAGAGCTCAGCCTAGAGCACATGCAACAATACCCACAATTGAGCCTCAATTAGCTTCAGAGGACGAGATTCCAGTCCAGGTCGAGCAGGTAAGACCAACTCAGGTCCTAGAGGGGTTCATTGCTACCCAGTGCTTCAGGACGCCTTAGTCCACATGGTTGTCTTCATTAAGATTATGGCCCATGCTGATGTATTTTTATGTCACAACCGCTTCTCAAGCTGGGGGAGAAGTTCAGACTCCCACTACTCATGCCCTAGAGCAGATGATCTATAGCTTCTGACCCTAGGAGTCATACCAGTTGGGGTGGTTTAGCCTATTGTTACCATGCAGCCTGGGGATCGACCCCCGATGCACCTTATTAGCTAAAAAGGTTGGACAAGTTCATAAAGTTAAATCCCCATCACTTTGGTGGTGCACCTTCAAAGGATTCCCATGACTTCTTGGACCATTGCCATGAGATATTGTGCAACTTGGGACTAGTCGAGTCCAATGGAGTTAACTTTACCATCTTTTAGATGTATGGTTCCGCCAAGAGATGGTGTCAGGTTTATGAGCTGGGCAGGCCAATAGGATCACTTCCTCTTTCACGGGCTTAGTTTTTGCAGTTGTTCTTGGAGAAATTATTCCCCTCACTCAAAGACGAGCTGCACAATAGTTTGAGCGCCTTCAACAAGGTAGCATGTCCATCACCCAATATGAGACCAGATTTGTTGATCTGTCTCACTATGCAGCTATCCTGATCCCTACTGATAGGAAGAAGGTGCGGAGGCTCATAGAGGGTCTTACTTATGGAATCAAACTTCAAATGGCCTGATAGGCTGAAATCGAGACCTTTTTCACGCAAGTAATGAAGATTTCCAGGAGGATTGAGAATATTAGAGGCCAGATGAGAGAGACGACCTCTCACAAGAGGCCTCATCATTTTGGAGGTTCGGTGGTGCCTCGTTTGGAGGAAAGGGTTCTTTTGGTAGAGGTCATGCCGCTCACCAGTATAGCAAGTGCTCCAGGTTTCTCACGGTGTTTCAAGCAGCAATAGTTCTTATGAATCTCATTGTGAGTAGCTAGCATTCAGTGTACCCCTAGCTCTAATTAGTGCACCTATGATATAGAGCTATCATGGTGGTTATTCAGGGATAGTCTGAGGTTCAATAGCTACGTCAGTAGACGGCTTGCTATGTATGTGGGGATTTGAGGTACATCACGAGGTTCTGTCTTAGGTCACAAAGTAGTATGCCACATCAGGATACTCGTGCCATGATTCAGGCACCGGTTGCTATACCACCCGCTCAGCCAGCTAGGGGGTGGGGGTTAGGTATCCAGAGGTGGAGGCCATCCAGTTAAAGTTGGAGGCCAAAAGGCCGTCCTAGAGGTAGAGGACAAATTAGTGGGGATCAGCCACGTTGCTATGCATTTTCGGCTTGGCTTGAGGCGGAGTTAACCATTGCGGTTATTACAGATATTATTTTAGTCTGTCATAGAGATGATTCAATGTTGTTTGATCCGGGTTCAACATATTATTATGTGTCTTAATACTTTGTATCCCACATGATTATGCCTCGCGATTCTCTTGATGTTCATGTTTCTGTGTCCACGCCCGTTGGTATTCTATAGTAGTAGATCAGGTGTACCAGTCTTGTGTTGTTACCATTAATGGTTTTGATATATAGTGGATATATTGTTGTTGGATATGCTGGATTTTGCGGTTATTCTTGGTATGGATTGGTTTTCCCCCTATCATGCTATCTGGAATGTTGATGTTCGGTCAAAAAATGCATATATTTAACTATTGTTGCCTCATATTCTAGTACTTAAAATCATCTTTTGAGTACTAATTATATTACTTTATGCTTAATATTATATTTTAACTATGTAGGAATAAAGCAGTATGAAGATGAAGAGATTTGGAGCAAAATTAAATAAAATATGGAAGAAAAATGAAGAAAAATAAAGGAAGAAGACAAAGGAAGGGGGGGGGGGGGGGGCACCCTTTGGTGTTTGTCCCCCCAAGTGGAAGACAAAAAAAAGTAAAGAATCAATTCTAAGGAAAAAATTGAAAGAGGGAACGTGAAAAGCTACGGGTTTCAATGCCAGGGCCAACGCGACTCGCTGCCCTAGACGTTGTGTTGCGGGAGTTTTTCGATTTCGCTCGGGACAAGGTTATTTTCGGCCTACACGGTCTCAAAACGTATAAAAGGGGTTCTAAACCTAATTTGGAGGAGATATAACATATTTTTGGTAGGGGAGACACCACTTTGAGAGAAAAATACGAGCACAGGGCCGTCGTGGAGGTCGAGTTTCACCTTTCTTTTACCAAACTTAGTAATTTTTATGGTTCTTTGTATGATTTGTTGTTTGGCTACCATGTCTATGTAGAGCTAAACTTTATGTTCTAGGATTGTGGTTCTTTCATGACTATTATTATTCGGATTTTGATTTTGATTTCTTAGTTCATCGTATTGGTTTATTTATTCAATCCTGAGCTTAATTATTTGATTATTTGATCACCAATCAAATATTATCTATGATTTAGAGTTCAACTCGAAAATGGGAATTCTAGGTTGTATATAGGATCAAGTAGAGCATGTTCTTGAACCCATGCATCGGGAAATGGATTCGCGTTTTGAATAGACATGTGCTAATTGCCTTGCTTAGTTTTTATACGAAAATTATAAATGCATTCTTGTTGATTCTAACTCTATAGATATATGTGTGTTGGGTTCGCTTGAATAGGCGAGTAGGAGATCGACAGATTCTTATGAGTAATATTAACTTCGTCAACCAATAATCAGATAAATTAATTAATCAATTTAATTGAAGAATATAATAGGATTTTTAGATAGCCATGAACATAAAAATCATAAAAATCCGTTTTCCCTTGTCAGAGTTCATATAAGGCCCCATGAAATCTCTACTCAAGAACCCGAATCTCGTGGTGCCAAGTTAGGATCATATGTTAGAAATTCATAAAATTCTTTGCGGCGAGCTTTGGATTGATCTGTGCATTATAAAGTTATGAAATTATATTATCCAAAAAATTGCGTTTCTGCGGTTCATTATGCGGTCACATAATAGATATGCGGATCGCATAGTCACCGCAGAGTCAGACAGTTTGATGGTTAATTTGAGGTCAACTATGTGGCCAATTATATGATCGTATAATCAATATGCGGGCCACATAGTCATCACATAATTCCCTTGAAATTTTTGTAAGGAGTAGTTCTGCAGTGCATTATGCGACCGCAGAACAAGTATGCAGACCTCATTTCTGTCGCATACCCAGACAGTTTGTTCAGGTTTTGGGACCATTTTTGCGGTCCATTTCGCGGGCCGCATGTCCGTTGTGCGATCGCAGATTTCGTCTGGGCTCCTATTTTCTAACTCTTAAAACCCGACCCCATCCTATTAAAAACACCCATTAGACCTCTTTTATGTTATTTTTACTGCAAATAAAATGAGAAAGGGAGCTCTAGAGGGAGAAACTAACTCTCAATCCTTGCCAAATCTTTGAAGACTTTCAAGCAAAATTTGCTAAGCTTTCACCCCAAGAGGTAAAAACTTGAACCCTAACCTTTAGTTTCGAAATTTACACTAGAATGAGTAATTAGCTTGGGGGTTCATGGGTATAGGAATGGATTTCTTGCATGCATAAAAGACATAGAGTATTGGGAGGGTATGAACTAAAAGGGTAGCAATTGGGGTGTAAAATGATAGAAATCTCTCACAAAAAGGGCCCTAAAATCACAATGCACACCTAGTGCTTGATAGTATACCTAAACAAGCTAGAATCTTAATCATGTCTCTAATTCTTGGTTTAATTTGTAATTTCCGTAAAATAGATTGAAGTTGCTAAGTGTCATGACCCCGATCCCGAACCCGGCCGTGATGGCGTCTCTTGTGAAGACAAGGCAAGCCAGTTTAACCCAATTCGCCTTTTGAACCAGTTAAGCAACAAAAATGGTCTAAACATGATTAATAACCCTGAATAGCGGAAATAACGATAACAATGCGAAAAAAATCCAACCCGACACAATCCTAACCGCGGTGTCACAAGTCACGAGCATCTATAGGCCATGATACAAGTTTGCTAAATCCAATATCTAGTACAAATATTCGAAGGAAATAGAAATGACAAGATAGTAGAGACACGGGGCTGTGGACACCAACAACTACCTCGTAATCTCCGAATACCGCCTAGAAGTGGAGGAATCAGCACTCAGGAACGGAATCAGCGACGCCTGAATCTGTACACATGGTCCAGTAAGTAATGTAAGCACTCCAACTAAGTGAGTAACAAATGTAAATAACGACTGAAAGTAAGAAAACACGTAAAACACAAGGCATTCTACACTGAAGTAGTAAATATCACTTGAAAACAGTAAAATAGTGAAGAGTCAAGTAAAACAAGTAATTGAAAGGTAAGTAAAGAAATAGAAGTTCGCCCCTCGGGCACAGTATCAACAAATCCGCTCCTCGGGCAACATCTCAGAACAATACCAGCCCCTCGAGCTCAATCTCAGAACAATGTCAGCCCCTCGGGGTCAATCTCACATCACAATGGGTACCCGCGCTCACTGGGGGTGTACAGACTCCGGGAGGGGCCCCTTACGGCGCAAGCGCAATATCAAGCCATCTCGTGGCATCAAATCTAGGCCCTCAACCTCATATCAATCAAGCCACCTCGTGGCATATATATGCATCTCAGGCCCTCGGCCTCATATCAGTATCAATGTATCCTCACAACTAAGCCCTCGGCCTTACTCAGTCCAAAAATCATCACAAGCCCCTCGGGCAATAGTAAAACAGTATTTCTCAGCCCAAAACATCATTTAAAAATATTATTTAAGTCTCAAAACTGAGTAAAAATGGCTGAGTAGTAAAACAGTGGAAAATAACATGACTGAGTTCAAATAATAAGTCAAAATAGTGAGAAAATAGTAATAAACATCCCCGAAGGGTTCAAATAGTTGGCATGAAGCCCAAATATGGCAATCAGCCCAAATCATGATGATAGCAAATAAGTTTCAGTCAAATACGCAGTAAAATCATCAATCGGGACAAACCAAGTCACAATCCCCAATAGTGCATGACCCCACGCTCGTCATCAAGCGTGTGTCTCACCTCAATATAGCACTACGATGTGCAATCTGGGGTTTCAAACCCTAGGAGCATCATTTACAATCATTACTCACCTCGAACCGGCTAAATCTCTAGCTCGCGATGCCTTTGCCCCTCGAATCGGCTTCCACGCGCGTTGAATCTATCCAAAATCAGAATGAATACGTCACAATATGCTAAGGGAACAAAATCCAAGCGAAAACAATCGAAAAATACCAAAAATCCCAAAATTGGCCAAACCCGAGCCTTGAGCCCACTTCTCAAAACTCAGAAATTTTTGCATCAATAGATTCCTCATCTCCCCACGAGTCTATGCATATCAAGAATACCAAAATCAGAGTTCAAATGACCCCTCAAATTCTCAATTTAAGGCCTCTTAAACTCAAGCCCTAATCCCCCATTTTTAACCTTTTAATTCCTTTAATTTCAGTCTTAATCCATGAAATACTACCATAGAAATGTGTTTTAGGTCCAAAATCTTTACCTTAACCATGAAATCTCCTTTCAAAATCGTCCAAAAGTTCCCAAGCCGTGGTCCAAAAATGGTGAAATAACCCAATTTCGCGAAATGGTCTAACTTATATGCTCTGCCCAGGCATACCCGCATCTGCGGTCAAAAATCTGCTTCTGCGGTACCGCATTTGCGTTTACACTCCGCTTTTGCGGAAATCACTAAAGCCGGCCACTGCCGCATCTGCAATCCTTCTTTTGCATTTGCGGTTGCGCAGATGCGGCCCCCACAACCGCATTTGCAATTTCCTGACACTCCCCTCCAAAACCACTTCTACGGCTTCTCCCTCGCACATGCTGCGTCGCACCTGCGGCCCCCAAACCGCAGGTGCAAAAACACTAAAAGCCACAAATTTCTGCAATCTCTCAAGTCTCAAATCTTCATGTTAACTTACTCCAAAGCACAAATGTGACCCAATAACTTACTCAAACTTGTTCCAATCATCAAAACACCTCAAACGACATCAAATCAACCAAAACACCTCGGATTCAAGCCTAAGTTTCTAAAATCTTTCCAAAATACGCTTTCAATCAAAAACCCAACCAAACCACGTCCGAATGACTTGAAATTTTACACACACATCCCAAATGATATAACGAAGCTACTGCAACTCTCGAAATTCCATTCCGACCCCTATATCAAAATCTTGCCTATCAAACGGAAATCGCCAAAATGAACACTTTGCCAATTCAAGCTTAATTCTACTCCGAACCTCCAGAACCCATTCCGATCACGCTCCTAACTTAAAAATCACCTCCTAAAGCTAACCAAACCACCAGAACTCACATCTGAGCTCTCTAACACATAAGTCAACATCCGGTTGACTTTTCCAACTTAAACCTTCTTAAAAGAGACTAAGTGTCTCATTTCTTACCAAATCCTCTCCGAACTTAAACTAATCAACCCGATCACATAAAACACGGATAACAAAGCATAAGGAAGCAGAAATGGGGGAAAACGGAGCGGTAACTCATGAGACGACTAGCCGGGTCGTCTCACTAAGGGTCTCTGAATTTTGTAAGAAATTAAAGAAAACTCTATCGAGGTATGTATGGCTAAAACCCCCTCCTATTAAAAATCGAGCTCTATTGGTATGCGTATGTGCAAATGTGGTAAGACTAAAAACTTGATTGATGTATTGATTGATATTTTACATGAATTGGTTTTGAAATTGGATGTGTAAACATGAAAGGTGTGCCTCAATGTATGCAAAGTACTATCCTAGATATTTGAAGATGTGCAAAGAATATGAACCGTTTGTTGAAATTGCCTAGACTTCACGTCAAGACTTAAAACTGAGATTATCATGCTAATTATGTGAAATCTTATCTATGCTTGCAACTTGAATTGCTTTTATATGTGCCTATGATCATAAATTGCAAGGTTGACATTGAAAGCGGAAACGATGTGATAATTGTGGCCCTAAGTTCCAATGAATTGTTATGATATATGTGAAATAAGGATTCAAATGAGATGATTAATGAGAAAGAACAACGCCTAAGTAAGGTGGCCTAGCCGATCGGGCCGTGATCAGACACCATGCCGCACACATGGTGGTAATGTGCTGATATTGAATTCCGGAAAAAAGGAAATGAAATGGTGATTGAGGTATATGTCTCAAATGAGGCAACCTAGCCGATCGGGTCATGATCGGACTCCGCGCAAGATAGTGGTGGTATTGAGAACAATGATGAACATATGAAAGAAATACCCCAAACTAAAGTTATGGAAATCATGTGAAAGTTGTATGACTCTTTATTTGATGATATGGTGTTCGGTTAAAGATTTGATTGTCTCTTGTGATTTCCTTGAATTCTTGTATGATAGTTCTTTCTAATAAGATGGTGTTTAGTTATACATACTAGTACTATTCCATGGTACTAACGTCCCTTTTTCTGGGGGTGCTACATTTTTAAATAAATGTAGGTGGCTCCATAGCGGATAGTGCCGATTGCACGTAACGGAGTGTCCTCCTCTCAAAGTCTTGGTGAGCCCCTTTCTCCTTCTAGGGGCTATGTTGTACATCATTTGTTATAGATTTCCACTTTTGAGGTATAGCCGATGCCTTGTTGCCGGCGTTGTCATAATTGTCTTGTGTATTCTTAGAGCCTCCGTAGATGTTTGTATGGGTTATGTACGTGTGTTGGACGGGTCTATGAACTATGTTGTAAATCTAACTCTTGTCTCTCTAAACTGTAACTGTATGGAATCTTGGAAATTTAACTAAGGTTTAAGGTTGTGATATAAAGTGAACTAACAATGTTGAATGTACAATCTTTCCTATTGTCTAAATAAATGATAGAATGGTTTCCCTAATCACATTGAGTTGGGTAGAAAGTATTTGATAAGGCTTGCTCAGTTGGGTTCACTCGATTGAGCGCCGGTCGCGCCTCCCGAGGTTGGGGCGTGACAGTTCACTATTTGTTTTTTCTTTTATTTTATTTAGTTTAGATTCAAATACTTTTGGTTTAATCCTTGTTTAGATAATAAGGATAGTATAATTTAGTTAATAGTTGATAACAAGTTCTCGTGAGTTCAACATCCTATTTTTAGTCACTTTATTACTTGATGACCGCATATACTTGCGTGTGCGTTTGGCCCCAATAAGTTTTTGGCGTTGTTGCCGGGGACCTAGAAATTAGCTATTTTTCTAGATTAGACTTCTACTTTTATCTTTACAAGTTTTGTTTTTTCATAAATATTTTTATTTTTATAACTGTTTAATTTTTCTCTTAGTGTTCTTCTAGTTCTTTCAGCATGATATCTCAGGATGAGATATATGGAGGTAAGGTTATTGATGAAGACACATGGTTGACGGAAGACTTTTATGCCCCGTATTTTTGGGCTTGTCATGGACTGACCTCTTGGAGATCTGAATTTGAATATAAAAGTAAGGGTTGGTATTGGGACGAGTATTCTCGATTAGGGGAATATACAGAACGATGTTGTCTTCCAACAACTTTGATGATTGATTGGTCTAAGAAGAGCGTTGAGCTTGCACATATAATTGACAATTTTGCTCGCCTGTGCACAACTTGGATGAAGATTTGAGTGCAAAAGTTGATGCGTGTAACGACCAACAATTTAATGATGAGTTGTGTGAAACTAAAAAAAATCTTCTAGACCAAATTGAGGAGCTAAAATGAGAATACCAATCATTAGACCATATTTTTCTTGATGATGTCAATGTTGATATGAGTGCTCTAGAGTCATGAGAGAGAGTAGATAACATATCTTTTTCATACTTGAGTGCGTGTATACATGGGGGTGTAAATAGTAGTACAATTCATGAGTTAAGGCGCATTAGACCTCATTCCAACAATTTTTCCACATTGTGTTTTGATTGTAAGATAGTAATCGAGCCATCTGAGCCTATGCGGGGGGGGGGGTTTCAAAGGGTTAGAATGAGAGAGCATATATTCTAGAATTTATTATGCCAAAGAGCAAAAATTACATTCCTCATCTAAAGGCGAGAAGTGTAGAGTGAGAAATTTATTACTTGGCCTGGTTATCTTTGTAGCCCCACGAGAGGAGCATAGCTGCAGACTGGATACAATTCATAAGTTCAAGGTGGAGGAAAAAGTGGTTCATGTCATGCCGCTATGTTAAATTAGGTGCTTGTTGGGAGGCAACCCAGCTTTACTGCTTTACTTTATTTTTGTTTATTTTTATCTTTGTAGTGTTGTTTTATTTTTTAGATTTTTGAGAATAGGAAGAAAAGACATTGGAAGGTGCAAAAGCGAGCCAGATGGTTGGAACTAGTGTGAGGTGCCTGCACAAAGGACCATCATCTGGAGAAGTCTGAGTATACTATGAGCTGCTAATACTTCGACCTTTAGCCTACCAGGGAGTCACTTTTATCCTCTGTTTATTTATTGAATGCATTGAGGACATTGCACAATTTTATGTGTGGGGTCAGAAGATTGTCTGGGTGATTTTCTGTGGTATCCAAAAAATAAAAATAAGAAAAATTGGACGTTTCTTGACAATGGATCTTGTGGACAACTTTCTTTAGGGATTAAAGTCCAATGAAAAAAATCAATTTTTTTTGTTCTAGTTAGTTTTAGTTAGATAATAATCCCCCTTGGTTTTTCTTTATGCATCATTTCTTTTCCAGGCGATGTAACTTGAACCAGAAATACTTTTTTATTTTTAGGATTAGATTTTTTTTGAGTAGTGAAAGAGGGAGAAGAAAAACCTTTGCGATTTATTTGATACTAGTATTTTTAGGAATGAGCTTGAGTTGTACTTTCCTCTGAGTGCTTCAGTAATGAATAAAAAGCAGGCTTCTGTTGCCTAAGCTCAGGGTTGTGACTCTGTATATAGCTTATTCTTACTTTATTGTTTGCTATGATCCTGTGTGTCTTAGATTAGAATTGATCCATCTTGATTGATACTTGCGCCATTTGGGGTGAGGATTTCTTACATATATTCCATGTTTTTTATCTTAGTCTAGAATTTTTCCTGCATGTTATTGAAGCGAAATAAAAGTGTTGCTATGTTTTGAAGATGATAATAGGGTTTCTTTGATATGTCTTGTGAATTTTAGCCTTTTCAGATATTGTACCACTAGGTAGCCCTTTGAGCCTGTAGCCTTTTGTTTGGAAGCCGTTTTTGACCTTGATTCTTTTGTTGAATCCCTAGTTTTTGCTCCCTACTTCCCTAAGCATTGTTGCTTATACTATGATATTAATTAATAAATTTGAAGGAAGGGATGATTAAGTGAAAAATGGTGACCAACGATAGCTGAAAAGTGATGAAAATGCCCTCTTGAAAATAATGTGACATGAAAAAAGGAATAAAAAAATTTCATTGAAAAAAAATATATGATTGAGACATTCTTGATATGTGGGAAATAATTATAAAGCAATGGATGAAGAGAGGGCTGAAAAATAAAATTAAGAGATAAAAAAAGTGGGTGATGAAGTTTAAAAGTGCAAAGTGCTTAGGGAAGTATTAGTCACTATTATATAGTTCTCCTAGTCGTACCTTGCCAATATTACAACCCGTTAAAGTCCTATTTGATTCTATTCGAGCATATTGAATTAGCAGAGATGTACTAATGAGCAAGCCTATGGTTCTTTGTGCATATGTGTGAATTTGTTTGTGAATACGAGAGTTGTTCTTTGATTCTAAGTCCTTACATTATATCAATTCTTTTATTTGAGTGTATGAACTATTTATTCTTGTAAGGGCACTGGTTTCATGATAGATAGGTGATGTTATTAGATTTATTTGACGGAGTAGGTGAGCGAGCTTAAATTTGGTGAGTTAGAGTCCCTCTATGAGGTTAGGAGGTTAGACGTTTGTTGTTTGGTTGTTGACTTGTATATCTTGCACGATGATCAGGAAGGGTATATTTGAAAGTTTGAGTTGCTATAGGACCTAATTGTTAGTATCAACCGAAATGGTGGTGTTTCCAGGCTTTATTTATTGAGAGTGATTTTATTGCTTACTCGAGGACGAGCAAGAGTTTACGTGTAGGGTGGTGATGTTCGGTCAAAAATACATATATTTAACTATTATTGCCTCATATTCTAGTACATTAATTATCTTTTGAGTACTAATTATATTACTTTATGCTAATATTATATTTTAACTGTGTAGGAATAAACTAGTGTAAAGATAAAGAGATTTGGAGCAAAATTAAATAAAATGTGAAAGAAAAAGAAAGAAAAATAAAGGAATAAGATGGGGGTGGGGGGAGGGTCACCCTTTGGTGTTTGTCCCCCCCCCCCCAAGGGGAAGACAAAAAAAGAAGAGAACAAAGCTAAGGCTAAAATTGAACGAGGGAATGTGAAAGGCTACTTGTTTCAGCGCTAAGGTCAGCGCACCGCAGGCCTGAATGCTGTATTGCGAGGTTTGTTTTTCTTATTACGCCCGGGACAAGGTTATTTTCGGCCTACACGGTCCCTACTCATATAAAAGGGGTTCTAAGCCTAATTTGGAGGAGATCTAACATATTTTTGGGAGGAGAGACGCCACTTTGAGAGAAAAACACGAGCACAGAGCTGTCGTGGAGGCCGTGTTTCATCTTTCTTTTACAAAACTTAGTAATATTTATGGGTTTTTATATGATTTGTTGTTTGGCTTCTATGTTTATGTGGAGCTAAACTCCACGTTCTAGGAGTGTAGTTCTTTTATGACTATTGTTCTTCGGATATTGATTTTGATTTCTTAGTTCATCATATTGATTTATTTATTCAATCATGCGCTTAATTATTTGATTGTTTGATCACCAATAAAATATTATCTACGAATCTAGAGTTAAACTCGAAAGTGGGAATTCTAGGTTGTACATAGGATTAAATAGAGCATTTTCTTGAGCCCGGGCATCGCAAAATGGATTCACGGTTAGAATAAACATATGCTAATTGCCTTTCTTGATTATTATACGGGAATTATAAATGCATTCTTGTTGATTCTAACTCTATAGATATATGTGTGTTGGTTTAGCTTGAATAGGTGATTAGAAGATCGATATATTCTTAGGAGAAATATTAACCCCGTCAACCAATAAATCGGATAAATTAATTAGTCAATTCAATTGAAAAATATAGTATTAAATTGCTAGATAGCCCATGACCCTACATTGATATAATAAAAATATGTTTTTCCCTTGTCAAAGTTCACTATTTGTGTTTTCTTTTTATTTTAATTAGTTTAGATTCAAATACTTTGGGTTTAATCCTTTTTTAGATAGTAAGGATAGTCTAATTTAGTTAATAGTTGATAACAAGTCCTTGTGGGTTCGACATCCGACTTCTAGTCACTTTATTACTTGGAGATCGTGTATAATTGCGTGTGCATTTGGCCACAACAATTGTCTTTCCAAGAATGTGATTTTAGCCATGCTGGCATTGCCTAGATTAGAGTGGAGATGGACTCTCGGTCATTCTACTAGTAGGGTGGTTTTATTTTTGAAGGCTCAACGTATGATTGAGAAGGGATGCTTAGTGTACTTAGCTTACATCCAGGATTCTAGTGCGGAGGTTCCTTCAATGGATTAGGTGCCGGTTGTGAGGGAGTTCCCAAAGGGTTTTCCTGCAGATTTACCGATCATGCCTCCCGACATGGATGTTGACTTTTGCATTGATTTGGTTCCGAGCTCTCAACCTATTCTATCCCACAGTACCGAATGGCTCCAGTCAAGTTGAAGGAATTGAAGGATCAATTGCATGATTTGCTTGATAAATGATTCATTAGGCCAAGTGTTTCACCTTGCTGTGCGCTGACATTATTTGTAAAGAATACAGATGGATCAATGAGGATGTGTATTGACTATCGATAGTCGAACAAGTTGCTATCAAGAACAAGTATCAATTGCCTCAGATTGATGACTTATCTGATCAACTTCAGGATGCCAATACGCTTTCCAAAATTTACTTGATATCGCGCTATCATCAGGTGAAGATTAGGGCATCAGATGTCCCTTAGACAGATTTCAGGACCTGATATGGTCATTATGAGTTATTGGTGATGTCATTTGGTTTGACTAATGCTCCAGCAACCTTTGTGGATTTGATGAACCGAGTGTTCAAGCTTTATTTGGATTCCTTCATGATTATGTTTATTGATGATATTATAGTTTATTCTCGTAGTATAGAGGAGCATGATCAACATTGTGGATTGTACTTCAGACTTTGAAGGATCGTTAAATTTATGTCTAGTTTTAGACGTGTGAGATCTGGTTGGACATAGTTGCCTTCTTAGGTCATGTTGTGTCTTGTGATAGTATCAAAGTAGATCCTAATATGGTCGAATTGGCCTAGACCTACTTCAACTACAGAGATTCGGAGCTTCTTGGGTTTGGCGGGCTCTATCGTTGTTTTGTAGGGGGGTTCTCATCTATCTCAGCCCCGTTGACCACGTTGATTTAGAAGGGCACTCTTTTTATATAGTCCGATGAGTGTGAGGAGAGCTTTCAGAAGCTCAATACCGCTTTGACTACAACCCTAGTGTTAGTGTTACCCATAAGTTCGGGGCCTTATATTGTGTATTGTGATGCTTCGTGTATTGGAGTTTCCACAGTATCGATGCAGGACAGTATGTTGATTGCCCACATGTCTCATTAGTAGAATATCCAAGAGAAGAGCTATCCTTTGTATGATTTTTTAGTTGGAAGCAATTGTACACATGCTCAAGATTTGGAGGCACTACTTGTACGACATGTCGTGTGAGGTTTTCCTTGATCATCAGAGTTTCCAGCATTTGTTCCAGTAGAAGGATCTGAATTTGAGGCACCAAAGATAGTTGGAGATATTGAAAGATGATAATATCACTATATTATATGATTTCGGGAAGGCCAATATGGTGACTGATGCCTTAAGTAGGAAGGTGAAGTGCATTGGTAGTTTGGCATTTATACCGACAGTGGAGAGTCCATTGTATATGGATGTTAAGTCCTTGGCTAAGAAATCACGAGGTTGGATATTTCAGATCCTAGTAGGGTTTGTGCAAGCTTTTTGGCATAGTCTTCTTTGTTGGAGCGAATCAAGGCTTGCTAGTTTGATGATCCTCACTTGTTGGTGTTGAAAGACACGATGCAGCGTGGTGGTGCTAAGAAGGTTGTGATTGGGGATGATGATATTATGTGGCTTCAAGGCGGATTTGTGTTCCGAATATCTATGGTTTGAGAGAGTTGATCCTTGAGGAGGCTCATAGCTCACGATATTCTATACACCCAGGAGTCAAGAAGATGTATCGTGACTTGAAACAACATTATTGGTGGCAGAAGAGGAAGAAAGACATTGTTGGGCATTTCTCATGGTGCTTGAATTCCCAACAAGTGAAATATGAACATCAAAATTTGGGAGGTTTGACTTAGAGGTTGGTGATACCGGAGTGGAAGTAGGAGCACATTACTATGGACTTTGTGGTAGGCCTACCATAGACTTTGAGGAAGCATGATGATGTTTAGGTCATTTTGGTGATGACTTCCTACACTTCAAAGTCGTTGGCTCTGATCTATATTAGGGATATTGTTCATTTGTACAGTGTGCCCATTTCTATTATCTCAGACCATGACACCCAGTTCCCTTTGCACTTTTGGAGAGATATTCAGTGTGAGTTGGGAATGCAAGTGGAGATCAACACTGTATTTCATCCGCAGACGGATTATTGGCCGATTTGAGATCTTAGAGAGAGTTAGGCAGGTTGCTTATAGGCTTGTATTGCCTCCCATCCTAGTAGGGGTACATCCCGTGTTTTCATGTTTCTATGTTTCGGAAGTACCATGAAGATAAGTTGAAGTTTTGGACTTCAGCATAGTGCAACTTGATGGAGATTTGACTTATGAGGAAGAGACAGTAGCAATTTTAGATTGACAGGTTCAAAAGTTTAGGTCAAAGGATATTTCTTCTATGAAAATGCTTTGGAAAGGTCAGCCGACTGAGGAGGCTACTTGGGAGTCCGAGTCTGATATGAGGAGTAGATATCTGCATCGTTTTCCCAATCAAGGTACATTTCTATGTCCATTCAAGGATGAACGTTTCTTTTAGGGGTGGAGAATGTAACAATCTGATAGGTTGTTTTGAGTTGTAGCTTCCCATTCGTGGTTTGAGATCATGCATAGATTATTTGATGGTTTGTGACTTGCGTGCATGGTCCGTGTTGATTCCGAAAAGATTAAAGGTATTTTTTAAAAGAAAACTTGATTTTTGAACTTAAAATTTATTTAAGTTGAGCACGTCAACATTGGTGGTAAACGATCTCGGATCTATGCTTTGACGATTCCGGTAGGGCTGTATGATGATTTTGGACTTGTACACATGTGTTGGTTGGGGTCCCGGGTGACCCGAGGCCATTTCAGCGCTTATTGTGAAAAGTTTGAATTTGAAGGTTTGAACTTTGAAATCTTTGAGTTTTGATGCTTGATTCTTCATTTGAGATGTTATTTTGATGATTTGAGCTTACAAGCGAGTTTGTACCATGTTATGGTACTTGTCTGGATGTTTGCATCGGAGCCTGGGGAGCTCGAGTAAGTTTCAGATGGGTTTCAGACTGATTTGATAAGAATTGGGATTTGCTGGTGCTACAAACCTTGCAATTCCATTGGTGTGTTCACAAATGCGAGCCTCGCATTTGCGAGTGCTAGCTCACATTTGTGATGCTAGGGAGGAGCACCACCACTTGACAATTGCGAATCTATGGTCGCTTTTGCGAAGGGGGACCTTTGCATTGTGATGCTTCTATCGCAATTGCGACGTCTATAATTGTGATGCTTGTGTCACAATTGTGATATTTGAAGCTCAAGAGCTGGTTCGCAATTGCGAACAACTGTTCGCTTTAGCGAACATCACAATTGGGAACAAGAGTTCGCAATTGCGATACCTGCAACTGGGTAAAATATAAGAATTTCGGGATTTAGCTCATTTTCCTCTATCTTTGATACCTAGACTCCACATAGAGGCGATTTTGGAGAGCAATTTATTCCCAACTTCATAGTTTAGCAACTTTAACTTGTTTTTGTTCATTTTCCATATATTTTCACAATTAAAACTATGATTTTATAGAGTAGAAATATGGTTTTTTGGTAAAGATTTAGGATTATATATTTTAGAGATTTAGACCACAATTTGAGGTTAGATCTTGAAATAAATCACATATTTGGACTCGGTGGTAAATGGGTAATTGTCACGACCCCAAAATCCCACTTAAGAATCGTGATGACACCTAGTCTTTACAACTAGTTAAGCCTAATATACAACAACATCAGACGGATATAACAACTTTATATTAAATAAAACTGAAAGGAATGGCCCAAGTCATAGCCAATATCATAATACCACTTTCACAATCCCAAAACCCGGTAATACAGAGTCATAAGCTCTACGCAGATGTACACAAGATATTTCAAAATACAATAATGTTTTGGATCACAATTAAATAGTAGCATGAATGAAGTAAGAGGGTCACCCTGAGACCTACGAACGGAACAACATGTATACCTTGAAGTCTCCAACTGCACATGCACCACACTCAAAACCAACACAATCTGAAATACCTGTATCTGCACAAAAATATGAAGAAGTGTAGTATGAGTACACCACAACAGTACCTAGTAAGTATTAAGACTAACCTTGGTGGAGTAGTGATGAGGTACAAGTCAAGACACTCACTAGATATGAAAATATATGCAGAATATTAATATAAAGCTAACAACGGAAAGTAAAGGCAATAAATGGCAACAAGAGTAAACATGTGATAAATTGCTAAAATAATCAAAACACGGTTAAAATATAAGTGAAGTAAAACTAAGTAACACAATAACAATTCCAATCATCAAGTCGTTCCAACATAGAATTTACAACAAGAATCACCCCTAGGTACCACACCTAATAATCACAAATCATAAGCCATAAATCACGAATCTTATACACACGGCACCTCGTGTCCACATTCTCTATCACCTTTGCCTGACAAGACCTCGTGCCACCATATATACCATATCCGTGTCAAGAACCTATAAAATGTTCAGAAAGAAACTTTATTTAAATGAGGTAAAGCATGACAACAATTTAAATAAAGTAAAGAATCAAATGAGATAATTAGTTTATTTTAAGAATCAAATAAAGCAAAGCAGGATAACAATTCCTTCATTTAAATTCGTTATGTTACCAACAACTCAACCGAATATGAGATAATAACTCCACGTAAGTAAATCCATCTTGACAACCAATTCATCATGTAACAATAGAGGCACATATTAGCACATTAAAACAACACAACAAATCACGTAAAATTTACGACAAACACAAGAAGTCACAAAACATTCCAACACAAAAATAACAACAATAATCACTTTGATGTGCCACATGTCATAATCACATATAATCGTAATGTCGCCATGTGAGATTTACATTTAAAACATTTTTTTTTGAAATAGCTTCACGCACTTTAGCCCTCTTATCTCACCGCGTGTGCATCAAAATAAAGTATTTCCCCTTACTCTCAACACATGCATAAGTACCCCCCTAATTTCGCCGCATGCGCATCAATATATACACTAACCTTATGTCGCCGCATGGGCATCTCAATCACAACACATAATCAACCGCATACCATATGCCTATATCCCACGACATTTCTCAACCAACAATACTAATGCCACAACAATACATAACCCACGACTCAAAAACAAGGTGTAGCAAAATTTCACTGACAACAAAATGAAATGGGAAATAAATCAACAATGAAAGGTGTTTCATACAACAACAACTTCAATTAAAGGCATATTAAAGACCGAATAGTCTAACACGGTCAAATGCCACATATATACCCGTGTACACACTCGTCACCTCATGTACATGTATTTCAAGTAGTGAAATTAGACCAAATCATACGGGAAAGTTTTTCCCACACAAAGTTAGGTAAGATACTTACCTTAGTTAGGCCAAATCAACACTCTACTTTGGCTTTTTCCTTTAAAATTCATCTCCTCACGGCTTAAATCTACCAAAAAATGATTTACTATTATCAAACAATACATGAGAAACCAATTCCGATAATTGAAGTTAAGATCTTTATACAATTTTCCAAAAGTCAACAAAAGTCAATCTCGTGCTCGCCGGTCAAAACCCGAGGAGAAAGGTAGATTTTGACTACCAATATCCTCACGAGTCTAAATATGTGTTTGGTTTTCAAATCCAAGTCTAATTCGACTCTAAAATCTTAAATTGTTATTTTTTTTCAAAATATAGTAAAAACTCCTCTTCAAATCTCATGATTTAGATGTTAAATTTCATAAGCAATCATGTTTTGTAATAAAAAATGGATTAAAATCACCTACCCAATAGTTTGGTACGAAAATCTCTCGTCAAAATCACCTCCCACCGAGTCTAGGGCTCACAATGTGATAAAGCTAAGTCTTGAAATTCCAAATTATATGCCCAACTCTAGTAGTCGTCTTTCCAACCTTGGGTTCGCAAATGCGACTACTACAACCTTGGGACCTTGGGATCGCAAATGCGACTACTACAAATGCGACCCATTATTCACAAACGTGAACACTGCCAAACCCACCCAGAGGTCGTATAAGAGACAAACATCTCGCAAATGAGAAGCTAGACCTCTCACAAAAGCAATGAATGAGCTCGCAAATGTGAAATGGCCACTGCCCAACCACTGTTGCAAATGCGACTCATGCTTCGCAAATCGGACATTGCAAATGCAGAGCCCTTATCGAAAATGCGAATAAGGACAACTTAACCGGACCTCACAAATGCGGTGCCCACCTTGCAAGTGCGAGGTCCGCAAATGCAAACAATGTCTCGCATTTGCGAGACTTGAGGCACTAGGAAAGAACCAACAGCTACAACAGCCCAAAATACTCTGAAACACGTCCGAAACTCACCCAAGCCCTTAGGGCTCCACACCAAATATCTGCAAGGGTATATAAATATTATACAAGCTCGCTCTTGCAATCAAAATGCTAAAATAATATCTAGACCCACGATTAGATACCAAAACACATAGATAATTACAATGAACTCAAGAATCGCTAAAAACACATCCATGCTTCCGATTCCTATTAAACCAACTCGGAACAACATCAAATTTTGTAGACAAGTTCCAAATGACAAAATGGATCTATTCCAAGTCTCAAAACAAAAATTAGAACCCGATATTCATAAAGTCAACCTATGATCACACTTAGGAAATTTCTAAACCTTTAAATTGCCAACTTCCGGCAAAACAAGCCAAATCAATCTAGGAACCTTCGAATTCAATTATAGGCATACGCCTAAGTACAAAATCATCATACGGACCTAAAAGAACCATCAAAACTCCGATCTGATATCAAGCACACAAAAGTCAAACTTTGTCAACTCGTCCAACTTAAAGCTTCTAAAATGAGAATCATTCTTCCAAATCAATCTCAAACCACTCGAAAACCAAAACCAATGATACATGCAAGTCATAATACACCATGTGAAGCTACTCGTGACCTTAAACCATCAAACTGAATGCAAATGCTGAAAATAACCGGTTGGTTCGTTACATTCTCCCTCACTTAAACATACAATCTTCCTCGAACGTGCCAAGCGCCGTCCCAAAGCTATCAAATCACTGTATAAACTAACCATGCCCATGGGTGATCTCATGTCATCCTATTCCATATAAGTCTAACAACACAATCTAATGGAAGATCTTTCCCTTAACATTAGCTCACAACCCCTAGAATCTAATCTCCAACATTCGTAATTCATTATAAGACCTGATTCTTGAATCTATACGATGTATAAGTCTAAATCAAGCTGCATCAAGTCGCAACTACATCCCAAGTGTAATCACATGATATTCCACATAACCTATATACATATAGCAATAGCTTCCGATCATAATAGCTGCTCAAATAGAAACCCGATACTGATATCTAACCTCCTATCAATAATAACCTTGTTCCAAATCTTTGTACACTATCAATGATGAAAGAAAAAGTAGAAACTCATAACCACCCATCACATCAACAAGTCATGGAGCTCTCTTGCCCCATAAGAACCATAGCCAAAATCTAAGCTAACTAGTGACACTATTCTTCCAAACATACCTTAACCAAATTCGAGGAATTCATTTCAGGCCCAACAACTTCACCTCATCCAATACATACCAACATGCCACACCAATTCTACCTAGAGCCACATACCATGCAATCCGTGCACCAAACAAGCGATAAATCGGATGTACCCAATGATGGAAAGAGAATCATATGAGAGAACCGCCCCACAGCTCAACAAATACCACCACGAAGTGCAATGCTATGAACTCATCACACAATGGAGAAAGAAAACTCAAGAAATAAGCATAAAGGATCATATGCCAACATAACTCTGTTGTGATGCGTGACCCAATCCAAACACCGGTCCACATGGAGTACGTCGATCCATGATTCTCACAATCACAACCATATGCATATCAATAACAAACACACAAAGTGCATGACCATAACCATGGAGAAATGGATAGCACAAAGTACTACTAATGGGAAGACCATAACCAAGGTGCAATCAACCATTCAATGCCCCAAGAACCATCTCACTCTAATTTTGCCAAAAGGCCCCAATGGAACCACATCAGGTATGTAAATGGTCAACAATCTCACAACTCATCGTGACATAGAAGAGTAACACATGGAACACACCAGAACACGAATAAGATCCACTCCAACCGATAACACGACCCTCCACAATAACTGTGATGAGTAGACAAATCCGACCCGATGTAGAACACACAGTCTCATTAGGCCGACCAGTGGCCTCCAAATCAATCTTGATCCTCCCGAAATAGGTAGATAAGCTCCGAAAATCCCACAATAACATATACATAGCACACACACTCAGCCTTCAACCTCTTAACATACCTTCACTGTTCTCAACCATGTGACTATCTGCCTTGAGAACCCTCTTAGTCTTCAAATCCTTAATACCAGAATCTCCATATCTGACTGCAACTACTCTACTCAAATAACTAACACATTCCTCATACACAATTATCCCATGAGAAATACTTTTATAGTCTTTAGTACCACATAGAATAATCAGAATATCATCGATCGATCAATAAAACAATTATCGTAATACCAGTCAGGCATCCGCAAGTCGAAGCACAGTGTGCCTTCTGGAGTGTGAACCCTTCTTATGTGGTATCAAATAATGCTAGCATTCTTGTAAACATTCGAAATCATCCCTACCATCTAGAACTCGTGACCCCATACAAGAGAAAAATTATAACATACAACTTGTTCCTTATGCCGGTAGGAGACATCCGGCTCAAGTTGTGGTCGACACTATCAACAACTCTTTGAAATCCGTCTGCTCATAATCAAGCCATCAGAACTGAATTTCCCCAACCAAGACATGCAAGCTGTCAAACCTTAGATTATTGTTGTAGACAACAATTTTTCCCTCATTGCATCGGAAAATCAGGTTTATGACATTTTGGGTATAGGACAACTTATTCCTTTTGGGAACTGGGTTTTGCATTTGAAGAGTCGCCACCTAATGATTTAAGGTGCATTAGGAAACCTATAAGTTCACTTCTAAGTTAGTTTGATAACCAGAGATAGGGTAAGGGCTTGAAATTATCCTAAGGGGAAGGTCTTAGGCACCCCTCAGGATCCACTAGTGTGGTTCCCGGCCAGACTATTTTGTGAATTTTGTACAATTAGCATATACACAAGTATATGCTCAAATAGTAGGGGATTTGAGTTTAAACACATAAGAGTTTGAAAGAGCAATTATTAAAAGATGAATTTTGAAGAGAAGTCATAGTTCTACAAATACTTGAGAATATAAAAAAAGAAAAGGAAAGGGAGGGAGGGGTCCTAGGTTTATTTATAATATGGATCACATCAATGCGATAAACGGTTTGACATTACTCAGAAGAGGGGATACATGTGGTATTCGAACACCGATCATCATATCCATATCTACCCTTCCCACCCCGTTAAGGTATTAAAGCACTGATTGGTCTCGACCTCTATTGCATGCTATTACATGTCCCATTCCTATCAATCCCAGAGGAATTTAGGACTACTATTCCTATAAGAGGGAGGATTTTAGGATGCCTCTTAGGTTTTTAAAGGTAAAAAGACTAAGGCGGCATTCAAAACACATAGGACCGCATATTATGGGAAACATGTAAGCAACTAAGAGGCTCATATATACCTCCTCAAGTAAAGCTCATAAATAGCATGACTCAAACACATTTAGGGTCAGAATTTGAAATACCAAGACAGAGGAGTTTTAGTTGTTGAAGATGACCAGTTTATAACAAAACTCAGATAAGAAGTCCGAATCAGGCCTGCCTGCTGGTTGTAGCAGTTACTAATTAACAAAGGCGGATTCAGTTTTGTTGTTATCACCTAAGGCTTACCTAAGTGTGTTTGGTGAGATTCTATAAACATGATGCCTATTACTGATTAGGAGTGTAGCAAAGCAATGACAATTTTAAACGAGAGATTTGGGATCCTATAGGCATGCTTTCTAAACCGTATTAATAAAAGGAGTAGGTTGTTAAGACTGATTCGGAACAGTATAAGTCAAACTGATTTTAAACTAGATTGGTTTCATATCCTATAGGCATGATCTCTATTATTGCTAATTTTTTAATTCCTATAGACATGATATCTAGTTGAACTTGAAACGAAGCAGACAGGATTTACTTGAAATTCCTATAGGCATGATTTCTATGAAAAATACTGATTTTAACCTTATGAACATGATGTCTAATTATAACTGTTTAGATCCTATAGGCATGGTGTCTAAGTGTGGTAATAAAACATGCAGAATTTAAAACAGGTCCTATAGGCATGTTATCTAAATGTAGAATTAAAACATGCAGAATTTAAAGAAACAGATCCTATAGGCATGTTCTCTACCCATCTAATAGCTAAACATGCATATTTACCCATCCCCTCTTTACTAGCCAACCCCGATATTTGTTACTAATTATTACAGACCAAATACTGAATTATGTTAGAAAAGTGCAAAAATGGAAGTTACAACCATAGGAAGCCTAATTCTTGACTTCCTCTCTGAGTTATGGAATCAACCACCTCAAGTACCACTTGTTTCAAAGCCTTTCTCAGACCTAGGTGTGTCAAAGTTCCCTAAGGGTCTCAAGGGACCCCGGACAATGCTTACACCCAGGTTGCATAACCAGATAGAGATGAGTGCAGTGTGGAAGGGCCAACCCTTATGTGTCCAAGTTTAGAGAGAGCTCAAGTGTCCCAAGGCAAGGCTCACACAAGAGGGGCAGAACCTAAGTTCTAAGACTATAGTGGAAGTGCAGAAACAGAGATTTATTTAAAACTAGGGTTGAGAATAGTAAGGGGTAAGGGTGATTTGAAAACAGTAGTAGTAAAACTTAAATTACACAGAATCAGTAATTGCACAAAAGGGGTCAGGTTTGGGACATGCACAACAATAGATGATGCTGGCATGCCCACAAACCAACTAGAGAACACAAGCACATAGGGGGATATGGGGGTTTGGGATTCATAAGTCAGCAAATCATATAACAAGTGACTGACAGAGTACATACATAAGGGAAAACATTAATTTAGAAGGGGAGGGAGCAGATTACAACATGCTTAGTAATATAACGTGATTGCATAAACATATGCAGAAGCAGGCAAGAGTGAAGGAAACTAAAACAGCTAAGAAAACATGTTCTTGTTGATGCCTGAAGATTAACTAGGACATACCAGTAAGAAGCAAAGTGCAGAAATAAAAAGTACGCAACTTTCCACAGCCTAGCCTTGGCTTTCAGCCGGCTAGACAAAGCAGTAGCACAAGTAGTAATATGGAAAAGAGTGAGAGTTTTGGGTGAAGTGTGTGTTTTGAACTCAGATGGTTCGTGTCCTTTGCAAGAAAAGAGGGTGGGTATTTATAGTTTTGAAAACAGGTTAAGAATAATGTAATAAGTAAAGTTCTAACACAAACATGGAAACAATCACAAGTCAGAATCAATTACCACAAGTGATTTTCTCAAATTAAGGAATCATTGTTAACTGGTAGAAACATGTCTAATTAAGTAAAGAAAATTAGTTTGGAAACAGATTGATTATTGCCATAAAAGGGGCAGTAAAATCATGAAGGAAACAATCGAGTCTAAGTACAAAAAATATGCTTATTTTGGAAAAAATTCGGTAAGGTAAAATATCATAGTATAGGAAAGGAATCAATTAACTTTAAATAGATGAGTAGAAATTAGGGCTCGTAAGAAAACTTTTTGCAATCAGTCTCAATATCAAGATCAATCAAGGAAGATCAATCAGTATATAAATAGAGTGAACAAAAGCATCAGACATACGAGGCCAAGCTCATTGGCAGAAGAAACAACATGCAAGAATAGCAGAAATAAGCATAGGATTTAGCAGTAAGAAAAATATTTGAAGCATAATAGTCAAGTATGTCAGGTAGTCACATAGAATCAATAGTAAAGAAATCATAGCAACAAGTAAAGAGAATCGGAAGCAAGTAAAGGTCTTACAACAACAAGTGAGGAAACCTTTTGAGAAGTTAGGGTTTCAAAAATAGTCCAGTAAAACTTAGAATCAGATAAGTCACATAAAGAAAAGAGAGTCTGAAACAGGGAACCTTTAATCGAGTCAAGTATACTTTCAAACAAACAGTCTCAGGCCTAAAAACCTAGGGTTTTCCATAATAATCGAGTTTAAAAGATGGTAAAACTCAGAATCAAATAAGTCAAACAAGAACGAAGAACTTAATTAAACCAGTACACATTTAAACCAAACAGTCTCAGAACTCGGATGAGACCAAAAAGGAATTAGGGTTTTCAACATGCTGACTTAGATAGAAAAACAACATGAGCAAAACATAGTAGAATCAACAACAACATTAAAAATCGGAGAAGGATCTTTTGAAAAAAATTAAAGGAAAACCTTAACGAAAAGTCGTTTTGAAAGAAAAGCTGAAGAACCTTCGAGAAAAACAATTAAAACATTCATAGCAAGTACAGATCTAAAGTAGATCTGAACAAAAATCAAAAGATCTTAAAGATTAGGGTTTCGAAAAACACAGAAAAGGTGAGAAAGACCTTGAAAGTTTCCGATCTAACCAGGAAAGTCAAGGATCTACCTTGAAAGGCCATGAATGGCCAGTGAAAGGTCGTGGATGGCCGGAGAAAAGCCATGAACAACAGTCGAGCAAGGACTGGACCAGATTCCTTCGAGGACTGGCCATGAAACCACAGAAACAAATACCCAAGAGTCATGGGAGGCTGATATATGTCTCAAATGACCACGAGGGGCCATGGATTAGGAAAGTATTAGGGTGGATTAGGGTGTAGTTTGATGGCGGCGGCTAGGGTTCGTGTTGGGTTTTAGAGAGAATTGAGAGGCAAAGGGGATTCAAAGGTGGCGAGTGTAGAGAAATGATTTAGGTTTAGGGGTCGTTCAGGGTTAAAAAAGGAAAGGGCGTATAATGGCCGTTGATCTAAATGATCAATGGCTAGGATTAAAGGGGTTAGGTGGGGATCCGGGTTGGGTCGATTTAGTGTGGTTACGGTTCAGGTATAAACAAAATTGGGCCGGGGAAATTGGGTCTGATTTGGGGTTCAAATTAGGCTACAATTGAAATGAAATTGGGCTATCATTTAAATAGCCAATTTTCCCTTTTTAAAATTATAAAAATAGTAAATTAATTTCTAAAAATAAATTGAAAGTACTAAAATGATTTATAATATATAATTATCAGTTTAAAAATACTGAACTTAATTTTTATGAATATAAATGCAATTAAATCCTAAAAGCGGCTAATATTGCAATTATATGCAATTCAGCTTTAAAAATACTAAATAAATTTGTAAAAATTTGCAAAAATTACCCTAGTTATATTTTAGAATAAATATAAAAATCCAACAAATGAATCACCAAAAATTATAATTTTGGAAATAATTATTTGCTTTTTTATGGATAAAGGGGGAAATAAATTGATTTTAAAAACCTTTAAAAATTAGGGAAAAATAATAAAACATTTGGACATACTTATATATGCATACATATGCTATTTTGAAGTTATTTTGCATATTGAAAATATATAGAGAAATATTGGGTATCAACAACTGCTCTTCTTTATCTAGGAAGGATAAAAGAGTTGTCAGGTAAAGATATGATGGCCAATTTTGACCGAACGAAACGGTTCGAAGAAGTTAGGCCACGCCCTGGATTCTAACATTTGGACATACTTATATATACATACATATGCTATTTTGAAGTTATTTTGCATATTGAAAATATATAGAGAAAAATTGGGTATCAACAGCTGCCCCTCTTTACCCGGGAAGGATGAAAGAGTTGTCAGGTAAAGATATGATGGCCAATTTTGACCGAACGAAATGGTTTGAAGAAGTTAGGCCACGCCCTGGCTTCTAAGATGCCTACATATCCCTAGTTTTACAAGAATCAGGCCATATGTAGTTCAGGATCAGTCCAAGAACGAACGCAATATCCAAGACGGGGTGAGTGGGCGTCTTGTGAGAATGGTTAAGGTTTGATATGTCTACAGGAATTGAAACGGGATTGCTCCTACCGGGATGGCCGTTGACAAGCGTATACTATGCATAAATTTAAACATGATGCAAATCCCCGTCGGACCATAAATGTTGTCTTTGGACTGTTAGGATGACGTCCTTTAGACCATGACGTCCTGGGCCATGAAGCGTATAATAAAGGATTCACAGGCCATGAAATGATGCTCTCGGGCTATGAGGATAGTGCCTCCAAACCATGGTGCCTTTGAATAATGATATGCAAAAGATTAAAAGGGATCCTCAGGCCATGACATGGTGTTCTCGGGCTATGAAGATGATGCCTTTGGATAATTTGGCGATATTTCAGCCCATGAGATGCAGTATGAGGCAATCTTTCAGCCTATAAGATGCAGTATGAGGCGACTTTTCAGCCATGCGATGTAGTGAGGTGACCTTTCAGCCATGCAGATGCAGTATGAGGCAATCTTTCAGCCTATGAGATGCAGTATAAGGTGGTCTTTCAGCCATGCGATGCAATGAGGTAGTGCTTAGCCTTATGCAAGGATGAAGGCAGATGGAGGTAGAGCTTAACCTTGGAAGGCAGAATGGTGGCCTTATGCAATACAAAAATGCAGATGGAGACAACGTTTAGTTTTTGAAGGCAGAATGGTAGCGTTATGCAATGAAAATGCAGATGGAGGTAGATCTTAACCTCGGAAGGCAGAATGGTAGCCTTATGCAATGCAAAAATGCAGATGGAGACAACGTTTAGTCTCGGAAGGCAAAATTGGTAGCCTTATGCAATGCAAAAATGCAGATGGAGACATCATTTAGTCTCGAAAGGAAGAATGGTAGCCTTATGCAATGCTAATGCAGATGGAGGTAGAGCTTAACCTTGGAAGTCAGAATGACAGCCTTATGCAAGAAATAAAATGGCAGATGGTAGTAGAGCTTTCTTAGCTGATAGCAGATTGCGACATTGTGACATACGGAATATCACTGGTGTGTGTGGATAGCAAATGTTGGTAAGTGGCAACATTTCCGAGAGTTGTATTCCTGAATAATGTTTGTCCCACGGGTGTATAGTATATTTGATGATTTCGCCATCCAAGTGCCTGTATCCAAAGAAAAATTGTGAGTTTTGTAAAGGGGAGGTTAGATCGTATTCCCGTTGGCTTTGCTTGACCTGATCGGCTCTGATCTGGTGATACTGTATGTATAATTGGGGTAGTATTGCTAAACAAAGCAATTTCAGTAATATGCATGATTTTGTAAAAATATGACATAATAATTTTTAAGATGAACTGATGACTGTGACGTGGTTCGAGACATTGCAACCTCTCTTGCTACGGAATTTTGAGGGTCCCCCTCAAAATTCTGCCCCACTTTAATGGGTTGATGCTCCTGACTGTTGCTTGCGACGATCGACTGAAATTACTTCGGAGTTTTGAGGGTCCTCCTCAAAATTCTGCCCCAGTTTCCAATTGCGGGGGGAAATGAAATTTTATTGAATTGTGACCAAACCCATAGGGATGCCTACGTATCCCCTCTTAAACGGGAATCAGGTCAGGCGTAGTTCAAACTACATCATATAAGGAAAGAATAAAGATTACACATAGTAATGCTTGACTATATCTAAATTGATCGGTTTTGGCCAGACTTCTCCGTCCATTTCTGCGAGTATGAGGGATCCTCCTGTCAGAACCTAGTGGATCATGTATGGGCCCTGCCAGTTGGGAGAGAATTTCCCTTTGGCTTCATCTTGATGCGGAAAATTTTTCTTTAACACCAACTGCCCCGGTGTGAACTATCTTGGCTTGACTCTTTTGTTGAAGGCTCTAGACATTCTGTTCTGATAGAGTTGACCATGGCAGACTGCATTCATTCTCTTTCTATCGATAAGGGCTAGTTGCTCATAATGACTTTTCGCCCATTCCGCGTTGTCAAGCTCAACTTCTTGTATGATCCTTAGGGAATCAATTTCTACCTCAGCGGGAATGACATCCTCTGTACCGTAAACCAACATATAGGGAGTTTCTCCGGTTGATGTGCGGGCTGTGGTGCGATACCCCGATGAAGCAAATGATAACTTCTCGTGCCACTGTTTATGCTTCTCTACCATTTTCCTCAATATCTTCTTGATATTCTTGTTGGCGGCTTCTATAGCTCCATTCATCTGAGGCCTATAGGTTGTAGAATTCTTGTGTTTGATCTTGAAAGTTCAACACATAGCTTTCATCAAGTTATTGTTTAGGTTGGAGCCATTATCAGTAATGATTGACTCTGGAATCCCGAATCGACAAACAATGCGGTCGCGGACAAAGTCTGCCACAACTTTCTTAGTTACTGCTCTGTAAGATGCTGCTTCGACCCATTTGGTGAAATAGTCTATGGCTAGCAGGATAAACCTATGTCCATTGGAAGCGACAGGCTCGATTGGCCCAATAACATCCATTCCCCAAGCGGCGAACGACCATGGTGAGCTTGTTGCATTAAGCTCATTTGGAGGTACCTTTATCATGTCTTCATGTATCTGACAGTGGTGGCATTTCCGGACATACTGGATGCAGTCCATTTCCATAGTCATCCAAAAGTAACCAGCTCGGAGTTTCTTCTCTGTTAAGACAAAACCATTCATACGCGGACCACAGGTCCCAACATGAATCTCTTCTAGGAGCTTCGATGCTTCCTTTGCGTCGACACACCTTAGTAATCCCAAATCAGGAGTCCTCCTATACAAGATTCCTCTGCTGTGAAAGAGGTTGTTGGACAATCTCCGGAGTGTACATTTCTGAGTAGGGTTTGCAAGCTCTGGGTACTCTCCTTTTGCCAAATATTCTTTGATATCATGAAACCGAGGCTTTCCATCTGCTTCTTCTTCGACATGGGCACAATAAGCTGGCTGATCATGGATCTTTACTGGAATAGGATAAATGAAATTCTTGTCTGGATGTTGTATCATAGATGACAGGGTAGCCAATGCATCGACGAACTCATTCTAGACTCTGGGAACATGTTGGAACTCCGTCTTCGTGAACCTTTTCCTCAATTCCTATACATGATGCAAATACGAGAGTATCTTGGAGTTCTTCTTTGCCCATTCTTCTCGTACCTGATGTATAAGTAGGTCTGAATATACAATTACTAGTAGCTCTTGAACATTCATGTCAATGGCCATTTTGAGCCCTAAGATGCAAGCTTCATACTCGGCCATATTGTTGGTGCATGGGAACCTGAGTTTGGTAGACACCAGATAATACTGACCGGTTTCTGATACTAGGACTGCTTCTATGCCAACCCCTTTGAAGTTTGCCGCTCCATCAAAAAACATACTCCAACCATCATAGGATTCTGCAATGTCTTCTCCTACGAATGATACCTCTTCTTCAGGAAAATATGTTTTCAAGGGTTCGTATTCTCCATCCACGGGATTCTCCGCAAGGTGGTCTACCAGTGCTTGTCCCTTGACTGCTTTCTGAGTTACGTACACAATGTCGAACTCACTCAACAGGATCTGCCACTTGGCTAGCTTGCCAGTGGGCATGGGCTTCTGAAAGATGTACTTCAAAGGATCCACCCTTGATATGAGATAGTTACTATAGGCACACAAATAATGCCTCAACTTCTGAGCTACCCAAGTCAAGGCACAACAGGTGCGCTCTAACAGAGAATACCGGGCCTCGTACAGGGTAAACTTCTTACTGAGGTAATAGATAGCCTGCTCTTTTCTCCCTATTTCATCATGCTGCCCAGAACGCAATCGAAAGCTCCATCCAATACTGCAAGGTAGAGTAATAAGGGTGTTGCGCCGCCTTTTTCACGCGAAATCGGGTTTATGACATTTGGTATGGGACAACTCGTCCCTTTGGAACTGGGTTTTGCATTTTTGAAGAGTCACCACCTAATGATTTAAGGTGCATTAGGACACCAACGGGGTTCAATTCTAAGTCATTTGAATAACCAGAGATAGGGTAAGGGCTTGAAGTTATCCCAAGGGGAAGGTGTTAGGCACCCCTCAGGATCCACTAGTGTGGTTCTCGGCCAGACAGTTATTGTGAATTTAGCAAATATACAATTACGGGCTCAAATATTAGGGGATTTAAACACATAAAAAAGAAAGATAAATTAAAATAAGAGTTAAAAAAAGAGTTTGTAAATAAAAGGAAAAGGGATCCTAGATTTATATTTAGCACACCACTCATCATATCCATATCTACCCTTTCCACCCCGTTAAGGTATTAAAGTGCGGATTGGTCTCGATTACTATTGCATGCTATTACCCGCCCCATTCCTATTAGTCCCGGAGGCACTTAGGACTGCTAGTCCTAAAAGGTGGGATATTAGGATTACTGGTTTCAAAGGATAAAAATCTAAGGCGACATACAAAAAAACACATACTACATGTTGGGGAAGCATATAAACAGATAAATGCTCAAATATACCTTTTAGCATGACTTGCACATACCTTTTAGGTCTGATTAAAATACTAAAGACGAGGGGAGTTTGATTATTGAAGCATATTTGTTTATTACATAACTCAGATAAGAAGTCCGAATCAGGCCTTCATGCTGGTTGTAACAATTAACAAAGGCGGATTCAATTTTACAGTCATTACTCTAAGGCTTGCCTAAGTATTTAGATGGGGTCCTATAGACATGATATCTACTTAATTCAGAAGGTGGTGAAACAGTGATAACTCAAAGCGAATTGTTTGAAATCCTATAGGCATGCTTGCTAAACCTCATTAAAATAAGGGAATCAGATTATTAAAAAAAAGATTCAGAATGGACGACTTTTAAATTAGACTAGTTTCAGTTTCTGCAGATGACAGTATCCACTATCGTTGATTTTTACTCCTATGAATATGGTATCTAGGATTATTGATTTTAGACCCTTGTAGACATAATTGGCGATTTTAAACCTTTGCATACATAGTATCTGAATAATGTCAAACCCTTATAGGCATAATATCTAGTAGACAATGGAAACATGCGGGTTTTCACTTGGGAATTCCTATAAGCATGATTTCTATTCATTATGCTGATTTTAACAAGTGACTGGGTTATAACCAATTGGGCCGTAAAAAACATGATATCTAAACGGTGACAAACATGCAGAATTTTAGATAATTCCTATAGGCAGGTTATCTAGATGTGAAGTAGAACAAGTAGGTCCTATAGATATGGTTTCTAAATATGATGAATATGCAGAATTAAAAGCAGTCTTATAGGCATGTTTTCTAAATGCGAATTGAACATGTAGAAAAATCAGTCATATATGAATGATTTCTACCCTTGAGCATGCATAATTATCCAACCCTTTTCACTAGCCCGCCCCAAATGTTCATTACAAATTATTACAAACCAGGAATACTATATCACATCATAAAAGTACCAAAAAAAGTTACAATTAGAGGAGGCCTGATTCTTGACTTCCTCTCTGAGTTATGGAGTAAACCACCTCAAAATGCCATTGATCTAAAGCCTTTCTCAGACTTGAGTGTTTCAAATCTCCCTAAGGGCCTCAATAGGACCCCGGGAAGTGCTCACACCCAAGTTACATAACTAGAATGGAGATGAGTGCAGTGTGGAAATGCCAGCCCTCATGTGTCCAAGTTCAGAGGGAGCTCATGGGTCCCAAGGCAAGGCTCACATGAGGGGAGCAGAACTTAAGTCTAAGAAGAGAGTGAAAGTGCATAAACAAAGTTCTAATAGCTAAGGGAATAAAGGAGAGGGAAAGGGTGATGGGAGACAACCATTAACATTTCAGGGAGTCAATAACTTCACACAAAGGGGGAAGGGGATTGAGAATCCATTGTAAGAGCTTATACACTTAGGCATAGGTTAACTTTGGGCATGTACAGCAATAAGAAGTGCTGACATGCCTGTAAATCAACCAGAACACACAACATATAAGAGAAATATGGAGATTATGATCCTAAGAGGATCAAGTTTGGGTCATACACAACAATTTCCAATGTTGTCATGCCCCAAACCAACCACAATTATTAAACACATTGGGGTAAGGATTTAGAATTCATAGGTCATGATACATTGATTCAGAACAGGAGAAAGAATATTACAGCATGCTAAATAGTGGTAGTGGGCTAAATACAAACAGTAGGCAGACAAAAATGCAAGAAACAATAAATAAGCATATTGTTGTTGGTGCAGAAAACTTAATTAGAACATACCAGTAAGAAATGCAAATACAGAAAATAAGCAAGTTTCCCCACAACCTAGCCTTGGCTTTCAGCCGGCTAGGTAAGGCAGCAATATAGTAGTAACAGAGAAAAGAGAGATTTGGTGGAGTGTGTGTTTGAACTCAAGTGTTTATGCCTTGTGTTCGTATTTTTGAAAGAAAAGAAGTATATGGTATTTATAGCTTTTAGAAAACGAGTAAGAGAGGGTAATAAGCTACAAACATGGAAACAATCATGATTCAGAATCAATTATACAAGTGACTGCCTTTAATTAAGGGATCACTTTGCTTAACCGGTAGTGATAGGTTCAAAAATAAGGAAAGAAATCAATTTATAAGCAGGCTAACCGTTGCCATAAAAGAAGTAGTAAAACATTAAGTAGGCCATCGAGTCTAGGTACAAAGATACACTAATTTTGGAAATAATTCAGCAAGGCAAAACAGGAAAAGAAAATCAATTAACACTAACAGGCGAGTGAAATCAGAATTTCACAAAGGAAAAGTTCGAAATCAGTCACAAGTTGAAGGTCAAACAAAGAAGGAAACTTAGCATATAAATAGGGTGCATAAACACTATACATGCAAGGCCAAGCCTATTGGCAGAAGGAAATAGCATAAAATAGTAGCACAAAATTCAGTGGATAGCAACATTCAAAACACGATAGCCATTAGGTCAAGTACTGAAGAAAACATAGAATATCAAAGCATGTGAAGATCTCACAGTAGCAGGTGAAGAAAACCCCTCTTGAAAATTGAGGTTTCGAGCATAATCGATTTTTAGGGATGATAGAAAACCAGAGTCAGAAGAATCACACAGAGAAATAAGAGATTTTGAGATAAAGAACTTCAAAATCGAGTTATGCACTTAAACGAATAGCCTCAGACCCAAAACCATAGGATTTTCAACAATATAAGAGTTTTTAAAAGAGGATAAACAAACAAATTGGACAGAAACTCAGGAAAACAAACATTCGTCTAATAAACAATCGTAGGAAATTAGGGATTTTAACATGCAAACTCAAATAGAAGAAAGATATAAGGAAACACAACAGAATATGTCAAAAATCAGAGAAAAGTTTTGAAATAACCTAACAAGAACCCTAATCGGAAAAGATAAGGGGTTTTTAAGGCAGAGTTTTTAAAAGAAACTTCAAGAAAAATGCTTAGCAGTTCAGAGCAAACATAGATCTGAAACAGATCTAAAAGAAATCGAAAGAACCTTAGAGGTTAGGGTTTCAGAAGAACCCCAAGTGATGAGAAAGTCTTTGAAAACCATCGATCTAAGCAGGAGAGTCAAGAGTCTGACTTGAATAGCCATGGCTAATTGGAGAACAATAATGAACTGAAATCGAATAGGGTCTGGACCAAGCTCTTTCAAGATCTAGCCTTGAGACCATAAGAATCGAACACGTAGAAGCCATGGGGGGTTGATATAGGTCCCCAATGACCTTGGAAGCCATAACTTTGGGAGGTATTAGGGTTAGGTTAGGTGGCGGCGACTAGGGTTCATGAGGGATTGCAGAGAGAGTTGAGAGGGAGAGGAATTCAATGGCGGCGTTTGGTGTGAAATGAGGTGGGCTAAGGAGTCGTTTGAGTTTAAAAATGGAAAGGGCCGATATTGGCCGTTGATCATTTAGATCAACGACCAAGATTGAAAGGGTTAGGCAGGGGATCCGGGTTGGGTTATTTAGATTGGGCCGGGGGTCGGGTTGAAATTGAAATTGGGTTGGGAAATTGGGGGCCTGTTTTGGGTAATAATTGAAACTCAATTTGGGCTATAATTGCAATAGCCACTTTTCCCTTTTAATTTTATAAAAAATAGTAAATTAATTCCCGGAAATAAATAGGAGGTACTAAAATGATTTGTAATACATTATTATCAATTTAAAAATATTGGACTTAATTTTTTATAAATATAAACACAAATAAATCTAAAAGAGGCTAATATTGCAATTATATGCAATTTAGCTTTAAAAATACTAAATAAATTTGTAAGAATATGCAAAAATTATCTTGACTATATTTTAGTATAACTATGAGAATACAATAAATGAATCACCAAGATTGATAACTTTGGGAATTATTATTGTTTTTATGAATAAAACAGAGGAATAAATTGGTTAAAAAATCTTTAAAATTAAGAAAATTAATAAAACATTGGGACATACTTATATATGCATATATATGATATTTTGAAGTATTTTGCATATAAAAATATATATGGAAAAATTGGATATCAACAGCTGCCCCTCTTTACCCGGGAAGAATGAAAGAGTTGTCGGGTAAATATATGATGGCCAATTTTGACCTGGCGAATGGTTTGAGAAATTAGGACGCACCCTAGCTTCTGAGTTGCCTACATATCCCTGGTCTTACAGGAATCAATCAGGCCATATGTAGTTTGGGATTCGTTGGCGGGGTATGCCAATGGAGACTTTCGAGAACGAACGCAATATTCAGGACGGGGGAATGGTTAAGATTGGACATGGCTACAGGAACTGGAGCGGGATCGCTCCTGCCGAGATGGCCATTGCTTGCCGGTTTACCTGCAAATATGCAATACAAGCATATATTGTGCATAAATTTAAACATGATGCAATCTCCCGTCGGACCATGAGGATTGTCTTCGGACGGTTAGAATGACGTCCTTAGACCATGATCTCCTGGGCCATGAAGCGTATAATAAAGGATTTGCAGGCCATGAAATGATGCTCTTGGGCTACGAGGATGATGCCTCCGAACCATGACGCCTTTGAATAATGATATGCAAAAGATTAAAAGGGGTTCTTAGGCCATGACATGGCTTTTTCGGGCTATAAAAATGGTGCCTCCGAACATTGACGCCTTCGGATGATTTGGCGATCTTTCAGCCATGCAAATGTAGATAAGATGACGATCTTTCAGCCATGCAAATGTAGATAAGCTGGCAATCTTTCAGCCATGCTAATGTAGATAAGGCGGCGATATTTCAGCCATGCAAATGTAGATGAGGCGGCGATATTTCAGTCACGCAAATGTAGATGAGGTGGCTATCTTTTAGCCATGCAAATATAGATAAGGTGGCGATATTTCAGTCATGCAAATGTAGATGAGGTGGCGATCTTTCAGCCATGCAAATGTAGATAAGGTGGCGATCTTTCAGCCATGCAAGTGTAGATAGGGTGGCGATATTTCAGCCATGTAGATGGAGGTTGCGTTTAACCTCAGAAGGCGGAATGATAGCCTTATGTAATGCAGAAATGCCGATGGAGACAACGTTTAGTCTTGGAAGGCAGAATGGTAACCTTATGCAATGCCGAAATGTAGATGGAGACATCGTTTAGTCTCGGAAGGCAGAATGGTAGCCTTATGCAATGCGGAAATACAGATGGAGATAACGTTTAGTCTCAGAAGGTAGAATGGTAGCCTTATGAAAGAAATAAAGTAGCAAACGGTAACCGAGCTTTCTTAAATAATAGTGGATTGTGATATTGTGACTGCTGGGAATGTGGTGACACACAAAACCTCACCGGTATGCATGGATGGCAAATGTGAGTAAGTGCAACAGTTTTGAGAGCTGTATTCCTGAATGATGTTTGTCTCGTGAGTGTATTGTATGTATGATGCTTTCGTAATCCAAGTGCCTGCATCCAAAAAAATCGTGAGTTTTGTAAAGGGGGAAGGTTAGTTTGTATCCTTACTGGCTCCGCTTGACTTGCTCGGCTTCGATCTGGTGATACTATATGTATCATTGGGGTAGCATTGCTAAACAAGGCAATTTAAGTAATAAACATGCATGATTTGTAAAAATATAACATTGGTATATAATTAAGATAGGTTTTTAGATGAACCGGCGAATGTGACGCGGTTCGAGACATCACAACCTCTCTTGCTATGGAATTTTGAGGGTCCTCCTCAAAATTCTGCCCCAGTTTGATGGGTTGACGTTTCTGACTGTTGCTCGTGCGACGTTCGGCTGAAATTACTTCAAAATTTTGAGGGTCCTCCTCAAATTACTGCCCCAGTTTCCAATTTTAGGGGGAAATGAAAATTTTATTGAGTTGTGACCAAAGCCGTAGAGTTCCTACGTATCCCCTATTAAACGGGAATCAGGTCAGGCATAGTTCAATTTATATCATATAAGTGAAGCATAAAGATTACACATAGTAACGCTTGACTGCATATGAGTTGATAGGTTTTGGCCAGACTTCTCCGTCTATTTCTACAAGTATGAGGGCTCCTCCTGTCAGAACCCGATGAACCATGTATGGACCCTGCTAGTTGAAAGAGAATTTCCCTTTGGCTTCATCTTGATGCGGAAATTTTTTCTTTAACACTAGCTTCCCTAGTGGGAACTGTCTCGGCTTGACTCTTTTATTGAAGGCTCTGGACATTCTGTTCTGATAGAGTTGACCATGGCAAACTGCGTTCATTCTCTTTCCGTATACAAGGGCTAGTTTCTCATAGCGACTTTTCACCCATTCTGCGTCATCGAGCTCAGCTTCTTGTATGATCCTTAAGGAGGGAATTTCTACTTCGGCAGGAATGACGGCTTCTGTACCATAAACCAGCATATAGGGAGTTGCCCCGGTTGATGTGCGGGCTGTGGTGCGATACCCCAATGAAGCAAATGATAACTTCTCGTGCCACTGTTTATGCTTCTATACCATTTTCCTCAATATCTTCTTGATATTCTTGTTGGCGGCTTCTATAGCTCCATTCATCTGAGGCCTATAGGCTGTAGAATTCTTGTGTTTGATCTTAAAAGTTCAACACATAGCTTTCATCAAGTCATTGTTGAGGTTGGAGCCATTATCAGTAATGATTGACTCTGGAATCCCGAATCGACAAACAATGCGGTCGCGGACAAAGTCTGCCACAACTTTCTTAGTCACTGCTCTGTAAGATGCTGCTTCAATCCATTTGGTGAAATAGTCAATTGCTACCAGGATAAATCTGTGCCCGTTAGAAGCGGAGTGCTCGATTGGTCCAATAACATCCATTCCCCAAGCGGTGAACGACCATGGTGAGCTTGTTGTATTAATCTCATTTGGCGGTACCTTTGTCATGTCTACATGTATTTGACAGCGGTGGAATTTCCGAACATACTGGATGTAGTCCGTTTCCATAGTCATTCAAAAGTAACCCGCTCAAAGTATCTTCTTTGCTAAGACAAAGCCGTTCATATGTGGACCGCAGGTCCCGGCGTGAATTTCCTCTAGTAACCTGGATGCTTCTTTTGCATCGACATACCTTATTAATCCCAAATTTGGAGTCCTCCTATACAGGATTCCTCCGCTGTGAAAGAAATTTTCGGACAACCTCCGAAACGTGCATTTCTGAGTAGGATTTGCAAGCTCTAGGTACTTTTTTCTGCCAAATATTCCTTGATATGATGAAACCAAGGCTTTCCATCTGCTTCTTCTTCAACATGGGCACAATAAGCTGGCTGATCATGGATTTTCACTAGAATGGGATCAATGAGGTTTTTGTCTAGATGTTGTATCATGGATGATAGGGTATTCAATGCATCAGCGAACTTATTCTGGACTCTAGGAACATGTTGGAACTCCGTTTTCGTGAACCTCTTCCTCAATTACTGTACATGATACAGATACAGGAGTATGTTGGAGTTCTTGGTCGCCCATTCTTCTTGGACCTGATGTATGAGTTGGTCTGGATCTCTGATCACTAGCAACTCTTGAATGTTCATGTTAATAGCCATCTTGAGCCCTAGGATGCAAGCTTTATATTCGGCCATGTTTTTGGTGCACGGGAACCTGATTTGGCAGACACCGAAAAATGTTGACCAGTTCCCGATACTAGGACTGCTCCAATGCCAACTCCTTTGAAGTTTGCTGCTCCATCGAAAAACATTCTCCAACCATCATAGGATTATGCAATGTTTTCTCCTATGAATAATACCTCCTCATCAGGAAAATACGTATTCAGGGATTCGTATTCTCCATCCACAAGGTTTTCAGCAAGGTGATCTGCTAGTGCCTATCCCTTGATTGCCTTCTGAGTTATGTAGACAATCTTAAATATCATAATTGTTTATCATGTTATAGTACTGTTATAAAGAACATCTTGAGAAAGTTTGCCTGTCTAATAATGCTGAGAGTAGTTAAGCCCAGACTATGCCATCCTAAAGTGGAAACCAGTAGGCAAGGAAGCCGTTTAGGGGAGTACACAGAGTTGAGGCGCTGTTAGGGTAAATGATTGAAGCATGAAAAACATGGTAGTGACCAGAAAAGATTGTTCAGTATAACTTATTAAAATATGATAAACTCTATGATAAACAAAGAGGTTAGAGGGAATATGTTTAGTAAACACATGATA